>NC_142097.1:10497063-11235581 GCF_054644295.1 Miniopterus natalensis | reverse complement strand
AGATGAAAAATGTTATGAAGTTTTATTTGCACTTCTTTAATTACGGGTTTATTCATAAGTTAATCGCCCATTTTTAGTCTTTTTTTTATACTGTATTTTTGTATTTTTAGCCTTGAATTGCCTGTTCACATCCTTTTACCTGTTTTTATCACTGAGTAATCTTCCACTGTATGGATGTACCACAGTGTGTTTATCCATTCTGCATGAGTTTCTGTAATTGCTTATCTGTCTTTGTATTTATTTATAGGAGCCCTCTATACATTATAGATAGTACTGGTTTGTTAACAAATATTTTCTCACAGCCTCCTGCTTATCTTTCAACTTTGCAATGTCTGCCTTAATATGGAGGTTTGGGGGTTTAATATATAAACTTAAGCTGGTAAATATTTTCTGTACGGCTTCTGGTCCGTATAAATGTGTATCGTGTCCCACCCCTTGACTACACTGAGCTCAGTCTTACGTGACGAGCAGGAGTTGGCCAGGTGCGGGCAGGGAGAGCGTTCCACGCGCCGGGAGCAGGAGGGCGCGTCCGCAGGGGGCGCAGGTGCAGCCTCCCCGGCGGGCTCCCTCTCCCGCCGCTTCACGTCGGCCCGGGCAGGCGGTGCGACTGTCCTCGCCGGGCTCCCTGCACCCGGCTGTAATACCGGCACGGCCGAGTCAGGAGGGGACTCTCTCAGCGGCGTTAGTGTAGGTGGCTGGTTAGTATTAACAAGGAAGGGAGCGAATGGGATCCACAGGAGGCTAATGAGCTAGCGGGCTGAGTCAGTGTTAAGCTCGACTTCCTAGGAAGCCAGGGCGTCCATAGCTCCCGAGGGGACGGCGGCGTCCTGCGCCTAGGGGACTAATAACCCACTCTCTACCCCCCCACCCCCAGCACCCCACACCCCCACACACACACCCACCACCACCCCACACACACCTCCCACCCCCAGCACCCCACAGCCCCACACACACACCCCCCACCTCCCCACCACCCCCACCACCACCCCACACACACCTCCCACCCCCACCCTCCCCGCCCTCCCCCCCACACCCCCCCCCACACACACCCCCCCAGCGGGCTCCCACAGGACAACCGGTCAACAGCCAGAATTTCTAAGGGAAACGTAACACAAGAAAGGGGAAAAGACCTCTGCTGGGCACAGGCGCAGTAGGAGCCAAGATGGCGACCATAAAGGGGCGGTGCCTAGCCTGGGAGAAGGATGGGATTGGGTAAGAGCGCAGCCGAGGAAGGGAGACCTAGGAAAGCGATTGGACAGGGGGAGGACGCCGAAGAGCCAGGAAAGGGATTGGCTCGTTTGAAAGCCAGAGGTAATGTGATCAGAGCTTAGCATGGTTAGGGGTAGGCTTGGACCTAGGGTGTGGGTTATGTTGAGGGCTCGGGTTAGAGAGATGGTTAGGGTTAGGACTGGACCTAGGGTTTGGGTTATGTTGAGGGCTCGGGTTAGAGAGATGGTTAGGGTTAGGACTGGACCTAGGGTGTGGGTTATGTTGAGGGCTCGGGTTAGAGAGATGGTTAGGGTTAGGATTGGACCGAGGGTTAGGGCGGGTCTGCGTGGCGCGCCTTCGCCGGGTCCTCGCGTCCGGTCCCTGTAGCGGCCCGGCCCGGCCCAGGCCCCAAGCCCGGCTCCGGTGCGGGCCGGGTCCCGCGGCGCTGGCCGCCGTGCAGCCGGGAGCAGAGCCGAAGCAGAGCCGACGCTGGCCAGATGGGGATAGACGGAGCTGGACTCAGCTTTGGCGCGGACTGCGCTGAACTGCGCCGGCTTTGGGTGCCCCGCCGAAGCCGCGGAGTGACACAGTGTCTCTGGACGCCGGCCCTTCTTCTGGGCTTGCTGCAGACAAGGCTGGACTTGTTTCCACAGCAAGATGGGGCTAAGCCACCTGGTCGCAGACACCGGGCACCTGAGGACAGCCCCTGGTGTTTTCTTCGATCGATCAGTCTTACCCCGCGTCCGCCGCGTGTAGGCCCCTGAAGCGCTTTCCTTGCGACTCGGTGGAGGCGCCCCGTTCCCACCGGCGGCAGCGTGCGCCTCCGACCTGCGCGCGCATGGCCGTTACCTTGGCCAAGTGGACAAGCCCCCAGGATGTTTTCGAGTCCAACGCCTTAACCACTCGGCCGTCACAGCCACGTCCAAGGATGTTTTTATGTCACGTATCCATCCAGCCATCCAGTGTTGAAGGTCCAGAGAAAGATGAGGGCCAAAAGTCAGAGGCATGGCTGAGAGGCTTGCAGAGTGACTGACATCTCTGAGGAATGGATTCCTGCAGGGCTCTTCCTCCCCAGTGGGGAACCTGGAGAGAGCCTGACTGGCATCCTGGGGATGAACTGGTGCCTGAGTGTCCCGCCCAAGCCCAGGCTCTTCGTAGAGTCCCCATCTGTGTTTAGACCGTGCTGTCTCCTGCCACACACACCTTCTCTTTCCCTTGTGCTCCGAGTGCCACCCCGAAGCAAGGCTCTGGATCTGCAAGCCTGGGGAAGGCACAAGTCCTGATCTTTTGCCCTGAGCACGCACAGAAAGTCAGCCAGCCGGGCAGACAGCCAAGTTATATTTAGATTGTGTCACCTGATGGGGTCATCCACTAATCAGGGCACAGCCGCAGCTAATGGCATTTCGGGAGTAAACCGAGGTGGGACCAGGGGCAGTGGAGAAGTGGGCAAGAAAGCCAGGCACTGACTTCAGGCTCATTTCAGCAAGTCACAAAGCAGGGGAAAAATGCGTGGCTTGCATCAAACCTGGAGAGATGGAGGTCAAACCAAGGAGAACCTTGCCTTGGGAGAGAAATCAGTGCCTGGCGTGGGCAGGGGAAGGACAGCATAGGGAGGTCAGCAGGAAGAGTAGCTCAACTGGCCAGGCCCCTTCCTGTCCTGGAAGCCAGCCTGGGGGTGAGGTCAGGATCTCCAGCCCCTTCCTGCCCCCTGAGCCTCTGCTGAGTGAGTGACTTTTTAACAGGCAGTTAACACCCAGCTGTGGTCTATAGAAAGAGCTTCGGTCGCAGGACCCCATTCACAAGGGAGAAACCAGGAAGAAGCAGACGTGCAGGATTTTTTCTTTAAGCCCCAAAGGCTTTCCTTGCCCCAGATTTGATTGATCAAATGACTGCCCTGGGAGGCAGGGAAGGGGCCCTAAATTATCAGTGATACAGTAGCTTTGTCTTCCTCTTATCTCTAGACTCCATCCCCACCCCTCCGGTGGGGGCGGTGGTCAGGATCTCCTGGCCTGGCGTTGGCTTTGGCTCCTCCAGCCTGTTCCAGACCCTGCCCACAGGATTGGTTTCCCACGACCAAATCCCATCTGAAACACCCAAACCTGCCTGGGGTGTGAGGGTCATCCACACTCCTCAGTCTGAATTTCAAAGTCCTCCATGCTCTGACACCCAGCCTTTCCCCCCAGACTTTTTTCCAGTAGCTTCCCTGAGGTGTTATTGTTGACTTAAAATAAACCACATAGCCCTGGCCGGTTTGGTCCAGTGGTTAGAGCAATTTGCGAGGTTGTAAGTACAAGTGGAATTGTGCAGTATGGACTCCTTTTTATCTGACTGCTGTCACTCGGCACAGTTATTCTGAGATTCATCCCCGCCGTTGCGTTTGTGAGGAGTACGTTTGTTTTTATTGCTGAGTTTAGTACTTCCCATCATGAGTGTACTACATTTTGTGTATCCATTTACCTGTTGATGAACATTTAGATTGTTCCCAGTTTTTGACTTTCAAACAAAACAGCTCTGAATGTTTGTGTACAAGTCTTCACATGGGCACAAGCATTCATTTCTCTTGGGTGAACATTAGGGATTAATGGGTGTTCATAGAGTAGTGTGTGGTGGGCAGTTAGACAGGAATGAGCAGAGCAGGGACAATGGGCCAGGTACAGAACGTCACCAGGGCAGAAAGCCCTGGATGCCTAGCAAAGGACAATTGTAGGGTGGGACCTCATCCCCAGGGTGGCCTTTCCTCCCCTAGCATATCACTTGGGCCATGGGGTTTGGACCCCCTGACCTTTCCTCCCTAGAGATAACATCTAGGTTTCAGTTGTATTTCAGCTCCAGGCCCAGCAAACCAGCCAAACCAGCCACAGCTGACCTCAGGACTAGCTGCATTGGATAGTGACCCCCTGCTCTGGAGCCGACCAATCAATCAGTGGAGACCTAGACCCTGAAAGGACAAATCTGGAAAGCTGCTGTGTTTTTTTTTTTTAATATATTTTTTTTATTTTGGAGAGAGGAAGGAGAGGGTTAGAGAGGTGAAAACATCAATGAGAGAGAAACATCAACATCAATCGGCTGCCTCCTGCAAGGCCCACACTGGCGATCAAACCTGCAACCCAGACATGTGTCCTGACCGGGAATTGAATGGGTGACCTCTTGGTGCTTGAGCCGATGTTCAACCACTGAGCCACACGAGCCGGCAAGCTGCTGAATATTCTCTTGGGATTTTCCCCCAGGGACTCCCCTAAGATCTCCACCCTTAAACCCTTAGGACAAAGGGCCCAGTGCACTATCCCTCTGGGGAGCACGCCCCTGCCTTTCCTTTTCCGTTTCCCTTCCTTGTCCCTCCCGCAGGCGGATTACCATTATCTTCCTCACTTCCAAGCTCCTAGGGACTTTCCTTTGCCTCTGTAACTCGTTTCCTCAGCCCCTGTCTTTTACAGATTACTTCTTCCACCTATGTGATTTTATAAATAAATGTTCTCTTATAGTTTGGGCCTTGGCTCTGAATTCTTTCCTAGGCAGAACTAAGTACTGAGGTTGCTAAACCCAGGTCTGGTGAGACCCCAGTGGTCTAACACCTGATGCCCATTCCCGCCGTCCACAACAAGTGCATGTTTAATATTTAGAAACTACCAGGCTCTTTTCCAAAGTGGTTGCTCCATTTTCCATTCCCACCATTGTTGCTGACAGAAGTGGGGTCCTTGCAGTGTTTCGAGAAAAAGCATTTTTGGGGTCTCACAAGGTAGGATGAGGTCTCGTGATAAGATTTATTTGGGTGAAAATAGAAGGCAGCCAAAAAGATTGACTTGTAGCACCAGATGCCAAATCAAAGGAGTGCCCCTCCTGGGTTCCCAATGTCCCATCTCTGTCTGTCCCACCATGGAAAAGCAGGGCCAGAAATAGGTCCAATGTCCAGAGATTCCGCGCCAGCCGTGCCAAGGCTGGTCCAATCCAGTCTTTCTCATCCAGCTAGTTCAGCTTGTGTTCCCGCCTTAGATCTATTGCTGTGCCGCTGTATCCAGGCTCCCCCTTGGAGTCTGAGTTCACAGGGCTGTTGGCCACGTGGCTGCTAGGGCCACAAGGTTATTATAGAGAGAAAACGTGCCAACAAATGGGATGGGCACAGGTCACCGAAGCAAAGAGAGCGCTTCGTTCCCTGGGGTTATATTATCTCAGGGTGGGAAGGACCGGGAGTTTTTTCAAAATAACCAATGAACTTCCCAAGCTTTTCCCAGCTTCTGATGGGCCCACCCCCTTACAAATCGATTCCTTTCCCAGGCTAGACTGACAAGCGTCTATGTGAGCCACTTCTGCTCCTCTTGCCCACGGGCCCACCGCTCTCTCTGTTGTTCCATCCCTTCCCCCAGCGATCTGCAGGGAACAGGGCAGTGGTTCCCTGCGGAGTGTGTGAAGCTGTAACTTTCTGGTGGAACAATAACGTCCGGTGCCCTCTGCTCTGTTCCTTTATGAATATGCAGCTACACCACAGTGTACGAGAGCTCCAGCTCCTCCGCATCCTCGCCAACACTTGGATGGGCAGTCTTTTTATCTTGAGCCATTTTAGCAGGTGTGTGGATGTCTCACTGAGGTCTGAGTCTGCATTTCCCTCATCGCTAATGATGTTGAGGATGTTTTCATGTGCTTATTTGCCATTCGTTTATCTTCTTCGGTGAAGGGTTCACATGTTTGTTTTTGTTACTGGATTGTTTTCTTATCATTTAATGTTTAGTATCCTTTATAATCTGTATGCTAGTCTTTATAAGGTATATGATTTTCAAGTAGTGCCTCCCAGTCTGTGGCTTGTCTTTTCATTCTCTTAACAGTGTTTTTTGAAGAGAAGTTTTCAATTTTGATGAAGTCCAATATATTGATTTTTTTTTTCCTTTTATGGATAGTGCTTTTGATGTAGTGTCTAAGGAATCTTTGCTAAATCTAACGTCATGAAGATTTGCTCCTATGTTTTCCTCTAGAAGTTTTATAGTTTTAAGTTATACATTTAGCCTTATGACTCATTTTTGAGTATTTTGTTTTTGTTTTGTTTGTTTTCACGTTAGGGTGTTTTGTTTGCATACGGATGTCATGTGGTTTCAGCACTACTTGTTGAAGACTCTTCTTTCTTTCTCCAACGAATTGCCTTTGCACTTTTGTTGGAAATCAATGGACCATATATGTGTGCATCTATTTCTGGATGTCCTATTCTGTTCCATTGGCCTATTTAAAGAATTGAAAAACGATCCTTTCTCCAGTGAATGCCTTTACAACTTTGTTAAAAATCAACTGAGCGGCCCGGCCGGGCGAGGCTCAGCGGTTGAGCATCGACCTAGGATCCAGGAGATGGTGGTTTGATTCCTGGTCAGGGCACATGCCCGGGTTGCAGGCTCCATCCCCAGTCGGGGGCGTGCAGGAGGCAGCCGGTCAATGCCTCTCTCATCATGGATGTTTCTATCTCTCTCCCCCTCCCTTCCTCTCTCGGAAATCAATAAAGATATATGTTTTTTTTAAAAATCAACTGTGTATGTGCAGGTTTCCTTCTCGGCTCTCTATTCTTCCGTTCCACTGATATATTTGTATAGTTGATATATTTACACAGATAACACATTGCTTTTATTACGCTGGCTTTATAATAAGTCTTGAATCAAGTAGTGTTAAATCCTCCAACTTTGTTTTCTTCAATGTTATTTTAGCCATTCTAGGTTCTTTGCATGTCCACATAAATTTTATTTTATTTTATTTGTTTTACAATACTATGAGATGGATACTATATTACCATTATCTTTGGTGACAGTATAACATGGTGATCAACATCATGGGTCATGGACTTTAAAATTACCTGGATTAGAACCCATCATTGTCACTTATTAGCCTAACCTACCCTAGGTAGTTATTTAACTTTTTATGCTCAGTCCTCTCGTGTATAACATGGGTTTATTAATAATACTTAGCTCCAACAGTCCTAGGGTAATTAAATGAGATAATTACATTAAGTTCCTGGAATACTGAGTAAACATTTGGTAAGTACTAGCTGCAATTGTTATCCCCATTTTGCACATGAAAAAAGTTGAGAGGTTAAATAACTCTCAAGGTAGAGCTTAATAGTGGTACAATAAGTTTGTAAGTGACACAACCACAGTTTTGGATTCCAGACCCCAGTTTCCTAGTCACTATAGTATAATATAATCCTACAAATTTTATAAAGATAAATTTTAATCCTCATACAATGCTGCAATAATAATATAAACCCTTCTATAACACTTAGCTTGTGCCAGGCATTGTTCTGAGTACTTTGCATATCTTAACTCATGCAATCCTCACAACTCTATGAGGAAGGTATAGTCTTATCCCCAGTTTACAGATTAGGACACTGAGGTACTGTTGCATTAAGTAATTTACTGGAGGATGCATAGATAGTAATTAGCAGGACCAAATGTTACTTCGGCCATTCTAGATCCTTTGCATTTCCATATAAATTTTAGAATCAGTTTGTTCCACCCCCCCAAAAAAATAACTGAATGGTGTTAATTTTGTAGATCAATTTAGGGAGAATCAACATCTTATCAATATTGAGTCTTCTGGTCCATGAGTATAATATATCTCTCTTATTTAGTTTTTTAAATTTTTATTTATTGATTTTAGGGAGGTAGGGGGAGAGAGAGAGAGAAACATGAATTTGTTGTTCCACTTATTTATGCATTCGTTGGTTATTTCTTGTATGTGCCCTGATCAGGGATCAAAACTGCAACCTTCGTGTATCAGGACAACACTCCAGCTCTAACCAATTGAGCTACCTGGCTAGGGCTTTAGTTTTTCTTTAATTTTTTTCTTAGCAATGTTTTGTAGTTTTCAATGTGGACGTCTTGCACATCTTTGTCAGACCTCTCTCTAAGTATTTAATATTCTTATGGTAGTGTAAATGGTAAAAAAAAAAAAAAAATTTCAATGGTAAATTAAATGGTAAAAAAATAATATCTTTGCGGTATTGTAAGTGGCAAAAAATTTTCAATAGCTGATTGATCACTGCTAGTATATAGAAATACAATTGAGTTTTGTATTATATCCTACAACATTATTTAACTCGCTTCTTAATTCTGCCATCTTTGTCATTCTATACAATTTTCCACATAGACAATCATATCTTCTATGAACAGATACAGTTTCACTTTTTCCTTTCTAATCTGGATTCCTTTTGTTTTTCTCTGCTTTTTGAACTGCCTAGAACATCCAGTACGATGCCGAATATGAGTGGTGGAAGCAGACCACTGTGGCCTTGATCCTGACCATAGGGCTAAAACATTCAGTATTTCAGCATTAAGTCTGATGTCAGCTGTAGGTTTTTCATAGATGTCCTTTTTCCAGTTGAAAAAGAGATTTTAAAATAATTTAAAAACCCTTATATTTATCTTTATATTTACCATTTCCAAGTTCCTCATTTCTTTGTATAGAGCAAGATTTTACCTGGTATTTTCCTTCTGACAGTTCAGGTCACCTAATAATATATTGTCCAACTGAAAATGTCTCCCCCCCCCCCCCCCATTTTTGTAATGTACTTTCACTGGATATAAAATTCTAGATTGATATTTTTCCTTTTAATGCTTTTAAAATGTTGCTCTACTATCTTCTGGATCACACTGATTCTGTGAAAAATAATATAAATGGAGCCGCTTTAAAACAGAGTCAGAGCAGCCATCCCAGAGGAACTGCTTTGCATACCTCAGTCCTCAAACCTTTGGAATGTTAAAACTGGGCAAAATTAGTTTTCAGCGGGGCCTAAAGCTGCATTGTATTCCAGACAACATTGTTATGACTGGGGACTGGAAATTAAAGACTTTCTTTAGAATTGTCATCATATGTTAGCTTGTTTACAACTATAGAAATTCCTTCCTTCTATTCATATGATTGTTCCCCTTCCCTTTCTCATAAATGCCCCTTGCCTTCACTCCTAATCTGAAAACCATTTGGGTTTCTGCCTGAATTAATGCTTCCCGAATAGCTAATCTCTTGGATCTCTAATAAACACTTGCTGCCTTTCTCTCTGGACTTTCAGTTTTAGATGAACAATTCCGACAAGAAGATTCCTGAAGTATTTTTTCTCTCGGTACATAATGTATCTTTTTTCCTCTGGCTGCTTTTGAATGATCTCTTTATTGCTACTTTTAAATAGTTGTTTTCTTGATGTTTCTTGTGCTTTTGGTTCTTCACAGAGCTTCTTGGATTTCTGGGTTTATAGTTTTCATTGAATTTGAGAAAAAATGTACTTCTTTGAATATTTTTTTCTGCATCTCCTACTTTTAAGACTCCAGTTAGATGTATATGAGGCTTCTTGAAGTTATCCCACATTCCATGTTCATTTATATGCAGCCTTATTTTTTCTTCCATATTTTATTGTGGATAGTTTCTCTTACTGTATCAAGTTCACTAATCATGTCTTCTGTAGTATCTAATCTGCTACAAATTTCATTCTGTGTATTTTTAAGTATCTTTCCAAGCTTATTGGCCATTTGAATTTTAAAAAGAAATTCATATGCCCTTTGCCCACTTTTCCCCTATTGGTTTGTGCATTTTTATAGAACTTTTTTCTGTATTAAGGAAAATAACTATTTCCTTGGCACATAGTACAAAGATGTTTCACAATTTGTCTTTTGTCTTTCAAATTTGTACTTGGTGTTCCCCATGCCTGGAATGCAGCTCACTCTTATCCTCTATTACTCCAGTCTTCCTTACCTTGATCCATTTTTTTGCTAAAGAAAAAAAAAAAATCTATCTATCTATCTATATGCACACACACATATATTTGTGTGTTATGTTTCCTTTTATGATTGTCTTTGAACTAGAAAATAAACTGTACAAGAACAGAGATTTGCCCGTTTTATTTACTGCCATATCCCCCAAGCATCAAGAACAGAGCACATGATAAGTGCTTATTAAATATATTTTTTGGGGGGAAAAAGGTTCATTTTGTTTCAATGTGTTTTGTTTTCATTAAAAATCAATCACCTTTTCAGTTATGGTTCCTGACTATAAGACTTATTTAGAAAGATTTTCTCACTTCAAGAATATTTATTTTAACTGTAATTTTAAAAAATTTATTTAGAGAAGAATATTTTTTTTTTTTTGCATTAAAATTTTAAAATCTGTTTAGAATCAATGATGTGATTTTACCAGTGGATTTTCTCTCCTCCCCTTAGGTCCTGGCAATCACCATTCTGCTTTCTGTCTCTATGAATTTGACTGCCCTTGGTTCCTCATATAATTGGAATCCTACAATAGTTTTCCTTTTGTGGCTTGTTTATTTTACTTAGTGTAATGTCCTCAGGTTCATCCATGTTCTGCCATGTGTCAGAATTTCTTTCTTTTTTAAGGTTGAATAATATCCCATTATATATATTTTGTTTGTGCACTTATCCATCGATGGACACTAGGGCTGTTTTCACTTTTTGGCTGTTGTGAATAATGCTGCCATGATTATGGGTGTACAGATATCCCCCTGAGACCCTGCTTTTCATTCTTTGGAGTATATACCTAGAAGTGTAATTGGTAGATAATATGGTAGTTCTATTTTTAAGTTTTGAGGGACTGCCATACTATTTTCCATTGCAGCTGCACTCTTTTACACGCCCACCCTCAGTGAAGGTGGATCCCCATCTCTCCACATCCCCACCAACACTTGTTATTTAACGTTGTGTTATTGTCGTTTTTATTTTATTTATTTTTTCAATACGAGACTTTTATCACATCTTTAAAACATCGCAAAAAAAGTGTGACAAATCATCTGGCATCTTCGTGTTTCTGTAGCCGGACAATTTAGATCTTATTAATCAGCCTGCTGAACTGTTCCTTTTTCAGAAACAGGCACCATCCAAAAATGTTCTGCTACCCTTGTTGTTAACGGCTGTGGCTCGCTGGATGGATCAAAGCAGCTGAATTTGATACAAGCTCAATGTCGTTTCCTTCAAGAATCAACTCCCCTTTCCGGGCTCGAGATACTGGACAGGCAACGCCTGACCTCATCCGAACGCGGCGGGTGTATTTTTCACCCCAGAAACTTCTGATTTCGACAGGAGAACCAGCCTCCTGAGCGAGGACGTTGATGGGGAGGTGAGCGCAGAGGCCTCACCGTGCGAGGGAGGCCCAGGGTGACAGCCTCGATCATGTTCTGTACCTGGCTGCAGACAGTGCGAGCGTGGCCAGCTTCCTTTCTGTTTCCCCACCATGTGTCAAACCCAGAGCCTCTTCCTTTTCTTTCCAGGGAGACTGAGTTCTACGTTGATGTGGTTGAAGTCCCCCCGCAGGGTGCCTCTGGGGCCCTTCGCAGTAACCGAGTGTCCCTTCCGAGTGAGGCCCACATTTTCCGGGGTGGCCACAGTCTGATGGCTGAATGGTCTTCATCCTCGCAGGGGATTGTTGTTTTTATTTATTTATTTTTAAATATCTCTTTATTGATTTCAGAGAGAGGGAGGGAGAAGGAGAGAGAGAGATAGATAATCAGTGATGAGAGAGCCATTGATCGGCTGCCTCCTGCACGCCCCCAACTGGGGATCGAGCCCGCAACCGGGGCATGTGTCCCGACCGGGTATCGAACCCCGATCTTCTGGATCCTAGGTCGATGCTCAACTGCTGAACCACACCCGGCTGGGATGTTGTTGTTTTTAAATAGCAACCATCCTAATGGGCATGAGGTGGTATCTCATAGTTATTTCGATTTGCGTTTTCCTGAATGATTAATGATGCACATCTTTTCATGCGCTTGTTGGCCATTTGTCTATCTTCTTTGAGAAAATGTCTATTCTATGTGGTTTTTTTCTCTCTATTTTCTAATCAGGTTGTTTGGTGTTTTTCTGTTGTTTGAACCACTGAATTTTTAATGGTTGGAATTGCAATCTTTGTATAAAGGGAAGTGACACGATAAAAAGAGTAAGGATAGTGTGTGGTGAGGAGGGTCAGAGAAAGAGAGATTTCTGACCAGGATCTCCTTTCCTTGTCTGGGTTCTCAGCTCTCCAAGCAGCATCTGCTTTCCTCTGCTCCCCCCTCAGCCCAGAGACTTGAACTTCCCATCGTTTCTGTGTATTTCCCGAAGGGAGCTGGGTAGTTTAGGTTCTGCCAGGGTCCTTTGAAAGCCGCTTGTCAGGCTCAACAGTTAGTTAGTGTGGGGCTGAGGGGCGCCCTCTGGTGGTAGAGGTGAAAAATTTTCCGGACTTTCAGCAATGCATCCTTTCCATTGAGAATTTCAAAAAGAGGCTGGACGGAGGTAGAGGTGTTCTGGCCACCATGGCCAGAAGAACACCTAAGGAACTAACAGTAAAGGTAGAAAAAGATCCCTATTGTACAGGACAAGGCCTGACAAGCTAGCCCAATAATTACCGCTCCCCTTGAACTCCTTTAGAAAAACAAAACAAACCAGTCACACTCTGGTCAAGCATAACCCCATTACTCATTGTAAGACATTGTGTTTAAATCATCCCTTTTATGTTACTAAGGATCCCCCCCTTGTTTCATGTTACAAAAGTTGACAACCTAACAAATTATCAAATTATTAGAAGCCCCTTTACCGTAGTTGCCTTTGTAGTTACTGAGTATAAAATGTGGGAAGAACTGAGGGTCGGGGCTGCAGTTCGGCTCTTACATGGGTGAGACACCGCAACTGTAGCCGCTGGCCAGCTAATAAAGGCTCCAAAATTCAAACACAAACTCTGGTGGTCATCTGTCGCGGATCACGCCAGAACAGAGGCAGGTTTAACCAGTTTTGGGGGTTCCAGGGCAGAGACCCACAGACAGAGCTCCCTATGCTGTGTTCATAGGGGCTCCAGAATGTCCAATGGCTCCAAGCAGGATTTCCCTTACACAGTCCCCCAAATCCCTCCCTTTTGGAAATCCCTGGGGCTCCTTTGCGGTAACCTTGTCTTTTCTGGTTTCAGTTCTGGAATGTACATCCCTCTGTTCAGGCCCAACCGTTCGTTAGGGCCTCCCTGACCTGCCGAACAGCCAGGGCAGCACCTGGTCTGAGTTTTCCAGCCTTGGTCAAGCTGCCCGCGTGGCCCAAATGCCATTCCCTTGCAGCTTTGCCTTCAGCTCGAACACTGTGGGCCTCCCGCTCACCAAGGCTCTAGGGTCCAATTTTGCTTTGTGGCTTTTCTTTCCTGTCTGTCCCCGAAGCAAGCCCTCGGGTCTTTCACATCAGTGTTTCACTCCAGAACTCAGCAGGGGCCTGGGCAATGGGTAATGTTACTGAACTAAAGGGGTTTGTTTGCCTGTGCACGTCAAAGCCCAATAAGACACAAACAGGAGGAGGGAGTATTTGAGATTTTGCTCCCCAGGAAATGTCATCAGTTTTTGCGCAAATAAACTTTTATAAAAACAACAACAAAAGCGCGAACAGGAGTTTGCATAAAGAAAGTAAAGGTTTACTTAAGGAAATGGCGCCAAACCCGGAGGCACAGGTGAACTGGTGTTCTGCACCCTAGCTCCCCAATGGCTTCTAGGGGGGATGGGTTCTCAGGGACTAAGGAAGTTAGGGTTGTGGTTAGGATTATGGCCTCTATTGATTGACCGGCGCTAGGGGGAGGGAAAGTTGATCATTGCATCCAAGTCAGCCATGGAATCATTCTGGTTTTTGCAAGAGTGTGGTCATTAGGATTGTTCCACATTTCAGGGTCTGGAGCTGAAACACAACTGAGGCCCAGATGTGATCTCTAGTTTGACCGAAACTCTGTCTCTGTGGTCACCAGACCAGAGCTTTGTTCCTGAGATTACTTGATGCTGATCAGAAACGCATTGTCCTCAGCTTAATAATTAAGGGAGTGGATGTACAAGGCAGAGGGAGGCGGGTGGGTCAGGGTGCTGGGTGAGGCCAGTTTGAATCTAAAGGGGAGAAACGAGAAAAGGTCGGGCGTATTTTAAAAATTAAGTTTCTGCACAGTTACAGTAACAATTTAACAGTTGAAGTTCTGGTATCTATCTACAAACTACTGTACTCCCGATGCCCCTCTTCTCTCAGGAGCTCCACTGACCTGCTCTCTCAGTTCCTTAGCCTCAGCCCCCCCCCCCCCCCCCCCCCCGTCTCTCATGCAGAGAAAAATCTCAGTGGAAAACTATGCGCTGTCTAAACTCCAGAGGACATTCCTCTGGGTTTTCTAGTTCCATTTCGCTGTGTAAATCACTGATAACAACACAGAAATAATTCTTGTCTAAAGATGTGGAAATCCTGTCCTATCCTGTAGATGGTGAATTGACTTTCCTCCCCACCCCCCACCCCCCGCCCTCTGTAGGAAAACCAGTTCTGCTCACATCTGTACATCCATTGCCATATTCCTGATCTATAAGTGTGTCTGTTCTTTGGATTGTCTTAAATCTGTTGAAAATTTAACACTAACCCGGGTAGTCCTCTGCCCCCAGAAAAGCCCAGCTCTCCAGCACTGAGATGCGAAGGGGTCCATTTTCAGGGGGAACAACTGGGGTGACCTGGTTCCCCTTTAGCTGCCCCCTGGTCTCTGGTGAAGACCTCACCTCTGTGTCCTGCTGCCCATGAGTGGGAGGAGGCTGGCTCTGCAGATTTCTGTGCTGTTTTGCTCTGCAGCAGTCCGTCCGTGCACTTGCCGGGGGTTAAATGGTCGGCTTTTGAAGGTTTTGGAAAGGCTTTCAGTCTTTTTCAAGAAACAGTTGCTCCCGGTGGCTGGGAGTGGGGGAGATGGGGGAGATGGGGGAGATGGGGATTGCAGTGTTTAACGGGGACAGAGCTCCAGTCTGGGAAAATGAAAAGCTCTAGACACGGTGGTGGTTGTGCAATGATGATGCCACTGGAGCTGCACTTAAAAACGGTGAACCTTTATGTTACATACATTTTACCACAATTAAAAAAGAGAGAGTTGGTCATTTGAATGCTCTTTTTGGGGTGGGTCCCGTGGAGAAAGCTGAAATTCACACCTTCTCCGAAACTGAGCTTTCTGAGTGTGCCTTTTAAAAATAACCCTTCCTCCGCCCGCCCCACCCCTTTAATTCTCAACCAAACAACGATGACTGTGACCCGCCATCTAGAAGGCTCTAAGGAACAGGATGGGGGACATAAAAAGGAGGCGCTAACAGTGTGGCAAGACAAGCCTGTCACTGTGATGCTTGCTCCTGTTCTTCCAAAAGGACTGTTTTGGTAGCAAATGACAGACACCTTCCTTGAGCTGGCTTAGCCAGAAACAAGAAGGCATTGGGAGGATCCTGGAGGTGCTGGAGGGAGCACTAGCTTCCTGTTGCTGCTGTAGCAAATGACCACAAACTAGGTGTCTTAAAACAATGCAAATTTATTCTCTTACCGTTTTGGACATGAGAAGTCTAAAATGGATGAGCAGTGCTGGTTCCTTCTGGAGACCCTAGGGGAGAATCTGTTTCCTTGCCTTTTTTAGCTCCTGTAGGCTGCCAGCATCCCTTGGCTCATGGCCCCTTCCTCTATCACTCCATCTTCTTGCCTCCGTGGTCACATCACCTACTGACTCGGACCCTCCCGCCTCCTCTTGGGAGGACCCTTGTGATGGCCTTGGGCCCACCTGGGTCATCCAGGATAACCTCCCCATCGCTGAGCCCTTAACCACATCTGCAAAGTCCCTTTGCCTAAATAAGGTAACATATTCACGGGTTCTGGGGATTAGGGACCTTTCTGTGAAAGCATGCAGGTCAGGAAAGTAGTATTAATGCTCCCCTCTATGGGGACCTTCGCCTCCAGGAACAGGGAGAAGTGGACCCCTTTCATACCCAAAAGATGGCTGCTTTCCGCCCACCCACACCCAAATATCTACATGCAGACCTTACATTTGGGCTGGAGAGATCCCACCTCAGTGACCTCGGGGCTGGGATGGGAGGGAGAGGAGCTGCAATGCCCATTTGGCTGTTGGTGGTGGGGACAAACAGAGCAACCACAGTGGGCTTCCTGGTGACCCCCAGTTCTACCTGAGCGCGTTGGCCTCCCGCACTCCTCGCAGAGCTCTTTAAAGAGCCTTGTCTTTATCATTTACAAACACACCCAAACATCCTCAGACAATAAAAAGAAGACAATTTAAATCTCTAAAAATCTCACCAACTCAGAGGTATCCACTGTTAACGTATTGATGTACATCTTTCTTTACGCAGATTTAAGTACACAACTTTACAAAATTGTTATACTTCCTGCTTTAATCTACTTCGCTCACTCAATAATAGGTTGTGATCACTTTTCTATGGCAATGGATGTAGAATTACCTCTCCATTTCTAGTGGTTTCATGGTATTGTAGAGAATAATGTACTTGGTACACAATTGACTCCCAAGTTGCTTTCAATTTTTAACTATTCTAAACAATACTACTGCCTGGCTGGCATGGCTCAGTAATTGAGTGTCAACCTATGAACCAGGAGGTCATAGTTCGAACCCGGTCAAGGCACATGCCTGGGTTGTGGTCTCAGTCCCTAGTAAGGGGCGTGCAGGAGGCAGCCAATTGATGACTCTCTCATCATTGATGTTTCTCTCTCTCCCTCTCCCTTCCCCTTTCTGAAATCAATTTTAAAAAACATTTAAAAAAAATAAACAATACTACCATGAACTCCTTTGCCATTTGTCTAGGTATCTCCTTAAGGTAAATTTCTAACTATGGAACTGCTGAGTCAAAGGTATATTCATTTACATTTGGATATTATTATAGGTTAAATTGTGTCTCCCACCCCCCAAAAAGACATGTTGAAGTCCAAACCCCTAGTACTATTCATATTTTCTTCTTGCACTTCTATAATTTCACATTTTATTTTATTATTTTTATTTTATAATGCTTACTCAAGGACATGTTTAGAGAGAGGAAGGGAGAGAGAGAGGGGAAGGGAGAAACATCGATCAGTTGCCTTCTATATGCACCCCGACCGGGGAATGAATCCGCAACCCAGGTATGTGCCCTGGCTGGGAACTGAACGGGCAACCTTTTAGTGCCCAGGGTGAGGCTCAACCAACTGAGCCACTCTGGCTGGGCATATAATTTCACATTTTAAAGTTAAATTTTTGCTATACCTGGAATGTGTTTTCCTGCGAGACGTGAGATTGAAATCTAGTTAGGTAGTTGTTCAAAGTGACTAGACAGTAGTACCATGAAATGAATAATGCATGCTTTTTATGCTGATTTGAAATGCCACCATTATCCTATACTAAATTCCCAAGTGTACTGGACGCTATTTTGTACTCTTCACTGTGGCCACTGTTGCAGGCACCCTGACTAGTAATCTACTCTTCTTTATCCCAACTGGGAAAGCACCAAAAATGACCACCAGAGGGCGCCATCTAGTCTCCTTGACCCACCTCCAGGCCCTCTAGCGGCCCAAACCTGCCGGCTGCGTTTCAGTTGGGCAGAAAGGCCAAACAGGCCACCCTAACTTCCTGCCTTCCTCTTGTTGGTGGAGCCAGGGGGAGAGCGTAGGCGACAGGAGGTGGGCAGGTCCACATGCCCTCGTGTGGGGCCTGAAACTCTGCTCTCGGGCCTCCCTCTGCCAACACATAACACTCCCAGTCAGCTGGGACACGGCCATCAGCTGTTCTCAAAGCATCCTGGCTTAGTTTACCCACATTCTCTCCTCCACTAGGTGAGCTCCTATGCATCCTGAAAGGCCCAGTTCAGATGCTACTACTAGGACCCTCTTAGTCCTACTTCTGTGCTCCCACGGCACTAGCATTCGTTGCTTTCAATAGCAATTAAATTACGTGCCTTCCGTCCTGGAGAACATGTGCTCCACCAGGGACCATGACTTGCTCAGCTCCAAGCAGAGACTTGTGAGCAGAGGCCTGGCACAAAGTGAAGGTCATTGAGCCTCACCTACATTCTGTTATGTCTTCACCTGACTCGTACACCTTGAGAGACCTCCCTGAAGGCAGGTGCTAGGTCTGATTCTTCCTTCTGGCCCTCATACTGCCCAGCACGGGGTCTGGCAGATAGGCCCTCAAGTTTGCTAGAACGAAGCTGCCTCCTTCGGTGTATGTAACTCACTTCTCTCTGGGGAGGTCTTTTTTCAGTCGACATATCTATCAGGCATTTTCTGTTGTGTCTCAGACTGTGCTGGGTGCCATGGTCTGGAGGGTCATTGGGGAGGTGCCCTGTCCCAGCCGGGGAGAGCAGAGAATAACAAAGGAGAGATTTCACGGCACCATCTCTGGAGCTACTTAATGCTTATCAGTCAAACTCTTTCATTTTACAAATGAGGAAACAGAGGCTCAGATGGGGGAAGGTTTCATGTAGAAAGCTGACAAACTGAACCTGGAATTCTGCTCTCCTGACATCCCAGGCTTGGACTTGCTGTACCAAGTGCATTGTGGGAAACAGGAGGTCTGTCAAGTTTGCTGTATCCCAGGGGAACAGGGCTGTTGGAAGGGTTAATGAATCATTTATTGGGTGAATCAATGGAAAACAAACCAAGGAGCCACTGCTTTAGTAGCAGAGGGTAAGCTCTACCCACTGAACCATTTATTCACTTCTTGAAAGATCATTTAAAATTTGCTTTTAGGGAGGTTTTTGAGCAGCTACACTTTAGATTGACCCTAATAAGAAAGAGCACAGACTTTGCAAATGGACAGACCTGGGTTTAAAGTCCTTCCCTGGCTGTGCAGACTTGATTCATGATATAACCTCCCAGAGCTTCAGTGTTCTCACCTGTACAATGGGGATGATAATCTTCCAGGTAAGCAAAGGAATGAAAAACCCTGGTTTCAGGCCCTGGTCCCCAGCAGGCGCTCAGTTACGGGATTTACCCGTTCTGTGGTGTGCTGCCCATTGTGTTAATCTCCTCCCAATGACAAGTTCAGCAACGTCCTGCTGGTAGCTTCAAATTGGCCATGGTGGGGGTAGTTACATCATGGAACTTAGCAAACACTACAAATCAGGAGTCTTTTTTTTTTTTTTTTTTTATCTTCACCTGAGGACATGTTCATTGATTTTTAGAGAAGGGGGGGAGGGAGGGAGAGGAAGAGAAACATCGATCAGTTGCTTCCTGCATGTGCCTCGGTTAGGGCCTGGAATTGAACCTGCAACCAATGTGCCCTGACCAGGAATCAAACCTGCAACCTTTCAGTGTATGGAACGATGCTCTAACCAACTGTGCCACACCAGCCAGGGCAGGAATCATTTTGTTTCCCAAGAGCCCGTTGTTAAACATTTACCAGGCATCCCAGGGTATCATCATTATTACTGAGAATAATAACTTGCCAACTCCGGGCACACCCAATGCACACTATGAGGCTATTTTTACTGACATGACCTCATTTCCATCAGAGTGGTCAGTTCAATAAAATGGTCGATTGGTTTCATTCTGGTTGATTGGCCCCCATTTTGAGGCTGTGAGCCTTACTGGGAACTCTGCCTTGCAGAGTGGTGGGGAAAAACCCAGTTCAGTCAAAGTTTCTTGCTGCAGCCTGTAACATAACTAGAAACAGGAGTCTTTCCCTCTCCTCTCTCAGCAGAGGCTGGATCAGCAGTTCCAGGGTTCCCTGGGGTTTGCGAAAGCTGCTCCCCTTGTGGGATGGGGTGTTGGTCACATGTGAGCTGGTGTCTTACCCAGGTCTGTCTCTGGGTAGGAGTCAGAGTCCTCTTACTCCGTTGGAGCTCTGGGAATGCTCAGAGTAGGCTTGGCTGTGGGGACACCCTCCCACCCCACCCCACATACACACTGCAGGGTCTCCACCCAGGGCCTGGGCCCTCCCCACTAGGATGGGCCTCTCGTGGGCCCTGTGGGAGCACAGGAGCAGCAAGAAGATTTGGTTCCCTGGAAAGCCTTGGAGTCAGATTCCTTGGAAGGAGAACTTGAGTGTGGGTGATGGAGCCTGAGCCTCTCCCCGAGGGCTTAAGTAGAAAGGGGAAGTGTTCTCAGGCTGTTACTTGCTGCTCTGGGGTGGGTGGGAGGCCTGTGGGAGAGGAACGCATCTCATCAGCTGTGCCAGAGCCACGACACTCAGGACATTGCTGTCTCCTCAGCCGTTCACATCTGGACATGTTTGCAGCCCAGGTAAGCATCTGGGCCTGTGTCAGTGTGAGTGACTTTCTGGGCTGGGGCTGGGGCTGGAGCTGGAGCTGGAGCCTTGGTATGACCACTGGGTGGGGTTGGAGAAACACTGGTCTTGAAGAATCCACAGTGGCCACTGGCTGGGTGACCTCAGAATCACTGGCCTCCATTTACTCATGTGTGTGTTGGGGAGACAAAGAAGCCTGTGTCTCAGGTTGAAATGACAGTGACAGAATGAGAGGTGTGTGCTGCAAAGGGGTTGTTATCACTCTGGACACTGATGACGAGTTTTGGTAACTGACGACCCTAGAGGGTCTGTGCTAGAGGCGGGATGGGGTGGAGGCATTGACTATGTGAACTTTAGGCTACGTCTTGGAGCCATTGGATGGAAACCCCAGATCACCACCAGCCTAAGCATGCTTGTGATTGTGTCTCTGGCATTTTGGGACTGATTTATAAGGGATCCTGTCTTCCAGGGGCCTCAGGATCAAGGTGTGTTGGGTTGGGGTCAGGTCAGATCCCCGTTTCGTCATCTGCTCTTCCCCTCTGGAAAATTACCGTGGAGGAGACCCGGGTTTGGCCCTTTCGCTTCCCCTTCCACCTTCTCACACATCACTTGTCCCAAAAGCCACTCCCTTTCCTGCCCCTTTGCACGCACCCACCTCTGAGGGGGCATCGAAAGTGTAAATACTGAGCCTGGAGAAGACAAGGCCTGGGAGATTTTTTTCATCTTTTTTTAGGATCTTTTTTTCTCCCTTCTGAAAATTGGAAAACCAAAGAAAGATAGGGAAACAATGACCTCGAATTCCACCATCTCACAACCACCCAGGAAGAGGGTTTGGCTTTTGCCTTCGAATCTTTTTTCCCTAGGTATAGATTTTGAAAAGTTATCATCGTTTTATTTTGAGGGACATACATTCTAGAAATAGACATACAGGCTTCACCGCTGGGATCAGGGCCCAAGCATCTCTGTCCCCTCCACCCCCTGCGATGCCAGCATTATTGCCAGGGGGCCACCGAGGGGCAGGTTTTGGTTTCCCCCATATCCTTAGAACCGAACAAATAAGAAAGGTTAGCAATAGCAGGAGACAGTTTGTTTGAACCCAAGGAAGGACTTCTGGGCTGTAGAAAGCCTGGGGTAAACACGCCAGGAGGCCTGAATAATCTGCCACTCCGAAGGCTTTGCTGAGGGCGACACACGCCACCAGCGTCTCAGAGACACTGCAACAGCCGCCTGTTTGGGATCAGGGAGCAGAAGCTCTTTTAAGACGTGATACCTACATTTTTTGAAAATGTGTTTCTTTTATGCTTCACAGCAAGGCCAGCTGATACAGAAAGACAGAAGGATCCTACCCTCACACAGTGAAAAATCACGATCATTTTTCCGTGTCTCCTCCCCGTTGTCCCCAGCCACACACTCAGGTGACGGCACGTGCTGATGTGGCTGCGGGGCAGACACATGTGTTCTGCTCTTTCCACTAGGCCTCTCCCGAGCTTTTCTTCCTGTCCCTTCCTGTCCCTTATTATTTTCATTTTCTTCCGACCCCATCAGGGGCCCTTCTGCAGTTTTCTTCCCCAGCCCCCCCCCAGTGTTTGGCTGCTGGGTGGTGCACATACTTATGCACTTAGCTCTTACTTCCTCTGGATCGCTTCTTAGGGTAGATCTCTAGAAATGATATTATGGAATCATAGGGTAGGACCATTTTTTAAATGTGTTACCATTTGTTTCCAAAAAAAATTTTTTTAAATATATCTTTATTGACTTCAGAGAGAGGAAAAGAGAGGGAAGAGAGAGACAGAGACATCAATGATGAGAGAGTCATTGGAGATCGAGCCCGCAGCCCGGGCATGTGCCCTGACTGGGAATCGAACCCCGATCTCCTAGATCCTAGGTCGATGCTCAACCGCCGAGCTACGCCTGGCTGGGCTCAAAAAATTTTTAAATCAATGTGTACAGCTAATGGCCAGGTGGGAGGATCCTTTTCACCACCACCTAGCCACAATAGGGTTTTATTATTATTTTCATTTTTGCTGGCAAATAGATGTAGTTTCTAACTGTGGGCGGACAAATATGTCAGGGGAACAATAAACTGTAATGGTTGAGCATGTCCGAACAGTCGGGTCCTATAATGAAACAAATCCGACAAGTTTAATCTGGGAGAAGTGGCGTGATAAGCGATCGCACCTAAGGCCGCGATCAGCTTGGCTCCGCGTGGCCCAAAAGGGCACGTTCAGACCCCCCTCTCCTGAGCTCTGCAGGACCCGCATCCAGCCTTTCACAGAGATGGACAATGGTGGAGACAGGCTGGGCTCCTTTCCTTACACTTCCCTGCCTTTTCCCAGGCGCACGTGGCTTCTCGGTTGCCAGCAGCCATCTGCGTGGCCGGTGCTGGTGCTGGCGTCAGCCGGAAGGCCAGGTGGGAATGTGCCCTCACCGAGCACTGGCAGCGACAGCCTGGGCACTACAGGTGAATTCAGGCGAGACACGCTCAGGCCGACTTGCAAGCGTCAGCTGAAATGCTATCTCCGGTCTCCCGGGCCTTGTAATCTAAGCTGAGAGCAGCTCAGACTCTCCAGTTGAGAGTCCAAAGCCCTTCCTGAGACTTATGCGGGGTCCCCAGGAGGCCCCCCTTTCCCGTGATTCTGAGCCCTGTGGGTGAGCCTCTGCCCATGCTGCACCCACCAGGGGTGAAACTCAGCCCCTTTCCTGGTTTCCTACACCCAAAACAAAGCAGCTCACCAAAGCACTGGCACACGCAATCGACTTCATTCAAGACTGGGTGGGGGGCCACCGGAGAGGTTTCGAAAGCAGCAAGTCCAGTAACATCCTTCCTTGTTCTTGAAATATCGTGGCCACTCCATCCCACAGCACCTGCCCCGTCGCTTCTCCCACCTTCGAGCCACCATCTGGCTCCCTTTCCTCCCCTCCTCCCCAGAACTCCAACCTCCCCCCCCCAGTGCCCAGAGCAATTCAATCTTCTCCAGTTCCTATCAGCCCAGCACTTTAAAGGCAGCCCATTCTATTTTTTACTTTTTTTTTTTAAACGAGATATAAATAAAATGCACAGGTCTTAAGTGTACAGCTCAGTACATTTGACAATTGTACATCCTCTGTAACCACCGCCCAAAACAAGATGTAAAATATTCCCATCACCCCAGAAAGTCCCTTTGCGGCCCCTTCCAATCAGAGCCTTTCCTTCCCCATTACAACCACTATTCTGCTTTCTATCGCCGTCAAGCGGTTTAGGCCGCCTTGAACGTCCCATAAAGGGAAGCACACAGATTGTGCTTTTGTACATCTGGCGTCTTTCACTTAGTGTTTCCAGGACTCAACCACACTGTGTGTATCGGGAATTCATCTTTAAGAATTTCTAGGTGGCGTTTCATTGTCTGAGTCCACCGGCCTGTTTATCCATTCTCCGGTTGAATTCCCTTCTGTTTTTTCAGTTTCACACTCTTTGAGTAAGTGCAGCGTGGTTGATATTAAGAATAACAGTATGAGCCCTGGCCGGCTTGGCTCAGTGGACTGGAGGGTCCCTGGTTCCATTCTGGCCAAGGGCATGTACCTCGGTTGCAGGCTGTGTCTCTCCCTCTCCCTCTCTCCCCCACTTACACTCTCTCTGAAGAGCAATGGAAAAAATATCCTCAGATGAGAATTAAAAAAAAAAAAAAGAGTGTGGGTGGTGGTGCAGGGTTTCAATGGAGGGGGCACTAAAAAGAGAAAATTTTAATAATACATTTTACTTAACCCAATACATTTAAAATATTATTTCAATATGTAATCCAAGTAAGCATTTATTAATGAGATTTTTTTACATTCTTCTTTCCACACCCTTTGAAATCTAGTGTGCGTTTCACACTTACATCTCAGCTCCAGCTTGCCACCTAGCCCAGCAAGTGCTCAGTAGAATCGCCTCATGGGCCGGGGGCTGCTGTTTTGGGCAACACAGGCTTCAGCTAAGGAGATTTGTGTCCAAGGCCACGCAGTCCTTGAAAGCAGGGTGCTGGATTAGAATTCAGATCTCCCCAGCTTCCTGCTGAGCTGTTTGCAAGTCTGCCTCCTTCTACAGACACTTTTTTGAGACCCCTCCAACCCCAACTTTCTGAAACTTTAATTCCCCTACGCACGCATTCTACCCACACCTTTTGGGACTCATGGCTACTTCAGATCATTTATGCTTCATGAGACAATCTTGAGTTTTTCAACATACAGGACATGACCATTAATGGGTAGTGAAATAAATTGGGGGGCTTACACTCAGTATTTTTTTTCTTTCACGAAATCAGCTGGAATAGGTGAGAAAATGTTGGAGGGCATCACGTGTCATAAGACTTTTTATGAAATTTGTTTCCTGTATGTGAATATTCGAGCAGCTGTCACATGGTAAGCTGTATTTCTTATTCTAAGGATCTTGGTTTAAAAAAATAAAAAATAAAAAAGCAAGTGCTATTCCTAGTGATGGATAGTGAGTGTGATCCCTGCTGCTGACTCCCCAGAAAAGCCTTTTGGGGAAGTGAGATTTGGGGCTGGGGTGGCTGTTGCTTTGCACTGCTCTCCCACGCTGACATCACTCAGAATTGCAGAAGGCTCCCTGGAGGCCCTCCACCTGCCCTCTGCTGCTGGCACTGAGCAGCTGACGGGGAAGCGCAGGCCTGAGCAAGCTTCTCCACCCTCCGAAGCTTGCTCAGCCTGCGCTTCCCCGTCAGCTGCTCAGTGCCAGCAGCAGAGGGCAGGTGGAGGGCAGGGAGCCTGCCTAAGGCCGTGTGTCCAGGTGAGGTGGCTTTGGAATTAGAATGCCTAGCGCCTGAATTTCAGACCTTGGATCCAAAGTGCCTACTACCCTCTATTGTTACAGGGGAGATTCACCAATGTGGGGGGCATCGTTCATTCGTATAGTCACAGATGCTTATGGAGTGCCCCCTGGGTTTCAGGCGGTGTTCTAGGCTCTGGAAACAGTAATAAAGGGAGAGGCAAGGTCCTTGCTCTCACAGGGTTTAGAGGCCAGTGTGGGAGTCAGACAGTGAACAAATAAACCAAGAGACAGAGAGGCAGTAAGAGTATGTGGGCTCATTGGAGGAAAAAATGCCTTTTGTGTATTAATCATAACGTACCGGGGGAGGGCGTGTGCCTGCTTCGCACCCCTCCCCACCCGGCACCCTGCCCAGGGGCTTTGCCTCCCGCTTCAGAGAGAATGGGAGCTCTGGGGTGCCGGGTGTCGGCTTCTGCCCCCATGCCCAGGTTGGTTGCCTCCAGCAGCACCCCCTCTCCCGATCCCGGCTCCCTTTTCAAATCTCCTTCCCCCGCCTGGGCCTGCGAGGTGTCTCCTCTGCTCCTCGATCTCACTCCTTCTCTCTTCTATCCCTGCACTTCGCCCTTGTTCCCTCTCCCGGTGCTTTCACAGTGTATAAACACTGAAGTCTCTTGTATTTCTTTCTTTTTTTTTTTCTTTTTTAAAATATATTGTTAGAGGAAGGGAGAGGGAGAGAGAGATAGAAACATCAATGATGAGAGTCATTGATCGGCCGCCTCCTGCACACCCCACACTGGGGATCAAGCCTGCAACCCGGGCATGTGCCCTGACCGGGAATTGAACCCTGATCTCCTGGATCCTTGGTCGATGCTCAACCGTCGAGCCACGCCGGGCTGGGCAAGTCTCTTGTATTTTAAACACACAACCTTTTCTCAACCTCAGCTTCCTCCTTTATTGAAATTTAGGCTTCTCTTGCCTTCTGGGCTTTCATCACTCAGAGCTCCCTTGAAGCTCTTACCAGTCACGGGGATCTCAGAGGGAGTGAGATTCAGTCTGTCCTGAGGGCAGGATGGTCGAGAAAGGCAGAGAGCACAGGAGCACTGAGCTGCTGAGCAGGGAGCATCTGTGAAGCAGGGAGGGGTGACAAGCAGGGAGGGGGATGCCTGGACAACGGGGTCTTCATTCCCATATCATACTCAGTTATGACCCTATTCCAAGGACTTTGGATAAAATTCTAGGAGGCCCCTGCAACTGCCAATGCCCTAGGGAAGGAACCCAACAAAGTCATTCACACCCTAGTAAAAATAAGTTTCTCTTCTTCAGAGTCTGGCACACCCAGGCAAATGAGGGGAAGTGGGGAGAGGAGGGAGCACGGAACTTCGCTCTGGAGAGAAGTGACTTGATAATGATGAAATTCCAGGCACCGTGTGACAAGCAGACAGGAAACCTATTGGGGTTCAAGGAGTCTTTTTTTTAGTGCCTTTCACTCCACCCAGCTGCTGCTGCTCCTGCTACTGCTTCTGACCGTTGTGGGAAAGGATCCTCCCATTTCCTCACCTGCCCCAGCTGGGGACTCTGCCCGCTGGCCTGATGCAATGTTCCTCTGAGGCTGAGAACCACCGGGAGTGCTTATTATAAATGCTGATGCCTGAGTCCCACACCAGACCCACAGATCAGAACTGGAGTCGAGTAAGGAAGTAGGACCTTGGTGTCTGCATTTTAACACTTCTCCCAAGGCTTTGGCTTGATGGTCACCACCTAGGGCCCTAGAGTCAAAAAGACCTGGATTTGGTTTTGATTTTTCTACTTGCTAGCTCTGCAACCTTGGGTAAGTTTTTGAGCTCTTGTAAGTGTCTATTCTCTTTTCTGTAAAATGGGATCATTATTATGATCTGCCTTATAGAACCTTTGTGAGGGTTAAATGAAATGGCGTGTGTAGAATACTTAGAACTCGTGGTAAGTTAGCACACGATGCATGTTAATTTTGTAAAGTGCATTTTCAAGTTGAGGTTCTCATTCTGTGAGACAAGCCAGAGCTAAAAGCTGAGGTCTTGCCAACATTGGAAGTTCTTGAATGAGGGTTCTGCTTTCAGTTTTATAATAAAAAAGATCTTTTAGCAGCTTGGTGTCAGCCTGGCAGAGTAAAGAGAGAGTGAACTTTGACATCAGACAAGGCCAATCTGCCTTCTTAGGTTAGTCAGTCGCTAGCTATGTTGCCTTTAGCAGATTGCTTAATCTGTCTGAGTTCTATCTCTTCATCTGTAAAATGAGGGTAATCATAGCCCCCCCATTATATGACAAGGTTATTATAAAGATTGATAACATGTGTATTACTGGTTCTCAACCTTGGCCTCTTATTAGAATCAATTGGAGGATTTCATTAAAACAAACAAAATCTCAATGGCCAGGCCCCAGCCCAGGTTAATTTAATCAGTGGCTCTCAGCCACCTTGCACCCCACAGTCTCGGCTGCTCCTGGCCTGCTGACCCGGATGGGATCTGGCTTACACACCTTTGCAGGGCCTGACCTTGATCATGCAGCCAACGCACGCTGCCCACAGCCCGGACCCCCAGCATCACTGCCCAGAGCTCCTCCCTCCTCTCTGGTGGCACCCTGGCCGTTAAACTATCCTTGTGGCCCAGAGGACATCCTACTGGGAATGGGATGTGATTCTCTTTGGGCCTCCCCTCTCTCAGCTGCACTCTCCCTCGAAGACAAGCTCTGGTCGGCTCTGTTGAAATGCATTTCTCAGCGGTCCGTGGGGAAAAGGACTGTTTCTCTGGTCTTAGAATGCGGGGAACTTGGGGCGCTTATTCTGAATGTGGGCCCCGAGCATTCATTCTGGGAATCCCTACGCTTCTCACACCACGTATCAGTACCACAGCGAAGCTCCTTTTAAGGTAAGATCCTGAATCCCTTTTGGTTTTTCTTTGGTGACTTGGGAGCATCATGACTAATATGAACAAAGGAAGGCTCTGTAATACCCGGGTGACCTTGGGCAGGTCACTGCACCTCAGTTTCAGCTCTGGTGTGGTGGGAAGGAGTGTGGAGGTGAGGCTGAGACGGGGGAGTGATGAGAAAGCACTTGTGGACCGCTCGGTGCACTGAACATACTCGAAACGAAACATCCGATAGAAAATCAAATCCACGCGATCTGTAAGAACAAAACTGCAGAACGTTTACCGCTCTGCCTAGTTCTGAAAAGCGACCCTTCGTTTCACTTTCTGACGTAATTTCTTTGAACTTGAAATCTGAGCTGTGGCTTTTCATGGAAGTTATGCTATGCGGTTGGTTGACTCTTTTTTCAGTTTTATCAGACTAAAGCAAATAGTGAAAACAATCGAGTAATCCCGAGGGTTTATAGTGGAAAGCTGCAGCCCCCTGTCTTCCCACTTCCCCCCTTCCACCCGCTCATGCCCCTCGGATGCAACGACTTTCAACTCTCGTGTCCTGCTCTTTGCTTCTATAGCTCTAAAGGGGATGTTCATGTCGCTTTGTGGAGAAATCCTTCAAGAGCAAGACAAAAAGACAAAGAGACAGAAAATAGGAGAGGAAAATTAGACAAAGAGACACACATTTGAATGTGCGAAAAGAGAAAGAGAAACTGGAGAGAAGAAATTATATTTATCTATCTGTCCTTCCATCTATCTATCATCTATCTATCTATCTATCTATCTATCTATCTATCTATCTATCTATCTATCTATCTATCATCTATCTATCTATCATCTATCTATCTATCAGGTTCCCCAGAGCTAAGAAGATGAGATTTTTTTTTTAAAAAAAAGTTGTTTAAAGTAGAAATTAAAAGGGCATTTTTTAAAAAAGTGAGATTACAATTTAGGTTTGTTGAACAAAGAGGCCACCCTTTGCTATGTGGTGGCTTCTTAAGTCCAGTGCCCGTCGACCTCACTGGGCCCTGCAAAACCCACCTTCACAGCCCCCACTGAAAGCCAAGTTTCTAGTCTCCATGGCTTCTGTGTCCCTTTGTTCTTCTTCCTCTGTGACTTTCTTCTGAGCATCCTGAAGGGTGATCTACAACGAGCCTCTGCCTGGTGCCTGTCTGGGGGACGAGATATCCCTGCTCCCTGGTCGCTGACAGTTTGCTCTTTTAAGAGTAAATGCCCAGCACATTCACCAACATGGATAAGTGACAAAAACCATGTTGAGCAAAAAAGGAGGCTGCCCAATGATGACCATAGCATGGTAGATTTTGCCACACATAACTTTATTAATAGACAAAGCATTATATTTGATTAAGCCAAACCTTCATTAAAGAAACAAAATTTAGAACTGAAAATCCAAATTGTAATATACCAACTTAATCAATGAAGACGCTGTGCCAGTAATGCACATTTTTAAATCGTAAGCCAAGTTTAGAAGGTCTTCGTAGCCAGAATGGCTTAGCAGCAGCCTAATTCTGCCCAGTTCCTCTGCCACCTGCCTCAGTCCCTGTTGACACTTAATATTACTCAAAAGCATGAATCAGAAATGGCACTACCTCAGCCCATGGTGAGTTCCCATTGGCTAGATGGTGACACAGGAAGCTGATTCTCACGTAACCAGGATATTCCAGGATCTCTCCCAGGCCTCAAGGATCGTTTCTACTTCAATATCCAAATGAGCTGGCAGGGTGCCCATTCCACGGGTGAGGGAAGCCCAGCCCCTCCCCAGGACGGCCCTGAACCCCTGGAGGCTGTTCCCACAGCCTGCTCCCATGTCACTTGGAGCCTGGCAGCTGCTGTACTCTCTGCTTGCCCCGTGTCTCCCCTGGCTTGGAAAACCACTGCACACATGGCATTTTTTCTCTTGGTTCTGTTCATAGACATTTCTGTTGTGCAATTTAATTGAAGATTTCATAGAAACAGAAGGTTATAATAATTTAAGAGCGAATATTAGACATACCTGTCCTACAGAGGCACTGGTCACTCCCCATCCCCTACCCTCCAAAACTCTCAAAATTCTATCTCCACATTAGGAATGAAGCCTATGTTGCTTGTTTGACATAAAAACAACTATGGTCAGTTGTTGCTTTAGAGGGCATGTCCCCCTCCTACTGCATGTTTGACAGTAATTACGTCTTCCATTTTCTAGAGCCAGTCCATCTCCTATGCCAACCCTCACACATCCCTGTGAAGTCATAGGCGGTATCCCTCCCTTATTGCAGACAGGGACACGGAGGCTCAGAGGTTAAGTGACTTGCCCGAGGTCTCCCAGCTGCTAGGCGGCAGAGTTTGACCGGGAACCAGCGCCCGCCTGATCCCCAAGCAGATGTGTCCTCGCACAACGTGGTAGGGAACTGCCGCCGCCCCCAGGATGGCTTTCACTCATGCCTCACGCCTCCGTCTCCATTCTCCTCAGGAATTCACTTCGATGGATTGGTGGAGGAACAATTTCTGGATCGTCCTAGCTGTGGCCATCATCATAGTGTCTGTGGTCCTGGGTCTCATCCTGTTCTGCGTCTGTAGGCAGCTGCTCAGACAAGGTAATAGCCTTCTCACCTGGGCGGGTGGAGGGTGCTTACAAGTGCATTAGGGTTCCTGTGTGGGCTGAGCTTTGGATTAAGCATCACGCATTCTGGGTTTCAGTTCGAGCCCTGCCACTAACTTGTTTCCCTGGGCCTCAGTTTCCCCATCTGCACAGTGAACAGAGGTTAACTAATGTCCAAGAACTCTTCCAGTCCTAAGGGCCTGGGTGAGGCAGGATCTGCTCCAAGGCTCACTGTGCTCCAGGGCTTTCTGTCTTTACTGGGGCTGCTGATCACAACATCTCCTCTCTGAGACTTGAAATAGAGCACCAGTCTGTGTAATGTCAAAAATGCTCTTGATTCCAAACCCATCAAGTTGTATGACTTAAATGTGTACAGCTTTTACTACGCCAATCATACCTCAGTAAGTGGTTTTTAAAAATTGTCTCAAGGCATGGAAAATAGACTTTCTTTTTTTTCAAATCCTCATGTGAGGATATTTTTTCCATTGCTTTTCAGAGAGAGTGGAAGGGGGAGAGAGAGAAACATCGATGTGAGAGAGACACATCGCTTGGTTGCCTCCTGCAAACACCCCAACCGGGGCCGGGGATCAAGCCCACAACCGAGATATGTGCCCTTGACCAAAATCAAACCCAAGACCTTTCAGTCCACGGGCCCATGCTCTAACCACTGAGCCAAACCAGCCAGGGCAGAAAATAGACTCAATTTATGATCGACCTGTTTGTCTGCCATGATTGCCTCCTTCAAGATCATACTCTGGCCCAGCCGGGCGTGGCTCCGCGGTTGAGCATCGACCTGGGATCCAGGCGATTGGGGTTCGATTCCCGGTCAGGGCGCATGCCCAGGTTGTGGGCTCCATCCCCAGTCGGGGGTGTGCAGGAGGCAGCCGATCAATGACTCTCTCATCATTGATGTTTCTATCGCTCTCTCTCCCTCTCCTATCCTCTCTCTGAAATGAATAAAGAAATATTTAAAAAAAAAAAAAAAAAAGATCATACTCTGAATTCTGGTATTATCCACCTTGGCCAGAGGTTCTTGGCATCCTCCAACATAAATAAGCAGCTACCTGGAGATTAACACTGACTTTAGATTCAGTACAAGTGAGTTTTCCATTTTGATATTCATCTCCAGGAACATGAAATCCCTGATTTGGTGGTGTGTGTATTTTTGAGATCGTGACCCTTTACATAATGCCCTAAACCTGGGGTCCACCTGGGCTACAGAGAGGCACCGCCACTTTCCCCTGGAGCTCCCTGGGTGGGCGTCCCTCCAGGATCAAGGCGCTGGCCTCCTGCTGCACCTGAACAGAATCCTGCTTAACCCAGTGCTGGAATGTCAGGGCCGCACAAGAAGTGAAATCTTTTTGTCATTTTTCTCAATCTTTTTTAAAGATGAGAAAATTAAGATTCAGCCGGAGGTGAAGCCTTGGTTGAGGTCTTGTAGGGGTGGTGGCAGAGCTGGGAGAAGTCAGGTCCACTGAGCTCCCTATTTAATATTCTTTCCTTTCTACCACTTGATGGTGGTTTTCTTAATACAAAATGTATATTCTGGCTCCTATCGGCCTTTATCCATTTGCCTTCTTAAAATGTCTCGCTCTCAGATACAGACGTAAATATCAGCCTGAACAAACACTGTACCTATTCTTTTATCTTGACCCGCTCTTATTAGAAAGCAGTTTATAACCAATAACTTCTGTGCCCAGCATGTCACAGTGTACAAACTGCTCTTCCCACTTTTTATCTCATTTCCTCCCAGCTGCACTTTTGTTTGTTCATTTGACTGATATTTCTGAACACCAGCTACGTGCCAGGCGTGGTGCCAGGCGAGGGGGACCCGAACACAGCCCACGTGCTCCTGCCGTCACTGGACTAGCGAAAGACTCAGCCAGCCCGGGTTAAATGCCAGCTCTGCCAATTTTGGGTTCTGTGTCCCTAAATCTGTTTCTTCTCGGTGGTTCTTCCAAATGCCCTGAACTCACCTGGTTTCTGAGGATTTTTAAACTCTAAAATCACAACTTTTGCTAATTCTTCCTAAGTGAATGTGTTTGTTTGTTTGTTTGTTTTTTCCTCAGGCAAGAAATTTGAAATCGTTAGGCACAAGAAACAAATGCATAAAGATGAAGAAATAATGTATGAGTAAGTGGGGGATACCCTGCTTTTTGAGAACCGCCCGCTCCCTCCCACGCTGGGCCATTCTCCCCGCCCTAAGGGCAGAGGTCCCAGGGCCCCAGGCTGCAGGGCACCATCTGTCTCTCTGCTCTCCAACTCCTCCCTCATGTCACCTACTTTGATAGAGGTCACCGGGTCGGGCTCTGTGTTCTGGGTCCACCATTCAGGGTGTGTGCTGCCCTTCTTTTCTTGAGGTGGTTTCCGAGTATAGTCCTTTAAAAGCTATTGTGCTGAACAAAAATATGCCACCCACTTTACTTTTGTATTTCGTGATATCTTTGGGGCTTTATGATTGCTATCTGCGGTGGGGGTCCCCAGGACCGCCTGTAGGCTGGATGATTTGCTAGAAGGACTCACAGGACCCAGAAAAGTTGTTACATTTATGGTTAAGGGCTATTACAGTGAGAGGCTACAGATTAAAATCAGCAAAGGAAGCCCGGCCGGGTGGCTCAGTTGGTTGGAGTGTCATCCTGTGCACCCAAAGGTGGTGGGTTCAATTCCCGGTCAGGGCACATACCTAGGTTGCAGGTTCAGTCCCCAGTCGGGGTGCGTACAGGAGGCAACTGATTGATGTTTCTCTCGCATCTCCCTCTGGCCTTCTCTCTCTCTAAAATAAAAATCAATAAAAACATCCTCGAGTGAGGATTAAAAATGCCCCCCCGCCCCTGGCCACAAAATCAGCAAAGGAAAAAAGGCACATAGAGTTGAGTCCAGGAGAGACCAGGTGCAAGCTTCCAGTTGTCCTCTCCCAGTAAAAACAGGTGGACAGTGCTTTTTCCTCCCAGCAATGAACTGTGACAGCCACTGTGAAGCACTGCCAACCAGAGAAGCTCACCGGAGCCTGATTTCTAGGGTTTTTATTGGGCATCAGCCTCACAGGCATGGAGCGCCCTCATGACTGCTTTAGCTACTCAGTCTCCAGCCCCTCCAGAAGCCAAGCTGATACAGCATGACCCGAGGCCCAGGGCAAACACAGCAGGCATTCACCATCAGCCACCTTGTTAGCATAAACTATCTGGCTGGCCCAAGGCCCCAAGTACACAAAGTCTCTCCTATCAAGCAGGACATTTCAGGAGCTTAGAGGTTATCTCCCAGGAGCTGGCCAGGGGCCAGCCCTTTCTTTGGAATGTACACACCACCTGGAATAAAATCTGTGCTTTTCTGAAATGAATTTTGTTAGGGCTCAAGGGATCTAGCAAATAACAGGCCTCTTCCCTACCAATTCTGATCCACCGAGGGGTAAAACAAATGTATTATGCAGTTAGGTAACCAAAACATGTCTCTTCTTCATGGGCAAATGTGTTTTCTAATTCAAAACCAGGAGAACATTGCCGCATGGTGCACAGGAAGCTCTGGAGAATCTCAGGTCTCCCCTGCACCGCAGCCCCTTTCTCTGAACGGCAAAGACCAGAGCAGGATATATGTTTTCTGCACTCAGGCCTGCTCTGGGGGAGAAAGTGGGAGCAGCTGGACTTTCCCCAAATTTAGGAGTCAGATAAATTTCCCTCCTCTCCTAGGAAGAGCCATAGAGGGGTGGGAAAAAAGGCCACTGATGGAGCTCTTGCCACGTCTCCCTCTCTACTCGCCCAGACAATCTAAAATTTCTCATGCATTCCGAAGGGAATTAACACATAGAGGGGACCAAAACTTGCCTCAGAAGAATCTAGTACCAGTTTGAAAATCAGAGTGCATAGAGAGGAACGGGGGTCTAGGTAAGGAGGCTTGCTTGGAGTCTTTTTGTTGAAACTTCTTAGTGAATTATAATTTGAGTACAGAAAAGTGTGAATGGTAAGAGCACAACTCAATAAACTTCCACAAACTGAACAGATCCAGGTAGCTGGCACCCAGATTAAAAAAAACAAAACAAAATTACCAGCACCTCAACATCTTGTATTCCCTTCCGGCCACTCCACCCTAAGGATAACCACTATCTGAAATAGTATAGGTCCCATTTTCTTGTTTTTATGCTTTATATAAATGGAATTACACAGTATGTATTATTTGGTGTCTGGCTTCTTTTGCTCAACATTTTTGTGAGATTCACTGTGTGGGGCTATACACTGTCCATTCTCACTGCTCTGGAGTATTCCACTGTGGGAGGGTGAATTTATCCGTCCTACTGCTGGTGGGCATTTGGGGCGTGTCCAGTTTGGGGATGTTACAATCAGTGCTGCTGTGAACGTTCTAGTACATGTCTTTGGATGGGCATATGCAGGCATCTCAGCAGGGTATATATCCAGTAGCGGAACTGCTGTCACGTGGCATGTGTACAGTGAGCTTTAGAAGTACAGCTGTTTTGCAAATCAAAATACAGCTGGCGCTTACCTGCCCCTCTTCACCAGCTCAGGTGAGCCCAGGAAAGGGTGCTCCATGCTCTAAGTTACAGTGTTCAACTCCCTTCCCTCAAATCCAGCTGCTCTCTGGGCTGGAGGAAGGGGTTTCTTTAGAGTGCTGGTTACACATGGGGTGCAAGACTTAGAAAGGGGAAGGGATGCTTCCAAGGTTTCAGGAACCAAGATTTGGATGTTCAACCCTGTCAGCCTTTTTCCTGTAAGTCCACTGACAGCCGGCATGGTCAAACCAAACACCAACTCCTTTTTCTTTCTCTCCAGGAATGTTCTCAATGACTTGCAGGTCCAATCACCCCCTCTGCCACCCAGGGATTTCCTTTCTCAGCAAGATGCCTGTAAGTATATTTTGCTAACAACAGTCTCATTCAGGGTAGGATAACAAACTTATCTAGGTGTCTTAGTTGGCTCAGGCTGCCCATAACAACATACTATAGACAGAGTCACTTAAACAACAGTTTATTTTCTCACAGTTCCAGAGGCTAGAAATCCAAGATCAAGGTACCAGCTGATTTGGTTTCTGGTGAGGACTGTCTTCCCCGCGGCCTGCAGATGGCTGCCTTCTTGCTCCCAAGGTCAGGAGAGCTTTCCGGTGTCTCTTTTTATAAGGGCACTAATCCTAGCAGACCAGGATGCTAGCCTAACGACCTTATTTAACAATAATTACTTCCTTACAGGCCCCATCTCTAAATACACCACACTGGGGATTAAGGCTTCAACATACAATTTTTGTGGGACATAAACATTCAGTCTAGGATGTGCAGGTGGCAGCAACCTGTTTTAAAAAGGGTTAGAAGTACCAGTGCTCCCAATACTCAATTTATAAATTCATATTCAAATCCCAGCTTGGAACGTGAGTAACAAGGCACCTGGGGTTGCCACTGGGCCTCTCACATTTCTATCAGAAAAACAGTCTGCTTCCCCTGACTAGAATGTTCCTGAAGCCCTTTCCATAGCCAGCTTTGCCTCACCCTTCAAGTGTCAGTTCACATGTCACCAGCTCAAAAAGGCCATTCCTAGCCACCCTGTCAAAAGTAATCCTGCTAATTTTCTGTATAAAACTTACAGGAATCACCAAAATTATCTTATTTCATTATTGATTATTTGTTTATTTATCATTCTCCTCTACTAGACTATAAACTCCAGGAAACAGGAACCTTTCTTGTCTTGCTCACCACTCAGAACAGTGTCTGGAGCTTAGTAGATAATAAAAATGTTTTGCTTAAACGGGTAAATAATACTAGTAGCTAACATGTAACATGCACTGTGTGTGAGGCCCCATGCTAGGCCGTTTACAGGCATTATCTCATTTAAAAGTGACTTACTCATGGTCACACAGCTAGTTACTGCTGGAGGCTGCACACGAACTCGGATCTGTGTAACTGCAGAGCTCTGCAGAAAAAGAAATGGTGGCAGTTTTTCAGGTTCTCTTAGGAAAAGATGAGCCCAGCCGGGCGTGGCTCAGCAGTTAGGCGTCGACCTAGGATCCAGGCGATCAGGGTTCGATTCCCAGTCAGGGCACATGCCCGGGTTGTGGGCTCGATCAATGACTCTCTCATCATTGATGTTTCTAGCTCTCTCTCTCCCTCTCCTTTCCTCTCTGAAATCAATAAAGATATATTAAAAAAAAAAAAAAGGAAAAGATGAGATTGTGGGACAGGCGGTTCCAGTCCCCGTGAAAGGTGGAACTGAGCTGTTTTGTTAGCCTTCCTGTAGCCACTTCAGTCCTTTTGCTGTGTAGCCATGCTCCACTAATTCTACCTCTTGAAAACACCACCCTTCCCTTCTTCCTTAGCAGAGAGCTTCATACATGAGCAATTAGCCACAGTTCTGGAAAACAGTGTAAGTCATTGTGAGGGATGCCAAAAAGGAAATACGGTTGTATCACTTCCTTACAAGAATTAGTATCTGTAGACACAACACTACTCAGTTGGCTGCTAGCTCTGGTCAGTTTCCGGTCCAAGTCTCTGTTTCATGGTTCCCACTGCAGCGCAGTCTTAGGCGCAGGGGATGTGGCGGTCAAGGTGTCTGGCCAGTATTTGCCATTTACTCAGCTGGGTGATCCTGAGACTGTGCAGTGGCTGTGCTTCAGCTTCCTTTATAAAATGGGGATGTGGCCCACCAAGAAATGGAAAGATTACCCATGAAAACCGGCTGGCTTCCCCAGTGGGAGGCGTGCAGGAGGTGGCCGATCAATGATGACTCTCATTGTTGATGTGTCAACTCTCTCTCCCTCCCTCTCTCTGAATCAATAAAGGTACTTTTTTTTTCAAAACCATGCTGAGCCACTCGGTCAAAACTATACCCACACACAAGAGCTTTGAATCAAAGGACCTGTTTGTTTTCTAGCCCCGCAGGAAAACCCAAGTGAGCCGCCAGCGACCTACTCCTTGGTAAATAAAGACAGATATATGACGACAGTGTCCATCCCCAGCTACATCGAGCCTGAGTGTGACTATGATGACGTTGAGATGCCTGCAGGTCTGCCAAGCTGTGATTTTGAAACAACCGTTTCTTCTTTTTGGCAAGTTGAAGAGGCTTCGTACATCTTATAAAACCATCAAGAACGGCTGAACCTCTGTGTCCGGTCCCGGTTACACGCTCTGTACGATAAACGCTGCCTGAACCTTAGGTGGCGACGCGCTAGCGATCAAATGACTGCAGCCAGAGAAGGGCCCGGCTGCGGGGCCCCGAGGACCGAGGGCGGTCGGGCCCGTGCGCTTCCGCGGGGCGAGCTTCCGCGGGCCGTGGCTCCCCCGGGGAGAAGCCGCAGTGCGCTCTCTTCCCTCTTTCCTGCCCCTCTCCGCGCGGCTCTAAGCGACCTTCGGGCTTGGCGTTGGCGCAGAGCCCCCCGGGGTCCCGTCCCCAGCGTCACCGCAAGGCCCTCCGTGGGCCCGCGCCGCCCGCCTCGCCGTAGCCCGTCGGGCGGCGGTCGCGGCTGAATGCTCCGGCGCGCACGTCCCCGCGGTGGCCGCGGCGCTTCCGTTCGGAGCGCCCTCCCGCCTGCGCGCACCGCCGAGCCCGGCGCCCCTCTAGGCCGCTGGCCAGGCTGACCATAGAGACTCGGCCCGCCTCTTTCCCGCGCTTCCCAGTTGCGCCAAACCCTTCAGCAAAGAACCCACGTTACCCCGAGCGGGGTCGTTTTGCAAAATGTGTATTGGGCTACAGAGAAGGTAGGTTTCCCAGGGAACGGCATGGGAGACAGGAAAGAAAGAGGCGATTAAAGGGCCGATTCAAGTAGAATTTTATTTTTTAACATTAGCTAGTATAGCATTTTTTTAAGTTTTTTTTTAATTTTTATTTTATTTAATTTTTTTACAAATTGGGTGTCAGTGGAACATCGCTTAGGTTTTAACAAAAATTGCAGAAGGTAGTATTTAAGAATAATGAAATTCCCCTGATGGTAAAAACAAAAAAAAGTTATTTTTATTTTTCTAAAAAAAGTTGATTTGCATAACTCGTACACCTCTACCTCCCATGACACACCAAACAAAAATAAATTTTCCGATGCATTTAATGTTGCACTCTACGACGCTATTTTCAGTAACCAAAAAAAACTGCCTCTGAATACATTAAAAATCAATATTACCCTGCATTTTTTACCATTGTTTAGAAAAAATATTGAATCAATATTTCATAGATCGAATCTCTGTTGTGTCACTGGGCTAGTTTAGTAATAATTCTGCAATTCTTTGAATTTGAGATTTGCCTGAAAAAAAACTATATGCAGATTTTTTATTTTTTTTTAAGTTTTGCTTTCGCCACTTTGGAGTGCAATTTGGCAGCATCTAGTGAAACTGACAGCATGGACGCTATATGACCCAGCAGCCCCACTTCAGAGACATACCCTAGAACAAACAGTGGCTTTTGAACTTGTTGGTACGAGGTCTCCATTACCCTCTTAAAAATGACTGAGGACACCAAAGAGGTTTTGTTTAGGCAGAAGATAGCTATTGATATTTAGCTTATTGGAAATTAAAACTGAGAAAGGTTTTAAATACTTATTAGTTAATTTAAAATAATAAATCATGTTAATATAAGTAAAGTTTTTACTAAAATAACTTTTTTCAAGCAAAAAAACATTAGTAAGGAGAGTGGCATTGTGTTAAGATTTTGTGACTCTCTTTAATATGACTTAATCGAAGGCATCCAGATGCTCACATCTGCTTCTGGAGTCAATCTGTTGTAATGTAAACACCATGTGGCCTCTGGAAAGTTCCACTGTACATTCAGGAGAGAGGTAGCTTGAAGAAGCACAAACGGCATCTTAAGATTATTATGAACATAGTTTCGATTTCATGGCCCAGACCACACTTTGAGAACCATGCTGCCCTAGAGAAACTCAAGGACATGTATAAAGATGTTCTTTGTAGTATTTTTTGTTATGATGAGAAAGTGGAACCAACGTCCATCTTGTAGTCCAACCACAAGATCCATGCAGGCTGCACTATTGTTGCTTTGCTCTCTACATATTTCCAGCTCTTAGCACATGTTGGCACGTGGTGGGTGCTCCGTAAATATTTGTAGAAGGTGGGAAGTGAGAAAGGCAGCAAGGGAAAAATATAAATATTGTCATGCAACTTGCTTTAAAATTTAACTCTGTTTCGTAAACATTTTTTCACAGATGTAGACTTTTAGCTTACAGGGTAGGAATGGCCAAAAGTCATGTGATTCTTGTATAACTAGTCAGCTTATTTTTCTAGTGTCTAAAAAGTAAAGGTGTGTGTATTTCAAATGTCTTATTGGTCAGTCACCACAGGCTGCAAACCACTGCCATCTAATGGTGCATTAAGAAGTCCACACATTATGGGGGGAATGCCCTTTGCTGTTAACAAATTTTGCCCATATTTTGTTTGGAGATATTCTGTAATTCCAGCCCCCCAAAATTGAGTCAATTATTTAAAGGCCTTTCTAGAAATAATACAACCAATGTAGATCTCTTTGTTACCCCTGTAATTTTCATGGACACTGGAGGATATTCTTAAAATAATTCAGGTAAATTTGTTAACATCTCTCAGATCATACAGCAAAACCAATGGTTAAAACAAGTTAATAGATTATTTTGTTCACGTAAATATCTTTTACTTTTTCTCCTCTTTTCTTGACTCTGCTTGGTCTCTAATTTACATGGTGAGAGATTTTTAATATTGCATGCAGAAAAAAATAGCAATGCATAGTAACTGCTCAATAAATGTTTGCTAATAAGAAAAACGCATTCATAGCCTTTTTTAATGCCTTTTTTCCCCTTCAGTTTTGCATCCTCAATGCCTAACACATATGGTAGTCCAATATTGTGGAAGGGAGGTGGGGAGGGAAGGAGAGAAGGCGGAAGGAAAGAAGGAAGGCTGCTTGTGTTAAAAAAAAGATAGAAGGTTATGATCTTCAGAGTGCCTTTTATCTCTGTGATTCTGGAACATTAGTAACTATAACAAAGAGGCCACAGATAATTAAGATGCTTTCAAAGGCAACCAGAAATCATTGCTCTGACTATGAAGGAAATCAAGTTGCCTCATCCTTTATCACCAATGAAGCAGCCCTATCCTAAACACGGCTCCTGGAGTCCTCATTTTTCAAATACCCATTATCTAAGTCACCACATTTCTGAGTCTGGATAGGGAAAATTCATCAAAACATGAAAATATTCACCCGTCAACTTCCAGCTAGTCCCTTTGCAAAAATCCCTCCCCGTTTAATGTTCCTGTCTCTCCCCTCCTCTCTAGTTAGCATCTTGTCCCTGGGTGATGCAAACGTTGTATAATAAAATAAAAATACTGGGCAACGAAAATTCATTTCAAAGTAAAACTGCAAATCTTCCAACAAAAGATGAAGGGTTTCCACAGAGTACATAGAAGTGATGGGGGAAACTGCTGGAATCACAAGCAAAGCCACTGACAAATGAGAATGTGGCAGAGAAAACTGATACATAATAGTGACAGATGCTTCGTGTTCTTGTTATCTGTTGCTACTTAACCCATTTACTGGCTTAAAACAACAGCAATCATTTCATTATCTCTCACGGTTTCTGTGCCCAGGAATTCCCCGGGGCCTGGGCTGGGCAGCTCTGGCTTGAGGTCCCTTGTGCAATTGCAGTGGGACGATGTCTCCCCCTCCTCACACCCAGGTACCCAGCCCCATTTAACCCCTAATAGGTCTCTGTTGTCCTTGGGATAAAGCGGAAAAGCCTACATACGGCTTTCCAAATGTTCTGTGGTGCGGCCCAATCTTTCCAAGCTCACCTCATGCCACCCTGTGCGGTTCCTGTCGACCACCTACGCTAGTCTGCCAGCTGCCCCAGGACCTCGCACATGTGGTTCCTGCTGCCAGGAATTCCCTCCCCCTATAGCCTCCCACAGTAGACGTCTGCTCCTTTGCCTGTTCAAAGAGCTGTCTCGTTTTTCTGATGAAAATAAAAACAAGACAAAAAAATTTGTCTTTTTCTTTCCACCACCTCATGGGCCTTGTAGTGACATGGCTCCCTTTCCACATCCCAACATGTAATTGAAACTGGCTAATCAAAGTACCTCATCCACTGGAGTTGGACATGGGATCCAGGCAGAACCAAGCAGAGCCCTATAGATGCTCTTTTTTGGTAATCCAGGGCACTGAAACATATCTCCATGTGGGGAAAAATATCTGTCAAGTCAACACAGGGAAAAGCAAGACTAAGAGACAGAGAGAAAGACAGGAGTCCTGACAACCGTGTTTAGATCCCTGAATTCTGGCCTTGCCTGAAGCCAGTCTACCCCCAACTTCCCTGTTACATGAGACTAGCTATGCTCAAGTGTGAGTGGGTTTCTACTACTTCATTGTCCTTTGTCTGCCTAACTCTTCAAGGAGAGTCTGATTCCAGAAAGCCATCACAGACCCTCCTGTGTAGGTCAAATCTCTCGGAAGCTCTTAGTGTGCTCTCCTACAGATCAGTCACCAGTTATTGTTTCATAGTTATTCATGGAATTGTTTAAATACCTCCTCCACAAGTCCCATTAAAGGACCTTGGGTTTTGTTCAACACCCATTGCATCACCAATGCCTGGCTGCGAGCGGGCACTCCATGCATATTTATAGAACAAATGACTCATGTAATGAATTCACTTTTCTGACAGGGCAGCATATTAAGCCCAGAAGAGATCAGAAAAAAAAGTTCTGTGTTCTAAAAAACAACAACAAAAAAACCACCAACAACTAAAAAGCCAAAATAAACAACTCTTTTCTTTTTAGTTTTTTTTTATTTATTTGAGAGAGAGAGAGAGAAACATGGATTTGTTGTCCACTTATTTATGCATTCACTATTATTATTTTTTTTAATCTAAATCTTTTTTTTTTTTTTAATATGTCTTTATTGATTTCAGAGAGAGGAAAGGAGAGGGAGAGAGAGATAGAAACATAAATGATGAGAGTCATTGATTGGCTGCAGCCTGCAACCCAGGCATGTGCCCTGACCAGGAATCGAACCCTGATCGCCTGGATCCTAGGTCAATGCTCAACCACTGAGCCAAGTTTAGCTGGGCGTATGCATTCATTATTGATTGTTTCTTGTATGTGCCCTGACCGGGGATCACAACCTTGATGTATGGGGATGACACTCTAACCAACTGAGCTACCCAGCCAGGGCCAAAATAAACCACTCTTAACATAACTTTATATTTCTCAACAAAAATGTAGCTACTGTCTTTCCCTGAAACTCCATTTTCATTCTTCTGGTTTAAGCAGATCTTGTTTCTTAAAACAAAACTAAAACTAAAAAAAAAAAGAAACCTTTATTTTGTTATTTTAAAGTAAAATAAGAAATAAAAACATTCACCGTTACAATTTTTCTGAAAAAAATATGAGTAAATGGAGAGAGGTCTAGTCCTACCAGATTTTAAAACATACTATATTTAAAAGCTCACAGGAATTATAACACTCTACTATCAAAGAAGAGACAGATAAGTGAACACATTAGGTCAATCAACTGAGCGAATGAAGTATAACTAGCTCAGTTTGGGGCCATTCCCACCCTGGGCCAATCAACAGTCAACAAGAGAGTGAGCTGGGTGAGAGTGAGGATGGGAGAATTCTGCAGGAAATGAGATTGCTGTCTGTTCAAACAAGAGATGTCTTAGTTTGGGCTCTTGCAAGAGCCAAGTGTGAAGGGGGTTGGGGAGGTAGAAGAGGGTAAAGGAGGGATAAGTGGTGACAGAAGGAGACTTGACTTGGGGTGGTGAACACACAATACAATATACAGATGATGTGTTATAGAATTGTACACCTGAAACCTATATAATTTTATTAACCAATGTCAGCCCAATAAGTAAATAAATAGGTAAGTGAACAGAAACATACTCAAAATACATAACCAAGCACATATGTAAATTTAGTTACTGATAAAGACAGCACTTAAAATCAGTGAGGAAAAGGAGGACAACCCATTAAATGGGACTCAGAGAGGTTAAGTAACTTGCCCAAAGTCACACAGCTCCTAAGTGGTGGGTCAGCTAACGTCTGACTTTCTTACTTCAGACTTCCCATATACTTGCTTATCTCCGTATGAGACCACAGAGGAATGCAGGGGGGAAAGAAAGAGATTTAAAAGGCAGAACAAAATGTAAAATGAACCGATGGGGTGGTCCGCCCAAGCCGGCCGTGGGCAAGTCTAGGAGCCCCGGAGGACTCTACAGCTCGGTGCTAACCTCGCGCACGTAGCGCGCGCCAGCGGGGGCACCGACCTGCGCGTGCGGGACCCTCTGGAGGCCGCTCCCGCGAGACCCAGCGCGGGACCCCTCGGCCGAGTCTGCGCGGAGGAGACGCCTGAGCCTGCGGGAGGCGGGCTAGGGGAGCGCGCGAGCTGGTGGGAGCAGCGGGGGGCCGGCGACCGCCTACTTGGGGAGCACGCCGGAAGTGGCCGCTGGCGAGGGCGCGGGGCCCAAGGTGTTGGTCCGCCCGAGGGGGGAGCAGGGGCTGCGCGGTGGACGGGTCCCAGGGGAGCGGAGGCTGGGGGTGGCCTGGAGGTGAGACCCCGCTGCGCTCGCAGAGCTGGGGGCCCCTGCGCCTGAGTCCCACCGGGAGGTGGGGTGGAGAGCAGATCTTCGCAGGCTGGAGGCGGACCCCTCTTTTCTCCGTGTGGGGAGAGGCTGGGACCTCCAGGCCGGGCTGTAGGTGTTTGATGCGTGGGGCTGGGCCTTCTATGCCCTGGCCCTTTTCTGGGTCTCAGGTGCTGCGCCCCCTACTCTAGTGTGTTCCAGTTCCCCCTGTGGGTCTCGCAGGCTGCGTCTTCCCCAGACCCCAGGTCAACCCCCAGGCCTAAACTGACCCTATTCCTTGCCCGGAGCTGCGGCAGTCGCGCTTGTAGGTGTAACTTAACCTCCGAGATCTGGTTTCTGTGCTCCAGAGGTAGCGGACAGCCCCGTTGGGGAGACTAAACTGAACTACAGGAACGGACTCTGTGGTTCAGACATGTTCTAATATTTGATCTAAAATATTCACACTTTTGAGGTTCAGAGGGGGGAGGGATTTAGGCTGATCTCTTCTTTAGAAAGGCCTGCATATCCTTTTAGAAGTAGCCTCAAAAGTTATTTTTTTTGGGAAGCCTTCAGGATTGCCACCTCCCTACTTCCATCTTTTAAGCTTTTCATTTATTTTATTTTATTTTATTTTATTTTTTTAGCTTATTTAGTGTCTAATTCGTAAGCACTTATTACCTTGTTTCAGGTGTGTGTGTGACTTCCAGGCTCCTCTCTAGGCAGGGACTTTATAGTTGTTTAGCATCACCTAATGGATAAATCTGAAAGTATTGAAATGGTTAGAAGGTACTAACTGAGGTGGACCTGCAATAGTGGGAAGTATTTGTGTGTCAGAGATTGAAAAACGATGGCCCCTGGTCAGATCAGATGGTAGATACATTTTCATGGCTAATGCTGTTTGTTTTTTAAATTTGAATTAGTGGCCAAAACTTTAAATCAGGAAAATTCTTCAATATCCACTTACACACAAAAATCTGGATTTTCTGTTATCTCTTGAAAAATCAGAAGATGTGGCCCAATGGGGCCCACATGCCTGCATGGTGCTATTAGCAGGAGGTGAGTAGCAATTCACTCCTTTAAGACTCAGTATAAAATTTCCAGATACCTCATTCCCCCTAATTCATTGTCTCCCTGATACAAGATTCTTCATGACTGTCAGTAAGACACTGGACTGGAGATGCAGTGTGAATATAGACTAAACGAGAGTTTTAAATTTATGATTCATTCTGGACAAAGGTGATCATTGAAGCCAGATGTGATATGGCCATTGAGATACAGATAGTAGAAAGAGAGAACTCGGAGTTCAGCCTTAGTAACACCAACATGTAATAGGAGAAAGCTGAAGGGTAAAGACAGTAAAAAAAAAAAAAAAAAAAAGTAGAGTGGTTGGAGTATCATGCATTATGGAAGCCAAGGGAGAAAAGAATTTCAAGGATTATTTTTCAAGGCAAAGAGGGAAGGGAGCTAACATACTATTCATATAGCTAACAATTTTTTTATTAGGCACCCAGGTACTGTTCCAACACTGAACAAAACAAAGACCTCCCCCCTCTCCCCACTGAACTTACATTCTTAAGAGGTTACACTGTAGTGTGTGGCTTTCTGTGTATTGGGTGTTTTTTTTTAATATTTACAATAACACTTTTGTATTTCTGTTTTACATTTGGGGAAATGAGGGTTGAGGGAGATTAAGAAGGCAGGATTTTAACTGAGTTCAGCTTGCTTCCACAGCCTGTTTTCTGTTCAGGACTCTAAGCTGTCTCCAAGCTGTAATCACTGGTGTCACTTTTCTGCATTAGGACACTGCTGGTTTGCTGATGATTCCAAAATCTGTCTCCATTTCTAGATTTCCCTCCTGGGTTCCTGACCCATTGATCCATCAGCTTCCTGTGTATTTCCTCCTGGATAACCCACAAGTATGTCAAGTCTGACATACCACTGCCTCTCCCTCACCCCTACTCTTTCAGTCCAACTACCCAACTTAGGCAGTTGCTCAGGTTAGAAACTTGGATGTCATCCTTAATGCCTGCTCTTTTCCTTCACCCCTTCTACCCAGAATAGCAACAGTTCTGCCTGTAGGCCTGTAATACTATGATTTTCCTTTTTAGGACTGCTTTCGCTGAGTTCCATAGGTTTGGGGTTGTTGTGTTCTCATTTTCATTTGTTTCCAGGTATCTTTTTATTTCTTCCTTGATCACATTGCTAACCCATTCATTTGTTTAGTAACATGTTATTTAGCCTCCATGTCTTTGTGAGTTTTTTCAGTTTTTCTCTTGTGATTAATTTCTAGTTTCATACCATTATGGTCAGAGAAGTTGCTTGATATGATTTCAGTCTTCTTAAATTTATTGAGATTTTCTTTGTGTCCTAACATGTGGTCTGTTGTAGAAAACGTTCCATGTGCACTTGAATGTATATTCTGCTATTTTGGGGTGAAATGCTCTGATCTAGTGTGTCATTTAAGGCTGCTGTTTCCTTGTTGATGTTCTGTCTGGAATTCTATCCAATGATGTAAGTAGGGCATTAAAATCCCCTACTCTGGGGGCAGGTCAGCAAAAGGCCCAAGGCACCCAGAGATCTGCGAGATGTTATCGGGGTACCTCTTCCCAGCTCTAGCGCTCTTGGCTGGGGATCCCAGTGTGGGATTGAGACCCCCGTGCTCCTTGGGGGGAACCTTTGCAGCTAACCTACCCCTCCAGAATCTCAGCCGCCAGCCCTGGGAGCAGGGCCAGTTCTTTTCGCGTCTCGACCCTTCCTACCAGGCTCAATGTGGCTTCTTCTGTAAATCCTTGGTTCATCTAGTCTTCGGGTGGTGGATCGTTCTGTGTTTTAGCTGTAATTCCAGTTTGGTCCCGGGAGGGGGTGAGTGTAGCTTCCACCTACTCTGCTGCCATCTTGGATCTCAGCCTAACACATTTTTAAGGGAGAGGCAAGATTTATCTACTGAGACCAAGGGTAATGTGGGAAGTAATAGAGGTTTAAAAAGAGAAGAGAGGGTATGGAGTATCTGCTACTGGCTCTCTATTGGGCAGTTATTGAGCAGGAACTTCTGTTTCAGGAATTCATGATGCTGCAGGATGTGGCTATGAATGAATCACAGAACGATGCCGGGGACCAGATCTGCACTTGGGGATCTCTGCAAGGAGGAGATGCTAGAGGAGGAGGCAGAGCTGGTCTCACTGGGTAAGGGCTCTATCCTCTAACGTAGAACCCATATACCCTAAGTTCTCTGAGTTTCGGTTGAAAAAACCCCAAAGCTTTTAAAAAGCTCAGTGGAATTAGAGGATTAAGGATCCCCAGTGGCATTGACTCTTAGAGGCAAGATTCTTCAGCTGTTTGTTGGAGGATGGCTAGCCTGATCTGTGGTGTTAGAAAATGACAGCCCCTTGACCTTCCTCATGCTTGCCCTGTCTCGTCATACTAGTCCTGTTAGACCAATAGATGGCCAAAACTCAGCCTATCTGCAGATCTTCAGACCTGTTCTTCCCATCTTCGAAACCTACTCTTCCTCCCCTGTCCTCTCTCTTCATAAACAGCACCATATCCCACCCACTGCTCAAGTCAGAAAGCTGAAAAGTCGTTCTTGACTTCTTTCTTCCCCCACAGGGGCATGGTTACCGTGTTCTGTTGATTCTAGGCTTTCCCACAGTGGACAGTGCTTACCTGTTGGTCACTGGTCACACTATCTTGTTGTTATCCATTTACACATATGTTTCCCGTGTTAAACTGTAAGTTCCTGGAGAGCAGGGACCATATCTAATGCTCGTTTTTGTGTTCCCAATACCTGGTACAAGGTCTGGAACATAGTGGGTGCTCTGTTAATGTGTGTTAGGTAAACAAATCAATGAATGACTTGAACACTGAGGCCTTTTTGCCAGAAACTGAGTTCCGCTAGACTGGACTGTGCAGGAGGACTCAGCACTGATCAAGCCTTTATATCAGATGCTGTACCCTTCTACTTCAGACATCCTCTGAGGGAAAGATTTCCTTAAATTACTCCTATGGAGCTGGATGAAAACTGGAGCAGTGTGGCCACTTACATCTGAAGAGAGAGCTTTATGGGACTAAGGACTGGGTACTTTGCCATGCCCATGCCATTGATCCCAATGACTCTTATAGAGAGGAGTCCTTTGATCACTGCTCCAAACAATTTATTGTTTCCCCTTTCGAGCCCTCTTAGTACTTTGCATATATCATCTTCACTTTGTTCTAGATCTAAGATGATATTATACTGTGCATTCATCATCCATCAGGATCCAGTGAAGAGACAAAAACAAAACCAGTAATTTAAACGAGGGACATTTAATATAAAGAATGTTTAGCTAGTAAAAAGTAGTTAGCTGCAAGAGTTAAAGAGGACTCCAAGGAATACAGACATGGATAATTCAGCAAGCAGCCTTGCTTCTCGGATTAAGGGAGAGCACACGAGGAAGGAACCAAGAATTTAAAGAGCAGTCCTCAGCCCAAAGCTGAGATTCCGACATTTTTTAAGAGGTCGTGGCTGCCGTAGTGACACATAGCCTGCGGGTGGTGAAGAAACTTGTCAAAGGGCATAGGCCAGAGCTGGTCTGAGGGGCATGGCCTGCCAAATGGCAGAGAACTTCACTGAAGGGTGTAGTCCATAGGAAAGGCCCGCTGGGTGGTGGAAAAACTCATTGGAGGGTGTGGGTGGGCCAGAGCTCGTCCACCACAAGCTATCAAGCCTCCCATCTGTAGAGTTGGTGGCCCCAGCAAAAAACAAAACAGCTCACAGGTATCAGGAAGAGAAAGCCCTTTCTCTTTGCATGGCTTACAGTGTTCCTTCAGCGCCCTCTATTGACAAAGCCAGCTGACAAAGGAGAAATGTTTCAGGGTCCATCCAGTTCCAATACCAAAAGTACGGCAAAGAAGACAAAACGGGCCTGTGTAATACTATCCCATTTTTTAGTACAACAAAACATTGGCAGTGGCTGTCTTTGTCAGGCAGGATCATGGGATTATTGGTGCTTATTATTTTTTGTTTTTTATTTTCCTGTAATAAGCATGTAGTATTTTTAGAATCAACAAAAATGTTATCGAAAAAGTTTTTGTAATTTTAAAAGACTCTTCCTCTAGGAAGGTGGGGATAGGTGGGCAGGTGGGGAGAGATTAACCAAAGAACTTATATGCATAAATGCATAGCCCATGGACACAGACAATAGTATGGGGAAGGCCTGGGAGTAGGGCAGATGCGGTGTGGAGGGGGTCAGTTGGGGGGAGCATCTGTAATACTTTCAACTCTCCTGGATCCTACGTCTATGCTCAACCGCTGAGCCACACTGACCAGGCGTTTTATAATCTTTTTATTGTTTTATAACCTATAATCTATTTTGAAGCCTTATAGCTCTTCTTTGAGTTTTTATTTAAAGAGTGATTTTGTCTGTAATTCTTTGAGATAATGGAAACTCTGCTGATGCTTCTCAGTTCCTCTGGTATTCCTCTTAGATGTATGCTCCTAATCCCTCTGTTATGCATGTTCCTTTCTTTCGTAAAACCACCACCACCACCTATTTTCAAGCACACACAGTTATCTTAATGATTGCTACTCAGCAAAGAATGAAGCAGGCTCACCATTAGAGATTACTATGGGACCCAGTCAGTGTGGCTCAGTGGTTGAGCATCAACCTATGAGCCAGGAGGTCATGGTTCAGTTCCCAGTCAGGGCACATGCCTGGGTTATGGGCTGGATCCCCAGCAGGAGACATGCAGGAGGCAGCCGATCAACGACTCTCTCATCATTAATGTTTCTATCTCTCTCTCCCTCTCCCTTCCTCTCTCTGAAATCAATAAAAATATATTTTTTTAAAAAAGAATACTATGGGAAGAGGCGGAGGGAATTGAACTGGGGCACCTCAAAGCCTTCATGAAGATTTGCTGCCACAAACACCTCATCTAATCTACAGGCATCTCTCTCTCCAGGTTTTGGTTTCTAAGAGATCAACATGGCACAAGATAAAGCCCTTTAGGTCACAAGCTTTTCACAAAACAACTTGAACGTCACCCTGGTTACTTCCTCTTCGCCTTACTTACCCTCTGTCAGTCTTCCTTAGCTAGGAACGAGGGGAGAGATCATAGAAATGAGCTGACAGCATGGTTCCTCCTTTCACAGCTTCTCCCCACCACTCTGATGTGTCAGATATGTTAAACCAGATATCTACAGGGACAGTCCTTCCTTTCTCTGTGACTCCCCTTCCCGCCATGCTCTAGGTCTCTCCACTCAGATCACTGAGTATGCCATTCAGAAATAATCCTTTGGGAGATGTCTGTATATATGGCCCTCTTTTTAAAGATGGAGTTCACCTCATTTGTCATTTTCTTAATTGTTTTCAGTCGGTTTTGAGAAATGCCTTTACCATCTTTTAGTCTGTTTTTGAATTTTGAACAATATATATTGAACAAACCAAAAAAAGCACTTTAAGAGAAAATTATTGCAAAGCTAATTCTTTCCAGTATTTTATTTGAATGTTATTTAAATGAAATCCAGCCTGGATATGGAGGTTTGTGCTAGGGACACTTTACTTAGTGATAATTCTTAGGCTTAAAGGGTAAAGATTAACAATAATAACAGTAGCTGGCACTAACATAGTGCTTTCTATATGCCAAGCATTGTTCTAAATGTTTTACATATATTTATATATATTCTCATAACAACTGTGAAATAAAGACTATTATTATCATCTCCATTTTAGAGTGAGGAAACTGAGGCACAGCGAACCCCAGTGATTTGCCTAAGGTCACATAGTCAGTAAGTGATGGAGCCAGGAATCAAACCCAGGCAGTTGACCCTACAGGCCATTAAGAATCTGTGTTCTTAATCACTATGTTGTGTTGCCCCTTACTCATTGCAAAAAGATAAATGACTAGAGAGTTTATAGTGCCAGGGCCAAAGTGAAATGGCTCTGTCAAGGAGCTCAGAGCCCGGCCGGGCGTGGCTCAGCAGTTGAGCATCGACCTGGGATCCAGGCGATCAGGGTTCGATTCCCAGTCAGGGCACATGCCCGGGTTGCGGGCTCGATCCCCAGTCGGGGGCGTGCAGGAGGCAGCTGATCAATGGCGCTCTCATCATTGATTTTCTCTCTCTCTCCCTCTCCTTTCCTCTCTCTGAAATCAATAAAGATATATTTTTTAAAAAAGGAGCTCATGCCCGGCCGGGCGTGACTCAGCGGTTGAGCATCAACCTAGGATCCAGGCGATTGGGGTTCAGTTCCCGGTCAGCGCACATGCCTGGGTTGCGGGCTCGATCAATGACTCTCATCATTGACGTTTCTGTCTCTCTCCCTCTCCTTTCCTCTCTCTGAAATCAATAAAAAGATATATTAATAAATAAATAAATAAGGAGCTCAGAAATGTGTTTTGTGACTGGGAAAGGTCAGGGATTTGATGATGTAGACACTCAAAAACAGTGAGAGTATCTGCTTCCAGTCACAGGAGGATACAGAGTAGCCACACAGAGGGAGGCAGTTCCACTAGAGTACCAGGAAGAAAAATGCCAAGTCTGAGAAAGGGAGAATTGATTTCTATTAAAATGACAGCTAAACATTTTTATTCTGAGGCATAGTTTCAAATTTGTTTACCTGTCACGGTATGTTGGGAGGGAAGCATAGTGTGCCAGTCATTAATTTCTTGTCTCAACTCCAAATCTTCCCTGCTTTGCTTTGCTTGTGTTACTGGATCCGAACCATTTCTCCTTTACCAGCTGGCACAAGATGTAGATGTTTACCAATAGGGATGCTGGAGGGAAATGCAAGGCCACTGAAAAAGAAAGGGCCCTGGCTGGTGTGGCTTGATGGGTTGGAGAATGGTCCAGTATACCAAGATGTGGCGGTTCGATTCCCGTTCAGGGTGCATACCTGGGTTGCTGGTTTGAGCCTTGGTTATGGTGCATTGGGAGACAACTGATTGATGTTTCTCTCTCACATCGATGTTTCTCTCTCCCCCTTCCTGTCTCTGAAAAAAACAATTAAAAAAAGTAACTTCTCTTCCTGATGCTGTTGTGCTTTTTTATTAACATTGGACCCAGCAAGTTTCTACCCCATCAAATATGCCACTTCCTGAGAACCAGCTCCAGACTGCCCTCTTCCTCCAGTGAATTTTCCCACCACCCCACAGACCACTCCCACGTACCAGCTCCAGCCTGCACTGCACAAATTTCTTCTCTACCATTAGGGTGTGTGTTCCTGGGTAGCCACAGCCTCTCTAAAAAGGTTGGAACCTCAGCCCCAGTGGTGAAGAGTCCTCTAGCTTTTTTGTTCCTGCCTCTTGAACTTTCCAGCATAGAGAGAGGTGATTTTGGGAATTATAGGATGTCCTACTTATCGTTTCAGATTCTGAGACCAGGAACAAGATGAAGGAATGGAAGGCAAAGATTAAAATTTCTGAAGAAAAAGATTCAGCGAGGGCTGTATCAAGAAAATCCCAAGGACAGTTCTCCCAAGAATGTAGGTTAGTTGAAACCAGTGAGCCTGAGGACAGGTCATTGAGGCACTGGGTAAGCCCCTTAGAGGATGCAGTGAGACAGACCCCTTCCCAGGAGAGAGGTATCAAGGAAGTGAATCTCATCCCCAAGAAAGCCATTGCAGAAGAAAGGGGCCATGGACGTAATGAAGGAGGGAAAATACTTTCTGCCAGAGAAAGATCTCACAGATACGAGGTCTGTGGGCAGAGCTTCAAACAGAAGTCGGAAGTAACTGAGCATAAGAAAAGTGATAATATCAAGAAAACCTATGAATGTAAGGAATGTGGAAAAACTTTTAACTAATAATTCTCTGATTATACATCAGAGAATTCATACAAGAAAAAAATCATATGTATGTAATGAATGTGGGAAAGACTTTAATCAAAGTTCAAATCTTATTATACAGAGAATTCATACAGGAAACCTTATATAAGTTGCAAATGTGGGAAAGACTTCGATCAGAGCTCTAATCTGCTTAGACATAAGAGAATTCACAGCGGTGAGAATCCCTATGAATGTAAAGAGTGTGGGAAGGCCTTCAGGGGAAGCTCAAACCTTGTCCTACACCAGAGAATTCATAGTGGAGGGAAGCCATATATATGTAATGCATGAGGGAAGGCCTTCAGTCAAAGCTCAGATCTTATAATATATCACAGAATTCACACAGGAGAGAAACCCTATGAATATTATGAATGTAGACAAACCTTCAAAGTTCACACCTTGTCATACATCAGCGAATTCATACTGGAGAGAAACCCTTCAAGTGTAATGAATGTGAAAAGGCCTTCTGGCAGCGTTCATGCCTCACTGAACACCAGAGACTCCATAGTGGGGAGAAACCCCATGAATGTTGTGAATATGGGAAATCCTTCAGTGGGCGCACAGCTTTCCTTAAACACCAGAGCCTGCATACTGGAAAGGAACTTGGGTGTGAAAAAGCCTGCACTTCTGGCTTGCACCTTATCAAACAACAGAGAATTCATAGGGAAGAAAAACCTTATGAATGTACTGAGTGTGGGAAAACTTTCCGGGGAAGTTCAGATCTAATTCGGCATTGGATAATTCATACTGGAGAGAAACCCTATCAGTGCAAAGAATGTGGGAAAGCCTTCCGGCAGTGTTCACTCCTCATTCAACATCAGAGAATCCACAGTGGTGAGAAACCCCATGGATGTAGGGAATGTGGAAAACCCTTCACCTGGCGCACAGCTTTTCTCAAACATCAGAGACTTCATACTGGAGAGAAACTTGAAGAAGGTAAGACAACATTCAGCAAGGATGAGTTGTTTAGAGACGAGCATAGAATTCACCAAGAAGAGAAAGTTTATCAGTGTAATCAGTGTGGTAGAACTTTCCGAGGCAGCTTAGACCTCATCACTCATCATTTAACTCATATGGGAGGGAAACCATATGAATGTAAAGAATGTGGGAGAACTTTCAATCAGAGCTCAGACCTTATGAGACATCATAGAATTCATAGTGGAGAAAAACCTTATGTCCGCAATAAATGTGGGAAATCTTTTAGGGGGAGCTCAGATCTTATTAAACACCATCGTGTTCATACTGGAGAGAAACCCTATGAGTGCTTCAAATATGGGAAGGCCTTCAGTCAGAACTCACACATTAGTCACCAGAGACTTCACACTGGAGAGAAACCCTTTGAATGTTGCAGCTGTGGGAAGGCCTTCAGTGGGCGCACAGCTCTTCTTAAACATCAGAAACTTCATGCTGGAAAGGAATCGGGGAGTGTGAGAGAGTCTTCAAATAGGATTTATTTTAATAGGTAACAGAAACCTAATGAATGTAGGAAAAGCCTGGTGGAGACCACATCTCATTGCACTACAGAGGATTTTTATTAATGAAAACCATTTGAAAAAAGAGTCCTACTGGATGGAAAACATATAAGTGTAATCAGGTGGAAAGCTCTTAGACATAATAGCCTTTTTTCTGCCTCAGAATTGACACCAGAGTTTGGTCCCCAGGATATAATTACTTGAGAATGTTTTAGGCAACTTCTGTTGTTACTAAAATCATTAGAAATCACTTCGGCAACAGCCTCAGAACTAAATTCTTCGTGAAAGGAGCCATTTCAATTTTGACTACCTAGTCCAGTGGCAAGTATAAATCTGTTCTAAGTACTTTAGGGTGATCAAATCTTTCTCTGGAAAGAGACAGGCCTTTAGGTATGTGTTTTACACACACTCCCTTTTTTCTTCTATATAAAAATATGTGTATGCATATGTGAAATGCTAGAGTGAACCACTAATTGAGAGGAAACAAAAAATAGAAGTGACTTGACAACGGGATTACTGAAGGCCGGGACATAAGAGCTGAGGAGTTTCCCCAGAGAAACAATAATGACTACTGTTCATATCAGGAAATGAAAGAGCAAGGGATAGGAGAACAGCAGGTTTGGGGACTAGGGTAAGACTGAGTGCCAGGGTGGAGTGTTCAGGTGACAGGAGTTGGTGGGAATTAGAAGCATCTGCTATGGAAGGTCAGGAGATTATAGGGAGAGTGATTTTGTCTTGAACTGGACTTTATAATTGGGCACAGCTTACTTGAGAATTGGGGAATCTAAGAACTCTGAAGAGAGGTCATCATTTAAGCTTCCAACTAATTTGGTAATTAGGCCCTGCCTATCTGTGCAGTCAAACTCAGTCCTCAAATATTTCTTGTGCTCTGAACTACTGGCAGATTGTATATGAAGAAAGCTACTGAAACGCATTGTGAGAGAAGCTTGTGAGACCATGGAAGGGATCAGTGGTTCTCAGTTGGGATGATTTTGCCTCCAGGGGACATTTGGCAATGTCCAGAGACATTTGGCTGTCACAACTGGGAAGAAAATATTGGCAACTAAAGACCAAGGATGTTGCTAAACCCTTAAAATACATAGCCCCACCCCACCCCCAACAAAGAATTATCTGGCCCAAGTGTCAGTAGTGCCATGCTTGAGAAACCCTGCCCATAGATATTTAGAACACCAGTCACCTGGGGCTGTTTAAGCAAGGATTTCAGTGCAATGTGGGTGGTGACAGAGCATCCCCAGGGGAATCCAGAGTCTGATAGAAACCTTTAATTTGATTAACTGTTTTAGGAGACAGTCTGGTGTCTGTCACACAGACATTGGTTTGAATCCCAGTACAACATTCTGGCTTCAGGACTGGAGCAAATTATGTAAACCCTCTGATATTTATTTCCCTTATTAATAAAATGGTGATAAAATAATCCACCTTGTGGAGTAATTGTGAGGTTTAAACGAGAAAACTGAAATTTACTGTTGCCACATAGAAGGTCATCTAGAGCTCTAATCATTTTAAAACAAGAGAAGTATTTACAAGCAAAATATAAGATGTATAATGATACAGTGTTGTCTTGTGACTGGTATGAAGAATATGACCTGTTAAAGTTCAAAGCACTGGGGGCTGTGGTGTCCCAAGAAGGGCATCCTGAACAGCAGTGGGATGTCTTGATGTGGAGAAACCATTTGCACCATCCCTGAAAGCTGCCAGCTTGTGGACGGTGGTACAGAAGCCTGCTTACCCCAGTCACCTGCGCAAATGTTAAAGCCCTTTACTGACCGCACATAAACCAATAATCTTTTTACATGAGAATAACTTTAAATATATTTGGGAAGCAAAAGGAATCTAGTGATACATTGGATTAAAAATTAAAGATACTTAACATTTTTGAGTTATCCCAGATTCTAACCAATCAAAACCTTTAGCTGGGACATTTTAGCTTGCATTCATTCATTTATTTATTTATTTAGTAAAAGAAATGAATTAGGAATTTATTCTAATAAACCCATCTCTATGTCCTTCACCTGTATGTACAGTGAGAGTGATGTTTATAGGGCTAAGCAGGATATTGAAAGGGACTTGAAGGTAGTTTCATGCAGTGGTTTCTAACTTTCTAAACACCAGGCCCTCCTTTTTTACTCTCCTGTGCTGTATTTTAAATTTTTCTGCTTACCAAACTGTGTTTATTAAGGAATTAGTTCCTTTTGTTATTCAAATACATGTAGTATAACCACCAGTCATGCTTCTGATTGGCATAACATAACATAACCTGACCTAGGTATTAAAATTCCAGCCCAAAGCAAATTACTTAACATTTTCATTAGTCTTTTTATCCCTTTTGTGAGCAAATATATAATTTGCTTTGGGCTTTTAAAAATTATCTATTGCTTGAAGACCTCAGATTGGAACTAACCTTTTCATTTTATCCCTGATAGAGGCTGTACTATATTGAATACATCAGACTTTTAAAAGAAGGGGGAGCCCGGCCGGGCATGGCTCAGCAGTTGAGCGTCGACCTAGGATCCAGGCGATTGGGGTTCGATTCCCGGTCAGGGCACATGCCTGGGTTGCGGGCTCGATCAGTGACTTTCTCATCATTGATGTTTCTGTCTCTCTCTCCCTCTCATTTCCTCTCCCTGAAATCAATAAAGATATATTTAAAAAAATAAAAAAATTTAAAAAAATAAAAGAAGGGGGAAATTTTTGTTACAGTATGGAAATGCTTTCAACTGTGAATGTTGAAATAAAAGAAATGCAAGAAATAATTGTTGAGTGCCTAATATATCTGCCAAGGGCCACAGTTTGATAGGGCTAGAGAAAGACAGTTCTTCTAGGAGCCAACAATCCAGTGGAGGCTAAGTGAGGACAAGAGAGTTCTTCTTCAGTTAAGTAAACAATTTATGAAAAGATCCACCCAAAACTTTAATGGAATTCGACGTATTCATGTCCAATTTGTAAACTTGAATTCCACAGGATAAGACCTACCTGTCAGGGAGCCGCCTGCACTGGCACTTTGAGAAAAGAGCCTAACGGATAAAAGCTTGCCTTTGTGAGACCTTGAGTAGCTAAAGGCCTAAACTCCAGGACCAAAGCTGAGGAATTATCAAATCTTTCTGAGGAACAGGTATGACTGGAATGTGGATTGAGAGGTTTCTTCATACAAATATTTCATAGGAAACAAGACTGTTACTGCCACCTTGGGGAGATTGCATGTGAGTATAGCAGAGGAAGGGAATGTTCCCAATAACCTGCTGACTTAGTCCATTTTTCTTTTTTGATGCCCTTACTTTGAGGCCACCATCATCATCTCTTGCTTGTGTTATCACCACAGCCTCCTAATATGTCTCCTGCTTCCATTTTTCTACAGAGCAGTCTGAATGTCCTTTCTTTAGAACAAATCTGATGGTGCCACCCATCCTTAAACTTCTGCAGTGCTTTCCCATTAACCTGAGCCTGAAGCCCAGTCCTTAAAGTGACCGCGTGTTCTGCTCTGGCCCCATCTGTCCACTCATTTAGTAAATATTTATTGAGCTTCTAATGTGTCAGGCACTGAGGGGTACAAAGAGGGGTGAGCAGAAATGGACAACAGTCTCTGCCCTGGTGGAGCAGAGGTGAGGTCAGTGAGACTCATAAGTAAAATGACTCATAAGGAAAAGACTCCAAAGTAAAAGGAGAGGCGGGATAGGCAGTGGGGAGTCTGACCTAGCTGGGGGAGGGCTTTCTGCAAAGTGCTTACCTTTCTAAATCCAGCATTTACCTCTGAACCATCTGCCCAGGCCCTGCCCCCTTACCCTGTGGCCTTTCCACAAGCGAGTCCCTCTGCCAGGAATCCCCTCCCTCCTACCTAGGCTTTCCTTAGGGTTCCTGTGTGCTGCGGACCGTGACCAGGCCTCAACTCCAACTTTCTCTTGCATTCTTTGCCTTGGTCTTAGTTGGTGAGTGCTACTGTTTTCTAAACAGGACACTAAGGACAGGAAGGCAAAGTAATTTGCCCAGGGAGCCAAAACTAGTGAGCGAAGAAACGGGGGTTCAAATCCAGACCCGTGCCTCCAGAGCCCACTTCCCCAGGCGCCTCCCTCACCCGCCTCGCCCGCAGCACCCAGCGGGGGTTAAGCGCTCGCACGGCTCCCACAGGCCGCAGCCATCACAGCGCTTGTCCCTGCGTTAGACTGAGCTCTTCCTGGGAGGGGCTGGGTCTTTCTGGTCTTTCCAGGTTCAGTGACCCCAGGTAGAAGGAGCCACGCCTCAGCCACACGGACAGGTGCCCCCCGCTGGGACGAGGGCAGGACCCCACCCGGTGGGCTTTCCGAGTGTTACCCTGGGAGGCTGCGGGGCGGGAGGTGCAGGCCGCGAGCTTTCAGCGCGCTGGTTCCAGGACTGGACAGCGGCCGCAGCTCCAGGGGAAGCGCTGAGCGAAGGGGCCAGTGGGGGCCGCCTGGCGTCGAGATGCCGCCGCGGTCGCGCGCGCCCAGGCTCTGCCCTTCCGGCTCCACCTGTCTGCGCAGCCCCCAGGGCCCTGCCCAGCAGTCCCACCCCTTGGGCTCCCGCTCGCCGGCCTCGCCCCAGCCTTGAGGCCCTCCCGGCGGCAGGATGGCCCTCCCTGGCCTAGCGCAGGTGCTGCCAGCCCCGTGCCCGAGGCGGTGCGCGTGCGGCTGGCACTGCGCCACCTGTCCCCGCACGAGGCGGTCTCTGCCGGACCCAGGACAGCGGGGAGGGGGGCACGGGGCTCGCTGGGTAACGAGCTTCCTCAGTGACCGGAAAGGTGGATTCAGGGGGACCTCTGGAACTTCGCACAGTGAAAATACTTCTGGGTTGGATGAGTGTCAGGGCGGTGGCTTCTCGGATTTTGAGCAGGCACCACAGACTAACTGGCCCACCGCCTCCTGGCCCTCAAGTCCTGCTCCTGGCCATACAAGGTCGCACACAAAAGGGGGTGGGGGGCTCCCGGCTTCCTAAAGCAGCCACAGCCCCTCTCTGGGTGGGGCTCCTACCTCTTAGTCCGGAAGGCTGAGGGGCGGCCGAGCGCACTTGGTGACTCCTTGGAGATTTGGCGGGTGCTGGCCAACTTGAGCGCACCAGGTGAAAACACTGCCTGCAAAACGTGTTACACAAGTAAATAAAAAATGACTGAATCAGTGCTCTGGCCCGCAGTGCTGCTCAAGACAGTGGAGTTGCGGCCGAGTCCCGCGCAACGCCCCAGGCTGGAGACTGGACGCGCGAGGGGCGGCCGAGCGGTGGGGAGGGACCTCCGCCTGACCGGTTGGCCGCCGCTCCCCAGCCCTCACGTGCTCCCGCCCTCCTTCCGCGCAGCCTGCCCCGCCCCGAGGGCAGGGGAGAGGCGGCGACCCCCTGCTGGACCGGAGAGCCGAGCCTTCTCGGGCTCCGCGGCGCCGACCGCTGCCAGATTGCTCAAGAGCCACCAGCCTCAGCGCTCGGCCCGCGCCGGGCAGGCCCTGTCGCGTAGCAGCTGCTCAGCGAGTGGCTGATGAATGTGCACCCGCCCGTTACTGAGGCTCCCTCCCTCGGGCTCACCAGAGTCCTCCTCGCCCCAGTCCCCTGGATTTTACCAGAGGTCCCAGCTCCCGTCCACTTTCAGGGTCTCACCCAAGCAGGTCGCCCAAAAGCTGATGGATGTAGCGAGGGGAAGGTTTTGCGGGTGACTTGGTCATTTTTGTTCGTTTAAGATAAAACTTTGCTTTTAGGAACTTGTGAAGGACTACAGGGGTTCAAGGACGGGTTTCAGATGGTCCATGAATTCTCTGAAACCACGTGCACATTTTATAGGCAGAGCTTACCCAGAGTTTCAAGAATCCCTGACCTAACAACCTTAGGGGCCTGTCTCAGACCAGGAGGCACTTAAAACATATTTTTAAAAAATGGGTCTTAGCCAATAACAACAATAATAAACACCAGCCCAGAAATCTCAGTAATAAGGTGATTTTTAAAAAACTGTGCCCTCCAAATGATCAGAATCTTACATTGTCAGTCATGAAAAACCACACACACACACACAGGTAACACTTGTCCCATTATGAAAGACAAAGGATCCCACAAGCAGAGCAGAGATCAAGGGCGGAGTAAACAGCTTATGCAAAACCAGACGCTAACAGAGCACAAGAGGTTGGGTGACACAGGATAGGGGCTGGTATACAAAATCATATTAAGACCATAATGAAACAATGTACTTTGGAATAATAAACATTTGAAAAGTACCAAATCAGTAAAATTGTAAAAAAAAATACTTATCCAAAGTTAGCGTATCAGTAAAACTGTTTGATTAGAGGGGGAAAACATACATGAACATAGCTGCAAAAATTCTGACAGGCACTTCTGGGTATTTAGGCAGGCCTTTGTGATTGAGAGACCTGGGCTTTTTAATGGATCTAAAATTAAGAAAATTCATATTTTTCTCTTCTTCAACAGAATCCTACTTGCACAAAATAGTGACTACCAGCCCAAATTATGGCAGATTTTGACTTCCAAGTAAATCGAGAGGGAGGGAGACAAACAAGGAGAGAAAAATCTTCTGGAGGTAACAGCGTAAGGTGGACAAGGCAGGGAATGAAGTTACGGGTTGTGTGTACAGTGTATGTAACAAGGTGGAAATAATTTCATTCACCAGAATACCTCTGGTTGGAAGATTCTTCTTGAAATGAAATGTGAGACCTACCTCCCTTATGAATATGCTCAAGTACAAACAAGTTGGTCACTAAATTGCCTTCTAATAAATATCCCAATGAGTGGATTAACTGAAGAATCTTTTCTTTTGCTGAGCAGTGGGTTTAAGATGGTAATTGAGCTGGGACAGGGATTGAATGGGGGGGGGTGCTAAGGAGCTAAGGTGACTGAGCCCTGAGGAGGAAAAACTTCAGTGGCAGTTTGGCCAAAGGACTTCTGAGAACAAAATGTCTGATAGGATGTGAACCCACTTCTCTCTTACACAACAGCATCTTTGGAAAGTCCATATTACTCATAGATGTGTTTGTGTGAGGGGATTCTTTGGGGGTAGCTTGCAATGCCAGGATCTAAATCAAGGACTGGTAAGGGGTGAGTGTGAAAAGAGGCAAACACAGACGTCAGAAGTTAAAGGGCTAGGTGTCATGCGGTTTCATGTGAAGAAGATATGGTCTGGGTATAATTCAGTTTGAGCTTGAGATAGCACTGCACTTGTCATCACCCTACAGAAAGAGGTAAGTCAAAGAACTTCTGCTAAGAGTTTGAGGGCTAGGGGTAGTACCTGAAAGGATGTGAAAACTGTGAAATCAACTGTTTATTTGTACAGCCCTTTTCTCAAGCCAAGGGCATGAACCCAGGAGGTCATATATTGGGGTATAGAATAAACCCACTTGGGTTTTGGCTGTGATCAGTTATTTTCCCAAGCACATGATGTAAATCCATTATATTCAAATCCATGTAGAATAGTATAAAATGTGCAAATGATTTCAAATAAGGCAGTAATGAATCTACCTAGCCACAGCACAGCACAGTGGTTAAGAGCACAGACGAGGATTGGAGTTTTGGCTCTTACTAGCTGTGTGATCATGGGCAAGTTACTTAACATCGCTCCAGCTCCCCCCCTTTTTAAAAATATGTCTTTACTGGTTTCAGAGAGGAAGAGGGAGAGAGATAGAAACATCGATGACAACAGAGTCAGTGATAAGCTGCCTTCTGCGTGGCCCCTACTGGGGATAGAGCCCACAACCTGGGCACGTGCCCTGACCAGGAATCAAGCCGCAATCTCCTGGATCCTAGGTCGATGCTCAAACACTGAGCCATGCCGGCCAGGCTGACCCTCATCTTTTAAATTGGGATAGAAGTACCCACATCGATGGCTGTGCAACTGTAAATCAACTAAAAAGCATTCATTTAAGACAGGTGAATTTTACGTATACTTTGTTGTGAATTTTATGTATACTCAACAAAGTATACATAAAATTCACCTGTATACTGTACAAAGTATACTCAACAAAGCTGTTTTTAAAAAGAGTACCTAGATCATAGATATGCTGTGAAAATATAAGTGTAAACTGTTTGGCACTGTGCCTGGCACAGAGTAAACACTCAATAAATACTAGTGATTAGTATGAGTGTAATAAAAAAAAATTTTAAATAGAACACTTAAGATATATAAAGTTAGATTTTAAAAAGAATCAAAGAACTATTGGGTTGGTTGAAACTTCAGAGATCATTTAGTTCAACTCCCCTCATTTTACAGATGAAAAAATTAGGGACCAGCAGGTGAAGTGCCTTATTCAAGGTCTAGCTCTAAAACCAGGCCCTCAGCCTGCTGAATCCCCATTAGTGCAATTCCCCCTCCCACCCACTGTCTCAGAAACATGGACACATGAAAAATTGAGGACGCGTTTCCTCAAAGAAGAAAAAACACAAAGGAGAACACACAAAACTCATGTAGAGATGCTGAAGAAAGAGAATTCCAAGGCCAAGGGCAAACTGAGAGGAGGCCATCACATCCTGGCCTATCAGTTCAGTGGGGTCTTCAGATCATGAGAGCATTAAGTGCTTTGGCAAGGAGACCCTGCTCAATCAGGTGAACTGGCTCATCACTGCAGCCAGGTGCCTAGTGATAGTGAAGCTGCAGTCCTCTCTGCTACCTCCTGACACAGATCTGTCAGCAGCAGCAATAGCCAGGGCCAAAAGTGAATGCAGCAGAGTTCTTGAGAGCAGACAGTCCGAGCAGCCCAAAGTGTGAAATAGCTGCTAAACAGCCGCTTTGCCCATGCTGAGTAGTCTGGCCTCACGTTTATCATCCCCTGGCCTTGCTCATCAGCCCTTCTGGATCCTAAGGACCTTTACTTATGATTCTATAAATTGCCTGTCCATTTCCTCCATCATGGAACCCTCTTCCAGCAGGAGATATGAAATGACCCAAAGATTTCCATTTCATTAGTGCTGCCATCTTCTATGGGAACTTGATAGCATGTTTGAAAGATTTTGAAGCTAATAAAACCTTATAAATTATTCCAGTGCTAAACGTTGGACAAGAGAATTAAGTGTGTCTTCTAGACCACAACTTTCCAACATTTTAGGGGACAATGTCCAATGAGTTGACTCTCATTCTCAGGAAGTGGTGGATCACATTCCTCCGGTTTTCCTAAAGAGTAACAATTTAGGCTAGATGGCTGGTATGTAGACCCTAATGGAAAGTGACACACTAGGAGGAAGGGACAGAAAAAGGGACAGAGGATTATTAAGGCCTGAAACACCTTTTATGATTTAACTCAGTACATTGAAACTTCTCAGTGAATAATTCTTAAAAGTGCCTCATTCTATTTGACCAACTGTTTAAATTAAAACTAGTAGGACAGAGGTTCTGTCCATTCATTTGATCTGAGAACTTGGGGTGTAGGTTATGAATTAAGTCTGAATTCAGCTTTCCCACAGAAAACGTTCCTATTTTGCAAATCATTCCATGCAATGAACACTTTGATGTCGGAGGAGGTGAGAGCTCCGACTAAAGGTCTTCTGACATTCTTGGCACTCGTAAGGCTTCTCTCCGGTGTGAATTCTCTGATGTATGATAAGTTGAGAATGTTGGCTGAATGTTTTCTCACACTCATTACATTCATAAGGTTTCTCTCCAATGTGAATTTTCTGGTGGAGAAGAAGCTCAGAGTTATCCCAGAAAGTTCTTGCACATTCATTACACTGATGAGGTTTCTCTCCGGTATGAATTCTCTGGTGGACGATAAGGTGGGAGGTCCGCCTAAAAGCCTTTCCACACTCAAAGCATTCATAGGGTTTCTCTCCAGTGTGAATTCTCTCATGTCTAAGTAGTTCTGAGTTCCCCCTAAAGGCCTTCCCACATTCCTTACATACATAGGGCTTCTCACCAGTATGAATTCTAATATGTCTAATAATCTCTGAGTTCTGGCCAAAAGTTTTTCCACATTCATTACATTCATATGGTTTGTCCCCTGTATGAATTCTCTGATGCCGGATAAGCTCAGAACTCTGACCAAAGCCTTTTCCACATTCGTTACACAGATATGGTTTTTCCCCAGTATGAATTTTCTGGTGTCTAATAAGGCCTGAGCTATGCTTGAAGGCTTTGCCACATTCACTGCACTCATGATATCTTTCTTCAGTATGAATCCTCTGATGCTGAATAAGCTGCGAGCTAACCCTAAAGGTCTTCCCACATTCATTACATTCGTATGGTTTCTCTCCAGTGTGGATTCTCTGGTGTAGAATAAGGGCTGAATTCTGACTAAAGGCTTTACCACATTCTTCACATTTGTATGGTCTCTCTCCAGTATGAATTCTATGATGGTGGATGAGATGTGAACTCTGAATGAAGGCTTTTCCACATTCATTACAAGCAAAAGGTTTCTCTCCAGCATGAATTCTCAAGTGTCTGCGGAGGCTTGAGTTAGTTCCAAATGTTTTTCCACATTCTTTGCATTCAAAAGGTTTCTCTCCACTATGAACTCTCATATGCTGGATAAGATGTGAATTCTGATTAAAGGCTTTCCCACATTCTTTACATGTATGAGGCTTTTCTCCCACACAACTTCTCTGTGTTCTGTTAGGTTCCAAATTCTCTATGAAGTTTTGGCCAGGGGTAGCAAATGTACTAACTGCCTCTGCTGTGATATCTCCCTGATGTGTAATCAGGTTTGGGCTGGGATTGCAGACTCTTTCATTCTCATTCTCCTGGTCTGTTTCACTTGAGGGTGATTTCTTAAAGATAATCAACCCTGATGCAAAGTCTCTCTCCTGAGGAGACATCTGCTCCATAATCTCGTCTGTGGACCCTCCTGAATGCCCCTCCAACAAGTCTTGTTCACATGCTGCTCCAAACTCATGACTCTCGTAAACTACCTTTGGAAGTTTTTCTAATACTGCTCCATGTGGCTCAGATTCTTCAGAAATTTCTTCCTTGGGAATTATCTCCTTGTTCTCACTCCCCATCTCACAATCTGAAATGAGAGAGAGTAAGCATGTGAAGTCGCTATATCACATCTAAATGAAGCTAATGCGAGAAGAGTATGGACCTTTGACATTGCTCTGACAGCACCCAAAAACAGTCTTAGTGAAAATTACAGAATGCTGTTGAAGAGAAGATATTTAGAATTATGGTGGACATACTAAACAAAGAGCATATACTGACTGCAAACAGTGAGAGATATTATCAGAGGAAGAGAGTTAAGGAGAGAAACAGGAAGTAGATGGTAAGGAGATGCTGATTAAAAAAATCCATATTTAGAGTGAGTTGGAGCAGAACCTGAGGTTTGGTAAGAAAAACATTTACAAAAAATGGTAGCCATATTAATACACGGTATATGGAAAAGGCTGAGAGAAGGGGCAAAAAATGATTAACACAAACAACTTTGGATTTATAGAAAAAGTAACCAAAAAATGAGGAACAAGAGGAACTTTTCTGAGCCCAGTCCTGTGGTACTCACCAGCTCTCCAGAACACAGGATTGTGTATGTACCCATTCAAAAGCTTAATATAAGCCCTAGCTGGTTTTGCTCAGTGGTTAGAGCATTGGCCTGCGGACTGAAGGGTCCCAGGTTTGATTCCAGCCAAGGGTATATACCTCGGTTGCAGGCTTGATCCCTGGGGCACGTGTGAGAGGCAACCAATCGATGTGTCTCTCTCACATCAATGTTCTTTCTCTCTCTCTCTCCCCCCTTCCATTCTCTCTGAAAAGCAATGGAAAAAATCTCCTCAGGTGAGAATGAAAAATTTTTAAGAGAGGTTAAAATGACTTAGCTATAACTAGCACAGAAGTAACTATCCTTAACTCCCTTATATTTGGATGACGTAAGGTTCTAGCTTACTTTTCCCCAGGTTAGTAAATTGTATAAATAACTACTTTTCTTTTCCCTGCTGATTTGAGATGTCATCTATGTCACAGCCTAAAGGGACATATATTTGGGTTAATTTCTGGGCCAATTTCCAGACTCTATTCAGTTCTATTAATCTGTCTATTCCCTCTCTCATAACAAATTGTTCAACCTACTATAGCTTTATTAAAATTTTTAATATGTTAGAGAAAATCCTCTATCGTTAGTCTTCTTTTTCACATATTTCCTATTTTTGTATTTTTCTAAGTAAATTTTAGTATATTTTTGCAGAATTTCCTAACTTATCCTGATAGTTTTATATACACCATGTCTCTGTATGAATTTTCTTTTAGTATGTTTTTCACATATTTTCTAACTGGTTATTATTTTTATATATAGCAATGCTGTTGATTTTTATATACTAATTTTGTAATTGGCCCCTTTATAGAATTTTCTTAGTATTTTTACAGATCTAAAGCCTATATATATATTTTTTCAACTTCTAAAAGGTTGTGGCAAAGATTTTTAGTTGTCTATCCCAATATCCATTCTTCCCTACATCATCAGCAACAGAATAATGAATTCATTTTGTGTAGCAATAAGCCTAAAGAAATAAATTCTCTGTTCCCTCCCCCCTCTCTCCTTCTCTCTCCAGAGTGCACCCACTCAAATCTTCTATTCAAGTTACTTTCCTAAGTTCCAAGGACCCTTTTGCCTCTATAACTTGTTTCCTTAGCCCATTTCTTCTATGACTCATTTTTACTACCTCTGTAACTCTCCAAATAAACTTTATCTTATAATTTGAAAAAAAGAAATTCTCAGACTTCTTTGCAGCTAGGTATTGCCACGTGACCTTCTAGCCAACAGGACAGTAAGATACAAATGAAAGAACATAGGAGTTATGGGAAGTCTCCTTTAGGGTGAGAAGATGCATTTCTTTACCCTCTTCTTTCATGCTGTGCCTGGGGTATGAGATGGTAGAGTGCCATCTTGAACCGTGAGTACGCTGGCATACCCTATGACAGGACCAGAGCTGAAAAGAACCTGGGTCCCTGATGACCCCATGGAGCTGCCATAGCAGCCCTGGAATGCCAACCTCTGGACTTATTTTATTTAAGAAAGAAATAAGCTTTGCCTCACTTGAGCCATTACGGGTTTTTTATTTATAAAGCCAAACCTATTCCTAACTGGTGCAATGGCCCTAGGAATTTAGCTGTCCAGGTCACAGAAGTCAAGTCCAAACGATGGGAGAATAGGACTGGCCTCTGTTCAGGTAGTAAGAAACCAGGAGCTAATATTGAATAGGCCCTTTGCCTAGGCCAGTGCATTTTTGTACCATAGCAAATCTGAGGACTATAATCCATCAGTAAAAGTGTTAACTGTGGAAGGTGATTCTCAAGGGGGAATGGGCAGCTGTGGGACTTTATCTTTTAGAAAACAGAGAGTTAAGGAATGCTTTTTATGCCAAGGAGTGCAAAGTCCATTGTCAGACTACCATTTCAAGTAGATGCATACTAGTGGCCATTTGGTGGCTGAACTAGAAAGTAGTATGCCTAGACATAGGGAGATCAGTTAGAATGTTAATGCAGTCATCAAGGTAAAGGTGACTGACTCTAACTATGGCAACAGTAGTGGTGAATGAAGAGGACACATGCTGGAAAAATATTTAAGAGGACAAATTCTGTAAGATTTGGTGTGTGACTGGATATACATATAAGGAATAAGGAAGAGTCAAAGATGGTGCCGGATCTCCCTTTTTTTGAGGAAAGGTAATTAGATGAATAGTGGTACCACCAAGGTTGGGAATACTGGAGGAGCAGCCAGTTTAGAAAGGAAGACAAACTTTATTTTATTTTATGTGGGTTTTTTTTTTTTAACACTTTATTAAAGTTACAACAGTAACTTTAACGGTGACAACGGTTAATATGAACATATAGGTTTCAGGTGTGTGTTTCTATGTTACAAGATCCATATATTGTTCTATGTGCCCATCGCCCAAAGTCATATCTTCTCCCTAGATGAATTTTAAAATATCCATACAGAGGTATCAAGGAATTAGTCAAAATATATTAGTCTAAAGTTTACAGCAGTCAGGACTAGAGATACAGACTTGAGAGTACTCAGCATAGATGGTATAAGTATAGTATGAGAACTGTCAGATATACTGAGGACAGAAATCTAAAAAGCCAAAGCTAACTCTTAAGGGTACTCTAGTTATCTTCCATCTTCCCCTCCAGATCTTTTTACCTTTCTCCACCCTGCTTTCTGCCCCAGAAGGCTAACCTATACAGCACATATCAACAGGCCCTTTGGCTTCTAGTTGTGTTCCACCAATGAGGAGGCTCAGCAGGAGGCTGGGAGTAGGGAGGGGAGTAAGGTCAGGGTATTTATTCTCCTGGTTCCTATGAGATCACCCTGGGCTGATGGTGTCCCTCAACTGAAGGTCATTGCTACCCCTAAGGAGTCTATCCTATCCAAATGTCTCAACAACTGGGTTTTCCAGTAACCTCTCCTACCTCTTATCTCTTATGACCCAGGGCTGGTGACCACTCCATGGTTGCCTCAATACACTACCACACATATATCATTTATAATGAATCTCTTTGCAAATAAACCCTCTTCAAATTATCCTGAGTGAAGTATCTGGGTCCTGTTAGAACCCTGATGATAAAGGATTGAGTGGAGGAAGTGAAGCCTGCCAAGAAGAAAAACATGCTTAGTGAAGTAGAAGAACCAGAAGGCAGTGTCATAGAAGTCATCAGAGCAATGGCAGAGGGAATTTAAAAGTGTCACATGCAGTTGAGAGATCCAGTAGCGTAAGAACTGGAAAAACATCTATTAGGACAAATTAGGTAGTCACAGATGATCTGTGAGAACAGATTCAGTAGAATGACAGAAGCAGAAGCCAGTAACAGTGAACTGATTAGTAAATTTGCTGCTTCTTTCAAAAAATTTGGATGAAAGGAGAGGACCAAGATGGGCAGTATCATTGGTTGATTTTCCCAGAGGCACAGCCATACATTAAACCTCATTCTCATATGGAAACACTCACTACCTGTAGCCTAAATTTACATTTCCAAACATAATTTCCTATCTTTCTGTTTCTCACTTCTTCACTTTTCTGAACTGAAATTAGCTATTTCTGGGGAGAGATAAGATGAAGGTGCCACCTGAGGAGGAAGTTGACCACTCTTGGGCCCCAGTCTGGGGGATGACAAGCAAACCTCTACTGGCTCTCCACGTTTCAGAATAGGGTCTTCAGCTCTACAGACCTGGATTTGCTTTTTTCAAATACCCTAGAGTAGGCTCAGAAAGCCTCATTCACAAAATACTGATGCATAAACCAGATACCCAACTATTAATTAACAATGAGAAATAAACTCTGAAAGGACCACACTGCCTAGATGAAAATCTACAATGGGAAGCCACATAAAACACCAAAAATTGTTTAGTAGGCTTGCAATCACAAAAAGATTTTATTTTTTATGAATAGTTCTTAAATAATGATTCTGACCTGAAACTAGGTTAGATGCATAACAATCAACTGAGAAATCTGTTAAAAATAGTAATTCCCTACCTCTGAACTCTTAGAATCAGACTCTCCAGGGGTGGGCCAGGGGATCTGTATTTTTATTAAGTGGCCCAGGTGATTCTGATGCCCCACTAGGTTTGGAAACCACTGTGTGAGACAGTCTTAACGACTGAAGTTATCCCACTCTCCATGTGGTGCATCCATCCCTACCCAAAGTCTGGTCTACCAAGTAGCTAAACACTTATGTACAGCAGCAGTATTATAGATACATTGCCAGTTCTTGCTATGACTTTTTTCCTACCCTACATCTTGACTGCCCCTATCCTTCCCTAAACTTCTGAGGGCACATAGGGAAGATAAAATACAATTGACCCCTTTACTGAATAAAAATCGCATTCCTGTTATGCTTATCAGATTGACCCTAGATACCGTGACTGGACCCGAGTTTGCTCAAATTGCCTAAGTCAGAGTTTACAACAATTGCTTGTGATAGCAATATCACTCAATCCTTTGAACCTACCTGCCAAAAATCATAATTTGCAGGAAAAAAGAAAAAATTTTAATAATCAGCCCACAGTCTGATTTGGTCTTTTTAAAATTTTGTTGAGCCCAGCTGGTGTGGCTCAGTGGCTGAGCTTCAACCCATGCACCAAGAGGTCACCAGTTCAATTCCCCATTTTGGGCTCCATCCCTAGTAGAGGCTGTGCAGGAGGCAGCCAATTGATGTTTTTCTCTCTCTCCCCCTCTCCCTTTCTCTCCCTAGAATCAGTAAAAACATATTTTTTAAAAATTTTGTTCAAAGCAAAGATTGGGACTTAAATTACAAAAGGTCCAGGAATCATTTACTTCCTCAACAAACCCTCCCTTTATGTGGTACTCCAGAAGTTTTTCTACCCCAGAGGAATACACTATAGTAAAATTGAGGAGGGCATGGTTGAGAGGTATGTCTTTCTTTTGTAGAAGAGGAAGAGAGAAAGCTACAGACCACAGGCCCATTCTTAAGTAGGTCGGTAGTAAGCAAGGATAAACACTGAAGTCAAGGATCTAGAAACTGATTCCCATTCAACAATCCATGTGCCCACAGATGTTACAGAGAGGGTTTGTGTACCCCCTCTGTGTATTCCAGTTTGAAGACTACTGCACAAGAGCATTCTGGGCAGAGAATGGAGTAAGCAAAGCCCCAGAGGCCAGGAAGTACAGGAGGAATAAAGGAACAGAAAGAAGAGTCTAATTTCAATGCAGTATGTGCAGAGTTGGAGTAGATAAGGAAGAAGTGAGGATGCACTGACGTTTTGATGTGGGGAGTAATGATGAGCACTTCCTAGGTACTGTGTGCTAAGCGATTTATTATAGGCAATAGCTTGTTAAACCCTCACAACCTCCTTATGACACAAGTGTGCTGAAGAGCATTAGTGTGAGGAGGAGCCAATCAGCATGCTTTCCTTTCTTTCTCCAGCAACACTTTTGACAGCCCCAGGGCAGGCTGGGAATCTAGAAATATGCCTGGTGGAAGAAAGAGGGAGTGAGGGACTTGAGCATGTTAGCCAGTACAAAGTTGAGATGACTGAAACAGGGAGGCAAATTAAGTGGGGGGTAGGGAGGAGGAGTAGAATGTTAACAGATAGAGGTGACAGAGAAGGTAAAGAATGTGGTGAGCACGAGGAACCAAGCAGGGACAGGTACCCAGGAAACTGGTATGAGGTTTAATTTTGAAATGTCAAAATATATAATACACCAAAAATAAAATCCTTTTCAACTATTCAAATTTATGACAAAAAAGATGAAATATGTTGGATGTCAACTTACATATATGTAAGGGGATACAAAGCTTTTCAAATTATTTTATGGGGTATTTGAGGAAAAAGTTTGCAGTGGCCTTGCTCTCAGAGGCCTTGCTCTCAGAGCACCAGGAGTGAACCCCAACTGAGTTAACCCAGTCAAATTAATACCATCCTCCTTGCAAGTGACTGTTCAAAACAGCAGGAGCTGGTTCAGAAATGGACATATGCCTTTATCTGGCTCAATAACATTCTAAGGTAGTTTGCTAGGAGCTTCTGGGAATAGTTTCCTGCCATTCTGCAGGAAGTCACAGGAAGAGACTCCTATATACGGTTCCCTGGAATTGCTGCTGCCATTTCACTCCCAAGTTGTAGATGAAGGCAGCTAGAGATAAGAAAATTGAGGGGAAATGGAGCCAGGCCCCAGAGATTAAGTCAGTTCTGAAACCACTTTACCTGTTGTTTTCCAATTAAGAGAGCTTATACCTTGCATTTAGCCAGCTTGAGCTGTAGTCTTACAGACAAAAGCATTTTAACTGATACAAATACTTTCCCTTAACTTCTGAAAGGCCATATACTCAATATCTAGTATAAGAATCAGCTCCTGCCCAAAGTCTTCACTAACACCTGCAGTAAAGAGATTCTCTCTCAGTTCTCTGAACCAGCATTTCACTTACCTCTTTCTTTGTACTATAGTTATCAGGTCGTTTCCTGTTCATTGCTTCCCAAGACCTACAGAATAAAAACTTAACATGGCTCAGAATGCCCTTCTGGTCAGACCCCTGTCCCCCTTTCCATCTCCTGTTCCACGCTCTCCAATGACTGTTGAGAGCTGTAGTCATGCTCGGGGTCCTGCAGTGCAAACGCTTCCTATTCTTGAAAGTGTCTTTGCCTTTGCAAAGAGGTTATCCCCACTGCCTGCCCACCCTGTGCACTTAACATCTACAGGACTCAGCTCAAGCATAGACAGTCCCTTCTGTTTTCTTCCAGGCCCCTGCCCCTAAGACTCCTTCATCCTGTAGCAGTTACCTCATTTTACTAAGTCTATTTTTACGTCTGCTTTCCTCCGTATAAGGCGAGTAAGGGTGATGTTCTATTTGGCTTGGTATTCCCGGTGCCTGGCATGCTTCGGGTACCTGGCAAATATTTGTTAGATGAATGTGTAAATGTCTTACCTACATAACGAATCTGTGACACCCTTGAGGACTAACTGGATATTTCATTCATTTTGTATTTAAAGAGCCTAGAACGATGTCAGACACATAGGTGACTACAATAACTATTTGTAAAAACAAGTTCCTTTTCCCAATCAGGATATTTAACTTAAAGAGCTATTATCCCCCTTTCCGCTGTCCTTCCCCTGGTTCCACAGTCAAGAAGGCCCTATTCCCTGTCTCCTTTCCAGAACTAACCCTCATAAGCCACTATCCTGTCTGCCGGCACAAGGCACAACATGCCACGGGGGCCTTCAGTTTTTGACATTGCCCCGCCATTTCGTCCCCGCAGTTTACTTGGGGATGGTGAGTCAGAAACCACAGCTCCCACTGGCCCCCGCCTCGGGACCGAGGAAGGGAGCGCCCTGCTCTGCGCCCCCGCGGCTGGCAGGCACCGAACCACCGCGGGGGCGGACCGCAGGTTTGGGAAATGGAGGCCGGCGCTGACCAGAAAGCCCAAGGTCACACAGAGAACCCGGGTCAGGAATGGGCCCAAACCGTGGGTTTCCGCTCGGCTCGCGGCCGGGAAGTCGGGAGCCGGCGCCCCCCTCCCTCCTGCCGGGACGGAACGAGGGCTCACCGCAGGCCGCCACCGCCCCACGCTCGCTCCGCTCGCGCTCCCAGAGCTGCTCCGCCCGCAAGCACGGAACCCTGCAGCTGTTGTCTTGGTTTCGCTGGCGACGGGCATCGGCTACTTCCGGTACCCGGGCGGCACTCCAGCCAATCAGCGCGCGCCGCACTCCGCCGGACGAACAGGTGGTTCGCACGCCAACGCCTCCTCCCCTTTCCCCGGAGCTGTCTGCGGGTTCTTACGGTAACCCGAGCGCCCTCTCGCCACTGCCGGCCAAAGCGGCTCCCTGGAGTGGCCCAGTGAACCGGCCGACGCCAGCTTCAGCCCCGGGGTCCCTAACGAGCTGGGTCCTCCGGGTTTCCTAGAACGGCTCCAGGGATGAACTTCCGCCCCGTGGCAGGCCGCTCTGCGCGCTGGTGTCGCTCCCCGGAGCATTAATCTGGGCTTGAGAAACTGGGAGTTGGCTTCTCTTCTTCGCGGGGCAGAGGTTGCGGGACCTCCTTAAAACCCCGAACCTGTATCCCTCATCCCGCCACTACCTTCCCTGAGCAACATGAGTCCGGTAAACACAGACCCCTGGATCCCAGGAAGAAGCTGGGGACGAAGGGACACCTGCTGTGAGGTCATGGACGGCCTACTGGGGAGAGGGAGTGATGTTTCGGCTAAATCCGAAGGTTGGGCGGGAATTACCCAGGTTAAGAGTGAGGGGAAGCGGGATTCACACAATAGGAACCGCATTCCACTCCAGCTTTTCCCCTCGTGAACAAGCGTGGCCCATCTTTCTGCAGAACGTTTGTACTTTTTACTTCCCTTCTTTGCACAACAAGATTCCTGTTGTTCAGGTCTCCGTTCAGACGTAACTGGTTGGAGAAGCCTTCCATCCGATCTAATGTTGCCTCAAACTACATTACCCCTCCCAAATGCAGCTACAGGGAAGGACTACGATTGGCCCAGTTTGGGCCTGGTGCTCATTCCTGGACCAAACATTATATTCAGGGGATAGGGGTAGTGGGATCAGCCAAATCTGGGTCACCTCCTGCTCCAGTTGTGGGGGCGGGCTTCTGAGTTTACCTCACCATAATGGAAGAGGGAGTGACTATTCTCAGAAAGCGAGATTGTGTATATATACCCAGTACACAGTCTGGCAGAAAAGAAAACCTGCTCTTGAGTTCATCCTTGAGTCAGGCCTAGACTCTAAGGTCCATCGCTTTAGCCACTCTCACACCAGTATCCTTGACTTTTTTCTTCTACTGTCTGCAACTGCCCAGGAAGTTTGCTAACCTTGGATCAGTTGAAATACACATTTTCTTTGCCCAGGCACTAGTGGGAACAATTGTACATTTTGGAGAAGAGCCCTAGGATAAATGTATGGTTTTCACTTCCCAGAGGTTTGTCAGTGCTCCCCAGAAATAATTTTGTTTCCCTAGTCAGCCTGCCTACCATCTTCCACAATTGCTATTCCTACCTTCATTCTGCTCAAGCTATGATCCAAGAGTAGTCAATTACCATCACAATTCATTGTTACCTACATTTATCCAGAGATGTCCAGACTACAAAAGTATCCTGCCTCAGAACCAAGGGTTAGGGACATTTGGTTCTACTGACTTTACCTAGTGTACCTGCATGAATGGACATCTGCATCAAGAGCCTAGACCAGTCATTCTCAAAATTGGCTGCACACTGGAATCCCCTGGGACCTTTAAAATATTGATGTCTTGTGCCACCCATATAGATTCTGTTGAAATCTCAGATATAGTCTGGGCAAGGTTTTTTTTTTGGAGAGGGGGTTGTGTTTGTGTTTCTAGCTTTCCAAGTGATTCTAACATGCAGCTAACAAGGTTGAAAAACAATAGCCTAGATCAGTGATTCTCAAAGCATGGTCTCTGAATCAGAAACTCTGGGGTAAAGGCTCAACAATCTGTCTTTAACAAGCCCTTCAGGGGTTCCAATGCACACTAAAATTTGGGTATGACTCACCCAGACACTGACAGTCCTGCATTTGATCACCCCTTGTATGTGAGTCAGGAAAAGAATAAGTTGTATCCTCGCAGCTCCTCCCCTGCTAACCATCTGCTCTATTCCACTAGGCAATTTAGGGGCCATCTGGAGCAATGGGAACCTACTGAGGGGAGAGCAAGGCATATGATCCACAAATACCATTCCCATTTCCAGTGTGAATGAGGATAGCTGGATAGGAGCTGATGTTTCATGGTCTCGTAGCAGGCTATGAATTGATTTTCATAGGTAAGCGCGAGCAGTTTTGCTTCTCTTGAAAAAAAGGGCTGTAGGAACCTTGTCTGCCCTCTTCAATTCACACAGGGACATGAAAAATAAAAGACATACTTCTCACGTTCACCCTTGTTCCTTCTGTTCTCTCTTGGAACACGTAGGGGATTATCAGCACTAGCTGCACTCATTTCTAATACTTTAAATCATGTCGTCTCTCTAAGTAGTTTACAACTCTGTTTTGGGCCTGGTACTGATTGTAATTATATTTTCAGTTGTCTATAGACCACACTCCAAGCTGTTACCAAACTATGAGTAACAGCACTCAGACAGCATGTAAATGTAAGCCACTTTAGAATTCTGGAAGAAATGACCATAAGCACCCCCTTGCAAACCTTCAGATCTTTCAAAACCCTTTCTCCCACAGGTGTGCAGCAGGTCCTCAAATAATATCATTTTGTTATAACGTTGTTGAGATGCCATAGGAGCTTCACTCTAGTTTATATCAATTAGCCTATGGTGAAACTGGTTTCATTACATGTCGTTTCGCTTAGTCACAGAACCTATCAACGACATTAAGTGAGGACTTACTCTATAACTCTGGGCCGGGGTACGATTTAACACAAGGATACTGGCTTGGATAGTTTTCTCTTCCTGCGAATGGCTCTCCTCTTCCCACCTTCTCACATCAACTTCTTATATCACTGTCCTTGATCCTACTTTCTTTCCTTTCTTTCAACTAACCAACCTAACACACCTGAAGCCTCACTCAGCATGACACAAATGCATCTTGCCTATGTGACTTAGCCATTTCCCTTGAACATATCTTTACCCTGAGAAACAGTGTTCCTTGAGAGTCAGGACTGTGTTACATGTACCCGAGAAGCACTGGCCATCCTGGGTCCATGTTCAGGAGAACCCAGCTGACCTGAAATATTCATATCTCACCTCCACACACCAGCAATCAGCTTAAGCTAAGCTAAGGTTCAGTTAAGCCCTCAGTGTTCCCCTCGCACCTCCATCTATGTAGAAGAAGCAGGTAAAACAAAAAGCCACCCTCCTTCTCTAGAGTTAATAATTATACCAAGGAACCCAGAGAGACTAATTCTGAACCTGGCTTAGCAAGGTCAAGTTTTCACTGTGCCAGGATAGCAGAGCTTTCTTGGGCAAGTTCTCTAAGGTCCCTTCAGGGTCCTATAAGGTCCACCTCTCTCAGGTGAAACCATGGCTGGATAATGTCTCCTAACAACCCACAGAAATGTTATTTGTCCAATAACACAAGTGAAATAGCATATCCTTGCAATGAGCAACATAAAATAATGCTAGCTCAACTGGCGTGGCTCAGCGGTTGAGCATCAACCTATGATCCAGGAGATCTTGGTTCGATTCCCAGTCGGGGCACATGCCCGGGTTGTAGGCTCAGTCCCCAGTAGGAAGCAGGCAGGAGGCAGCCAATCAATGACTCTCTCATTGGTGTTTCCATCTCTCTCTCTCCCTCTCCCTTCCTCTCTCTGAAATCAATAAAGACATATTTAAAAACAACACAATGCTATATAGCTATAGTCATAAAACAAAAGGAAAGCAGATAAGAAAGAATATTGTATTAAATGCTCATGTTGAGTAAATATAATAAGAATAAAAGAAAATGTGGAACAGATAGAGTCTGTGAGAGAATCATCTGAATTCTTTCAAGAATTCTAAGGATTGTTAGTCCAGTTTTTACCCCAGAATCCAAGACTGCCTTTTCTGTTAGGGTTTTCTTTCAGGCTTACCACCAAAGGTATTCTTACCTAGATACACCCTAGGGGAGCTAAAAAAAAAATGATGTCCATGTGTATTAGTCTGCTAGGACTACCATAATAAAATACCACAGGCAATGGGGCTTAAACAATAGAAATTTCTTTTCTCATAGTTTTGGAAGCTGAGAAGTCCACTATCAAGGTGTCAACAGGGTTGGTTTCTCCCTAGGCCTCTCTCCTTGCCTTGTAGATGGCTGCCTTCTTACTGTGTCCTCACATGGCCTTTTTTCTTTTTCTTTTTTAAAATATATTTTTATTGATTTCAGAGAGAGGAAGGGAGAGGGAGAGAGAGAGAGAAACATCAATGATGAGACAGTCATTGATCAGCTGCCTCCTGCACGCCCTGTGCTAGGGGTTGAGCTCTCAACCTGGCAGGCATGTGCCCTGATGGGGAATCGAACCACGATCTCCTGGATCACAGGTCAATGCTCAACTGCTAAGCCATGCCAGCCGGGTCTCATATGGCCTTTCCTTCATGCAGGAGTATTCCTGGTATCTCCTCTTGTTCTTAAAAGGACATCAGACAGATTGGATTTGGACCCTGCCCTATGACTTCTATTTTGCCTTACTTACCTCCTTAAAGACCCTATCTCCCATTGCAGTCACATTGGGGGTTAGAATTTCAACATACAGAGTTTAGGTGAGACAACAATTCAATCCATAATACCGTGCCTCCCCCCAGAACAATTAAATTTAAAAAATGATACTTTCAGAAGAGCTTTCTGGGGGTCAAGAACCACTGGTAAAGCATGAGCTTTGGAGACAGCCCTGCACTACACTTGAGCTTCTACCACTTACTAGCTCTGCACACCTGGGAAGACAACCTGAGCTTTGGGCCTCAGTGTCCTCTCCTGTAAAATGTGATAATATTAGTACCAAGGGTTCTGATGAGAATTAAATGAGATAATGCACAAGAAGCACTTTGCACATACCAGAATGTACACAACAGCAACTACCCCTGCAGCTATTGCTGGTGCAAAGAAGGAGAAAGATTTTCTTGAGGAATCAGGAAGGAGTTGGAAGAAGGGGTAGCAGGAATGGGTGTCTGTATGAGGAAGGTCATCTGAAGTGGAATTAAGTAGACGGGGAATCTTGAAAGGCACAGGAGCAGGAGCTATGTTTATATATTGAGGCACCCTCTCCCTGAGTGGGGATGGAGAGACAGTGTCCTCACTGGGCATCAGGTGGCACTGCAAGCCTGCAAATCAGAGTCCAGCTGTGGCTGGGAGAGTGGATAGGAAAGGGAAAATTTAGTCTCGGGTCACTTGTCCAGTGGACCAGCTGCCCCTTTGTACAGACGGGGCATCTTATCAGTGTTTACACTTCAATGAAGCCATAAAATTCCATCTACAGATCAATCCTCTAGATTTTTTTTCTAATTATTTCTATATCAAGGGACATAAAACATGTATACTGTGGCAGGTAAATAATAAGTTTGTTTTTAAAAATTAGGCCTCATATTGTTAACTATGAGGCCTAATTATTAGTAGTACTAGAGTACTACTATATTTTTTTAAAAATACATCTTTATTGATTTTAGAAAGAGGAAGGGAGAGAGAGATAGAAACATCAATGATTAGAAAGTCATTGATCCGCTGCCTCCTGCACGCCCTCGACTGGGGATCGAGCCCGCAACCCGGGCATGTGTTCTGACCTGGAACAGAACCACAATCTCCTGGGTCATAGGTCAGTGTTCAACCCCTGAGTCACACAGGCTGGGCTAGAGTACTACTATTAATCATAAACAATATTAGGGAGATACTAGATTAAAGTGATACATTTCTCAATGATTTATCCACATCAGCTAAAGGTGAGGAGGGAAATTAAAAATCCTTTATATAAAGGATCTAACTAAGCAAAATCCAGACTGTAAAGTTTAACTGCTTCTGCATATAACATTTAAAATACCATATAACATTTTATTAAGGTAGGAAAAAGCATGCATACTATATGTTATAGCAGCATGTTAGCATATTATTACCATAAATAATATCATAGCCCACATCCCAAACCAGACAAGCCATTTCTGCTGGCAAATGTGGCAGCAAAACACGGGCCCTGGTGGAGACAGAAAAGAGAAAAATGTGAGGAGAAGTCATGACAATTGTGACAGAAACTGGTGGTTGTCTGTCCCAATAATACCCACTCCTCTTAGCATCCTAGAGAATTAGCTGGGTGCAAGGCAGCTTACAGCAAAGAGTAAAATTCCCAGTCTTCCTTGAGCTGCATGTGGCCATGTGGCTAAGCCTTGGCCCGTGGGACATGAGTGGAAGTGGCAGCCTGTGGGAAATTTCCATGAGACACACATGGCAAGTACCTTCCTCCATTCCCTGCCTGGAACATGGTTTTATGACAGGCGCTCCGCCTTATACCTGAGGGCTGAGGCTCCCTAGGATGACAGAGCGGGGAGCTAGAAACGGCCTGGATTCCAGGCGACTGCAGGGGCTCAGTAGAAACCCTGAGTTGTCCACTTCTGGACAATTGAGAGAAAAGTAAACTTAAATAACGGGTACGACACTGTTATTTTGGGTCTCTATTACTCATTTTAAGTCACAATCTAGCTAATACACCCTATAAGAACTCCAGTTTTGTTTTCAAAGGATATTTTTAGAAAAAAATATGGGTAAAAGGAATGGAAGACCAAGTAGAGAAGATGGTGAGAGGGTTAGGAAGACAACTCTCAAACTTTTAAGGCTGAGTAGCAGCACAGGTAGAAAAACGGGGAAACATTGGTGACACTACAGTAAAAACATCGCTAATGGGAGTCACCTTTCACTGCTGCCAGCAAAGGAGACAGGAACGCCTAGAGTGGGAGGGCAACCTGAAGACCTTCGAGCTCCTGCTTTGGAAACCAGCCGGGCTCTCTTGCTAGCCCTGTTTGAATCAGTCACCAAACTAGTAACCAGTGGGGCCTAATCAAGATCATAAGTTTCTGAGATAAGAGAGTAATGAGTGGAGGTGAAGTTTAAGGCATTAGTCATCCAATAAACCATTACTGAGTCACCACTGACAGGCACTTTTTTCCAATAAGTAGTTAATTTTTATAATTGAGACTTTCTGGGGTGATAGTGAGGAATGTTAGATAGTACACTATACTTAAGTATTTAGTCTTAGTCTCTTCCTCTGGGAAAAGGGTGCTTGATTGTTAAGACCAGAGGCCCATTACATGAAAAAGTCACAGATGGGTTCCTCCAAGAAAAGCAACATCAAACAATGAGGCCCTGTGCCTTGTCTCTGGTCCAGAGACACCCTGTTAGGCATTCGGTGGAATCCCCCGAGCTGCTAGAATTAGCAGCATAGAGACAATTACAGCTCTTTTGCTCTTTTGTTGGAGTCAGTCATATAAGCAGGAGTGCCCTTGTGCTCTTTTTTGTTTTGTGTTTATATTTTGAACTTTTATCTTTGGGTACTTACAATTGGCTTAAAGTTCTGTGGCTGAAAATTACATTTGAAAAGAAATTCTTTCAGCTACCTTGAATCCAAAACAATCTGCAGTCTTCCTGTTCAGCTTTTCCCAGGTTCCCCTGCATGAGTACCTATCTATGTTGAGGGCCCCAAGACCATCCTCAGGTTTGGTGGTTCACTAGAATGACTCACCAGACAGCTGTCATACTTATAGTTACGTTTTATTACAGTGAAAGGATACAGATTAAAATCAGTATAGGGTGGAGTCCAAGAGAGACTAGACTTAAGCTTCCAGTAGTCCGCTGCCAGTAGAATCACATGGACAGCGTTCGATTCTCCCAGCAATGATATGTGACAACGTGTACAAAGTGTTCCCAAACAGGGAAGCTTCACCGAACTTCGGAGTTCAGAACTTTTCTTGGAGTCAGTCACGTAAGCAGGAGTGCCCTTGTGACTAATCTTAACTAGGCAGTGTCCAACCCAGGAGTCAAGCTGACACAGTGTGGCCCAAAGCTTCTGGGCATACAAAAACAGGTGTTCACCACATCACCTTGTTAGCATAGACCTTACGGTGTGGCCCAAGGCCTCAGGTGCACAAAGATACTCTCATCAGGCAGGTATTACAAGGGCTCAGAGTTTAACCCCCAGGAGCTGGGCTAGTTCTGAAAACCTAGGTCTGAGCAGATAAAGAAACCTAGTACCTTTATAATAAGACACCATTATCTGAGCTAGCTTCTGAACACTTTCGCTCCTTGCATGAAAAAGACCCAGCCAAAGCATATTTCTAACAGCAACGTGTCTAGCATTGTGGGCACTTGATAAAGGTTTGAATAAATACAGGAAGGCCCCTTATAGGTGTCCCTGGAGACTGGAGATCTGAGTCTTAGAGCTGCCCAGTTTTTATAGCTGTGGCCCTGTGAGCAAGCTCATTCCTACAGCTGGCTTCCTCCCAAGTGTTTTCCTTCCATCCACTTCTCTCTGTTCCAGCTGGTCCAAGGCCCCCAAGATCCAGATTTCCATTTATTCCCCTCCAAGCAAGCCATTCGGGCTCCAGGGCTTCCGTCCAGGGCCAGGACTAGGATGAGGCCAGTGGGGTACAAGGCCACAATATTTAAGGTGGCATCACTCTTGGGGTTGGTCCTCCTTAGATTCTGTACCCTAGGCACCTCACTCTCATCTTGGCCCTGTCTTGAAAGAATCTCTACATGTGAACCCACAGTCCTTGTTTTGTGGGTGTTCAGAGGGAATGGGCAGGTATAAGAAGCACAGGAGCTGAGTCCTGGGACACAGAGTCAAGCATTAATTCAGATGAGCTTGAACGTGTCTTATGTATGAACCATCCTAAAGGGTAATTCAATTAACTCTAAGTGCCAGAAAATAACTGAAGTGGGTCCTGATGGCCAGCACACACTTCCTTGATTTTTACCAGGACCCCTTCACCATTCAGTCCTTTCAGAGGCACGAGAGCTCTTTTTCCACAGCATCTTAGAATCTTTATAAACTACATCTTGATGGTAGAAAACTGGTCAGCACCCTCCATTTCTGGGTTACCTGCCTTTCCCTGATTTGGGGTAGGAAAGGACTACAAGAGATTTCAGGAGCTTTGACCCTTATAAACAGGACATTCAGCTGCTCACGCAGATGACAAGTCGGAATGCGTCCATTAATTCCCAAGACTTGCATCCACTGCTTTTCCATCTGGTGTGGCACTTCCAATGATATATAAGGAGGAACTGTAGAAAAACTGTCCTCCAGGCTTACGATTGGATCTATTACTCACATAAGAAATGTACGGCCCTGGCCGGTGTGCTCAGTGGTTAGAGCATCGGCCTGCACACCTGAGGGCCGAGGGTCTGACTCCCGGTTAAGGGCACACACCTGGGCTGCGGGTCTGATCCCTCTCCCGGCTGGGGCTCAATGGGAGGCAGCCGACTGATGTGTCTCTCTCACATCGATGTTTTTCTCTCTCCCCACTTCCTTCCACTCTGAAAAAATCAATGGAGAAAGTATCCTCAGTCCTCAGGTGAAGATTAAAAAAAAAAAAGTATTAAAAAAATAAATATACAAACCTAGGATGTACAAAGCTAGCAGTTTTGCATCACAAAATAAATTCACAGATACATTCGAATTGCTCAAGTTTTTTATCATCTCTCTTTTCACAGAGCAGATTCTCAGGTACTAGTCTGCAGAAGGTAACCTCACTTGCAGTACATTCACAGGAGTGTCCCCTGAAATGGGCTCTTTGATGCTGTAAAGCTTGGCCCGAGCCAGAGAGCGTTTTCCCATTTATCACATGCAGACAGGTTCTCTCCCGTATGAATTATCTGGGATCGAGTAAGGTCTGAACTCTAATTGAAGGCCTCCCCACACTCAGGACAGTCACAGGGTTTCTCTCCAGAACGCATCCTTTGATGCAGAAGTAAGGCTCAAGCTCCGATGAAAGGTTTCACCAGATTCAACAAATGACGGGGTTTCCCTCACGAGCAGACACAGTGATGGAGACAGAGGTGTGCGCTCTGAGGAAAGCCTTTCCCGCGGTCATTACATTCAAAAGGGGTCCCTTGGGACACGAAGCCCCCGGGCTGGTAAGGCAGTTACGTCTCCCCATGCTCCGCACTCGGGGGGGTTTCCAGTGTGAATTCACCTGCGTTCAAGGAGGCCTCCACTGTAGCCGAAGGCTCCTCCACCTCAAGGCACTCCCAGGGGTCTCTCCAAATGAATTCCCGATGTTGAACGGTGTGTGAACTCCTCCAGGAAGTTTTCTCATGCTCATTACATTCCAGTGGAATTTCTCCACTGTGAAGTCCCTGATGTTGAACAAGTGAAGTCGCCACCTAAAAAGCTTCCCTACATTTCCTTATACTCACAAGGATTTTTCCACTATGAATTCAGTAATACCTAATGAGTTCTGAGCATTTATTTTTTTAAATTTATCTTTATTGTTGAAAGTATTACAGATGTTCCCCTTTTTCCCCCCATTGACCCCCTCCTCCTCATTCCTGCCCCCTCCCCAAGCCTTCACCACACTATTGTCTGTGTCCATGGGTTATGCATATGTGCATATGCATATGTGCATATGTCCATGGGTTATGCATATGTGCATATAAGGTCCCCACCCCACGCACCCCTTCCCTCTGAGAATCATCAGTCTGTTGCTTCCATGTCTCTGGATCTATTTTGTTGGTCAGTTTATTTTGTTTATTAGATTCCACATATGAGTGAGATCATGTGGTACTTGTCTTTCTCTGCCTGGCTTATTTTGCTTAGCATAATACTCTCCAAGTCCCTCCATGCTACCCTAAAGGGTAAGGGATCCTTTTTTACAGCTGCATAGTATTCCATGGTATAAATGTCCCATGGCTTTCTTATCCACTCATCTGCTGATGGGCACTAGGGCTGTTTCCAGATCTTGGTTATTGTAAACTTCGCTGCTATGAACATGATTTTCCTCTTGTGTGAATTATCTTATATGGAACATGGCATAGCTTTCTCTGGTCACACATGTCACATTTTTACCTAGCTCATTAGTAAAGATCAAAAAAACTGACAAAACGTGGTTGGGGTGAGGATGAGCACTTGTTCATTGTTGGAGGAATGCAGATTGATATAAATTCCAAGAACAAAATTTTCCAAATGCAAAATGCATGCACCTTTGGCCAAACAATTCCATTTCTAAGACTGCATTCTACAGAGAGGCGTCATCATGAGCAAAATTACAAGTGCACACGGTTATTTAGTGCCACATTGTTCATAACAGCAAATGGTTTAAACACCCTAAGTAGATCCATAGGAAAGTGGTTAAATAAATGATCATATATCTGAAATGGGATACCTTGCAGCCACGGCTAAAAAGAAGAAGCTCTTCCTCTCTTTTCCTCCCTCCCTCGCCCCTTATTTTTTTTTCTTTTTAAAGCTGGGCGTCATACGATTCAGAGAACATCAAGTATACATTCTCACAGAGACAGGAGTTCAAAAGTGGCCTGGCCCTCAGGCTAGGTAAACACTTGTGCCTGCGGCTGTGGGCAGGGCTTCAGCCACCCACCTGGCCTGTCTTTGGTTTGGCGTCTGCCCCTGTGGTGGGCTGTCCCTGAGTCTTACTTGGTTCTTGACTGACGTGGGCCACTTTGCAGAGCTTTCTGCTGTTGCTGCTGCTTAACCTGAGTCAGAATTTCCTGAAATTTTCTCTAGGCAGCCTACAAAAGGAGAGAGCTTTCAAATTTCTTCCTGGTCAAAAGTTACTCGAAGTTGTTTTACTTTGTCGTTGTTGCTAATCCTTACCCGAGGACGTTTTTTCCATCACTTTATAGAGAGAGAGGAAGCGATGGAGGGAAGGGGAGAGAGAGAGAGAGAAACATCAGTGTGGGGATTGAACCCGCAACCCAGGCGCGCGCTCCTGACCGGGAATCGAACCTGAGACCTTCCGGGCGCGAACCAGCGCTCCAGCCGCCGAGCCGTACCGGCCAGCGCCAAGTTGTTTTACTTTTCCATTTCAAAAACTTCAGATAGAAATTTATTTGAAGATTAATTAGAATTCGTTTTGTTTGCGAGCAGAGTCTCTGAAATCACCTGCGCACAGGGGGGTTAAGGGTGTCTGGCCCCAGAATCAGCGGCGGCATGGAGGCACGGGCGCAGGGGTCCGGCCGCAAGGTCTGGGGAAGGCACGGGCGCCATGTGTCCAGCGCAAAGGTGGCAAGAAGCAGCCCAAGGAGCAGGCCGAGGAGCAGGCCGAGGAGATGGCCGAGGGGAGACCGCATTCAAGCAGAAGCGAAAAGGGGCAGCGGGAGAAACTCGCGGAGCTGAAAGCAAAGGCCGTGGGCGAGGGCGCCCTGGCCGCGGGTGGAATCAAGGAATCTGGCCAAAAGTGAGCTGTTCCTGGGGCAGTGGCGACCCTGAGCTCCATTCCTGGCTTAACATCTGGATTCCCTGGCATGACATCTCCTGCCACCTACAGCTGCAGTGAAGTGTTGTCTTGGATCCTGTTGTGCATTTAAGAATAACCTTTTGTAAATAATAATGATAGTAATAAATAAAAATGAAGAGGCTCTTTATGTCACCAAACTGGAACTATCTTGAAAATAAGGTTCGGAATAGTGTTTCCGGAACAATATCAATTGTGTGACAACAGCAACGAAAGGAAAACAGCAGGTTTTGACTGACCGCGCACAGTCGCCTCCGGAAGGAGTCAGGGATCCTAACTCAGGAAGGGCCGCGGGGGCTGGTGCCCTTCTGTTCTTTGGGATCCTGTACTACAAAAAGGTATTGGTTGTTTTACAAATCCTGAAATCTGAGGAAGAGAGAGATAAAGACGCGTGGCTTCGGGAAGGTGAGGCTATAACGGAGCGAGGGAGTTTAGAGGATGCGTTGTTCGATCTTGGAGTCTGTTCTGGTTTCTGGTTCCATAAGGAAGGAGCTTGGAAGTCACCGCTCCATCCTAACAAGTAAAAAGTTGAACAAAGTAAAAAATCAACAACTTCTGAGAGCCGTAAGAGAAGTGAGGTGTCAGGGCAAACCACTGCCCCCCAAATTAGAGAGACGGGCCAAACGGGGCAGCACAGCATACCAGAGCCGAACCCTCCACAGGAACCAGCGCCGGAGGAGGGAGGCCTAGAGTGTCATTGATGAGCTGCCAAAGGCCAGGCGTGGACAAGTCTGAGAGTTACAAACTCCAGGGGGACCCAGGCACGGGGGGTGCCCCTGGTTTGGTGAATTTTAGCTTCAGGAGCTCGACCAGGTTCTCACAGTAAAAATGGGAGAAAAATCTCCTTGTGCTTTCAGCCAAGGAAGGGAAAAAGGACCATTTTGAAATACCTCAGGGAGCTCTTTTCTTAACAAGACCTGCCCTCAGAAGAAACTGGTTAACCAGAGCCTAACCAGCTGGGGTTTTATCAGAGCCTAACTAACCTGGAGGAAGAGAAATACCCAACTCCAGCTCTAGCCTTCCTGCCCCACCCAAAGGGGGCAAAGGGAGAACTGAGAAACAGCTGTGGAGCTCTCAGACCAGAGGCACAGGCCCACTAGCAGACTGAGGCCTACATACAGGATGACAGACACTTCCCCTCCCTCACACCTCACAACCACATCACTAAAGGCCTATTTACAGCAGTTTCTTTTACTCAGTAAATCATGTCCAGCTGTCAAGAAAAAAAATTACAAGGCATGCTAAAAGTCCAAAAAAATCCCCACACAATTTGGAGAGACAGAGCAGGAATCAGAACCAGACTCAGATATGGCAAAAATGCTGAAATGATCAGACCGGGGATTTTAAAAACTATGATTAGTATGCTAAGGGCTCTTAGTGATAATGTAAACAGCATGCAAAACCAGATGGGCAACGTAAGCAGGGAGATGAAAAGTCTAAGAAATAACCAAAGCCCTGGCCGGGTAGCTCAGGTGGTTAGAGGGTGGTCCCAATACACCAAGGTTTCAGGTTCGATCCCTGGTCAGGGCGCATACAAGAGCCAACTAATGAATGCATAAATAAGTGGAACAACAAATCCATGTTTCTCTCTCTCTTTTCCTTTCTCTCACTCTAAAAGCAATATATTTTTTGATTTAAGCAAAAAAATAATAATAATAATAACCAAAAAAAAGCTAGAGATCAAAACCACTGTAACATAAATGAAGAATGCCTTTATTGAGTTTATTAGTAGGCTGGGCACAGCTGAGGAAAGAATCTATGAGCCTAAGCATATCTCAATAGAAAATGCCAAAACTGAAAATCAAAGCGAGCAAGGACTGAAAAATGAGGAATATCCAAGAGCTGCGGGACAACTACAAAAGGTATAACATACATGTCACGGGAATATCAGGAGACAGAAAGAGAATGAAACACAAGAAATATTTGAAGCAATAATAACTGAGAATTTCCCCAAATTAATGTGAGAAATTCAAAAGAACATTAAGCAAGATATATGCAATACCCCTCCCCAAAAAAACTTACACTTAGGCATATCATTTTCAAACTACAGAAGGTAAAGAAAGAAGCTGGGGGGAGGGGGGAAGACCTTACCTCCAAAGGAGCAAAGATAAAAATTACATCCAACTCCTCAGAAACCATGCAAGAAGAGAGTAGAAAAAAATATTTAAAGTGTTGAAGAAAAAAAGCCCCACAAATCTAGAATTCTGTACCCTGCAAAATTACCCTTCCAAAGCGAAGGGGGAAATAACAATCTTTCTCAAACAAACAAAAACAGGGAATTCATTGCCAATGGACCTGCCTTGAGAAACAAAGAAGTTCTTTAGAAAGAAGCAAAATAACATAGCTTAGAAATCTACACAAAATCTACACAAAGTATCAAAGAAGGAATAAATAAAGATAAAATAAGCTTTCATTTTTCTTATTTTAGCTGACCTAATAGATAAATTTTTCAAAATAATAATAGTAACAATGTATTCAATTGTGTGTGTGTGTGTGTGTGTGTGTGTGTTACATATGCTTATATATAAGTGAAATGAATGACAGCAATGATACAAAGGATGGGAGGGAAGAAAGAAGATTATTTTTTGTTATTATAAGGCATTTACCAATGCAGCAACATTGAAAGTGGACTTGGATTAGCTGTAAATGTATATTGCAATTCTAGGGCAACCACTAAAAAAGGTTTAAAAAAAGAAGTATAACTGATATGCTAAGAAAGGAGAGAAAATGAAATCACATAAAGTGCTCAGTTAAAACCACAAAAGGTAGAAAACGAGTGCAAGACAGAAACAGGAACAAATAAAAAGAGCAACAGGTAGAAAATAGTAACAGATGCGGTAGATACAAATCCAACTACAGCAATAATCACTTGGGACATCAATGGTCTAATGAACCAGTTAAAAGACAGATTATCACAGTGGATCAAAAACACAAGATCCAATTATATGCTGTCTACAAGAAACTCACTTTAAATACAGAGACACCTACAGATTAAAAATAAAGGGATGGAGAAAGATACACCAGGCTACCACAAATCAGAAGAAAGCAGGAGTGGTTATATTAATTTCAGACAGGGCAGACTTCAAAGCAAGGAAAATGCTCAGGCTAGAGATGCATATTACATAGTGATAAAGGAATCAGTTCCCCAAGAAGACACAGCAATCCCTGATGTGTGTGCCTCTAACAACAGAGCCTCAAAATACGTGAGGCAAAAAGGAAGGGGAGGGGAGGGGAGGGGAGGGGAGGGGAGGGGAGGGGAGGGGAGGGGAGGGGAGGGGAGGGGAGGGGAGGGGAGGGGAGGGGAGGGGAGGGGAGGGGAGGGAAGGGGAGGGAAGGGAAGGGAAGGGAAGGGAAGGGAAGGGAAGGGAAGGGAAGGGAAGGGAAGGGAAGGGAAGGGAAGGGAAGGGAAGGGAAGGGAAGGGAAGGGAAGGGAAGGGAAGGGAAGGGAAGGGAAGGGAAGGGAAGGGAAGGGAAGGGAAGGGAGAAAGAGAAGGAAGGAAGGAAGGAAGGAAGGAAGGAAGGAAGGAAGGAAGGAAGGAAGGAAGGAAGGAAGGAAGGAAGGAAGGAAGGAAGGAAGGAAGGAAGGAAGGAAGGAGAAAGGAAGGAAGGAAGGAAGGAAGGAAGGAAGGAAGGAAGGAAGGAAGGAAGGAAGGAAGGAAGGAAGGAAGGAAGGAAGGAAGGAAGGAAGGAGAAAGGAAGGAAGGAAGGAAGGAAGGAAGGAAGGAAGGAAGGAAGGAAGGAAGGAAGGAAGGAAGGAAGGAAGGAAGGAAAGAAGAAAGAAAGAAAGAAAGAAAGAAAGAAAGAAAGAAAGAAAGAAAGAAAGAAAGAAAGAAAGAAAGAAAGAAAGAAAGAAAGAAAGAAAGAAAGAAAGAAAGAAAGAAAGACAAGACAGAATGGCAAGAAGGTATAGACGAATCCACTATTATAATTGGAGACTTCAACACCCCTCTATCAGAAACGAACAGATCCAGCCGGCGGAAAATCGGTGAGGACATAGTTGAGCTGAATACCACCGTTAACCAGCGGGATATAACGAACATCTGTCGACTGCTTCATCCACAACAGCAGAACACGTGTTTTTCTCAAGTTCCCATGGAACATTTACCCAGATAGGCCGCTTTCTGGCCATGAAACACACCTTCACAAATTTCTAATAACAGAAACCCCGCAATGCTTGCTCTCGGATGACAGCGGAATTAAACTAGCACTCAAAAGCCCCAAGATAAGTGGGAAACCCCACAAGGCATGGAGATTAAACAACTCGCTTCCAAATAACACACCCGTCAAAGAAGGAATCTCAAGAGAAATTTTAAAAATATTTGGAGCTACATGGGAATTAAACTTGGTGGCGGCCACTGAGCAGAGCAGACTGCTCGTTGGGGCCTCGCTCCACTTCCTCTGAAACCACGCCTGACGCACCCCACACGGCTGAGATGGAGAAACTCAGTAAGTTGAAACTGAAGACAGACACGCAAGAGAAAAACCCGCGGCCTTCCGAAGAAACAGCTTCCAGGGAGCAGAAGCGGGCAGGCCAGCGGCAGCGGGCGGCAGGCCCGTGTGCACCGCACGCTCCCCGAGCGCGGCCTTCTCACTTTGCTTCTTTGAGCTGTTTTTCTTTGTGAGACGCAAGGAGGTTGCACGCGTTTAAATGACCGTGCTGCCCCTTTTCACATCGGAAAGCTACTGACCACAGAGCCGCGCCTGCCTCTCCCCCGGCTGGCCCTCCCAGGGCAGGGAGGGAGAGAGCTCGCCTGGGGTGAAGGAAGCAGCTGGGCGGAACCACAGGGAAAGCCAGAGTCAAAACCCAGCCGAGCCAAGCGTCCTGCAGGCTGTAAAATGCGGTTTAATCAGAGTGCCTTTTTTTAATTCAAATGATTTTTAATTATTGGAATGCACAATTTGTAAATATGCAAATAAAAGTTTTAAAACCGTGGGGAAAAAGAAAGTTAAAATATAACTTACTAACATTTCTGGGAGACCAGGAAAGCAGTAGTTAGAGGGAAGTTTATAGCATTAAATATGAGGAATGTGTGAGGATAGGGAATATATAAAATGGAGCCACTTTAACCAAGTGCTAAAATTATTAACAGTATGAAGTCTGAGGCATGAGGAAAGACTCTATTCTCGTGCTAACTACCCTGGGAATTTAATTTTTTTTCTACCTTTCCAGTCCTGCATCAACGCCTAGATAAGCGTCTGGACACACACCAAACTTCCGGATAAGCCTTTGATTACCCCCTGAAGGACTCATAGCCAGGCCCCCCCCCCATCTCCACGGGCCCTGAGCAGACCTCCTGGCACCCATCATCCAGACCACCTGACATCTGACCGATACCCACCCTGGATCGATCAATCCTCGGGCTAAGAATGCAGGACCGGGGATTCTCAAGAATGTCCTTTGTAGCCCTGGGGGGGGGGCTCAGTTGGTTGGAGCACCATCCAGGGCACTGAAAGGTTGCAGTTCCCAGTCAGGGCACATACCTAGGTTGAGGGTTAGATCCCCAGTTGGGGCGCATGAGGGAAGCAAGTGACCCATGTTTCTCTGTTTCTCTCTCACTTCAATGTGTGTCTCTTCCCCACCCCCTCCTCTCTCTAAAATAAAAATAAAAAATAAAAATAAATCAATAAAACGTATCCCCAGGTGAAAATTAAATAGGGGGGAAAAAGTCCTTTTTACTATACTATAAGAACTTTTCACTTTCCTTGCTTCTTTGGGACACTTCCAGGTTTTTGCCTAGCCGCATGCCCAGTCTGCAAACTCCAAGACCCTTGAAAAAATCTTTAGCCGTATTTCCAGCAAAGGCTCCCAACTCTTTGAGTTCATTAGACAAAAGCATATATCGGAAAAGAAGACCTAAAAGCAATCATCCAAGCTTCCACCTTAGGAAACTAGAAAAAGAAAAGCTGATTAAATTCAAAGGAGCATAAGAAAATCAGTAATAAAAATTAGAGAGAAAACAATCAGTGAGACTGAAAACAGGAAACACAGTAGAGAAAATCAATGAAACCAAAAGCTGGATCTTTGGTTCCGGTCTTAATACAATGGCCAGAACTTCAGAAAATCACATTAAACAATAACTTGACAGCAAGCCTATCTGGATGCCTCAAGGAAACCTACTGTAGGTAGAGGAGATTGTTTTTCTGTTTGTTTCTGTTCATCCTCACCTGAGGATATTTTTTTTCCATTGCTTTTTAGAGAGAGTAGAAGTGAGGGAGGGAGAGAGAGAGAGAAACTGATGTGAGAGAGACAAGTCGATTGGTTGCCTCCTGCACACACCCGGACGGGGTGGGGATGGAGCCCGGGCAGTGCCCTTAGCCAGGAGCCCAACCGGAGACCCTTCGGCGCGTGGGCCGATGCTCTAACCTCTGAACCACACCAGCCAGAGCAGAAAAGATTGTTTTTTAATTATAGGAAAGAGATTTGTGAACCAAAACAGGGAACAGCAGTAGAAGACACACAGACCAAAAAAAACAATAACAAAACTGAGCAAAATCTGACTGGCATGAACTAGCATCAAATTAAAGGTGCCTCCCAAAGTGGGGGGCAGAAAAGCACCTATAAGTGCCCAGAAGCTGAAGAACGCACCCCCTTCCCCTACAGAACCCAGGGGTGGTGGGTGGGGAGCTCTAACTCCTCTGAGCACCCAGGGATCCAGGCTGCCTTGGGGAGCCAGAGAGCTCCCCTCCTCCTAGGGGCTGCTCGGGCACCGGGAGAAGCCTGCGGGCTACCAGGGCAGAGGCCAATCATTTCTAGGCTTCCAACTGGATGGTGAGCTGGAGGAGCGGCGAGAGGCCTCAACCCCCATGGCCGAGAGGCTGGGGTCTGCGCAGGACAGGACAATGCCACCCAGTGTAAGCCCATCTAACAGTGGGGCACTCTCGAGGCCTGAAACTCAATCATTCATTTTTACAATGTAGGGGGGAAATGCAGCAAACTTTCACTCAGTTTTAGCCACAAGGGTCTTTTTGCTGTTCCTGGATTGTATTGGACACACTCCCGCCTCAGGACCTTTGCGCTTATTCCCACTTCCTAGAATCTCTCCCTCCAGAGGTCTTATGGCTAACTCTCTCACCCCCTTTATGTTTTACTCAAGAGTCTGGACACATCTAATATTTCAACATCCTGGCCCCTTCATTCATACACTTTCTATTTACCTTTCCTGGTTTATTTTTATCTTAACAGGTATTATTAGCTAACATAAGGTATATTTTATTTATCTTAGTTATTGTTTTATTTTCTCCCCCAGAATGGAAGCTACACGAAGGTGGAGATTATTGCCTGTTTTTTGTTTGTTTGATTTTATTGTTTTATAGCCAGAACCTGGAAGCACACTGTCTAGGTACCTACAACTATAAATGGGTGATTGCCTGTAGTGATGTGCAGGACTGTGAGAAAGATACAAAGAGGTGTGAGATGGCCTTCTTGCCCGGGAGGAGCTACAGTCTAGGTGAAGTCAAGGCCCTGAGGAGCACGCACGTCAAGCAAGCACACGATCAAGTGCCAAGCTGAGGGCACCAACAGTAAATGCAATAAGAGGGAAGAGATCAGAGCGGGCTGAGCAAGCGGGAGCTGGAGAATATCTGTTGAAGGAATAAGCTGTCAGGACTTGATCACTGTAGCCATGAACAGATAAAAGAAGCGAGACGTCAAAAATGACACCGGGAATTGAGCCACGGTGACTGGAAGGCCAGTGGTACTGTTGACAGGTGAGAGAGTTGGCTTGGGGAGGGTGAGTTGGGTTTTGGGTGTGTTGATATAAGACGTGTGTCCCTGGAGCCACCTCTCCATGTAGACCCATAAATCCGGGCAAAGTGCTCCCCGAGTACTTGTGGGAGTCCCCAAAGGGGGTCTTAATATATCAATGAGCAAGGTGCTCCTCCATGAACTGACACCAGATGTTTTCTGCACTTCTTCCTGCTCAGGGCCCCTCCCACTGGGTACCAAAATATCAGCTATTATTCCTCTGTTAAATGCTCCAAACCTTTTTTTTTTATTGGTTGATCTAACAGAAGTACTTTATTTTTTATTTTTTTAAATTTTATTGACTTTAAAGAGAGGAAGAGAGAGAGAGAGGAGAAAGAGGGAAGGAGGGAGGGAGGGAGGGAGGGAGGGAGGGAGGGAGGGAGGGAGGGAGGGAGGGAGGGAGGGAGGGAGGGAGGGAGGGAGATTGAGATTTGTTGTTCCACTTACTGATGCATCATCAGTTGATTCTTGCATGTGCCCTGACCAGGGACCAAACCCACAACCTTGGTGTATCAGGACGATGCTCTAACCAACTGAGCTACCGGCCAGGGCAAGTATTTATTTTTTATTAAATGTATTGCAGTGACACTGGTTAATACAATTATATAGGTTTCAGGTGTACAATTCTACATCATCTGTATATTGTATTGTGTGCTCACCACCCCAAGTAGAATCTCCTTCCATCACCATTTTTCCCCCTTGACCCTCTTATACCTTCCCCATCCCCCTTTCCTTCTGGTTATCACCAAGCTGTTGTCTGTGACTCACTTTGTTTTTATTTTTATTTTCCCAGGTATCCTTGACAGCTTTATTTGTCATTGTATGACTCACTTTATTTTGATATTTGCTTTATTGCAGGTGTCTGGAACTGAACTTGCAATATCTCCGAGGTACACCTATAATTGTCTTAATCTCCTTATTTCATCTCAAAAAAGATAGCAGAGGTCATTCTCACCTCTCCATTCTCCTACTCAGTTTTCGTTTCTATAAAATAATCCTTGAACCTGGCCAGTGTGGCTCAGCGGTTGAGGATCGACCTATGATCCAGGAGATAGGCGTTCGATTCCCGGTCAGGGCACATGCCCAGGTTTCGGGCTTGATCCCTAGGACCCATCACTGATGTTTCAACTCTCTCTCCCTCTCCCTTCTCCTCTGAAATCAATAAAGATATATTTAAAATAATAATAATACTTGAATAAAGAAAATAAAAATCGGTGAGGGTGTAAATTGTCAGCTGTCCGCATCCTAAATTTTCCCGTGTGGGTTGGCCAAGTACCAAGTGCCCACACAGGACCTACTCTTTTATGATCCCCTGACACTTGTGATAACCCTTCTGCAGGTGGTATCTGTGAGTTTCAGCTGTTACCAGCCTCCCTTTTATGTCCTTTCATTTCTCGCAGAATTTTTAGGTGGTTTGTGTGTGTTTTTTCATTTTTAAAATTTTGTTTAACTTATGGACAATTTCAAACATATACCGAAGTCCAGAGAATAATATAATGAACTCCCCAGTACTCATCACCCAAATTCAACAACCACCAACTCACAGTCAATCTTGTTTCATCTATAACTCCATCCTCAGTGGGGATATTTTCCTCAACTATATTTAGAGTTGGAATTGGCTTTGGGGGGGGGGAAGAGCTTTTATTTAATAGCTTGAGATATCATTCACATACCACAAATTTCACCCCCTAAGGCATACAACTCAATGCTTTTACCACCATAAACTAATTTGAGAGCATTTCCATCATCCCAGAAACGTTGTGCCCATTAGTAGTCACTCTCCACCCCCCACCCCACCCCAGCCTTAGGCAACCCGCACCTGCTTTCTGTCTCTCGAGGTTTCCTGTTATGAACATTTCATATAAATGGGGCCATGTAACATGCTGGCATTGCTTCCTTTTGTCTCTCATGAACTCAGAGCTGCAATGATTTAGTCAAATGTCTAAAGCACAAAAAAGTCTAACCACTGAACCGCCTGTGAATGAAAAAGGGGTTGTGCGGAGTTACCTCACAGCGTGATCAGGTCATAAATTCCTAACCGGGCGGGTCACGGTGAGTAGTCACACCCCAGGCCAATAACTTCTTTAGTAAAAGGTTTATGTCTTTTTTTTATTGATTTTAGAGAGAGAAACACTGATTTGTTGTGCCACTTACGCATCCATTGGTTCGATTTCTGTATGTGCTCTGACCAGCGATCGAACCCACACCCCTGGCGTAAAGGGCTGAAGCTTTAACCAACTCAGCTCCGTGGCCAGAGCTAAAAGGTTTCTCTTTGCCTCAAGCAGGCCCCGTCCATTGTTCGTATGCATCTAGGTTAACACACCTTTGAAATGTCCCCTTAAGGCCCCTCCTGCTAACCCACGACCACCCTCCAGAGACCACGTCACCTGAACTACCCCGTAATCCAACCCCCACTTTACGCCCTCCCACCTCCATGTGATCTTCCTGACCTCTCAGTTTCAAGTGCATAAAATACACTACAAAACTGCTATTCTTTGAAGCGTCTGAGGTCTTGGCCCCTGGCATATGTCGTCAGTTTGGCTCAAGCAAACTCTTATAAAAATTCTCTACAGGCGTGGAGGTTTCTTGTGTTGACACTCCTCACGCTGCCTGTCGGTCTTCACATCTGGACTCAGCCCCCCAACACCGAATGCTGCTTTTGGGGTGCCATACGGTCCTCACTTAGTCTCCATGGTTGAGTTGTGAATCCCTTCTCCACTGGCAGGAGTGCTTGGGTTAACCGCAATGTTTGCTATTCAGAAACATAAAACCACCCGGCCGGGCGTGGCTCAGCGGTTGAGCATCGACCTGGGATCCAGGCGATCGGGGTTCAAATCCCGGTCAGGGCACATGCCCGGGTTGTGGGTTAGCTGATCAGTGACTCTCATCATTGATGTTTCTATCTCTCTCTCTCCCTCTCCTTTCCTCTCTCTGAAATCAATAAAGATATATTTAAAAAAAAAAAAAAAAGAAAGAAAGAAAAATATAAAACCAGCTCAAGGATGCAGTTGTTGTGCAAGCCCATCTTTTCCCTCCGGTCCCTTCCCCCTCGCACAGCTGTAGGAAAGCAGGAATATGCCCCCGCCTGGAAGTTCCTCTGATTGTCCAGTCCTCCACGGAACATCTTATTTGTTTGTGAGAACACAAACAAAATAAATGCCCTTAAAAGGAGAGAAGCGCCAGCACGAGGACGACGATGCTTGCCCGGGCTGCCTCCTCCCTTCCCCACTCTGGCCGGCCGAGTGAGGGAGCCCGCGCCCGGGAAGGCACCCAAAAGGGGTGTCTGTGGTTCGTCGCGTCCTTGAAAGCGAGCAGGGCCCGGGGAGGCTCCCTGTCCCTGCGGGCCTCCCTCTGGCGCCAGAAGCAGGTACTGTGAAAAGCGGCGCAGCTCCATCCCAGGGCCTTTCCATAGGAAAAGCTCCTGAAACACAAAGTGCTTGGGCAGCGAAGCCGGGCAGAGGGCCAGCTGCGCCGTCTGTGACAGCCATCAGTCGGAGCGTGTTCCTTTTCCCTCCACTGGGCGGCAGCCCTTCCACTCTTCCCCTTGTCTCTTTTCACTCGGGCTTCTCAACCCTTTATCTAAAAATCCACCTTGCCCTGTGGAATTTAAAAACCCATCAACCTCCCGGCCCTTGTAGCTCAGTGGTTGAGCATCGATCTAGGATCCAGGAGATCACGGTTTGATTCCCGGTCAGGGCACACTCCCGGGTCGCAGGAATCTATGGGGGGGGGGGGGTGCAGGAGGCAGCCGATCAATGACTCTCATCATTGATGTTTCTATTTCTCTCTCTCCCTCCCCCTTCCTCTCTCTGAAAGCAATAAAGACTTTTTTTTTTAATTAAAAAACAAAACAAAACACCTATAAAGCAAATACCTTTGACGCAAATTGACAGGCTTAAAGAACACAAAGCCCTGGGCTACTCATGAGCCTTTGTTTCTCAGAATGGTAAGTGTAAGAGCAGCCACAAAATGTAAGTTAGATCTTGACTTATTATGTATCTTGTCCAGCTAAAACTGGGGTTCAAATCCCTCTCCTCTTTTAAAAGTGTCGAAGAGCTTTTCATTAATATTAGAAGAGTTGTTTTCATAATTCTAAGAATGGTTCATTTGTAACCTCGAGCCTATGAGTGTTACAGCAATCTGTATTTCTTTGAGTGTTTGGTATGGAAAACTATCTTTGTTCGCTTAAACTATAAACTTATAAACTGTGTTAACCATCATATGACCTTTGACTTGACTCAGGGACAGGTCTTGTTAACCCTGGAGGACAAGACTGATCTCTCTCTAATTAACTCTGCCAACATAAAAAACCTCTGTGGGTTCTTGCAAAAACAGACAAACAAATTAAGTAAATCTCTATTTGAACTGGAAAACACAACACAGAATCTTATTTTTCCATCTGTAAACTGCAGATCCAAACCAAGTAATCCACAGAAATATCTAGGACAGTTTAAGTTGTCTGGGAGGATTTCACAACTCACCGGTGGTTTGGTCACAAGTGGATTCGGGGGCTGAGGAAGGACACTAACCCAGGAAAGAGAAAGGCCTCATTACCTGAGTGCGTCTGAACACTGAGGACAGCGCTCCAGCTCTGACACACCCTGAAGGAGGGGTGGACCATCCGCAGCGATTATAGTGCGCCAGGCACATGGCTAAGTGCTCACTGACTCCTCAACACACCTCATGAGGCAGGTACTATTGTACCCATTTTCTGTTGGGGCAACTGATGCACAGAAAGCTTAACTTGCCCAAAGCCACACAGCTAGTGAGTGGCTCAGGGTCCATGCCACTGGCTGCAACACCTTACTGATAAAAGGGAGTCCTTTCAGTCAACAAATATTTGAGCATCTACCATAAATTAGGTAATAAGGGAGCTACACAAGTAAATATGATCTTTGCTCTCAAGGAGGGGGAGCTAACATGGGGGTAGTTTAGTAGGAAAAATAAGAGAAGTGCCTAAGTAAACAGTAAAGCACAACAAAATTGAGTTTCCTAAGAGGTATATAAATTTTGTCTCGGGGGACTCAGAGAAGAGAAACCCTCACCTCACATCTGATTAGGAAGATCAGGATGTAGGGCTAGAACTGGATGTTAAAAAAGAGAAGTATTTTGACCAGGAGATAATGGGGGAAGGACAAAAGTTATTCTAGGCTGAGGAACAGATATGACAAGTTGAGGAGTCCTATTTGGCCAGTGAGTTCTCATCATGGACCGAAGTGGATCTAAGGCAAGGGACCAAATGGAACAGAGCATGAGCCAGGACCCAGGTCATCTCCTGGTGCCTGGTCCTGGACCCCTTCCACTACCTGTTACCTCCTTGACAATCAGAACATTCACCTGATTATGACTGGGGCTCCTGATCTTGATATAACCTCCCTGCCACTCAAGGCCTTTAGCTCTGACACTAAGACTGACGTGGTTTCAGACTCCTCCCCAGGCTCCTTCCTTCGGCCAGAGGTGGACTTCTGGCTCTGGCCTGCTGCCAAGAAGCCAAGAGTTGACTTTACTCAAGTAGCAGCCTCAGTTTCCTCATTGATACTATTATGGTATTTATCATACCTACCTTGATATAATCATTGTACAAGCCTCATGACAGCTTCTCCATCCGACTTCATTAGAGGAAAATCTAGGTCTGATTTAAAGGGAAAATAAGGTTCAGTCCCTAACCTCAGAGTCCAGAGGCAAAGGGGAGAAGACAAGCCAACATTCACAACTGTGTTATTATACATGGTAAGTGCAATGATAGAGATGTGCCCGGGGTAAGCTTGGAAGAAAAAAAAAAAGATCCCTAACCCAGACGGGGGGAATCAAGGTCTCCTGAGACCACAGCAGCTACGCTGAGACTCATGGGTGAGTAGGAGGCGGCCAGTTGAAGGGGCCTGAGAGGTATGGGGGACCTTCCAGGGGGAAAGGCACAGAGGCAGGAAACAGTGTGGTGTCCACAAAGAACCGTAAACAATTTGGTGGAGCCAGAAAGAAGGCAGGAGAGGAAGGAAGGACCAGGCCCTGTAGGGTTTTATAGATATTTAATATGTCTCTGTGTCATCCAAAATACATAGCAAAATGCATCCTATGCAGTAGGCCCTTCATATTTTTAAAAATAAATAAAACGAGATCATGGATTCAAAGTTCCTGGCCCCTTGTGCTGCTGCTGAGTTCTAAATATTGTGAGTTTCTAATGGGAGTATCAAACCTCATTTATGGTCTTATTTTCTAGAAAGTTTGCTCCATAGATGTATCTGTTTGGGGGAGGGAGAGTGATGTGAAACCCACCTTAAAGGTAAGTTATACCATTCAGCTGGGCTTGCCCTCCCCTGGGTGAGTTGTCAAAATCAGGCCCTGGACTAGAGACAGTCACACCAAAGGGTAAGACTGTGGCCCCCTACAAGACCAGGGCGGGCTTCAGGAGGAGCCAGTTTGAAGTAGAGGAAAAACATAAGCAAGACAAGGATTCAAGGTGACTTGGGCTTAACCTCCCTCTCTGTGCTCCAAGAACTGTTCCTGAAGGGGGGGGGGGGCTGCCAAGTAGAAGGCAAATGCTGACGGATAGCAACATTTAGCTCTCCTTGATGACCTTCTTCGACACAGACTTGGGATAAGTCACTGAATCCAGTAAGAATGGCTTATACCATGCACAACAGTTTATGAATCAAGGGCCTTCAACGTGCCTACCCCAAGGCCTGCCCACAGCACAAAGCTACGAGAATTTTGTGTCTACCCTCCTACCCACCCCCAACATTAATTAAATGCTCTGTGAGGTCTTCAAACTAGAAACCCTAGCAATTGGCTAGGATTCCAGGCACTCTGTGGCTAATAGGTAAGGACACTAGGGGAAGTGAAAAATCAGGGAATGGAGATTTGGAAAATCCTTACCACCGGCCCCTCCCACCCATCTGGACTGGATATTATGGGGGAGAACAAGGAGTCATCACCTTTCTTGGCAGCAAAATAAGAACAGCCTTAGGTCTCCCAAACTCACCCCTTGTCTAAGTGGTATTCCTCGGGGTGCCTGTCCCCTGGGGCACACAGTTAGGGTGGGCTTAGGGCTGTGTAGGTACTATGAACCCAAGTCCTCCAAGAAGCACAGGGGTTCTACAGGTGGGCCGAGCAAGTTAGACTCTTGGTCCCCTTGGTAATTCCCTGGCTGCCATCCCTTCCCCAGGGCCATCACTCTTATTCCTTGTAACCCAGCTTCTGCTCTTTTGTGAAAAGTCTGGTGACGCTCAAGGTTTGAGGCACTTTCCACTGAGACCTACGATGACCTTTCTTTCCCAGGCGAGTTTGACCTCAGGACATGGCAGTGCCCAGTGACGTTCTTCATTAAGGAAATTTCTTCCACTTTCCTACTCAAGTCTCCACTCCTCAGGAGGCCACACACAAAGGGTGCCTTTATAATCCTACAATCAGAAGCACCCCAGGCACACTTACTTTGACAATACCTGTTCACAGCCCGCTCCTTGACTCCCTCCTTGTGGGTCTTGCCTCTCTTGTTGAGGCCTTTGTAGCCTTCTGCTTCTCTTCAGCTAGAGTCCAATTCTAAAGACATAGTGGTTTCTTTTGCCTTTGCAAGGCCCATACCACATAGCCAATAAATTTTCAATAAATGCCTAGATTTCGGGCTAGATCCCCAGTAGGGGGCATGCGGGAGGCAGTGATCCTTGTTGTACTCTCACACTAATGTTTCTCTTCTCCCTTCCTCTCCCTAAAATCAATAAATTATTCTTAAAAAAAAAAAGAGTGGATCACAAAATTCTGAATCACACAGAAAGCAAACTGGGTGGCTCCTCCAATCACAAGAATGACAGGCACCCACCTAGCTCTGTGGAACTTGTAAACTTTCACAGGAGCTAATTCAAGTGTAAATTCCCTGGAATTTAACAAAGATAATCCATCTGACTTCTTAACATATTTATGAAATATTTAGCTACTTTCCAGTATAAATCCTGCCATCTCCTAAAAGTTACAATATAGCTATTCATTATGTCTACAGACTATGTTCTCAGTAAGAATTATCCAAGATATAATTTTTATCTGAGAATGCCAGTTCTAATTAAGTTTATAGGCTTTTTTTCTCCAAGATGAATCCTCTGAAACTCAACTATGTCAGAATTTCATTTAAAGCCTGAGTCACATTTGATACAACAGAAACAGTACCAGCCTAGAAACCTGAGGTCCACAGTGCAGCCCCAGTCCTGCCCTACTGGATTCTAAGCAAGTCGCTTAGCTTTTCTGGGCTCCATTTTCCTCATGAATATTAAAATTCTGATAGTTTACAATTTTGCTTATAATTAATATTATTTATTATTTTGTTTTTAAAAGTCAAATAAAAACCTTGCAAGAAAAAATTAATAAAATCAGAGATTTGGGCTAAATAACTTTCCCTACATACTGTACATATTCTCTAATGTGCAATTAGATTTGAATGCAGATTATAGCGCTTTTATCCCATCCACAGCTCCTCTTTTCTGTGGTTTTTCTTTTCTGAAATCTTTCTCAGTAAAGTGATTCTCTGGCTTTTGCAATGGGATTTGCCCTTCTTCCCTGAAGACATGAGCAGGTACTCATTTGCACAGGTTTCTGGAAACCCTGCTTCCTGGTCATCCTTCTCTTCCCTCCGTAGTCCTCATACAGCCAAACAGCACTGAGCACATAGTATAGGTAGGTGTGCAATAAATACTTGTTGAACAAACATTTTTAGGATACACTTTCAGGAGGCACCCATGGATACTGTGGGAGGAAATAACGATTTTAATTTTCTTCCGTCCACTTTTCTGTATTTGCTAAATTTGGAATAAAGCAAACCCCAAAACCTCCTCTCGCACAGGCGCATCATTCCCCCTAAGGCTGACCCACTTCCCTTGCACGGGGACTATGGCAGGAGGTGCGGAATGGCCCTTCTCTTCCCTTTCTTTGGAATTCAAGAGCATCGACTATGCGCGCGGGGGCGGGGCCGGCGGCGTTTAATTCTGAAAGGAGTCGGGTCGCCCCTTCTGGAAAACGAAGATGGAAGCTGGTCTCGGAGGAAGAAACGCCCACAGCACCCCCACCCCTTGCCGCCCTCCGCTGCCCAGGAGGCCCCCCGCCTCTCCTACAGCCCGCTACCTCCGGCGGACAGGGAAGCCCTCGGCCCCGCCCCGCCCCGCGAGCCCCGCCCCGGGAGCCCCGGGAGCGCGCACGGCCCCAGGGGGACTCGCAGCCGCGCTCTCCCTCTCGAGGCTGTGGACGCGCCACCGAAAGCGCCGGGAGGGAACCTGCGCCTTTCCCCCTCCCTGCGGACAGCAGTGGAACAACAGAGCTTAGGGAAGTTGAGGCGGGCAGGGAGTGCCCAGGTATTGAGGAGCGTTGAGCTGGAGAGTTGTTTTGACATTTCTGGGGACCTGACCTCATTTTGCGGCACCTCCTTTCTGTCCCCAGAGTTCATTTCCAGTTAAAAACAAGGAAAATGGTAAGGCTCAACCTTGAGCTCCTAATGTGTGCTAGGTACTTTGCATGTATTCTCATCAAATCTTCACAACTTCATTGGGTTATTTGTCCTATTTACAGAGAAGAATACTGAGGCCCAGAGGGGGTTACTTACCCAGAGCAACACAGCTGACTAATGACTAGGCTAGACCCCAGGTCTGTGTGCCCCAAAGGTTGACTGCAGCCTTAACCTGTTGGGAATGGGGCCCTGGACTAGGAGAAAGGAGAGCTTCTTCCGTCTAGCTGATAAGGCTGTACAAAAACACCCAGAACAGTTTCCGTGGTCATGTTTAAGCAACTCAGCTTATTAGGCATGAAAACTTTTCAGGCTAGTCCATCTGTTGTATCAGCAGGACTTGACTGGAGCTAGAGCTCAGGTCAAGGCCTTCTCAGGTATCTGAAAATCTAGTCCTCCAGGATTGGGGGGGGGAGCACAAAAAAGAAACTGGGGGTTTGAGGAGGGAATCCTCATTGCTGAGGCAATCAGGGCCACTGCAGGCTAATGTCAGCTCCTGCAAATGTGCAATTGTTCAGGGATGAGAGAAGCAGTAGAAACTGCTTCTGCAACACCCATCTGGTGACCAGAACTTTAGATGAGACATATGTCCAGATGCCAGTCTCCTCCTGCCTTTCAAGAGAGACAGAAGTGGACTGTAGAAGTGAGAATTTATATATAACGAGGCAGAGGCTGCTGGCCTTTGACTAGAGAGGGGTGAACACTGAGCCCACCTTAGTGGGTAGTCAGAGATGTTAATGAAGCAGCACAGAGTACCAGGGCTACAGGGGTAGGCTGTGGGCCGTGTTAGGTTAAGCGGGACACTTAAAGCCAGCCTGCCTTGAGACGTGTTCTCTAAAACTCTACTGGTACGGGAAGCAGGACCCAGTGCCACTCAGTTTCAAAGACTCCACGTGAAGGAATTAGGATGCAAGCAGTCTGATCCAGCCGGACTGGCACGCCTGTAGGTATGGTAAGTAGAATCTACGCAGTCCACCTGAAACGAAATGCCACCGGGTAGCTGCTGATGTTAAATCTTTAAAAGGGAAAGTAACAATTTCAAACCAAATAAAATTAGAAGCTAGGAATATAGGAAAGGTATAAAAGACCGTTTAAAAAGTCTTGGGAATCCCCAAATGTACTCAATAGAAAAATTTCAGGTGAAAGAACAAAAAGTCAAAATGAATTAACTAACAAAAGAGGCCTCCAGAGAGAAAAATGAAAAAAAGCAAATGGAATTTCTGAGGAAACCAAGGGTGGAATTGTAGAAATGTTCAAATTGGGCAAGCAGAAAACTGGCAGGTCGGGGTGACTTCTGCCCGACTCTGGAGGAGGCCCACAAATAGCGGTTCTCACTCCTTCACAGGACAATTTTGGTAGAGACCAGAAACTAGAGACAGACTCATGACATAATTGAGAAGACCTAACATGAGGAGAAGGCAACATGATTTCTAAAAGGAAAAGTGATATCTGAAGCCCTAGAGGAATCAGAGATAAAGTCTGGGCTTCAGTCAAGTTGGCCTGGGTTGGAATCCTAACTTTGCCTCTTAAGAACTATAGGGCCACGGGAAACTCATTAATCTATTCAAACCTCAGTCTTCCCATCTGAAAAATAAAGACAACTTTACACGGCTGTTTTAAGGATGATATGCTAGTGTGTAGCACAGATAAGAGATTAGCAGGCACTTCTCTAAATAAAATCTAAAGTTCACATTTTTAAAGATTGATTTGGAAATGAGAAATGGATAAAAATGGCAAGTAACATGTTTACATAAGGCAGTCTTTAGAGAAAAATAATCCAACTGTATTTTAAGTTAATGAGCTCTCTTTCCCATCTTAATTCCCGCAGCACTGTCTGTACCACTCAGTTTGCTCTAACCCGCACAGAACTTCCTATTCGATCATCTTTTTGCTCACATTTAGTCTCCCTGACCAGATTATAAACTGCTCAGGTAAACACTGTTGCCAAACTATCAATTACAGTCCAGATCTTGAGTCACTGTCAACAGGTCCCTGAAGACCTGATAGTCACGGGTGCCAAAATAAAGGTAGCCAGCATTAGGGTACAGAAACCAAGAGTAAACCTAATCGTACCCTTGCCCAGAGCTGTGGTTTGGCTGCAAATGGGATAATGTCTGTGGTTTTGGCTGCTTGCACTTCAAGACTGACATCAGAAAGCTGCAGAGAAACAGCTCAGTTTCCAAGTGGGTGGAAGTGGTTTCCTGAGAACAGGATGAAAACACGGGGATTCCAAGGTTTGACAAGGTGAAGGCAGAGGAAGGATACACTCTAACCTGCAAAACCTTTACATTACAATATTGCATTGCCATGGGCTTGTTCCTCCCAGTCAGAACATTATAAGCAGGCAGCATCCTTCTTGAAAAGTCTTAAGACAAAATACTACTTGGAATACTGCATGGAACCTGCCCAAAGGCAGGAAACAGAAGCACGAAAATAGTACAGTCAGCCTGACCAACACATTCACTGGCAAACACACCCGAGATGAACAGAGTCTGGGGAGACTGTGGCTACTTAGGAGACCTTTCTGGCAGTTAAGTGGTTATATGAAGCAGAACCTCTCCTTGCCCAAGCCCCTCCATTGCCTGGTAGGAACAGCCAGCTAGGTGTTGACCTGTGTGTTCCCTCTACCTCCCCTCTCATCCCTCCCTCTTTTCCTTTGACAATGACAGCGGTGTTGGGGGCAGAGATGGACACCAGGTAAGCAAAATTGAAGGAAATAAATGGGTCATGCACTCTGAAGGGAGACCTGATGCTGAAAGTTCAAGAAACCAAGGTGGACATGTTCTTACATCTTGATCTGGGTGGTGACTACACGGGATCATACATATGTAAAAATTCAGAGCCGCTCACTTAAGATCTGTGCATCTTACTTATATATTCTACCCCTCCATGAGACACCAAAACCAAACAACTAGCAGCCACAAGCTCCCTCTGTTTGCTATCCTTTATTGAAGGGTCCCACATCCTCATGTGACCCCAGCCAAACCAGAAACCAGACAGGTCCTCCATTTATAGCAGGAGGACTGGAAGGGGAGGGGAATGACTTATGATCTGGCCACACCTCCCTGGAAACAGAAACCACCACAGACAGACAGACAAGGGCTGGGGAAGAGAACTTGCCTCACTCTATGTTCTCTCCCTGTTGCCCCCACTTGAAAAGAAAGTCAAACACTGGCTACACAGCATCCCAGCCCCCACCCCACCCATAGCAGCGTTTGTGGGACTCCCCTCTGCAAGGGGCGGCCCCAGGCAGCTTCCCATCGCTCTTCCTTCACTTTGGTTTGCTCCTGGCAACTCCGTGCCCTCTTCCTTCCTTCAGCCTCCAGCCCCTCACTCACCCATCACTCCCAAGTCATCTAGCACCTACTCGAACCTTCTCTCTCATCTCTAGGGCCTCCCTGCCCCAGGGCTTCTGGGGAAGCAGCATCTCAGGCATCTTCTCTCCTCCCAGCAAGGGGCCCCAGCCAGGCCCTCTCTGCCCAGGATGTGGGACTCACACAGCTGCCCCACTCTCCTTGAGGTCAGGGGCTGAGCGCTGCCGTCTCATTCTCGGGGGAGTAGTGTAAGGGGGGTAGCGGGGCCCTGGGGGCCGTTGGGCTGGGTATGGTTGGGGCTGCTGGGGATAATAATTGTGCTTTTTAGGCTGGAAGTGCTGGGGTTCAGGCTGCCCAGAACCTCCTCCCCGAGATCGGCCCCCTCCATCCAGGGAGTTCCTGCGGGGACGGTGGGACCTTCGGGGACTTGGGGGCCTGCGGGCAGGGGCAGGGGCAGGGGTGGCCAGTGGGGGAGTAACCTCCTCAGGGGGTTGGGGTGGAGCTGGGGCTTCCCCGCTGCCCATCCCTGGCCAGGACTCCCGGTGCTGGGGGTTGCTCTTGAAGGGGAATCGCAGCTTACAGTCGTGAGGGGGCACAAAGCGGGCTGGGGGCCTGCGTAGTCCCCCACCCCGGCCCCCAGAGCCCTGCAGTCCTTGCAGCCGCAGCTGCTCCTGCTTGAGCCAGCGAAGGCGGCCACGACGAAAGGCAGGGTCCTCCTCCATGAGCCGTGACACCCGCTCCCAGCTTGACAGGGGTGGTGAAGTAGACCGGGCTGAGGGCACGTGGTCACTGGGGACTTCGTCCTGTACCACCTCTGACCCTGGGGGCATGGCCCAGGTGGCCTCACTGGCTTCTTCACTCTCATCCTCGTGATCCTGGGAGGGGAGGGGAGAGACAAGGAGTGTGAGAAGAGCTGAGTCTCCTGAGCACAGCGGACTTGGGAGAAGTCAGAAGGCCCTGCAGCGGCCAGAGGGGTTCAGAGATAAGGGAGCTAGAATAGTGGTTGAGGAGCACAGGCCCGGGAGCCAGGCGGTCTGAGCTGAATCCTGGTATGCCACTGCACAGCTGTGTGCTCTGGAACTTTGGTTTGTGAACTCTCTGTGTTCAGTCTCTTCATGGGTGAGACAAGGTCAACAATAATAGCAGCTACTGCATAAGGTTGTTCTAAGAATTAAATAAATTAAGCTATGTAAAGGTTTTAGAACAGTGCCTGATACATAGTGGGCGCTCAGCAAATAGTGCTGAGTAAATGATGTGCCCTGGGGATATGACAGTCAACAAAAAGGGAAGAAAAATACTTGCCAACATTTTAGTAGAGTGAGACCATTGATAAGTGAATAAGAAAAATATATAGTATGTACAGTACCATACTTCAATAAAAAGTTAAATATAAGTATATAGATTTAAATAATATTTAAATGATATTTAAATGATGTATATATTATTCTCATTATATAGGAGTACATAAACCTTATATATTTTATATAAATTATACATATTGAGCTGGAGAAGACCAGAACAAGGAAGGAGGATGGGAGGCCAGGGTCAGCTAGCTTCAGTGAATCGCCAGAAAGGGACTCACTGAGAAGTTGTCGTTGTAGGAAACACCTGAAGGAAGTGAGGGGCAAGCTGCGAGACTTTCAGCAGGAAAGGCATCTAGCTGGAGAGAACAGCAGGTGCAGAGGCCCTGAGGCAGGAGTATGCCCAAGTTCAAGGAACAGCAAGGAAGCTGGAGTGGCAGGAGTGGAGAATGCGAGAGGAAGAAGCTGCGTGTGGAGCAGCCAGCCTCCGGCGACCACGAGCCGCTGTGGCTGGCCGCCTGCTGTCCCCCGGCAGATGAGCGAAAGCAGAGCAGCAACTCTGACCTCTGTAGCCCAGGCGGCTAGCACGATGCCTGGCACACAGCAAGCACTCAAATATTTGTTTGTTGAGAGAATACATACAAACCAGGGATCAGTGATAACGCTGCCACTCACAGGGCTACTGTGAGGATCATGTGGGGTAACACAGGAAAAGTGCTCAGCACAGCGACTGCCAGAATAAATGGTCCCCATGGAGAGAGGAGGGCATGAGTATGCGCATACGTGAACATTCATCAAGCAGTAACTTAAGAATGGTGCACTTTACATCAGTGTTTCACAAGCCTGACTGTACCGCAGAAACACCGGGGTACTTATCATAAATGTAGATTCAACCCCAAAGATGCTGACTCAGAAGGTCTGAGGCAGAACCCAGGAATCTGCATTTCAGTTAGTGCTCTGGTGATCGAGGTATATAATTCACAAACTACACTGAGAAAAGTCTACTACACGTCAGTCAATTTTTGAAAGCAAGAAGAAGAAGGAGGTTACAGGGAGATTCAGATTCTGAAAGGGAGTAACTGAGGCAGGAGAAAGCGGGCCAAGGCCCTCAGTACCTGGGTCAGGGGGATGACCCTCTCCATGCGGAGCATGCGGTCCCTCAGGGCCTGCAGCTCTCGGTCCTTGCTGCTGTTCTGGAGCTTCACCTCCTGCAGAATCCCGGTCAGCTTGTCGATGTGAGCCCGGAGGTCCTCCACCTCAGCCCCGCGGGCTCCCTCCTCACCACCGCCACCCCCACCTCCGCTGCCTTCCTCCTCGCCCACTGTGTCCCAGACATCCCGGGCCACGGCCCTCCAGGCGTCCCCGGGACCCTCCGGCTTGCCATAGGTACGACACAGCTCCCGCATCTTGAGGGCAGCCAGGGCCTCAATCTCAGCCCGCCCGTGGCGGAAGTCAGCCAGGGCCACCTCGTAGCAGATCTCCTTCACTGCCTGCATCTTCAGATCAGCCATGGTGGCCCAGCGGGGGTCTTTGCCCTGCAGCCGCCGACGCTGAGGAATCTGATACACCCTGCGTGGGGCCCTGCGCTTGCCACTGCTGGGCAGGCCACAGCGCTTGACAATGGTCTGGACTGTGGTGGGTGGCAGCTGCTCCCGCAAAGAGGAAATGAGCCTCCAGCTCTCTTCACAGGAGCGCTTGTCAGAGTCGTCCCCACTGTCAGAGTCGGCATACTGGGGCCAGAGAGAGAGAAAACAGGGAGAAGGGTAAGGACATCCCAAAGCCCTTGAGTCTCAACATCGGAAGCACCCATCACAACTGGCACCCTTGGGTGAGCTGCTTAATCTCTGCTCGTTCACACAACAGAAATGACACCACTATCTCCCTCACAGGTACACTTTGGGTGGCTGGCAGAGAAAGTGACCAATAAGTATAAGCTGCAGCTACAGCAAGTCTAGATTTCTTGCATATGTGTTACCACTCAGGATGAGGTTCAAGATTTAAAAGTCCACGTAAAGAACAATCTTAAATAAATACTAGTGCAACTGGTACTTGGCTATGGTAAAAATCATAAAGGTGTCACAGGATCAACTGGAGCCTGGGAAGCCCTGGGAGGAACTCTAGTTCCCTGCACACAGTGTTCTCCCCAGGTCACATTTCTCTCACAACCGGCTCCCCCTACATGCCATCCTCACCCTCGTCCCTATGCCCACTCCCCCCTCTGGCTCACAGTGTGAACCAAAAGCAGAGTCAGGCTGCAGCGCTCCTGTGCCGCCAGCCCACCTCCTGCCGCTGCATGCCCCACCTGCCCAGCCGACTCCTCACCAGGCGCTGCTGCTCCAGCAGAAGATCAGCCTCTTCCTTCTCTTTCCGGTACTGATTCTCCAGATCCTGCAGCCTGGGATTATGGAGGGAGTGAGGAATAGCTGTGTGGGATTCTGGAGCCACCTCAATGGGGTATCCGACAACAGGATGCTGGGGCTGAGGGCCTGGGGACCTGGGAGGGATAGCCTAGAGGGCCGGGGCACAGAGCACCCTCTCTTCGCACCTCTTCTCCATCTCCAGCTTGATGTCAATCCCTTGCTGCTCCAGCAGTTCCTTCTGGGCAAAGTTCCAGTCCACAGGCTCAGAGGGTGGTCCTGGGGGTGGGGGAACCCCTCGCTCCCGTTCCAGCCGTGCCTGCTCCGGGTGATTGAAGCGGAAAACGTGGTTCTTGCCCATCACAATCCTATTCCCTGGAGATGGGAGGAGGGGAAAGTGGACTCGCTCCCCCATAGCAGCAAACTCATCCCCATGCCCAAGGTGTACAGGGTCTTGTCCACAGTCCCCTGACATCAGTTCTCTCATCACACCAAGTCTGAAGGTGGTCTAAGCCAAGGCTCCTCCGGCTGACACCAGGAGCCACCCCGTCCCTGACAGCCAAAGGGGACTGGAGGAGTTTGGCACCCTCTTCCTGTTTTCCCAGGACAGCAAGAGAAACCAAAACCTGACTCCTTGGTCTTCACTCCCCAGTTCCTTCTTCATGTCCCCATGCTGCTTCCTATTTATTTCTGGGTGCTGCCCTAAGATTCACCAAGGAAGCTCTGCCCTAGCACTTCCTGTGCACAGCCATGTCCAGCACCCTCACTCTGTAACACTTCCTCTACCTGACTTCAGCACCAGTGGCTCGGTCACCAGTTTCCCATTGACATAAGTCTCAGCTCCTTCACAAGGCTCCAGAGTGACCACCACTGAGGGAGAAAGAAAAAGGAAAGGAAGCAATTAGGTCCTGGGGGTGGGAGGTTTATGGTCATACTCTCATCTTGCATTACCCCCAAAAATACATGCACCCCCAGTCCCACCCCCCAGTACCTGTTAGGGGTGCCATGGCCCCTCTGGTGGCAGGCAGCAAGGGAAAGGAAGAGCAGAAGGAGGATTAGAGCCCCAGCTAAAATTCCCAGGAGCCTCTGCAGGGGCTCTGTACTCACCGCCCACCATCCTGCCCACAGCAGCTTAGCAAACCAGTAATTCTCAGGGGCTTCATCTCATAGCCAACTGGTCATCAGGCCCTGTCATTTCTGCCTTCCAGGTGTCCATTCCATTCCTTCCAACTAGCATTTTCCCTGGCTAGGCCTGGATTCTTCTAGCAGGTTCCTAGCCCACTTCTGTCTAATGCATCCTACAAAACGCCACCAGACTAATCTTCTCAAGCCACAGCTAACAAACAGATCATTGTCTTCACAGAACAAGATAAAGTCAACCCAACCCAAACATTTACCGAGGTGCTCCTCTGAACAAATCACCAAGCCTACTGCTTGCTGAGACACAAAGATGCATGCGGCAGCTTCCTGTCCTTGAGGAGCAGTGCTTGATGTCAGAGAGAGGGAGCCCTGTATCCCAAAAATACAGGCTCTGTGACTCCTTAGCTGAGGGACACTGAACAAGTCACCCAACTTCTGTGAGATATAAAATGGAATCATGCCCAGCTGGTGTGGCTCAGAGGTTTAGCGTCAACCCATGCACCAGGAGGTCCTGTTTCGATTCCCGGTCAGGGCACATACCCAGGTTGAACTCAATCCCCAGTGGGGGACACGCAGGAGGCAGCTGATCAATGTTGATGTCGACGTTCTATCTCTCTCTCTCTCTCCCTTCCTCTCTCTCCAAAATCAATAAAAACATTAAAAAAAAGCATTGGTCTCACATTAAAAAAAAAAAAAAAAATAGGAGCATGAAAGACTTCCCATTCTATAGCTCATAGAAGTTAGCTCAGAGTGGTTGAAAGCCGAAATAAAGTGATATGTGAAAATGAGTTACTATTTATGCTAGAAGTAAGAGAACCCAGAATGAATTAGATAAGGCAGAGATGGGAATACAAAGAAAGCAGAGAGCAGCTCAGTTTGGCCACAGAGGACGAGAAACGATTATGGGAAAGCAGGAGTTTCTGAGCCAATGCTTGAAGGGAGCCTCACATTTGAAGGCGAAGAAATGATAGAAAAGAGAAAAAAGAGAGAAAGAGCTAAGGCATCACCGTATTCTCCAAAACAGCAATGAAAGGCGGCAACAGAGGAGAGCATGGTGTGCCTGTAATGGGTACCGGTCTACGCCCACCCTTACTCCCTGTCATGCCCCAAAATTCATTCATCTGTTCCACAAGTATACTGCATCCTTACTATTTTCCAGGAACTATTGGAAGTCATGGAAATAGTAGAAATAAAACCCCAAATCCTTGCTCTTACAGAGCTCACTTCCAGCAGGTAAGACAGAGAGCAAATGAGTAAGTCAGGAGGTAACCTAAAGTCAGGAAGATAAGTGTTACGGAGGGAAATGGGGTCAGGCAAGGAGAGGAGTTTGCCCCAGCTGCCAGGACAGCCTTCTCCATGTTCACAGCAATCCATACTAAGGCAGCCCATAGCAGAGCTCAGAGCACAGCCCTGGAGCCTGACATGCTATATTCAAACCCAGTTCTGCCATCTTCTAGCTATACTGGTGTTGGGCAAATTCCCTAATCCGAGAGCCTCAGTTCTCTCACCAGAACTGCATGAGAAAAAGCAAAGGCACAAAGTAGATGGTCAGTGATAACTATTCTAGGTTCGCACCCATCTCCTGTCAGTCTTTGGTCAAGTCTTCAATCTGCTATAGGAACAGAGGCCCAAATCGACTGAATCTTTAGAGGCCCTGATCTCTGAGGCTCTACTGATGGGGCTCATCAGCGCTTTTATTGATGCAATGGTTTTTCATGACCATCTGTCATCTCTCAAAACACACTCTGAGCTCCTGAGGGTGGGCTCACTCCTTGGCCCTTGGATGATTTTGGTATCACCCCAGCACATGACTTAAGGTAACAGCAGAACAGGAACTCGGCAATAACTCCCTGGGCTGAACTGATTCAACAGCTTTAGCCCACACTGCCAGAAGCATTTGCTGCCACTGAGGACCTGAACCAGACCAGAATGATGGCATTAATCTGCTGACCCTGACTTGACTTGGGGTCAATACAATATACAGGTGATGTACTGTAGAACTGACTACCTGAAACCTATATAATTCTGTTAATCAATGTTACCCCAATAAATTCAATTTAAAAAAATAAAAATAATCTGCTGACCCTGAATCAACTGAAGCCCAACAGGCATGTCTTAAACCTGAGCTGTAAGCCACACAATAGTGTCTTTTCTTATTTTTAAAAACGTGCTGAGGTAGCATGCCCCATCCCCCTGTGCCCTCAAAAGCATCAGACTAGGCACTGTTTTCAGCTTTGTGAGACACAAGGCATGAGTTCAAGGTGATGAATAGCTCATGTGTAACATCTGCCACCCTGCCCAGCACATTTCCTACAGCTCAACTTCACTTGGGACTAACTGAACACAAATCATTGTTTTTTTAAAAAATGATCGAGAACAAAATGGTGACCCCGAAATATACCCTGAACCCCAAGAGTACTGTTTTGTTGATGTCAGACAGGCTACTACCTTCACCCTTAGGGCTTGTGACTCTTAAGACCTTTTGCAGCTATGGCCATACAGGGGCTAAAAATCTCTGAAAGTTTTCAATCAGAGGATTACATGGGCCAATTAACTCCCTGAAAGCAATGCAGTCATAGCTGCATAGATAAGCGGTTCTCCAGAGATAAATTCAGGTAGCCCACTGGAGCAAATACAATTTTTCATAAAAAATGACCAGGGTGTTGTTTTAGGATAAAAAGTCAAGGAAGAAGGCAGACCTCTCTTCACCAAAATTTCACCCACTGGCATGCCAATGGTCTGTTTCTCACTGTCCCTTGCAGCAGTCTCAGGGTAGGTGCAGACAGCTGGCCCTTGATATTCCCCCACTGCTTACCATAAGCTCAAAGCCCCTATGAGAGTGAGGACACATGTTCTCATACACGCCTGCACACCCAGTGCCCAATTCAGTGCGTGAAACATGGGACCTGTCTCTCTCCTTGTCTGGTCATTCCACTCTCACTCCCTCAGCCATTACCTTCTCCATCCGGCTGAGCGATGCTCCGGAACAGACAGTGTTGCTCCCGAATGAACTTCCCGGTCAGCTTGATGTCCACATCTACCTGGCCGACCCTGGGAAAGCAATGGCCAATATTTCCTAAGCAGGTGGCAGATATTCACCAAGCCCCTTCTGAATACAAGTTCATCCACTCTATAAGCCAGACATAATTATTTCTGCTTCACAGATGAGGAAGCTGAGGCTCAGAAAGGTAAAGTAACTTGCCCAAGGTCACACAGCCCAGCAGTGGTGAGGCTGGGATTTGAACCCAGATCTGCCTGACTCCAAAGCCCCTGTCCTTAGTCACTGTGTTATACACCAGAGGTAGAAAGGGAACCTGGAGCTGGATGGGCGCCCTCCGCCGTGGGTCTCCCACCCATCCTTAGAGCTGATCACCCCGAGGGCTCATTCCCTACCAAGGACAGCTAGTAAATGCCTGTGGTGGGACAGAAAGGGGCATCCTCTCCTCTAACTACAGCAGGTGACTTCAGAGGCACCGAGCCTCAGGGATACATGTTAGCATTAGCCAGTAAAGCCACCCGCAGCATAGGCACTGCCCATAAACAACATGGGCCTGGGACCACGACTGCCTCCACCCCGCAAGAATGGCGGTGGTCTAAGGGCTGAGAATGTGGTGTCTAGATTTCCAACACACTTTTATGTTCCAGTAAATCACGAGCTATCCCCACAAGCACTGGGTCAGCTTGGTCCCAGGAGGCATCTTAGCCAAACCAAAGTGGTGGATGAGGCAGGACAGCTGCTTAGCAGCCAGGCTCAGCAACTTCTCAGGAAGCCTAGAAAGTGAGCGGAACTGTGGAGTCAGCTGTCCTGACATCTGGGGTGTTTCTAGTGAGGTCACAAGGAAAGGTTGTCACTAGTTGTGGCCGTCCCTCTGCAATCACGCCCCAAATTGAGAGGATGCTCACAGGCCACTGAGTAAACGCTACCTGGTGATGCCATCTTTGATGTGGTAGAGCAGACATTCCGACATCAAGGGGTCTTCATTCAGGTTCACCAGGTGGGGAGTCTGTGGGAAAGTGGGTTTTCAGGGGAGGGATCCTGAGAGCCAGCCAGGGGGGTACCACAGGGGAGGGAAGGAGCCTCAACAGATATCCCTCCAGGTTCCAGCACTGAGGGCTGCTCTCCCTCCCCTCACTAGAAGAATTCTTCCCCTCTCCTTACTCCCACTTACTCCAACCACTTTCAGGACAGCCTAACCCACCCTCTCCTCACACATAAGAAACCTACAAAATAACCCACCCTTCTACCCCTTTCCAGGTCAGCAACCCTTCCTAAGGTCCCATTTCTTCAGAGGCACCTCAACCCACCCATCTCCTTGACCAGAAACCTTAGAACCTGTCTACCCTCACCTCTGCTTTCCCTGTACTCCCTCTGTCCCCAAGTCTCATCATCCCTTCCTTCAAAATGTATCTTGACACTTCTGGAGAGTACAAGAGGGGACTGGGTTAGGGACCTGGTACTTCCCACCTTTTATTCCAGCTTCAATTTCTTAGGAGCATGGATTACTTTTACAATTATAATTTAAAAATACAAAGTGTCAGTTCAATTCAAAAGTATATAAAACAGACCTGTTTTTCCCATCAGATTTCCCACTCTTCCCCGCCACTGCCTATTCCCAGCCCTACTTTACATGGCGCCAGGGTCACTGCAGCAGCTGCCTGTTGCTGTCCCTGTCGAGGCCTCCCTGACCAGATCCACCCACCTAACTGGCTGATCATTATGCTGCTCCACACTGAAAACTCAGCCCATTCCCTTCCCCCAAAGCCCCTTGTCCTGACTTGTTTGTCTAGCGTCCCCCTTTGTCCCCCTTAGACATGTAACTCTGGGAAGTATATAAGCCTTGTTCCTTCTATACCCCCCTCAGGCCACTACTGCCAGTCTCCCTCCCTACCATCTGCTGCCTCGGCCCACCCCCCACCCTGCTGCAGACCTGTCTGACTTCCTGCCATCTCCAGGGGTATCCTAGCTTTCCTGCTCATACCACACCATGGCCGTGCCACACTTCTCTACTCAGACCTCTCCAGCTGGCACCCCATGCCCACGTGACTTAAGCCTTTTTATGCTGGTATCCCTGGGCCTCATCCATATCAGGGCCCCAGCCCACCTATCCAAACCCCTTACTGGGACCCTTCTCTCCCCTTCTGTGTTCCCACCCAGTGGACTGCTGAGCACTCATTCCAAAAGACCTCCTCCATCCCTGACCACCCCTGGGAGCTGCTCCCCATGTTCTCTCACCTGGAACAGCCTCCCTCCCAGCCCCACCCCTATCCCCACCTGTCAAAATCATCTACTTCCCTCACAGTCTGTCTCAAATGCCATTTCCTCCACAAAACTTTCCCATCTTCCAACTGAAGTCAAGATCCTCTGCCTCCTTTCTACAAGGATTTACTTTCTAAACACCCTGTGAGGTGCTAGGTGGGACACAGAGATGAATCAAACCCCGACGCTGCTGTCCTGTCAGCAAGGAAATCAGAGTCAACTTGGGGAGATAAGACTTGGCAAAGTTACAAGTGGGAAACGGATGCCTCACAGTAGAGTTTCTGATCTTTTCACACTTTCCCTTAGCTCATTAACTCATTCACTCATATGTTCCCAGGAGTTGAGTGCCACCATATCCTGGGGGGGAGGGGGGGTGTTCAGATGAATAAAGTGAAAAACTGCAGGAGCTCAGAGGAGATTCAAGAGGACCTCAAGGAAAGGCAGCATGGGGTCTGATCTTTGCGAGTAAGGAGGACATGGACATGCAGAACAAAAAGCATTCCAAGTAAAAGAGGAGTGTGAACAACAGCATGGAGGCATGAGAGCACACAGTACAGGGAAAAACAGCCAGTAGTCAGGGCCCCCATATTTTTGGGGTCCCCCAAATGGTGATCCCAAGGTTGTGCCCATGGTGGATATGACCTGTATCCATGTGTCTGCCCCTCCACTCAGGCACCCCAATGACCACTGCTACCACACTTCTTCTCCCGAGGGACTCTCACACCCCTCCCAACCCTGCAGTGTTAGGAATGCCAAACACTGATGGGCTCTGGGAGCAGAAAGTGATCTATCCCTCAGGAGAGGGTACATGATTTAGGGCAGTGCTTTTCAATCTTTGTTCAGCCCTGGAAGTCTTTGTTCAAATGAAACCTTACCTAGAAGCCTAGTATGTCAAGCAGATAAGCAGAGAGCCACTCAGGATAAGCTTGGGGGTAGGGGACCCAGAGTTTAGTCCTGCCCTCCACCCCCACCCATGAAAGAAGCATCAAGCCAGGTTTAAAAATCACCTATTTAAGAAGGCCTGGTCCCTGGCTGGTTTTGCTCGGTGGCTAGAGCACTGGCCCAAGGAAGGGTCCCGGGTTTGATTCCTGCAAAGAGCATGTACTTTGGTTGCAGGCTCAATCCCCGGCCCTGTTTAGGGCGTGTGCAGGAGGCAACCAATTAATGTGTCTCTCTTATCCAAGTTTTTCTCTCTCTTTCTCTCCCTTCTACTCTCTAAAGAGCAATGGAAAAAATATCCTCAGGTGAGGATTAAAAAAAAAAAAAAGGTGGCCTGGTGATAGGGGTCCCAGAAAGAGGAAACTTTCCCTAAGGCTCTTGGCTCTCTCCAAGACAAACTAGCTTTTCCCCTAGGACCAAATTCCCCACCCCCACCATTCCCAGGCTGGAGCCACCAAACCCATTTCCCCACCTGTAAGTGTCACAGCTGTCCCTCTTGAAACATACATGCCTTTTAAACATATGAAAGTATGTTCATCCTCACCACTTTTGAGAAAATGCAAAAGTCAAACACCATTTTACCAGACTGGCAAAGATCAAAAAGTAGAAGAGGTTGAGCAAACATGGCCTCCCTCATATGTTGCTTTTGAGAGTATAAAGCAACATGGCTATCATCTTTGGAGGGCACTTTGGCAAAACATCAAAATTTTACACAGCAACCATCTGACCCCAAATCTCCACTTTAGGAATTTTTCCGCAGATAAGAGACCTATTTAAGACCACCCATTGTAAGATTGTTTATGGTATTAAAGAATGCGATACAAACAAAATCACCATCAGTAGGAAGCTGGCTAAATAAATCATCCTTCATCAATAGGATATTTCTGACACCATGAAAAAGAACAGAGAGAATTCCAATGTTATGTGAAAAAGTAAAGTACAGTGGTACTTCGGTTTTCTAATGTAATCCGTTCTGGAAGGCTGTTCGAGTTCTGAAACATTCGAAACCAGAGGGATCCACAGCCAACAGCTAGGCCTCAGGATCTTGCCCTCAGCGGAAGCCGCAGGGCATGTTCGACTTCCGAGGCGTGTTCGAAAACCGAAGCGTTTACCTCTGGGTTTATGGCATTCAGCAACCAAAATGTTCGTCAATGGAGACATTTGAAAACCGAGGTACCACTGAATAAAGTACGCAATCACTACTATTCCAAAAAGAGGCCATGTATGCACGCACACCTGTGTCTAACTGTACATAACCCACACTTGTGTGTGCACTGGCTACCTTCAGAAGAACACATCAGAACCTGACGAGAAGGCTTGCCTCTGGAAGGGGAACTTGAGGGTGGGAAGGAAGAAGACTTCCTTTTCAATGTACACACCTCTCAGCACCATGTGCAGGCTCTTTCTGGTGTTTATCACTTTACAAGAACAATTACAAACAAAAGAAAACAATTCACCCTGCTGTTGGTTCCTGAGCTTCAGTAGGTGGCATCCCTGTGCAATGAGAGCCCTCCGGGGAAGAAACACCCACCTCATCAGTTTCTCCACTCCTTTCTACCTTTCCTCCAACCCTGCAACTGTGGTGGAAGCTCCTCAAGTACCCAGTACCTCAAGGTACCTGCAAACCACGTTGAGAGACATCTGTACCCTCTCCCCCAGACGCAGCCCTCAGAAGGACCCCAAATCCCTGGGTGCGCACCCAGGTCCAGGACCAGGTCCCTCAGCCCAGCCTGCTACCCTCCATCACCCACCCATAGCTCTCTCTCTACCTCACTGTGCAGTAGGCAAAGCAAACCCCTCTCCTCTTTTCAGATTCCTGTTCAATGGTCCCTGCTTGCTCAATTTCCCAGATGGCCGACCTTATGAAACCAGAAGAGGCCTTCTTCTCATAACCCGCCACCTCTTCTAGACAGCCCCTGTGGCCCTGTCTGCACCAAGCAGTTTCTGACTTAGGGCCTGATCCTATTTTCCTTCCTAAGATGGACCAAACAGACATGGCCAGCTCTCCAGTGGGACTGGAAATTCCTGATTTACTCCAACTGGCCTCCATATTGTCCCTTCATCAGTGTGCACAGCCCACACAACTGTGCTGACTGGTTACGGCTAGCACCCATTCTGACTGGTCCGTCCCATGCCCTCCTGGTTGTTAAAGACTTTGAATACCATTCCTGCCTCCAGCTGAGCCTGATCACTCCTATCCTGCTTCCTTCCTTCCTTCCTCTAGGCAAAGATGCACTTACTAAGCACCAGCTACAGAGCAGGCACATGACAGGTGCTGGTGTGCACCATTACTGACACTTCCCTGTGTTTGCTTAGCCTAATGTTCTCCCTGCTCCTCTCTACTCCCAAATCCTGACCATCTTTCAGGCTCCACGTTACAAACCACCTTCTCCAGGAAACCAGTTTCCATCCATCTTTTAAACCTCTCGCTGCATCTACAATTAATGTCTTATAGTTTGGTGCTTACTCCTCGCTATTCCTTTTACAGTCCTGCTTCCCCAAGTTACCTTTTAAAAAATGTATTTTTTAGCTAATTTTTTGAGCATATACCATATGTATAGGGTACAGAATTCAAATGATACAAGAGAGTATACAGTGAATAAGTCTCTATCCAACCAACCTCCAATCTCCCAGGTCCTCTCCCTCTCTCCTGGGGTAACCCCTGCAACCAGTTTCTTCTAAATCCAGAGAAAATTCTACGCATGAACTCAACATACACACATTATGTGAGGCTATTTGTAAATAACTAGATTCTAAGCAGCTCTTGAAACCGCTAAGGGCAGGGACCCTGTCATCCTTCGTGGTCCCTAGAGTCCCTAGCCACAGGCACTTACTGAGCCCTTGCCTCTATGGCTGTCAGATGGAGGGACAGAGAAGGCAGGGGTGGCCAGACAACATAGAGAGGAGGTGGCAGGAGTGGGGACAAAGATGATGGGGGACAACTCAGACACCTCAGAGATCAGGGTTAGAACTTACCGCCCTCCCACCCCAACCCTCTCCTCAAAGCATTCAGGGTCACCTAAGCCTCCCTAGGCCCCTTCACCCAGCACTCACTCACCTTCTTCGGAGAGAAGACACCCACGGTTCCTCCGTCCTCCCGGACAGCCACCCCCATCTCAGCCAGCAATGCTTCTCTGCAGACCGAGAGACACAAGCTCACCTTACCATTGCGACCCACAAACACCTCCCCTACAGAGCCTGGCCTTCCCTTCCCACCCCCACTCCTTCTAGGGCTCCAGCTGTGCCCCCTCCCCTCTCACCTCTCCATCCTCAGGGCTTCAGTCTTGCGTAGTTTCTCCTCCCAGGTTTCATTCAGCTCAGCTATGATCTTCTCTGTTTCCTGGGGGCACGAGGCAGACAGGGATCAGCACAACCTGGGACAAGCACCTACCACAGGGCCACACCAGTCCTGGGATTCCTTCTTCCTCTTCGACTCTGGCTTTGGAGAACTACACTCCCATCAGCCCCCAGCCCTGGCCAGCTCCAGCTTCCCACCTGCAGCCTCTCCATGGCCTCCTCAGGCCCAATCTGGGGCTCAGTGTTGGGGGAGAATGGTGGTTCCAGTTCCCCATTGTGTGCAGGGGGAGATGAGGGTGAAGCTGGGGAAGGGGGAGACGCTATAGCTGGCAGAGCACCTCCAGGACTCCCCTCATCCACCTTCAGTCCTGGGAGAGAGAAACAAGTCAAAGAAGGAGGCTAAGGGAAGATGTAGCTGATTGAAAACATAAAGAAGGCCTCTAAGAGGACCAGTCTTTAAGGACTTCAGAAGACATCTGGTCAACCTCCACCAAACAAGAAGCCTTCCTACTGCAGCCTTAACAAATGGGTACTCAGTCTCTGCTTGCTCCCCTCTAGGGGTGGAGAGCTCATTACTGAACAAGGCAATGAGTTCCTCCCATTGTTGGATGACTTGTACTATCAGAAAGTTATTAGCTATGTTGAGCTAAAATCTGCCTCTGTGCCTGGCCGGGCGTGGCTCAGCGGTTGAGCATTGACCTAGGATCCAGGAGATCGAGGTTTGATTCCCAGTCAGGGCACATGCCCGGGCTTCGGGCTTGAACCCCAGCAGGGGGTGTGCAGGAGGCAGCTGATCAATGACTCTCTCATCATTGATGTTTCCCTCTCTCTCTCTCTCTCTCTCTCTCACCCTCCCTTCCTCTCTCGGAAATCTATAAAGACATATTTTAAAAAATAAATAAATAAATAACAAAATAAAATCTGCCTCCATTATATGTGCCTATTGTTCCTAGTTCTGCCCTCTGAGATAAGAGAGACCACACTGCTTCTCCTTTTGCAAGACTACCCTTTAAATGTGGGAAGGTGAACATCATGTCTACCTTATCCTTCTCTTCCCAAGAACAACACTCTTATTTCCCCCACTGTGCCCCTCAGCACCCTGACTGTCCTCAGTGGGATAGACCCAAATACTGAACGCGGAATCCACACCTGATGAAGTCAATACAGTTCTACAGCCTCTACAACGGACACCATTTTGTGTCAGTGAGGCTAAGCATTAAATTTTAGAAACCATTCCACTGTTGCGTGTTGTTAAGCTTATAGTCAACTAGACCCTTGAAGTTTCACAAGAACTTCTGTCAAGACATGATAAGTCCCCGCTCCATATCTGTATCCACGTCACTGAGGGCATGAAGGGCTTTGTGGTCAGTGGTCCCTCCCTGGCCCCAGGACTGGGCAAAGGCAAATGAGGAGAGATGAGGCAAACCAAGGGGCATCCCCGAGCTGCCCCTCCCCTGGAGCCCTACCTCCCAGAGCAGAGGCTGAGAGCCCCTGAGCCATCAGCAGTTCACGTAGCCGAGCCACCTCCTCCTGCAACTCTCGGATCAGCCGGGCATTTGGGTCCTCATTGATGATGGCATTGCAGCGGATCTGCTTGGTGCGGTCAGCATACCTGGGTGAGGAGGGAGGATCGGGATTGGTGAGGCCCAGACCCAGATGACCTTTGCCTGCTGCCTATTTCCCTCTCTCCCTCCCAGGTTTTAAAATATTGGGGCATGGTTGAGGGTCAACTCTGTCTCATGGGCAGGGTCCTGAACAACCAGCCTCTGAGCTCTCCTGGCACTTTTCATATGCTGTCCCACCCACCAGAGTCCCACCTGAGGGTGCTGAGAGTCTCTTCGTAATTGATGTCTGCGGGGCTTAGGGCTGCAATCATTGCTGTGCGTGAGTTCCCACCTGTGCATGGAGAGGAGTGAAAGGCTTAAGCTGGGCTGGGTCCTAAGAAAAGTCATACTGGGTCAGGGGGGCCTCAGTGCCCAGGCAGGGGTCTGGCAGGGGCACTGTCCAAGGTAGGGTGATGCTAAGAGTTGTGGAGCTAGCCATAAAATCTGGTAGTTAGAGGGAGCAGGGGTGAGGTCAAGGAGACATCAGACATCTGAGAGATCAGCGGGAGGATGAAGCCAGCTGCGGGTGTGGATCAGAGGGCATCATGGGTGGCCAGGTTAGAGAGGCTCTTGGCTTGGCAGGAGGGTGTGGCCTGATCTCAGCAACAGGACATCTTCAAAGGTCAGGGGAGGGTCAATGGGACAAGTGGAAGATCTGGGATTCTCAAGGTGGCAAGGAGATTTTGTCAGATATATCAAAGGAGGTTAGTAGAATGGAGGCAGGGTCAGTAAAGAGAGAGTAGGAGCCCCTCACCCAAATTCTCCTTGAGCAGCCAGGTGAGCACAGAGTCCCTGTAAGGGATAAAATCCGACTTCCGCTTCTTTGATTGCTGGGGGATAGAAAGGGGAAAGGGGTCAGGGTAGGCCATCCTGTGTCCCTTTACCCGGAGTGCCTTCTCTTCCCACCCCCAGATCTTACCATATCTGCAAGGGCAGAGATCACCTTCCCTAGAGTAGTCAGAGACTTATTGATGTTGGCACCTTCCTGGAAAGGGATAAGGAACGTGGGGAATGAGGCCCTACTCTCCCACTCTGATCCACTTTCCCTTCCCCTCCCCGCAGCCAGAGTCCCAGGTTAGGATGAGAGACGACTGCACAAGGCCCCCAACACTGCCCCTGTCTGTCCCTCCTAAGCCTCCTCACCTTCAGGCGCATGCCCCGGGCTCCTGAGGAATCAGCCCGCTCACTCCCAGCAAGGTCCACCAAACTGATCTTACTAACCTGGGTCAGAGGAAAAAGGTAGGAGGTGACCAGGTCAGGAGGGTGGCAAATCAGCAGAACACCCAGCAAGGGAATTGGGCCATTGGCAAGGGAGGAGAAAGCAGGAGGGGACGAAGGAAGGGGGCAGGAGAAAATGAAACTTATTAAGGCTAGAGTAAGGGGCTGGTTACTCATCTATTGGTTCATTTATTCATTTGCAGATATTTACATGCCCACTGTGTGTCAGAACAAGGGACGATGGGCTCCAAGCCCTTCCCTGAAAAGTTTAGTAAGAAGGACAAACAAGCAAATAGGAGATTGTACCACACTGATCTGACGGGATGGACAGAGGACTATAGAAGCCTGGAGAAGGCACTCAAGCCCAGCATGGGCAGGGAGGAAGACACAAGGCCACTTCACGACATCACTGTCCCTGTAACTAGGAAGGAATGGGGGGGGGGTCCCACCTTCTCTGAGTCCAGTCCAGTGAGCTGGTCATGGCAGCGCTGGGTGAAGACAATGGTGAAGACGGCATGGGAACGGCTGCTGGTCTCATTCATGTTGGTGGCAGCCACAGTCCTGGGGGGGAAGGGAGTGGTCACTGGGTCCCACCTCTCACCTTCCTAAGCCTGGTTCCCTTTTCCTCCACTCCACTGGCCCACCTCACCTCGCCTTATTTCCACAGTCCATGAGGTCGGCAATGTCTGCATAGGAGGTCACAGCCAATTTAGACAAGTCCTGCACGTAAGGGCCCAGGATGGGGTGCTCCCGGACCCGCAGAGAGCCCCGGCTCTTGGGGTTCAAAAGGTCTCGTACCCGCTCACAATAGATCTCCATATAGCTCACCTGAGTAGGAGAAGAAAACAAGTAACAGTACAGTGACTACCAGAGAGAAAGGGAGGGGAGGCAGAAGAGGGTATAAGGGAGATATACGGTGATGGAAGGAGACTTGACTTGGGGTGGTGAACACTCAATACAACATACAGATGATATATTATAGAATCATACACCTGAAGCCTATGTAACTTTATGTTACCCCAATAAATTCAATAAAAAAGAAAAGAAGTAACAAGCCAACAAAATACTATGAAACTTACCCTACATTCCACTGAATATGAACCAGGTGATTTCAGCTAATGTACACTGAGCATAAACTAGGCACCAGGCGTGGTGCTAAGCACTTTGCGTATGCTCAATGACCCACCCAACAACCCTAGGACGGGGATCCCACCTTTATCATTTCACAGATGAACATACTCAGCAGCAAGAGATGAAATTACTTGCTCAAAGCCACAGTTAGTAACTGGCAGGACAATGAATCCCAGGCTGTCTGACTCCAGAGACTGCCCTTTGGTCTTAACCACTCCAGTCTCCCCCCCACCATCAAGGAACACCATGCCCCCTCCCCACCGCCCACCTAGACCCGGGTTTACCTCCACAGAATAGGAGAGCTCAGCGCTCTGGTTCTTACTAACACGAGAGAAGAGGTCCTCGCAGAGCTGGAGAGGACACAGAAAAGCTGCTGTCCATGGTGCACCTGCGGCACCCAGCACCAGTCCAGGCCCTGTTGAATCCTAACTCAGCCCTGAAGGAGGGGTCATTCCTGTTTTACAGATGGGAAAGCAACCTCAAAGAGGTTCACACTTGCCCAGGGTCACAAGCTAGTATTTGGTGAGCCAGGAAGCAAACCCAGGCATCCTAACTCCAGAGCCTGTGTGTAAGGCCACTACACTGCACAGCCAGGGAGAATTATGACCAACTCTCAGTTATCCTCAACTGGCTTTTTCTATAGTCACCACCTTAACTACAGTATACCAATTTACAGGGAAAGTACACTCACAAGTGATTATGAAACAAGGTAAGTAAGTGGTAAGTGGCAGAACTAGGGTTCAAACCAGGGCTTCCGATGTCACAGTTTTGGCTCTCCTTACTGAGCCTTGTTGCTTCCAGTGGGGGTCCTGGATGTCCAGGTTGCAGCCAACCCCTGCCCCCCCATCACAATCCCTGTCACTAAGGGCCTCAGACAGCCAGTTCTCTGCTCTATAATCCTTAGACCCCCTAGGGACACCTGAAGATGCTCCTGCCCTTGTAGCCCTGCCAGGTCCCAGCATGTACCTGGGGCACAATGCCCTGCTGCCCTGGCTCCTGCCGCCCCATCATGGTGTAGGATTTCCCAGCCCCGGTCTGCCCATAGGCAAAGATGCACACGTTGTAGCCTTCAAAGGCGTGGAGCAGCATCTCTTCTCCAATGTCCCGATATACCTGTTGCTGAGATGCAAACTGGGGGTCCTCAGCCTAGGTGGGAAGGGAGTAGAGAAAGACAACAAGAGCCCTAGATGGCTTTGTCATTAGTGTCTAGGTCCCTGGAGGCTTGCCCCGTCGCCAATAATTGCCCAGAGGTCCTGTGTGCTTCCCCACCCCCATTATAGTCCTAACCATCCCTGGGGGTCTTATCAATCTCCTGCCGGTCCTAATGATCCCACGGGATTCTGCCTCCCTCATCCTGGTCCCAGTCACAATCTAAGTGTCCTACCCACCCCAATCCCAACCCATCCCCCAGAGGTGGTATTTCCTTGCAATGCTCCCTCCCCAGGATCTAAATCCCCTATCCCTCATTGCTTAGCTCTCCCCCAGCCCAACCACCTCACCGAAGTGTGTGACCAGTAGGAGTAGTCGAAGGTGAAACTTTTGGGGCCATCCTTGCTCTGTTTGGGATTGATGATGGCTGAGGGGACAGGAGAGGGCAAAGGAAGACCAAGGTCAGGTACTCCCAACCTCTGTCCACTGCCCACAATCCCCAGAATCCAGGCATCCTACTACTCCCCTCCTCTGTACTAGTTCATCTCTCCCCTTTAATACTCCCCACCCCCTCCCGCACCAAAGCTAATTTTGGCTTCCTAGGACCCGCCCCCACCAGACTGCCTCCTTGGATTGGGCAATGGAGGGCTCCAGGCCAGCATTCCCCCTCCCAGGGACTAGGAGCATGGAAAGGCCAGCCTGCCCCAACCCCCACCCTTACAACTAGCACCTGCTCTGTGCTGGGCACAGCCCTACTCCGGGTTCGGCCTAGCAGGACTAGCCTGCGTGGTGAGCCTGGCCCACCCTGCCTGTGCCCAGCCAGGCCCCTGGGATTCACTCACAGGTGGTGCTGCCCTGCATGCTGACCACACACTTGGCATCCTGGCTAGTCTCACGGGCATTGAAGGGTCGAACCCTCACTGCCACTTTCACCGAGGCACCAGTCATGACTTCAGATACTTTCACCCTCCTCAGCTGGAGGACAGAGACACAAGAGGTGGTTAGAGCTGCTGGGGGGACCCAAATATTGCCTCACAGTTTCTCTAAGGAACCAGTCTTTCCACTCCCCCTCCAAGCAACCCAACCCCTCAAGAACCCAGTTCCTATTTCCCTGGCCTTCCTCCCAAATGTCACTCTCCTCAGGGACTCCCAAAGGTGTTCCTAGCCATATCCCAGGTCGCAAAGTTACCTGTCGTCCTGGCCCCAGACCACGGGGGCTGTATCAGTTCTGGCTGCCACCGGCCCTCGTAGGAGGAGCCCCATCCTACACTTGGGGCCTGGCCACGCCAGCTGAGGCTGTGGGGGAAACCCTGGTTGTGGGGGAAGAGTGGTTAGGAGGCACCTGTGGCTCCAGAGATATGTTTGGGGTTGCATGATTAGAGGACAAGAGGTGGGGGATAATGTCAGGAAAAGTAAGAATGATGTCCCTCTGGAGTGGCCGAATGCAATGTGAATCCAAGGGCAGGGATGGTGATATTTTTATTCCTCGCCACTCACAAGCTTACCGAACGTCAGATAGAGAGGCTGGACAGAGGGCAATTCTGAGAAAGGGACTCATGGGCAGAGACACTGAGGGTGGCAGGAAAGGGGAAAAGGGGGGGCAGAAAGTCACAGACACCAAGAAAACAAGAGACACAAGAGAGAAAGTAAAATTAAGGTCATGCCATGAAGGAAATAATGGGAGGAAAAGGAAGGAGAGACACCGAGGCCAACAAACACAGAAATGAGAGAACAGAAAGGGAGGAGAACTCCAGGGGAAAAGCACAAACTGGGAGCCCAGAAGAGAAACAAGAGAGAAAATCCCAAACATAAAATCTACCCTAAAATTCCCACACGGGGTCAGCCAGGGAGAAGTAAAAACCAGCTCCCACCCAGGGCCCACAACCTCCACACAGAGGCAGGGATTGCCAACAGGCAAAGTCCAATGGCTGGAGATACAGCCAAGGACTGGGATCCACAGGGCCTGCCTGTGGCCCCAAACCCCTTGCCCAGCCCCCAGCACTTCCTCCTCAGGATCCAGGACAATAGGCAGGGGAGGGCGGGGTCATCCTGCATCCATCCCGGCCAGGGCTCCTCCGTGGAGGAAGCCAGAATACCTGGGTCTTTATGGGGAGGGGAGGGTAACACTGGGATCTGTCTCCCTGAAAAGGGAGAGAAGGGAAAGGAAGCAGGCAGGTCCCATTCCCTGCCTGAGGCTAATGCTATGGCGTCCACTGCCCTGGGGAAGGAGCCAGGCTGGAGCCCAGGAATGTGGGTGATCGGGTGCCCACACCCTGGGAGGAGAGGCTGAGCAGCCTACGCCCACGGAGACAGGGTGGAGAGTTGAGAAGAGAGATCCGGGATGCTGGGGCCCCTTCTGAGGCCCTGAAGGACCCAAACCCGTCACGTTGGTTGGGTCTCACCTCACCAGCCTTGGAAGTGGGGGCGCGGAGTGAGAGGGCTGGTCTGTCCCAGGACAGGAAGGGAGTAGCTGAAATTGGAGGCTTTCTCAGGAAGAACAGCCCTGACCCCCAGACCCTGACTACACTGCTGGGGACACTCAATGGTGACGCCGTTGAGGCCAATGGGGCAGGGAACGGGGTGGCAAGGCTGGGAGACACCGGGGTAAAGGACTAGGGGACAGGTAGGTCAGCCGGAGCAGCATAAAGGAGCAATGTGGTACAGGGAGGAGCCGCGGCAGGGGAGGGGCCGACGCACCCGAACCCGGGCCTAGGGCCACCTGGACCCTGCCCGCCCGGCAGTTCCCACACAGGCCCCGGTCCCGGCCTTTCAGGGAGGCCGTGCGGACCCTGTCCTCCCGACGGCTGCCCGGGGCCTGGCACCTCTCTGCGCCTCCGCGGGACAAATAGCACATGATCCCAGCTCCCGCGGCCAACGGATCCCTGCCGGGTCGTGCAAACGCGGACCCCGGCTCCCCGCCCCTAACCCGACACATTCCTCCGCGGGCGTCCCCTCCCTCGCCCCCCTCCCCCAGCTCTCACTTCGTTGCGGCAGGGCTCCCGGAGCGGCTCGGCACAGTGCAGAGAGACAAACTTTCCGGGAACCGTGAGACCAGAGCGGGGGAGATCTGGGGCCGGTTCAGGGCTGCCCCCGCCCCTCGCCGGGTCCCGGGGCGGCGGGCGGCCGACTCACGCCCCGCGGGCGGCAGCAGTAGCGGCGCCAGCGGCCGGCGCCCGCCCGGGCAGCGCGAGCTGGGGCGGGAGCGAGGGGCGGGGAACCTACGGGCGCGCGCACGCGAGCGGGCGGGCGGGCGCGCGCCGCCCCGAGAAGGGCCCGGGAGCGACTCGGCTACTGTTAAAGGGGCAATGCCCTCGGGACTGTGGGGCCCACCGGGCCTGGACAGGGGAACTAAGTTGCGGACGCAGAAGGGCGAGCTAGACGCCGGGACTCGGGAGGGTTATCGGTGCCTGAGGAGCCCAGAAAAGCAAGGGAAGACCCTTTCGCGGACCCAGGCTCCCGCCCGGCGCACGTTCCGCGGCGGAGGCGCGCTCAGGGGGCGGGGCCGCTCGCCGAGCCCCGCCCAGGAGGTGGTGCGGCAAGGCCCCGCCCCCAGGCTCGCGGTGCCTGTCGGCTCCTCCCTCTGGCCAGTCCCGCGGCGCTCGCCGTCCCCGCCCGGCCCAGCGTTCTAGAATTCGCCGCGCAGCTGCCTCAGGTGCTGGGGCCAAGTGCGGTCAGCGGCGGCACGGCCATCCCAGGCTCTCTGTCCCTGCCCGGCCCCTCAAGTTCGGCAGGCCCGGCAGGCCCGGGCCGCCGCCTCAGGCCCAGGACACCCCTCGGAACCCAACCTGGCCCCACAGGGCCCAGACTGCCCCCTCAGGCTTGGGCCCTCAACCGGGGGGCCCACATCCGGTCCTCAGACTCCCAATTTTGTCCTCAGGCTTGGCAGCTCCGGAAGGCCTGGCCACGCCCCCGTCTGACTGCCGGGGGTCGCCTTAGCCCCCTCAGGCGAAGCCACACACTCAGACCTGGCCCTTCCCCCGGGCGGGGCTCCCACTCCCGGGCGGGGCTCCCACTCCTACCCCGCAGCCCAGACTGGCCCCTCAGGTCCACATCTGCCTTCCAAGGCCTTGCCTACCCCTTAGGTCAACTGTTGAGTCTGCGCCCAGCTTCCTTAAGCCCCATCCTGTCCCTTAGCTGTAAGTCACCCACTTAGACACAACTACCTGAAGTCCCAATGCCCCTCGGCTCCCAGCTGACACCCCCCCCCCCCCGGGGGTTCAGCTTATCCCCTCTGGCCCAGGACATCCCATGTAGACCCCTCCTGCCTCTTCCGCCCAACTCCATCCCAGTCTATCCCATCTGCCACCTCAGCCCTAAATACTCCTCTCCTTTTTTTATTTTATTTTACCTCACCTAACTGCTGTCTCAGCCCATCCTTAGCTGCCCTTGGATGAAGTTTCCAATCGGCCGTTTCTGTTTTTATTTATGTTTCCTACAGGCACTCCTGCAACTAGCATTCTTAGTTGCTTTTTCTGCCCACCCCAACTGGCTCTCGGGTTTTATTTGGCTTCCCCTAATTCTGGCTCTGTGCAACTGACCTTTGCTCACCTTCTTTACCTATAGACATTCCCAACTGTCCCCTCCTTCCCTGTCCCAATTGACCCCCTGTCCACACTGAACTTTCATTAACCCCTATACCTCATTTTTTTAACCACCCCTCAATTCTCTAACTGCCCCCAAGCCATTCAACAGTTCTGTACCACAACCCGCACATACCTCTGTCCCTGCCTAGTTTCCAGCGGTCACCCTTTTTCATTTCATCATCTCAGATTGCCAATTAAGTCGCTTAACAGTCACCTGTAAATTTCACTTACTCTTATACATTTGGCTTTGGAAAATTTGCTTTCTCCTTTATCTTTTACCACATCCACATTTCCTGGGCTCTCCATCTCCAACCTGTATATTCAGCCAATAGAAACGTCCAGCACTAGAAATACCTTTGAAGCTCTCTTTCCTTTTTCGGGACCCATACACCCTCTTTCCAATCTCTAGATCTGCTACTGGTCTCATCCCTACAGCCATTTACACGAGTAAGTGATTCATTTTTCATTATCCTCCCAGCAGCAATGAGGAGACTCAGTCCAGCCACCCAGCCCAGTCCAGTCAGGCAGGTCCACGAAGACGGAGACAACCTCATCCCCTTTGCCAAGTGAGTCGTCCCCACCCAGCAGGGAGAACGGGGACAGGATGGAGGGAAGATTGCATGCCGGGGTTCTCTCCTAAGAAGAGTCGGAAATAAGGAACAAGAAAGCTCAGTGCCTGGGCTCAGGATTGATGACTCACTAATTTATTCAACAAATTGTGTTTTGAACGCTGCATTGTTCCAGGCACTGTATTAGGCACCAGGGATTCAGCAATTAGAGAGACAGGCGTCCTGCTCAAACTGCTTACATTCTAGGAGGAGGAGACAGAATATGCAAATAAATATAATTTCAACTAGTGATAAGTATCATAAAAAAATAAAACAGGAGTGTAATATAATGGAAAAATAGAATGTCGAGGAGACATAAGTTTAGATAGGGTGATTGTGGAAGACTGTTCTACGGTGGTGAATTTAAATTGAGATCTGAAAAATGAGAAGGGGCCAGTCTGATAAGAGCCATGGGGGAGAAGAAGGAATAGTAGGTTTTAAAAAGCCCCAAGAAACAGGCTTGGTATGTTGTAGGGCCAGGAATCAGGCCAACTGAAACTTAGGGATCAGGGAAATATAGAAAGTAAAGTCAGACAGGCAGAGGACCTAATTGGCCATTGAAAAGAGTTTGGATTTTATTCTAAGTGCAGTAGAAATCAGTGGAACTTTTTAAGCAAGGGAATGACATGAGTAGACTTTTTTTTTTCTTTCAACTTTTTTATCACGGAAAATTTCCAATAATTACAGAAGTAGAGAAAGTAGCTCCATCATGAACCTGGTGTGCCCTTTTCAGTCAGCTTCAATAACTGTCATTATATGGATAATCTTTTCATCTGTATACCCATCCAGCCTCCTGCTACTCAGATTATTTTAAAGTAAATCTCAAACTGTGCATTTCACATGATCATTTTTAAAAGATCATTCACACTGTTCTGTGAAGAATAGTTTGTAGGGGATTAGATGGAAGCAGGGAGAGGAAGAGGAGGAGGCCACTGCAGGAGTCCAGGCAGCAGAAGATGAGCTGGAATACAGTGGTGAGAGTGCAGATGATGAAGAGTGGTAAAACTTGGGCATATTTTAGATGTAGAACTGACAGGACTTGCTGATAGATTGGATATGGGAGGTGAGGGAAAACTAAGCATAACAGGTTTCTGGCTCTAACAACTGGGCATTTGAGGTGCCTTTCAATGAGATGGGGAAGGCTAGGGAGATGTTGAGTGGGCACTTAACCTGCAAGTCTGGAGTTCAGGAAAGGAGCCAGGGCTAGGAATATAGATTTGGGAGTCATCAGCACATTGGTGGTATTTAAAGTCATGGGGGGGAGGGGGAATAAAATCATGGGCCTGAGTGAGATCACCTAAGGACAGATGGAGATGGAGAAGATAGAGGGCTCAGGCCTAAGCCCTCGGACACTGTCCTAGAGAGCAGGAGAGCAATCATCATTCAATCTGCTGGCTTTGGAAGTGATGAGCACTGTTCTCAAACAGCTCAGTACATCCCTCACTGCCTACAAAGATATTAGTCTTTCTGAGATAGGGGAGACAAAGCAGTAGTAAATAGAGGTTCTGCTCTCCTGCATTCTTGCATTAACCTGTTTATCATCACCTGAGTAGCTGGGGCTGTCCTCTTTAACAGCCCTGCTTGCTAAATATGATGTTGTTTGTGGGGTGTAGAAGCTCAAGATTCGGTGAGATCTGACACTCAACAATTGCCAATCTCCACCCTCGTCCCAGCTCCAATCTCCTTTCAAATCAGAGGCTTTACCATCTTCCTCAGCTAAAATGGATTGTGAGGACACGGCCTGAGGGAGCGTGGCCAGCTGTGTGGTCTCACGGAAAGACAGGGCCTCTGAATCCCGGGGTGAGCAGATGCTGTAAGGGAAGAGCCAGATCCGAGCCTACCTTGTCCTCATTTCAGGTGTTCCAAGGTGGTTAGCCGATCTCCAACCCCCAGCTTGCCTTCCCAGAGCTTCAGACTGACACCCCAGCATTATGGAGACATCTTCTGGGAGAACCTTAGTCAAAGGCCCAGGTGGGTAGAAATGGAGAAAATGGGGACTAACTAGAGGTAGGAAGGTGAGGCTGTACAATTTTAAACAACCATAAGGCTTTATAGGCCTGGCTGGTGTGGCTCAGTTGGTTGGAGCATCATGGCGGGTTCAGTTCCCAGTCAGGGCACATACCCAGGTTGCGGGTTCGATCCCTAGTTGGGATGTATGAGGAGGCAAACAATCAGTTTCTTTCTTTCTCATCAATGTTTCTCTCTCTCTCTCCCTTCCTCTCTCTCTAATATCAATAAAAGCATGTCATCTGGTGAGAGTTAAGGTGAAAAAAAGCTTTATAGCAATATGCACTAGTCTTGGGATAACTGCCCCACTGGCTGATGGACATTGTAGCTCCTAATGCCAGAGAGATAGGTGGTTGGGAGAGGTCGTTAGAGAAACAACAAGGATGAGGGTGTCTTTTCTGCACTTAGCCCCCTTTCTGTGCTTCACAGCCCCACTTGGATGGAAGAACCGTGCATCCCATCCCTGCTGGTATGACAAACTTTTTACCCTTCAATAGTTCTCAGTTAAAATTGCACCCCAGCTCTCCTTATTATGCCTTACCTCTAGTGTTCCCCAACCAAAGCACTGAACAGGCCCTCCTTTCTATGAATCAGTCATGTTTTCCAGATCACACCTGTATTCGTGATCTGGGCTTCCCAAGACCCCTGACTCCCTATTTCAGACCAAGCTCACCTGAGAGCCCCAGTTCTGCCATCTATCTCCTCTTCCCCATTCTTTGGCACAGAGAGCCACTGGTTGTTCCAAGCCTGGCATGTGCCCCCCTGAGGAGCTCCCACCCCCTGAGATGCTTTTCCGAAGAAAGAGAAGGAGGCAATATTTGGCAGGAATGCAGCAGGGACCTGGGGGCATCCCAGCCCGAGTAAGGGCTGTCACTTACCACCTGGAGGATCTAAGGAGGCGTCAGAGAATCATCAATGAGTAAGGAGAGACATCTGGGCTCTGGGAGCCAAGCAGGGTTTGGAGGCAGAATGGTTTGAACTAAGGAAGGGGTGGAGGATTTTGAAGGAATCGAAGGTTGTTTAGAAATGAATCGTGAACTTGGTGGGATTGCAGCAGAATTTCCGTAATGTGGAAGGGAGGGAACTAAAGGATTGAGGATGAGCGACATGAGCTGGAAGAAGTGGAAGCTGGATCACTGAAGACAGGAAAACTCTCCATAAAACTAGAGGATAGTGGGGAGCTAGAGATCACCTCTGAGTCCTTGAACTGAAGTAAAAGTACTTCAGTCTGAGGGAAGCAGAAAGTTGGGAATGGAGAGTTGGAAGTCAAATGACAATGCCCCTGGGTCCCAGCAGGAAGTGTTTTAGGACAGAAAGGTGAAGAATGGAGAGACAGGAAGCCTGGCCTCCAGGCACCTCTTTCCTAAGCCTAGAGTCTCCACAGACTAAAGAAGGCCCAGTGGGGCAGCTCTGGGACTGCGTCTGAACCCCTGGTGCATGGCAAAGCAGGCTGTAGATTCCCCAGCACCACTGAACACCCTGATCTGGAAGAGGAGAGGGCAGCCTATCCACAGGAAGAGGACCACTTTCTCACACCTGACAGGGCCCAGGTATGGTTGGAGAGGAACTTGGTGGGGTGATGGAGGGTGATGTGGATGCCTGGTCTTGCATGGAGAGACAGCGGAAGCCAAGAGCCAAGTTGGATTGCTGGATTTGAGGGAAACAAGTCAGAGATTTGGGCGTATTTGGGTATGGGCACTAGAAAATCTGGAGAGAGACACACTTTTCCATTCTTTCAACTCTTTTTTTCACTCTCATCCTTACAGCTCTTTGGTCTCCCTGGAGTCCCCTGGTCCTGGAAGGATCTTGTCTCTCCAGGCAGCTGAGCTCTCTACCTCCCTATAGCACTGTCACAGCCAGTAGGAACCCCCTTAACAGTACCTGGGGGATGGAGTTGCCTGAGGAGTAAGGAGAAACCATCCATGCCCATCCAACATGCTAGCACTGCCTCAAGGACCCAAGCCGCCTTCTCATCGCTGGAATCACCCCCATTTCTGGCATCAAGGCATTCCTGTCCCTAGCCTCTCCCAGTTTCCTCTCCCATCTTCTGCACTAGGCACTAACAGCCATCTGGGCCTCCCATCGCAACCCACCCCCCTCACAGGAACACCCCAAGGCCGGTTGCCGCCCAGGCCTCGCTCCCTGGCAGTGTTCTTTTCCCTGTTCTATCATTAAAAAGCAAACAAGTTGAGCCAGAGTTGTCTTTCTCTCTGGGAAGCGGTGATGGAGAGGCTCATGAGCAAGACCCAGTAACAATGAAGTCAGGCTGGGTCCCCAAAGTTCAATGAGTCATGCCCTGGGCGAGAAAAAGTCCTGCCCCCAGTCCCGCGTTCCTCCCCTGGCACTGGACAGCCACCCGCGCCCCACTCTCCCGGCTCGAGGGTCACCCCAGTCGGCCGAGCTTCCGCCTCCAGGACCCCGGAACCCTGCCCCTCCATACTGCTGCCTCCTCAGGGACTTCCTGGGAGTGAGTCCCTCCACCAGCGCCCCGCCCGGAGTCCCCCAAGTGCAGCACCCAGGTTCCCTTCCCGACCCCCTTCCCCTTAATTGGGAGGCCCCGCCCCGTGCGCAGTGACGTCGGACGCCGCTGTCAGCCGGCGCTGGGGGGGGTCGGTGTGGGGTAGAATGGCCGCTGCCGCCGTCACCTGCGGGACCCCGGGAGGTAAGAGCCAGGGCCTCCTGCCCGCCTCTCCGCCTCCGCGCCAGGGGGCGCAACTCCACCGGTCGGGACTTGGCGCGCCGCGCGGGAGACCACCGCCCCTTCTCCGGGTTCGCTCCCACTGCCCGCTTCCGTCCTCCTCCCTCGCGCCAGGGGGCGCCGCTCCGCGTAGGGCCCCACCGCGGACCTGCCGCGCGGGGACTGCCTTAGGGACCCCTGTACCCCCACTGTCCCTCGCCCGCCGCGCGCCCGCGGACTCTGCTCCTCAGTTTCTACAGAACATCCCTCCCTGCGGGCGGGAGGCAGGACCCGCTCAGCTCAGAGCCTCCCCGGGGACCACCGCCCCACCGCCCCACCGCCCCACCGCCCCACCGCGGGGGGCCGCCCCTGGGCCGGCTCCGCAGCCTCGTAGGCGGCCTAGCCGGGACTGCGCACCTGCGCCCTGGGGCGGAGTCCTTACCCCAGCCCACGCAGCCGAGCTCCGAGGGGCCTCCTCCCCCTCGTCATCCTCGAACACCTGGCGGAGCCCGAGCTGAGAGCCTCCTCCAGCTTCCATCTGTTCCCCGGGAGGGTGGGGGCTCAGGCTGGAGCCGGAGTGGTAGATGGTGTAGGGTACGCCTGGAGGCCGGGGGAGGCAGAGGCGTTTGGGAAGGGTGGGGAGAGAGGTGGGTAAGGGGTGGAGAGGGCTGTCAGCCTCCGGGTCGTCCTGAGGGTGGGAAGCTGGGTCCTGGGTGTCTAACCCAGATTGTCCTAGGCCTTGACCATCCTAGCGCAGAGAGGGAGGTTAGGATCGGTTATCAGATCTGTCTTTACTCCTAGAAAAATAAATAGAGAAGGGACTCAGGGTGTGTCTTCTAAGGCCTAGCTCTCCACTTGGACTTAGATCTCCTGCCCAACCCCCAGCCACCAGCATCCAGGCTCTCATTTGCCAAACCATTCTCCAAGGACCGGATGCCCTGAGTCCCAGTCCCCAGATCCTGACCCCACGGAAGCCCCAGCCCCTTCAAGAGCCCACGCTGTAGGACGCCAGCCTTGCCAGTTCCTCCCCTCCCCCACCCCACCCGACTCTTCCTGATTACTCTGTTCTGTCGCGTCTCCCCACTCACGTTGGTTCCTGGCACCATGTCTGGGTTCTCCCCCTCCCCCATTCCCTGGCCCTACTCTCACATCAGAGCCTATCCCCTTCCTTCCTCTAGCTTCCTCATCTTTCCCAGATACCATGACCCAGTTCTGTACTGCCTCTCCCTCCTCATCCTCAACCTGGATAAGTGTGAGGGCTTCTGCCATGACCTGCTCTCTCTTTTCTCAGCACAGACTCCCCCTCCCCCCGGCCCCTCAGGCCAGGGGTGACCTTGCCCCTGGAACCCTCGCCATGAGTACTAAGGACACCACCGAGGTTGCTGGTGAGTCCACAATCTAGGTTCCCACTTTGGGCACAACCTTTCTCTCTCCCTGCCCTGCGGCGACTGTAATTCTTGGATTCCCTGCTCTCCTGCTCATTTCAGCTTCCCCTGGTGCTCTGGATTCAGCCCTTTGCCTCTGGGCTAGCACACTAAACCCTTCTTTCTAATTTTTCTCTAGAGAACAGCCACCACCTGAAGATCTTTCTCCCGAAGAAGCTATTGGAGTGTCTTCCTCGATGTCCGCTGCTGCCTCCAGAGCGGCTACGGTGGAATACAAATGAGGTTTTCTAGGGAGCTTGGGGGATTAGGGCCTAGCAAGGTCTGGCAAGCTACAGGAAGGTGAATGGGAGTCCCTGTGTCTGTCCACACTCTCAAGTGCAGAATACTATATTCAGGGCTCTTCGGAGATCCTAGGAGAGGTATAAAGACTGGCATCTTGTAGGAGCTCATTTCTTAGCATATCCACCTGAGTGAAAATAATAGACACCACCATTAAAGTATTTCTTACAAACCAGGCGTTATGCTAAGTACTCAACCTGCACGATCTCATTCCGTAGCTCTAAGGATGCTATCTATAGAGCAAGCACTGTTATCCCTGTGGTATAGATGAGGAAACCGACTTAGTTCATGTAGTTTAACTCACTCTAGAGCTCCTGCTTTTAACCACCACGGATGCTGCTTCCTTCTGTACTCCCTACCTGCACCCAGTGCTTTGTATGCGCTTGGCGGGTGATCATTATTGATCTGATTATTTGATTAGAAGAGAACTTTTAGTAAAAAGGTGTGTGTGTATGTTATTCTTAGTGCCAGATGGCTGCGTGGAGATCTGGGGAGGGATTTGGTCTATAGGACGGCTAGGATTTCCAGACTCAAAGAGATGTATACATGGCACTTCAGGCTTGTAGGGCACTAACATTAAGGGTGTTACTGCTCAGGACAAGTTCAGGGAAGAATCAATGGACCAGTCTGGCTGGAATGGTAGGTGCACTATGAGTAAATAGTGTGAACGTAGGAGTGATGGTTTGATCCCTGGTCAGGGAGAACCTTGGAATCAGGCTGAGGAATCTGGGATTCCTGGCAGTGTCAAACTATTGAAGTTTTCTGAGTCAGGAAGTGGCACAAAAATGGTATTTGGAGAAAGTAAAATAATATGCAGTATGAACAAAGAAGGACGAAAGCTTGGAACTGGCCCCAAGATAAAAGCCCCAGTTGGAAGGGAGGGAAGGAGAGGTTAGACTTTTGTCTGCAATGGAACCTGGGATTCTTAGGAGGGCAGTGGGCCTTGCTGGGTCCTGATACCTGGCAGCATCCTCCACTAGCTGCCAGAACTCAGCAGAGAGTGAGACTGAGGGGATGACCAAGAGGCCAGGCTGAGACTCTATGAAGGTGACACCCCCCTGAGTACCTCCTCTCCTACAGGAGATTGCATCCTACTTGATCACCTTTGAGAAGCATGATGAGTGGCTATCCTGTGCCCCAAAGACAAGGTGAGAAAGTTTGTGAAGGTGGGGACTGGCAGGAGTCCTGGGTTCTGTTCACAGAACTCAAGGCCAACTTTTCCCTCTTCAGGCCTCAGAATGGCTCCATTATCCTCTACAACCGTAAGAAGGTGAAATACCGGAAGGATGGTTACCTCTGGAAGAAGCGGAAGGATGGGAAGACCACCCGAGAGGACCACATGAAGCTAAAGGTCCAGGGCATGGAGGTAAGCAAGGCATCCAACTCACCCTTCTCAACTCTTAGCTGGGTTCCAGCCCTGCCAGGAGTTGGTGCCATGGTCTGCCTCACCACCCTCTCTTCTCACTCACTTTGCATCAGCTGACTGATAGCTTAGCCCACCCTCCACATCCCATTTCCATCCATGTCCCAGCTGTCCAGGCCTTAGGTCATGCCTCCCCTGGAGGACATCAATGCTCAGTTCCCTCACCTCTCTTGCATTTCCCTCAGGAGTCCAAGTACTGAACCTCTAAGCACAGGGTTATCTTCCCCAAATCATTGCTCCTCATCTTAGGTGTGTTCTTGCCCTGCCCTCTGATTTCTAGATAGTCCTATATCTCAAATGTGGTCCTCATTGTAAGGCCCTGGTCCCACTGTTCCCTTCTACCTCTCTATGATTTGGGGTGCTGGAATTTTAAAGGTGTGGGGAATAGGTGGGGGTCGGTAAGGGTTGAAGAGGAACTGGTGGAAAGATTGGGATTCCTGCAAAGGAACTGAACAGAGGAAGAGTTGGGGAGCAGACTAGCCCTCCCCCCACCCCAGCCTGTCTCCTGGCAGTGTCTCTATGGCTGCTACGTTCACTCTTCCATCGTCCCCACATTCCATCGGCGCTGCTACTGGCTGCTCCAGGTAAGGATGGAAGGGCTCTGGGAGCCACACTCTTCTTGGCTCTTTGAGGGAGATGGGGTCTGAAAGGATGCAGTGGAAGGATGACTAGGTTCTGAGTGGGAAAAGGAGCCTGGGAAGATAGGGAGTTGGGGATAGCCAGAATTTGGGGATGAGGTTGGGGGTTGCCTGGGAAGAAAGTGAGGACTAGGAAGCTGAGCCCCTGGATCTCAGGACCCCATGGTGGTCTGTGTGTGTACTCTTATGCCCTCAGAACCCTGACATCGTCCTTGTGCACTACCTGAACGTCCCAGCCCTGGAGGATTGTGGAAAGGGCTGCAGCCCCATCTTTTGTTCCATCAGCAGTGACCGTCGAGAGTGGCTGAAGTGGTCCCGGGAGGAGCTGTTGGGACAGCTGAAGCCCATGTGTAAGGCAGCAGGGCTAGGACAGTGCTCCAAGGGGAGAGTGGAAACAGGGGCCTCCCAAAGGTACCAGGAGCCTGTAGGGTGACCATTTCCCTCTAAGCCAGAGGGTGCTTTCCTATGGGGGTGCTAGGCTTCCTGGTGAGTTCTAAGGTGTTGGAATATGGAGAAGGGACAGCTGTGAACTACAAATTCAAGCAGTCTTGAGGCTGCTGGCCTCTTTGCACCTGGCCAGAAGTCTTGGAGCATCTCAGGTGCTTGAAGGAGCCATCAAGATGCTCTGGGGACTTCTGTGGGGGTCCCATAGCACTTCCCCCCAACTCTCCTCTAGTTCATGGCATCAAGTGGAGCTGTGGGAATGGGACAGAGGAGTTCTCTGTAGAGCAGCTGGTGCAGCAGATCCTGGACACCCACCCGACCAAGCCTGCACCCCGAACCCATGCCTGTCTCTGCAGTGGGGGCCTTGGTTAGTGACCCCTGATCTTGGTTGGAGCTCTCTTTCTGTCTAGTCACACTGCACTTACTCAAGCCAGGGGTATATCTGTCTTGCTGGGATTTGCATGCTGGTTTGCATGTCCCTGAAAGATGGGCCAGATGGACAGAAGCCTTCCCTTCTGGGTGTACACGGGCCCCAGCTCCTTTTACTTGAGTCTTGGCAGCCCAGGCTCTTTATCTGACATATACCCTTAGCACTACCCCAGTACTACCACTTAGACGCAGCCTTAGCTTTATTCCTAATTGGTACCCCCTTGGTTCTGTCCTTTTGCCTTTTTTTTTTTCCCCCAAATGCTTTTACCTATTTTTCTCACTTTTTCTTCCAAGCCTTCAGTCCTTCCCTGCCAAGCTCCTCCACCAGTCCGTTTAATTGGGGGGAGGAGAAGTCTTTCTGCTGCCCCCGAGTGGCCACAATCAGTATTACATCTCTGGGATGTAGTGCAGCCGTAGGAACGACCTGAGGAACTTGTGGAAAGATGGGGATTCCTGCAAAGGAACAGAGGAAGAGCTGGGGAGCAGACTAGCCCTCCCCCCACCCCAGCCTGGGAATGCTGGAGAAACATGTGTCATATCCCTTCTCTCCTCCCCACCTCTTTCCATTCCAGGTTCCGGAAGCCTTACGCACAAATGCAGCAGCACGAAACACCGCATCATCTCTCCCAAAGTGGAGCCCCGAGCTTTAACCCTGACCTCTATCCCCCAGCCCCACCCCCCTGAGCCCCCTCCACTGATAGCCCCACTTCCCCCAGAGCTCCCCAAGGCGCATACCTCCCCATCTTCTTCCTCCTCTTCCTCCTCTTCATCAGGCTTTGCAGAACCCCTAGAGGTCAGACCTAGCCCTCCCACCTCTCGAGGGGGTTCATCGAGGGGAGGCACCGCTATCCTCCTCCTGACTGGACTGGAGCAGCGTACGGGGGGCTTGACACCCACCAGACACTTGGCTCCCCAGGCTGATCCTCACCCTTCCATGAGCTTGGCTGTGGTTGTAGGCTCTGAGCCCTCTGCCCCACCAGCTCCTCCCAGTCCTGCCTTTGACCCTGACCGTTTTCTCAACAGCCCCCAGAGGGGCCAGACATATGGAGGGGGGCAGGGGGTAAGCCCAGACTTCCCTGAGGCAGAGGCTGCCCATACCCCCTGTCCTGCCCTAGAGCCTGCTGCTGCCCTGGAGCCCCAGGCAGCTGCTCGGGGTTCCCCTCCACAGTCAGTAGGTGGTGGGAGAAGAGGAAACTGCTTCTTCATTCAGGATGATGATAGTGGGGAGGAGCTTAAGGCCCAGGGGCCTGCCCCACCTGTACCTTCCCCGCCTCCTTCACCACCACCCTCACCTGCCCCCTCAGAGTCATCGGGCAGGGTAGGAAGAGGGGAGACCTTGTTTGGAGGAGCTGGTGGGGCCAGCGAGCTGGAGCCCTTCAGTCTTTCATCATTCCCAGACCTTATGGAAGAACTCATCAGTGATGAAGCTCCAAGCATACCTGCCCCAACCCCCCAGCTCTCTCCTGCCCTTAGCACTATCACAGACTTCTCCCCAGAGTGGTCCTACCCAGAGGTGAGTCTTCACCCCTCCGTCCCGCTTACCCCATGGTCTGTGGCCTAGTTATCATGGCTGCTTAGTTTTCCCAACCTCTATTTTTCCAGGGTGTAGCTTCTTTCCTGTTTCCATAGTTCTTCTGATTCACCCTTCTCCCTTATTTCCCCTTCCTTCCCCTTCCATGTGGTTGTATGGGTCCCCCAAGTGCCCAGGGGACTTCATTCCCTTGGTGACTTTCACAGGGAGGGAATTGGGGCAACTCAGTGTGGAGAAGAGAAAGCACAGCAGGGATATGATTATAGACTTTGGGAAGCTAAAAGACTGTCTTCATTAGTAGAGAAGTTCTGCTTTATGCTGCCCTAGAGAGGGAATGGAGGAACTACAGTGGGGGCTTAAGAAAAGGACTTCCTCCTGGTGACAGCTATCTGCAAATGAGTCAGTAGCCTTTGGCAAGGTGGAGGGCAGGGATGTTGGGGAGGGACAGATTAGCTGACCTTACCCTGGTGGGTCCTATCCAATCCCTGTGCTACCAGACTCTAGCACAGGGCCTGCCACATAGTAGATACTCTCTCAAGGTCTGAATGAACGAACGAACGAGTGAGTGAGTGAGTGAATGAATACCCAGCAGAGTTCTAGTCACAGGCCCTCTGACTTCTGTCTGCAGGGTGGGGTCAAGGTGCTCATCACAGGTCCTTGGACAGAGGCCTCCGAGCATTACTCCTGTGTCTTTGATCACATCGCAGTGCCAGCATCACTTGTCCAGCCTGGTGTCTTACGCTGCTACTGTCCTGGTATGGGGACTGGGGATAGTGGGGGAAGGGACTAACTGACGTGGGCATTTCAGACTTCCCAGAAGCACTGGGAACAAAGGTGTTGAATTGTTTCTGAGAGCACAAAGACCTCATCCAGTCTCAAGGATAAGTCCCATGGTCCCCCAGCAGGAAGATGAGTCTGGGCTTAGGTGTCAGAAGATTAGGGTTCTGGTCCAAGAAATCTACTCCTTACCTCACTAGTGATACGTCCGCTCCTTTCTTGGGTCCTTGGCCTCCCCTCCTGTAAGGTCAGGCATTTGACCCAAGGAGTCTCTAATGTCTGTTCAGGCCTCTGGCTGAGCCAGAGACTGGCTCTTGGAAGAATGAGAAAGGAGAGATGTTGGTCTCCTCCGAACAGTCTTGGGACTGAAGGACATTGGCTTCTAGACCTGTGCTAATACAGTAGCTGTTAGCTACATGTGCCAATTGAAATTAATTAAAATTAAATAAAATTTAAGATTCAGTTCCTCAGTCACACTAACCACATTTTGAGTGCTCAATAGCCACATGTGGTTAGTGCTACCCCATTGAACAGTGCGGATAAACATTTCCATCATTGAGGAAAGTTTTGTTGGACAGTACTTGTCTAGATGTCACTGCCAAGGCTTGCCTGCCCTTTTGCCACCAGTCTTGCCCCTTACCCTGCACTCAACAGTCAGCCTTACTGTGGGACCCCCAAGGATCACCAGAGTGACAGGGTGACAACTTTGTTGTTGGTGAGTGTGTTCTCCCCCCGATCTCAACAGCACTATTCAGTGGAGGCTAGGGGTTGGGAGGAAGAGCCTCAGCCCCTGGTCTTGGGACCAGGGCCTGGTGGTTTTTTCTCAAGGCTATAGCTCTTGAGACCCTGGGACATAGCTCTCACTAGATACCATTGAGCAGCTAGCTCACCTTCCCCACATCTTAGTAACAGGGTCATGACCTCTGGACACTGATCCTGGGAGACTAAGGGGTTTATCTACCATCAAATTGTTTATAAGTACAGGTATCTCTTGACCCTCAGCTTCCAGGCCTTGGTGCTGAATAACAATTATCCTTAACTACAGGGTCTTGAGTCCAAGGGGTCTCTGGCCCATAGCAGGTATTAAGTACTTGAATGAATGGAATCCCTTCCCAGCTAGTGGCAAGGCTACAGAAGCCAACAGCCTCTTGGCCTACAGCACAGAAGTTGGGGAGCTTGATCTAAATGACCATCTGTGGCTCTAACACAAGGGGCCAGAGAAGGAGCTGGGGAACGAGAGCCCTTCTCACTGATCTTGCCCTCCCCAGCCCATGAGGTAGGGCTGGTGTCTTTGCAGGTGGCCGGGCGGGAGGGGCCCCTTTCTGCTTCTGTGCTCTTTGAGTATCGAGCCCGCCGATTCCTGTCACTGCCTAGTACTCAGCTCGACTGGTTGTCACTAGATGGTAAGTACCTAGCCCTCTGATACCAAGTATCGGGCCCCACAACCTTTGAGCATGACATGCTCCTAGACCCCTCAGCACTCAGGTGGCCACTACCTAGCCCACATTTACCAGTCTTTTCCCAACTGCTTCGTTGGTCAAATGCAACAGCAAACTTCCCCTACCTCCTCTTCCCTGTAAATCTTGGAGCCATATTTGTCCCAGTTCTTGCCCTGTCTTTTCCATCCCAAAGGATGAGATCTAGGCAAGGGAGGCCAAGGGGGAGCAGGAACAGGGTCTAGAGCAATATGTATGGGATGTGCAAGTGCGTATATACACACACATACACATATTTAGACATGTATTGTTTTCTTCTCTATAACGATATGTATTTATTATAGGAAATTACAGAAAAGCACAAACTACAAAGTAGATAATGAAAACTGCCGATATTACTACTCAGTAATATTTACTACTTTAATATCATGGTGTACTTTCTCATACACACACACTTTCTTATACAAACACACAGACGCGCACACATACACGTGTATGTGTGTATTTATTTAAATCTAGCACTGTGTTCCTCATACGGGCTTTGAGAATTGTTTCTGCTCCTGCTTCTTTCTCAGGGTTTGCGCTTCTCTGTCTTCTCCTCTGGGTGTCTCTGTTGTTGCCTCCTAGTTTCTCAGTTCTGCTGTCACCCCGTTGAGTTTGTCTCCCTCCATCCCTACTTCTCTCCCTCAGAGCTGCCCTTTCACAAAGCCCGAGTGTGGGTTGTGTGTGGGTTGCCCTGCAGCCTACCTTGGGACCTTGCCAGGTCTCCCAGGCCTGTTCTGTCTGTCCTGCTGTGACTGCTCCTCACCTTGCTTTCCTGTCCCTTCCTACTTTGTGTTATACCCTCTCTTGTGGGCTGCCTCCCTCCCTCTTTCATTTTTCCTTGGACCAGGGTCTTAACTTGTCCCTCTTCTTCTGTTCCTTGTTGCTTGTGTGGGACAGTTCCCAGCTTTCCTCTGTCCTCTGTCCCCTCCTTTCACCTTGTTGATCCTTTCTGCTCTCTCTCCTCTGTGTTGTCCACCTTCCTCCCCACCATCACTTCTATACCTCCATCCCCTTCTGCATAGCATCTCAAAACATCCCTGACCTCCACCCCGTTTCTCTGTGCCTGTTTTTCCATGGCTCTGATCCTCTCCCGCCCCTCCTCCTTGTCCCTGAGTGATCTCAAGAGGGGACAGATATAGCTTGGGGTGTGTGTGTGTGCATGTGTATTTGTGCATGGGGTGAGGGGAGGAGGAGGAATGGACATGGCTATCCATCTCTGTCATGTTCCCTCCCCACCATCCTCTTTGTAGACAGCTGTGGGGGACCAGGAGCAGGGGGCGGTGCTTTTCAAGTTACAATCCCTGACCTCTTTTGGGCAGTGGTTAACAGAGCAGGGACCAGCATGGGGGACAAAGGTAGTGTCTGGGGCAGAACTGACAGCGGTTTACCTAGAAGGCTGAGGGAATGCGTGTGTATGTATGATCTGGAGCAGTTCGGGGCTGGATGCTATGTGGAAATTCCTCCTGTCTCTGTGTCTTGAAGGACACAGTTGTGGTTCTGGATTTTGGTCCTAGATCAATGAGTAGTGTTAAGAGCCCTAGCTTAAGGACTGAGTCCTGGTTGGCTGTGTTTCCAAGGTGGGTGGGTAAAAAGGCTGTTATTTTGGAGAAGAAAGAATATGATTCTATGTCTCCACCTCCCAGATCCTAGAATAGGTCCAGTTCTGGTGTTCAGGGCATCACCTAGGCCCTGCCCACTAAGCCTTCCATACCCATTCCCCCTCAGACAACCAGTTCCGGATGTCCATACTGGAGCGACTGGAGCAGATGGAGAAGCGGATGGCAGAGATTGCAGCGGCTGGGCAGGCACCTTGCCAGGGTCCTGATGTCCCTCCAATGCAGGTACTTCCATGAGGGAGGTCTGGCGAATGGAGAGAGGGTCTCCCTAAGGAAAATGGCTCTGGTGTGTGACTTCTCACTTCCCTGTCCCCAACCTCCCCAGCCAGCCCTCCTCCCTAGTTCCTGACATCATCCTGTTCCCACCCCCGCCCTGTGGCAAGAGTGGCTATTCTGGGCACCCTCTTGGCATGACAGGCTTCAGACTATTTCTGGTCTGAAGAAGGGTGGAGGTGAAGGAGAGGGGTGGGGGAGGGGACCACGAGGGTTGGGGTTCAGTGCTTTGTGGGTCCTTAGTCTCTGAAGGAAGAAAACTGGGAAAGGACTCTGGGTTCTGAAGGGGAGAAGCCATCTGTGCATATAGCCTGATCTGCGCTGGTGTGAAGGCTCAACATGGGCAAGGGTGTGTGATGTCTGGCTGCCGGAGGGTCTGGAGAAGGCTGGCTGTGGGAGTGGGGGACACCCAGGAACTTGAACTAGGAGAATAAGCCATTAGAGATCTGGGTGGTGGGAACCTGGAGTGAGAAGTATGGGAGGGGGCGGAATTAGAAGCTGAGAGGACAGGTATAGGATGGCCAAGGCCATCCCAAGCCAGAAGACCAGATGCTCAGTTCTCTGCATAAGGGTGTGTGTACTACAGGATGAAGGCCAGGGGCCTGGGTTCGAGGCACGGGTGGTGGTCTTGGTAGAGAGCATGATCCCACGCTCCACCTGGAGGGGTCCTGAACGTCTGGCCCACGGAAGCCCCTTCCGGGGCATGAGTCTTCTGCACCTGGCTGCTGCCCAGGGCTACGCCCGCCTCATCGAGACCCTGAGCCAGTGGCGGTGAGCAGGGGAAAGCAGGGAGGGGGCTGGGCAACCACTGGGACAGAAGTGCCAGGGGACTAAGGGGGACTGGAGCCCTGCCGAGAGGGAGTTGGGGTTACTGGGAAGGCAGAGAGGCTGGAAGATTTGTATTGGGGGGAATTTAATATCCCCTGAGTTACAACACTGACTTCTTGACCTGTCACTTTATTTTTTCCATCACCATTTATCCCCTCTGTGCCCTCTTCCACCTCCACCACCAACCCCTGCAATCTCCACGCTGTCGTCCATGTCCATGAGTTCTTTGTTCTTTTTTGTTCAATCCCTCCACCTGCCCCCGACACCCTCCCTCCTTCCATTTTTTAATCTCTTGACTTCCTCATCCCACTGACTGTAGCGCTTCTAGACAGCTGTTTCCCAGTCCCTTCAGTTCCAATGTTCCCACTTTTTCCCTGACTGGGCTCTGTCCCTTTCCCAAACCCTTCAGAAGTGTGGAGACCGGAAGCTTGGACTTAGAGCAAGAGGTTGACCCGCTCAACGTGGATCATTTCTCTTGCACCCCTCTGGTGAGGATGCGTATTCCTGAGCGCATGCAGGGCAACAGGAAATGGGAAGGGTGCTTAAAGGGAAGACCCCCAGCAGGAGGAGTGGGGAGGGCAAGGAGCTGAAGATGTGGCCACCGGGAGAAAGGGCCCCAGGCCCACCCCCACCTGTCCCCACTCCTCCTAGCCTTTCCCTGCCTCTCTCCTTAGATGTGGGCTTGTGCCCTGGGACACCTGGAAGCTGCTGTGCTCCTTTTCCGTTGGAACCGGCAGGCACTGAGCATTCCCGACTCTCTGGGCCGTCTCCCCCTGTCTGTGGCTCATTCCCGGGGTCATGTGCGCCTTGCCCGCTGCCTTGAGGAACTGCAGAGACAGGAAGCTTCAGCTGAGCCCCCACTTGCCCTGTCGCCACCCTCCTCCAGCCCAGACACTGGTGAGGGTTGTCTCTAATTTTTTAAGAGGGGGATGTGTGTAGGAGGATAGGCTAGGGGAAGCTGAAGAACGGGAGACAGAAATTAAGAGGAGGGAAACCGAGGAGGGGGCAGGGATGGGGAGATAATACTAGCAAGAACAGACAGGAGACCGAGAGCCAAGATGGGGCAGGCAGGTGATAGCAGATGGCTCCTGCTGCCCTCACCCTCCTCTCTTACCTTACAGGTCTGAGCAGTGTCTCCTCACCCTCAGAGCTGTCGGATGGCACTTTTTCTGTCACATCAGCCTATTCTAGTGCCCCAGATGGAAGTCCTCCCCCAGCTCCTCTGCCAGCCTCTGAGATTATTATGGAGATGGTCCCAGGCCAGCTCTCCTCTGGTGCCCCAGAGGCTCCCCTTCTCCTCATGGACTATGAAGCCACCAACCCCAAAGGGCCCCCACCTTCACCACCTCCTCTCCCACCAGCCCCGGATGCTGGGGCTGCTCCAGAGGAAGCTTATAGCCCACCGGCTGTGGACGTGATCCCGGTACCACTTGTATTGATGAGATTATGAGGGCTAGAAAGAGTGGGGTACAGGGGTGGGGTGAGGTTGACTAGTCCATGAAACAGACTGAGTCTTGCTTCAGTTTGGGAAGAAGGGGCCACTTACCCTCATTTTTGGACAAGCAAGGTAATCCTTTGTTTAGTTTCCATCAGAGCTTGACTCAGAAGTCATGAGGCATCAGAGGTTAAAAATTCTGGGGAATATCCTCAGTTAGAGCTGGATTGTAGGGGTTACCAGAGTGATGGAGGGAAGTTGGGAGGATTGTAGAAGAGAGAGGCTCGCAATATGGAAGCATCTATCTCGCAATGACCTTTGGTAAGGAGGCTTTTACATGGTGAAAGTTCAGTCTTGTGGAATAAATAAATGAGAGTAAATATTCAGGTGTAGCAGCAAGAACCTGAGGACATACTTGCTTTAGAGAGGCTAATGGATTAGAGAGGTCAGGGTAGCACTGTAAGTACAAAGAACTTACAAATTTCCAATAGGTAGGCTGTGTTGCATGTGGCCAGCAGGAAGTGCTGCAGGTTTCAGGGCTGGAGTAAAGGCAAGGCTAAAGCCATTCAATAAGGTGTCATGTGGTCAGTATGCTTTGAGCTGGTTCTTGGAGAGCTGAAGGGGGATGGGGTGGCAGGCATGGCCAAGCCTATGGGTAAGATGTGCTGCTCAGCTTGCATGGGCCAGGCCTGGGTGGGACAATCAGCAGTCAGCCTAGAAAGCTAAATCCTTCATTTGCTCAGCTCTTGAATCTCCATTTGGAGTATATGCTTCCTATCCTATGTTCTCCACAACATTTCAACACAGGTAGAAGTCCAGTAAGTATAAATGAATGAATCTGGAACAGTGGTAGAGAAAGGCTGGGGTTAGAAAGGACAGCAATTCCTGAGGCCTCATCTGGTGGTGAGAGGAGGAACAAGACAGGAAGTGGACTGAGGCTACAGCTGTCAGGGCAGGAATATCTGGCAGTTGGGACCCCACAAGGCTCACCCAGCTTTTCCATCCAGGTGGACATGATCTCACTGGCCAAGCAGATCATCGAAGCCACACCAGAACGGATTAAACGAGAAGGCTTTGTGGGGCTGCCTGAGGCTGGAGCCTCAATACGGGAGCGGACAGGGGCCCTGGGGCTCAGCGAGACCATGTCCTGGCTGGCCAGCTACCTGGAGAATGTGGACCATTTCCCCAGCTCTGCCCCTTCCAGGTGACCAGCTTAGGACAGCCTCCAGATTCTTCTCAATGGGAGATGGGAAGGGGGAACATAGCTTCCCCATAGCCAAAGATCCATTCTGGCAGAGGCCCCAAGGGCCTTTGAGAAGAGTACTGGAACAGGCTGATAAGCTATGAAGTCATGCTCTCCAGGCTCTGTTGGTGGGGGTTTCCCTTTACAGCAACCCCTAGGCAGGAGAAGAGGGACTTCACATGCCCCATGACTTGCCTTCTTCCTATTCCTACAGCGAACTGTCTTTTGAGCGGGGTCGCCTGGCCATACCTCCAGCACCTTCCTGGGCAGAGTTTCTCTCTGCATCAGCCAGTGGCAAGATGGAGAGTGATTTTGCCCTGCTGACATTATCGGATCATGAGCAGCGGGAACTGTATGAGGCAGCCCGAGTCATCCAGACAGCCTTCCGAAAGTACAAGGTCAGGAGGCTGGGAGGTCTTAGGGGAAGAATTACACAATCTTTGAGTCGGGAGACTGTGGGCTCCTAGGACTCTGGGAGGGAGAGCAGTCATCCAGAGAGGCCTCAGATGGGGTAAAGGGTCAGGGGACCTCAGGCAAGTTAGAAGGACAGATCACATGTCTATTAGGTATGCCTTCAAGTGGTGAGACTTCCTGTTTTTCCCTTAGGGCCGGTGGCTGAAGGAGCAGCAGGAGGTAGCAGCAGCTGTGATCCAGCGCTGTTACCGGAAGTACAAGCAGGTGAGATGTTTCTCTCTCTAAAACATAACCAACCCAAACCCACCCATTCCAGCCCAGAGCATACAGAATGCTGCTGGAGCCCTGACTCCCCTTCTCTCTCCACAAGCTGACCTGGATTGCACTTAAGGTATTAGGCATGAGATCTGGGTGTGAGGTTGTCTGTGATGATTCAAGCCTTTCCATGAGCGTGTGGGTTAGAGAAAGAGACCTGTGTCAGCTGACCTTGGGGTGACCCTCATGGGTTTGGGTTTCTGTCCCTCTATTTCAGCCCATTTCTCCTCCCCACTCCTACAGTTTGCACTCTATAAGAAGATGACCCAGGCGGCCATCCTGATCCAGAGCAAGTTCCGAAGCTACTATGAACAGAAGCGATTTCAGCAGAGCCGCAGAGCAGCTGTGCTCATCCAGCAGCATTACCGCTCCTACCGCCGCAGACCCACAGGCAGCCTACCTGCCCGAAACAAGTACGGGTCCAGCCCTTAAGCCCTCTGTGCCTGCCCACTGCATCCATGCCCACTGCCCATGGGCCCCCAACTCCCAGCTTATCCTGCCCCCAGCCCTTCCTTGCTAGGGTCCCAAAGGGGCTGAGGGCAGGGGATGCCTTAGTGTTGTGTGAGGTCTCATCTTTTCTTTCTTCTGCCAGAGGCTCTTTTCTCACAAAGAAGCAGGACCAGGCAGCCCGGAAAATCATGAGATTCCTGCGGCGCTGCCGACACAGGTACTCATCCTTTCTCCTGCTGGATTTTGCTCTGCCTCCTCCATCACCCCAGATCTGCTGGTCTCCTCTGACTCCTTCCTTGTCTCTCTACAGGATGAGGGAACTGAAGCAGAACCAGGAGCTGGAAGGGCTTCCCCAACCTGGACTGGCCACCTGACCTCTCCCTACCCTGGAGGCCGCTTCTTGTAGTCTTAAGGGAGAGGGCTCTCTGGGGGAGGAGCCCCCTGTCGGCAGCTTTCCTCGTCACTTTGTTTGGAGATCTTCCTAGGTCTCTATCCTCCCCCTCCAAAGTGCTGAACTCCCTCTCCCACTCCCCAGCTCCTCTTCCCTCCGGGTCGTGCCCCCTCTTTCGCTCCCCGGCTCCAGAAGACCCACACCCCACATACCTGCATCTTTAGCTGTGACCTCCGGAGCCCTGCCTGCCCCGTTTCCACAGCTCCCTCCCTGCCTGCACCCGCCTCGCCCCTTTCCTGACTTGCCTTATTTATTCGTTCGATGCGTCTCTGAATGTATCAGCTTGGCCCCACCTCTGCCTTCTGCACTCTCCCCTTGTGTTTCAGGGCTGACCGTGCCCCCACCCGACTCCGCATGTTTGCGTCTGTTTCCTCCTTTTCTGGCCCTGTGTTCCCCCCTATCACTCCGACTCTGGCCACCAACTTCGGGGCCAAAAGGGGGTCTGTATATAGGAACTCATTGCGGAGTCCCGCCCCATCCCCTGATGGGAGGGGGTTTGTAAATATGTAACATACAGAGTATAGTGAAGAATCTATTTAAGGCGCCGCGGGGAGGGCTGCACAGCCGGGCTTGTGGTTCCTGGGCGCGGCGGGAGCCTCCTGCCGGCCCCACGAGCACTTTCTACTTGTGCATGGGCTTGGTTTCTACGAATTGCCATTAAACATCGCTGCACCAGCCAGCCTCCGACTTCTGTCTGCGGGGGGCGGGGCGGGACGGGGGCGGGGTCTCGGCTGGCGGGAGGCTGCTGATAGTGCTGGGCCAGATCACAGCCGGGGCGGGACCGGCAAGGTTTTCCACCTCCGACGTGTTTCCGGCCTTAAAGGCACTTCGCCCTTCCCTTTAAGACGCACCGCCCCCTCTCTGTCACTCCCAAGATGGCGGACCTACTGGGCTCCATCCTGAGCTCCATGGAAAAGCCACCCAGCCTCGGTGACCAGGAGACTCGGCGCAGGGCCCGAGGTGAGGATCCCAAATTCACATCTGCCTTTGTTCACTCGATTCCCAGGACCGCATTCTTCCTTCTTTAGACGGTGCCGCCTCTTCAACCTTGAAAGACCCCTCACAGGCCCCTTTAGAGACCCCCCAGAGTCCCTACAAGGGCTGCCGACCCGCCCGCTGGTCGTAGCGGACGATGATTGGCTACCCGAAGCCTAGTGTCAGCTTCCTGCCGCTTTCCTTACCCCGGCCTCGCAATCCTTGTTTTCCATTCGCGGACAGGCCCGCCTGTCCGCTGGTGGCGTGCTCTGATTGGTAGGCTGCCTTCGACCCCACCCAACCCTTAGTGTTTCCTTGGCCCGCCTTCGGGTGGCAGGAGGGCGTGTTCGGTCACCCAGCCCCTCCCATATCTGGCCTGAGAGTCCCACGACCCATTCCCATTCTGATTGGTCCAGGGGCACGCCCATCCGCAGTCCTTTCACTTCTATTGGCTACCATAACTTAAGGTCTACCTATTAAAGACCTTCCTCTGGCCCACTGGCTCACTCACCGCCAGCACCTCCAATTGGTTGCTGGGTCCATGCCCTTATGCCCCTCCCACTTGACTTATCGGGCCCCTTCTACCTCTTTCCAGCCCTTATCTCACCCGTAGTCTTACATTGAGTTCCCCGAGCGGTCGTGCGGTTGATTGGGGAGGAGAGAATGCCTCTACGCGGTCCGATTGGCTGTAGGCTCCCCGCTTGTGTTCTCAGAATAACGTCCTTGCCGGCGGGCTCAAGAAAGAGTTCGTCTGCCAGCGTAGGGCGCGGCCAGCCTGGCTGCAGGCTTTCCCTGGGTTGCTCGTGCTGTGGCGTGTGAATGAGTCTGACAGAATCTGCCTTGGGACGGACCCCAGCCCCAACCCTGCGGGCCTTGCGATCACGGATAAGCCCCATCCCGGACACCGGCTCCCCATCCGCCCTAGGGGGCCAGAGCAGGCTGGATGCCTTCAAAGTGTTCATCAAGTGCTGCTTAATATCGAAATATATTTACTGAACGGTTGCTAGGGGCCAAGGGTACCCTCAGGAGCCCACCATATGAAGCATGGATGAAATGCGCTTTGATTAAATCATCACACAAGTTTAATAACCAACTTGATAAGTACTCTGAAAGAAAAATAATTGTTATGAGAGCAGCTAACTAGGGGTCCTTAACCTAGTCTGCAGTGAGCTGAGATCTGTAGAATAGATAATTCAGTAAGTGACAGAGGAAACAGTGTTACAGGCAGAGATGTGCATTTGAAAGCTCTGAGGAAGGAGGGAACATAATGGGAACTGGCGATTGGAATTATTTCATGCTCATCATGACTGTCTAGGTTCACCAGCAGCAGTTGACAGACTAGGAAGCCAAGATTCAGAGTTTAGTCACTTGCCTGAGGTCACAGGGTTACTGTGGCAGGGTTTTAAACCCAGGTGTGACTTTTAAGCCTGTGACCTTAACCATCGTCTTATGCCATCTCCTCGAATACAGAGAAAACTCAGAAACCAGTCAGCAAACATTCAATGGCCACAGTGGGATGCACTGATGGTCAAGAGCCCTTGATGTCAAAGAGCTGAGAGCTCCTAAGTTGTCAGGCTCTAGGGCCACAGAATAACTGGATAAGAGATGAACAGGGTCCCTGTCTCCTAGGAGCTTATAGTGGTAGGGGAAACAAATAAATAGTTAAATTATATTAGTTCTCAGCACATGCTATAGCAGATGTCTGAACCAAATGTGTGTGGGCCCCAGAGAAAGTGAGTAACTCTGCCTCATGCTGTATCTCAAATTTTGCAAGAGGAGGAAAAGCATTTCGAGCAGAAGGAACAACATGTGCAAAGGCATGGAGTAATTAGGAAAATGGGAAGAGGTCATTGCAGCTAGAGGTATTCAGATCCTGTGGAAGAAGTTGGCCTTACAGATATAAAGAATTTGAAATAGCAGAAGAGAGGAGAGGGGGTATTAATATGCAAGGATGGGAAGTTCCTCTACAGCTGACTTTGAACACCTCCATTCCCAAAGGAGAGAGGTGTCAGATTAGCCATTTCAGCTTCACCTTGTATGTAGAAGTGAGAAGTTGCGGGGAGGGGGCGATTACGAAATATAGGAAGTTAATTTCCCCTTTCCTATGTAGACAATGAGATGATAAACTCTTTAAGGCCAGGGCTTAGTCTGTTCGCCTTACTTCCCCAGGTGCCTTATAGTTCTTTGAATATTGTGGGTATTAAATAAATGTTAATTGGTTACCCCTGTGAGATTAGGAAATTAGGTTAAGCATGATTCTAATCTTTGCTACTCTTACTAAGCTCTTGAAGGGCAAAGTTATGTCTTAACAATCTTGATGCTCCAGGGCCTAGCACAGCACCAGATTTAAATACCACTAAATGCACCCTAGCTGGTTTGGCTCAGGGGTTAGAGCTTCGGCCCTCATACTGAAGGGTCCTGGGCTCAGTTCTGGTCACGGGCATGTACCTTGGTTGTAGGCTCAATCCCCAGCCCCGGTCAGGGCACGTGTGGGAAGCAACCAATCGGTGTGTCTCTCACATCGATGTTTCTCTCTCTTTCCCTTCCAGTCTCTGAAAAGCAATGGAAAAAATATCCTCCGATGAGGATTTAAATAAATAAATATTGATAAATGCTTGGTGAATAAACAATAGTCCTACCTTCCCAACGTGATACCTCCCAGTGGACACCAGACCTCTTTTGAAGCCTTACAAACTCTTCCCACCCATGTTTCTGCCCCTGGCCTCATGCTGCCATTTCTCACCCCCAGAGCAGGCTGCCCGCCTGAAGAAACTACAGGAGCAAGAGAAACAACAGAAAGTGGAGTTTCGTAAAAGGGTGAGAACAACTGGAGAGATCAAAGTCCAAGGCAGCCGCAGGAAGGATTTTTCAATAAGTTAGAACTAGAACTCAGTTTTTTGGAAAATGTCTCAAGAGAGGTGAAGCCTGGAAGCCAACGGCATGGAGGCTGGGATAGGTGTGGGGAGGTGAAGGCCTGTTAACCCAGCTAAGAAGAGGGATATTGGGACAGAGCCATCATCTCATATCTTCTTCCCATTTCCCTCTCCCAAGATGGAGAAAGAGGTGTCAGATTTCATCCAAGACAGTGGGCAGATCAAGAAAAAGTTTCAGCCGATGAACAAGATAGAGAGGAGCATACTGTGAGTGTCTTGGGCTGGGGGAGGCCAGAAACGGGTGGCCAGGGTGGCATGAAAGGCCCAGCGTGGAAGTCCACAAGATTTCCACAAGAAAAGGGCGCTGGCCCCCCCCATGGCTCTACATACTCTTTCCCCTCTGCCCGCCCATCCCAGACACGATGTGGTGGAGGTGGCTGGCCTCACATCCTTCTCGTTCGGGGAAGACGATGAATGTCGCTATGTCATGATCTTCAAAAAGGTGACAGACTTGAGTCCCCTACTCTCTCCTCTCTCCCTTTCAGCCTGTACCCCTGGGGAAGAGAAATGAGGTGAAACATGTATACGGAACCTTGACCCCATTATCCCTTCTTCCCCAGGAGTTTGCACCCTCAGATGAAGAGCTGGACTCCTACCGCCGTGGAGAGGAGTGGGACCCACAGAAGGCTGAGGAGAAGCGGAAGCTGAAGGTGAGTTATGCCTGGCAGTCCCTGGAACCCTGCAGCCCACCACCTGGGAGGGGTTGGGGTCAGGCCCCTGAGCACCAGTGCCCCGCCTCTGCACCCCTAGGAGCTGGCTCAGCGGCAGGAAGAGGAGGCAGCTCAGCAGGGACCTGTGGTAGTGAGCCCCACCAGCGACTACAAGGACAAGTACAGCCACCTCATCGGCAAGGGGGCAGCCAAGGATGCGGCCCATATGCTGCAGGCCAACAAGACCTATGGCTGTGGTGAGGCCACAGTGGGGACTGGGGAGGGCAGGGGAGAGGAGCACTGGATGGGCAGGGGAGGGAAAACTAAGGCACAGGGATCCTAGGCCCTCCCCTCCCTTCCCTCTGCTCCCAGTGCCTGTGGCCAACAAGAGGGACACACGCTCCATTGAAGAGGCCATGAATGAGATCCGAGCCAAGAAGCGTCTGCGGCAGAGCGGGGAAGAGTTGCCACCTACCTCCTAAGCACCCCAGCTCCCTGGGGCGGGGCGGGGGGCAGGGAGGGACAAGGCTGCTGCTATTAGAACCCATTCTGGAGCCCCACCTCTGAACCACCTCCTAACAGCCATCACATAGGCTGGAGGAAGCAGGTGTTTGATTTGTCACTGTTAGAGTTTGGATGTGTATGTGTGTGTGCAAGAGAGTGTGAATGCCCAGGTGGGTATTTAATCTGTATTGTTCTCTGTTCTCCTTGGAACTTTCTTCCCCATGGGGCTGGGGTTACTCTACATTCAATAAACACTGTTTGACCCAATGTCTTGGTTTGTTTGAACACAGAGGTGGGTCCTGGAGAGGAAGAGAAGTGATATTAGCTTGAGCAGTGTAAAATTGTTGTTTGTGCAAGCCAAAGAAAGCCAAATATTGGCACTTTTATAAGAGATAGTATTTTTTTTTTAATATGTCTCCATTGATTTCAGAGAGGAATGGAGAGGGAGAGAGAGAGATAGAAACATCAATAATGAGAGAGGAGCATACTGTGAATGTCTTGGACTGTGTCATTGATCGGCTGCCTCCTGCATGCCTCCTACTGGGGACCAAGCCCGCAACCTGGGAATGTGCCATGATTGGGAATCGAACCGCGATCTCCTGGATCATAGGTTGGTGCTCAACCCACACTGGCTTGGCAAGAGATAGTATTTTAAGAGCACAATCACTAGAGCCAAACGGCCAAGTTTTGGATCCTGGCTCTGCTAGTAACTAACTGTTATCTTGGGTGGGTATTTGACTTTCTTGTGCCTCAGTTTTCTCATCTATAAAATGAGGGTAGTAATGGTAACTATCTGACAGCACTGTTTCAAAGATTATGCAAGTCAATATATGCCAGGTATTTAGAGTAGTTCCAGATCTTTGAGCTCCATAGAAGTGGCTGCTCTGGTTTTCACTATCATCCTGTACAAGCACTTGACTTTGACACTGCAGCACACTCTGCAGACTTACTGGCAGATCTGATCCAGTTTCCTCCTGCAATCCTCCTCTTCCTGGTTCTGGTTCCATGTTCCATCAGTGCCTCCTTCCCCCAGCCTCCTTCCAAAATGTGAACTTTGTTGTTCTAGGTCCAGCCCAACTTCCTCAATGACCAGTCCCTCACTTCCCCTTTGTCCCAGCAGGTTACACACCTCTTCTCCCTTTCCTGCCCCACCTCCTATCTTTTCCAGTACAGAGATCAGCATCTCCTCCCTCCCACAAAGGAGCATGCCACTGTCTTGGTTGGCACCAGTGTTTATTTCAGGGAGAAAGGCTTGAAGGTCTACATCTGTCCTGTGGGGTCCTGGGGCCTCCAGCTTCTCACTTGGCCTTTGGGTTACGGAACTTGCGTCCAGCAAAGACAGCCTTGTCCCCGAGTGCCTCCTCAATCCTAGAAGGCAGACCAAGTCAGAGCTGCATCCTTCTAACCCAACAGCCCTCAGCTCCCCACACTCAGGCCCACTGCACTCACTGTACCTCATAAGCTGGTTGTATTTGGCCAGACGCTCTGAGCGGCAAGGAGCACCAGTCTTGATCTGAGGAGGGAAGAGGAATTCCAAGGGTTGCGTGAGGCTAGAGAGGAGGGATTGGGCCTGGCCCTGAGGAAGTAGCCTGTGGTGTCATTCAACTCAGGGGCAGGAGACCAGAGACCACAAGAAAACTTGTTCTAATGTGTCAAAGGGGAGCCATGAGTACCTGTCCGGTGCAGAGCCCCACCACGAGGTCGGCAATGAATGTGTCTTCAGTCTCCCCAGAGCGGTGGCTCACCATCACTCCCCAGCCATTAGACTGAGCCAGTTTGCAGCTGGGTAGAGAGGACACTCGATAAGGCCTAACGGGACCTTGGTGAGAAAGCCAGGGGCTGGATGGGGCTTTTCTGTTTCTGTTTTGGGGATTGGGCACTTTGCGGGGAGGGTGATGACTAAAGTTCTTTGGAAAGTAGGAGAGAAGAGGAGATTTCTGAGATGCTGGTGGGAAGTAGTACAGAATCTGGGAGAAAAGAATGGTATGGGGTAGGGAGGGGATGGCAGGTCACAGTGGCAATGCTCTTGGGGTCAGGCCAAGAGTTAATCAAAGCCTTGAGGTGAGGAGAGTGGGGTGGGTCAGGAGCCAGGGGAAAGGTAGACTTGGAGTTTGAGGGCAGGACTGCAGCTGGAGTAGGCAGAACAGGTGGAGGGAAGCTATGGTGCACCCCAGGGCCAGGAGGCACTCACGCCTGGATGGATTCAGTCACCGAGCCAATCTGGTTGACCTTCAGCAGCAAGCAGTTACAGGCCTTCTTTTCAACAGCCTGAGCAATCCTCTTGGGGTTGGTGACTGTGAGGTCATCTCCCACAATCTGGATGTCCACCCCCGAGAGGAATGAAGTCCAAGTGGCCCAGTCATCCTGGTCAAAGGGGTCTTCGATCGAGACCACTGGTGGGAGATGGAGCAAAGTCAGGTTAAAAGCTTGAGGGCCTCATGAAGGGGGTGACAGGTCAAAAGAGTTTGGATGGAGACTGCAATGGTGCTAAGGACTGGAAGGATCGAGTTGATAGCAATGGAGACTCTGAAGTCAGTGTGTTGGGCAGTTGCTGAGTACTTGGGCAGGTGCACTGGAACACCTGAAGGGTCTCACCAGGATAGTTCTTAATGAAGCTCTTGTACAGCTCCCCCAGCTTCTCCCCAGTGATGTGCCGTGCGGGGTCATCAGGGGACTTGAAGTCTAGATCGTACTTCCCATTGCGATAGAACTCAGATGCCGCCACATCCATACCAATCACCACTTTGTCTGGGTAGCCAGCTGCCTGGATAGCCGTCTTCAGCAGCTCTAGGGCTGGGAGAAGGACAAGAGAAGACCTGAGGCTCCGGTGCACCCTGTCTCCGCAGCCCCTTCCTCTGTGAGGACCCAGGGGTTCTGCCCCTCAGAGTGCTCACACTGACCCTCATTGTTCTCCAGGATGTTGGGTGCAAAGCCGCCCTCATCACCCACATTGGTGGCGTCCTTCCCATACTTGGCCTTGATGACCCCTTTGAGGTGGTGGTAGACCTCGGCGCCAATGCGCATGGCTTCCTTGAAGGAGCTGGCTCCCACAGGCAGAATCATGAACTCCTGCATGGCCAGCTTGTTTCCAGCATGGGAGCCCCCATTGATCACATTGAAGGCCTGAGAGGAGGAGTGGGTGTTCAGACCTGGGCCAAGGTATGAGGGATCAAGAGAAGTTGGGGAGGAGGGGTTGAGGTGGAATCTTGACTTCCCTATTTACTAGCTGAGTAATCTAGGGTGAGTAATTTTACTCCTTAGAGCCTCTTTCCTCATTTTTCTAATGGGAATACCACCTGCTTCCCTGCAGGATCTTATGCTGAAAATTAGAGAAACTCAATGTGAAGTTCCTAGTATGTGCCTGGTACACAATAGGTAACAGTGACATGGCACTTACTACAGGTCAGACACTGCTCTAAGTGATTGACATATATTCTATTAGCTCATCTCATTTTCAAAACAACCCCATGAACTAGGTACTATTATTATCCCCCACTCTACAAATGAGGAAACTGAGGCATAAAGAGGTTAAATAATGCCTTAGCTCCTGTTGCTCAGTGGTTAGAGCATTGTCCCAAGCACCAAAGGGTCTCGGGTTCGATTCCCGGTCAAAGGCATGTACCTGGCTTGCAGGTTCAATCCGTGGCCCAGGTTGGGGCAAGTGTGGGAGACAACCAATCAATGTGGCTCTCTCACATTGATGTTTCTCTTCCCTACCCCCTTCCACTCTTTCTGAAAAGCAATTGGAAAAAAAAATCCTCTGGTGAAGATTAATAAAAAAAAAAAAAAGAGGTTAAATAACTTGCCTAAGGTCACATAACTAGCACACAGGCAAAGCCAGGATTCGAACCCAGTAGCTTATCTCCAGAGCTCATGCTCTTATACAATCTGCCTAGTAAGTAACAATAAATTGTAACTTTTTTTTTAACTTTTTTTTAGAAATAGACTTTTATTATATTAAGCTGTTCATAGTTCAGGCTTTGTCTATAACGTTATCATTGACATTAAATTCAAAGGGTTCCCATATAAAGGAAATTTGCTTTTATAAGGATTAAAGAAGATACAAAGAAATGCAAAGATCCTTGTCATTGCCAATCAGATAGAAGAAGCTATCTGATTTGGGGGTTGGGATAAAATGCAGAATAAGGAACTGGAGTTATTGAGCCTAGGATTGGAATGTGAAAGAACTGTGTTGCATCAAGGAAAAGACGCAGAGAGGCTTAAGGGAAGGTTTGGATTGTGAGGGGCAGAAGGAGGGGCAGGACTGAGTAGGAGAGGTTCCATTTCAGGAAAACATTTCTTTGGAGCTGCGTCTGGAAGGTGAACTTTCCAGGGTCTGCTTATGAACTTTTTGCTGGATGGGGCAACTCTGTCACTGTGGGATCTCACAGGACATCTGCACTCACAGGCACTGGGAGGACCAGGTCCGGGTTCCCAGCGAGATCTGCAATGTGTCGGTAGAGCGGGACCCCCTTCTCAGCTGCTCCAGCCTTGCACACAGCCAGGGACACTCCCAGGATGGCATTGGCCCCAAACTTGGCTGGAGGAAGTAAGCGCAAAGAGAGGATGAGAGCTTCTCCCCCAGGGTTTGGGGTCATCTCTTCAAATGTCCCCTCTGGCCCTGGCTGGGTAGCTCAGTTGGTTAGAGCGTAATTCCAATACACCAAAGTTTCAGGTTTGATCTGAGGTCAGAGCACATACAAGAATCAACCAGTGAATGCATAAATAAGTGGAACAACAAATCAATGTTTCTCTCCCCCCACCCCTTCCTCTCTCTTTCCCTTTTCCTCTCTAAAATAAAAACAAAACAAAGTCCCTCTGGTCACCCCAGGAAGAATCCAGAACTCCAAATCACTGGGCATTAAGAGTTTGTTAACAGATCTCTCCCCAGGGGTCTGAGGTGCTCAGGGCAATCCCACCCCAGGGAATGTACTAGCTTCACATCTGTGTCCACAGCCCAGCCCAGACCTGGCAGAAGGCAGGCATCAGGAAATGCCTGTGGAATGAATAAAAGTCCATCCAGCTACGATGTGCCCCAAAATGTGGGACACAGTAATAATTCTAACCAGACGTCAGCCCTGTGGTTTCTCTCCCATCTATCCTGCATCTCATCCCTTCACCTATCCCTAGCCCTTCACTCACATTTATTCTCAGTCCCATCCAGCTCAATCATAAATTTGTCAATTTTTTCTTGATCCACAACGCTTAGTTTCTGGAAGAGGAGGATTGAGGAGGGGAGAGCAGAAGTCAGATTTCTAAAGAGTTAGGGCATGTGCAAAAGGAAGGAGTACAAGTATTTTGGAGAGACAGGACAGTTGGCCTCTCCCAAGCATGGGCTCCTTGGGATGAGGCAGCAGGGGTGGTGGTGGAGTGGAGGGGGGGTTGGAGGATCAGGCTCTTCCAACTTGCCTTTTCTAGCAGAGCAGGACCTAGAGTCTTGTTGATGTGTTCCACAGCCTTCAGGACACCTAGAGAGGCCAGAGGAGGGGGTTCAGATCTTCAATTCAATCAGGTCTCTTCCTGTGGACCCCAGTTCAAGAGCTTTGGGTTCCAATCCTCTACCCCATGAAAACATTGGGGGGGGGGCCACATCCTGAAACCACCCCCCTCACAGGCTCTTTCAGTGTTGGTATTTCCTCACCTTTGCCCAGGTAGCGAGATTTGTCTCCATCTCTTAGCTCCAGAGCTTCATAGATACCTGTGGAAGCTCCACTGGGCACAGCTGCTCGGAATCGGCCTGGGATGAGAGGAATTGGAAGATCATAGAGAGTCCCATCCACCTCTAAAGGACCAAGGTCTCCTCTCTGAGCCCAGAGTGGAGGCAGTGCAGACAGACTGGTGCTTCTCCCAGCAGGAGATCCAGGTTGGAAGAGGAAGGCCTGGGAAGAGCTCTGGGGAAGGGAATCTCAGAGATAGGTGAGGATGTGGGGCAGTTAGGGGACAGGGACTGAGGCCAGATGGGGTTGGGGTCTTCCAAAGCAAACCAATCCAATGGGCCTGTGTTACCCTTGGCTGTGTACAGGTCCACCTCCACAGTGGGGTTGCCCCTGGAGTCCAGGATTTCCCGGGCAATGATTTTCTGCATGGCCATGGCTGCAGGACAAGAGGTTGAGTGAGTGTCGACAGTTGATCCCTTAAGGAACCCCAAATTCCAAATCCCTGTGCCCTTTAAGAGTCTTCCCCACCCCAAGAAGGCAGGTGCTGGAGCTAAAAATATCCCACAAAAAGGTCACAGACCAAAGAGGCAGGCACAGCCCCCTCCCCCACTCAGAACAGCTCCTATTCCACCCTCCACCCCATCCTAAGAATCCAGGGGCCTCTCCTTTATAACACCAGCGATTCTGATTCTACCACTCCCTGAAACCCTCTCCGGAAAAGTCAAGCAATCTGTTCTCTGTGGCTTCCCAGCCATCAGATCTGTTACTGTGGTTTTCATTTTCCTGCTCCTCAGTCTTCTTCAGATCTTCAGGGGCCCCAGATTCTCCATCTGGCTCCAGCTCTAACTACCCTTCTCTACCCACCTCTGCCTGCCTCTCTTCACAGCCTCACTTCCCTATCCTTGGGTACCCCATCCTGTTTGCTCCAACTCCTCCAGTCTTTCTTAAACAACCCCAGTCCCAGAAGGGGGAAAAAGGTGACATTTCCCTTATTTCCTCCAAGGCAGCTCCACCCTCACCCTCTACCACTTCCATCCCCCTGGGCTGGAAGGTTCACCAGACCTGGATGTCTTGGCTGGGGGCTTGGGGTGAGCTCCGAGTCTAGGTGGCGGCTGGGACAATGTCAGCTCACCCCCTCAGGCTGGGAATTTATCCCCAGCCACCCTGTCCCCAGCCAGCCCCGCCTCTCCCTCTCTACCCTCCCCCTCCACACCCGGCTGGCAGCCAAGTGCCCACTATAGCCTAAAGCCCCCGTCCCAAAGGCCAGTAACTATCCCTCCCTTCTCTCTGTCCCCCAATAAAATGTCCCTACTTTTAATTCCACCCCTGGGGAAGAGCTTCAGAATGGCTTGGGGGGGGGTCTTTCACCTCCCCAGGATTATATTCCTCTTTGCAAAGGTTAAAGAGGAACTAGTGCCATTTAGGAAAGGCCAGGAGTAACTTGAGCCCTGCAGGGCTGGGGAGGGGGCCTGGAAGAGGGGCTGCTGGATTGACATCCACACATGCTCAGCTCACATGGCAGGCAGGGGCTGCTTCAGCCCTCTGTGGGGGAAGGAACCCGGGGTTCCCGGCAAGCTCGGAAGTCTAAAATTGAATCCCCCGCATTCCGAAGGCGAGAGGGTCTCACCTCTCAGGGTCCTCATAGCGGCCTCTCGGGGCTCCACCCCATCCTACCCCTCCGCGTAAGCAGGAGGGTGGGGGAGGAGGGGAGACGGAATTAGACTGGCCCTCGGAGTGGGCGAGGCTGTCTCTGGACAGCGCTGGGACAGCACTTATCGCCCCGCGTGGAGACTGTCAGTAAGGAGCCCCTTTCCCGACTGCGGGCGTTGCAGGACGCAGTCCTAGCCCTAGAACGAATGATGTTGAGTCAGGAGTGAAAAGTGAATGAACACGAGGAGGGGGCGGCCTGTAGTGAGTGAGGAACGCCCGGGCGACTCCGGCGGTCCTCTAGCAGCATTGAGGGGCTCTGCCCGGTCGGCTCTGGGGGGAGTGCGCAGCCGGCCAGGAGAGGGAGGTACGCCGAGGCTCGGGCCGGCCGGCCTGCGGGCGAGGGTCAAGGAGCGCCTTGGCTCCTCGCCCCCGACGCGGAGGCCCCTCCCGCCGGCGCTGGGGCGGCCCGCGCCGGGTGACTCACTCCCGGGGCCCTCTCCTCAGCTCCCCTCCCCGCTCCGCCCGTCCAGCGCGGTCCGTCTTCCAACCCCCAGCTCCGGGTCCCTCCCCCCATCTCGCCCCTCCTCCCTTATCTCAGGCCGCTCCCTCCCGCGATTTTTCCACCCTGGGGTAGGGGGCGAGGCAGGCCAGAGGTCAGGAGATGGCGGGCCGGGAGCGCCGCCACGCGCCCAAGTGCGGCCCCGCCCCAGCGGGCCAGTGACTCAGCCCCCGCGGCTGTCGAGGAACGCGGGCTCGGGGGGCGTCGGGTGCCCATGGGGGGCGGAGTGGCCGTGGAGGAACCGCGCCCAGCTCCGGACGACGAGAGAGATGAATCCCTTTCCCGCCGGGGAGGCTCTCCTCCCTCGGGGGGCCGGAAGCGACCCAACTCAGCCGCCTAAGCGGCTAGAGCGCGGCTAGTTCACCGAAGCCGGCCGCCTAGTCCTGCCCCACCCCCTTCCAGTTGGCGGCGGGCGATCTGTTCGAGCACAAATTGTTGACATAAAGTTTTACTGAAAAAGGAGAAACCCAACAGGCCCAAAGTAGAAAGGACCTTCCCCTTCTTGAAAAAGTTGCAAACCTTTAAACTTATTCTTCCGCCTTAAAAAATAGGCCCGCCTGTCTAGCCCCTCGGGCGTCCGTGCTGTGACCTCTGCAGAGATGCACCTAGGATCACAGCCGGTGACCCAAAGTGCTGGCCGGGGGAATGGGCGGGACTGGGACCTGAGTGTGAGGCCTGGGTGGGACTGGAGCGGACCCAGCTAGGGATAATCCCCTGGAGTGGGGTGGGCTTCATTAAGTCTAACTTGTGCCACCCGGCCAAATACTGGGACAGGGCATAAGTGTCCCCAGTGGATGCCTTCAATTCTGAAACCGGCCGGGGTATTTTGTCAAATTCCCCTTTGCTCTCTTATTTCTTGATTAAATAAAATCAAGAGTAGAGAAGCGGTAACGCGCACGCCTCGCTCTCGCCCCCGCCTCTTCCGCCCGGCGGGAGACACGTCCCCGGCCGCCTGCCTTCGCAGGGGTTCCAAATCGGTCCAGTCGGGAGCGAAGCAGCGCGCGCCCGCGAATCCGGCAGCCGGCCCCAACCGCCCCACGCGCTTTCCCTCCGGGGCCCGGCGCAGGCGCGGGCGCACGCGCGGCCGCCCGCCGCTCCTTCCCTCCGGTGGAGGTGGGGGAAGGGGGAGTCGTTCTGTTTAACCCTGAGTTCCCCGAACCCACTCTAATTTGCTAAATTGGCAGTTTGCTAATTCCTTCTTTCACTTTCCTTCCTCTGGCTCACTTCCTTCCCTTATACCCAAGTGTGGTTTATATGCAATGCAAATTGGAGCGAGCCCTAACCCTAACCCTAACCTCTTACTGCTCCCCACTTTTTTCATCCTTTTACACTGCTTTCCAGTGAACTCTGCAAATTTTGCAATAAGGAGAGGGATTTTTTAAATTGCATTTGCAAAGTTAGGTATCTGGGCAGACGGGGGGGTAGGGAGGGAGCAGGCCCCGCCCCTACCGCCCTTTGCAAATAAAAATCTAGAAGGGGGGGAGGAGCAGGAAGTGGCGGTGCGAGGGCTGCTGCACAGCTAGCAGAGCCGCGGTCCGGACGGCAGCGCGTGCCCCGAGCTCTCCGCCTCCCCCCGCCCGCCAGCCAGAGGCAGCCCGAGCCCAGCCCGCGGCCCCAGCAGCAGCGCCGAGAGCAGCCCCAGTAGCAGCGCCATGGCCGGGTGGAACGCCTACATCGACAACCTCATGGCGGACGGGACCTGTCAGGACGCGGCCATCGTGGGGTATAAGGACTCGCCCACCGTCTGGGCCGCCGTCCCCGGGAAAACCTTCGTCAACATCACGGTACTGCGAGACCTGCGCGCTCCGGGGGACTGGCAGAGCTTGGACCCTGAGGGAGGGACTCGGGTGGGGGCGGGTGCGATCTGGGAAGGGCAGCGAAAGGCCATGACCCGGTCCTTGTCCTGGAAACGGCGCGAATGGCGGCTGCACGTGAGAGGGTCCGTCTGTTGCCCCTAAGTCCTACGCCCCAGGCGGCGTCTCCCATCCAGCCCGCCGCCCCGCTTTCCGCGACGGGGCGTTACATCCGGGGCACAGGGCGGGGAGGGGCGCGCCGCCCGGTGCGGCGGCCCACTTCCGCCTCGTTCAGGGCGGGGCGGGCACGCGCTGCAGTTTCAACCGGGGATTGTGATTGAGAAGGGGCTTGGGGATCCCTGGACCCCCAGTTCCACTTCCGGCCGCCAACTCGTGCCCCCTCCACCATTGTTCCCCCTTATGAGGGCGGGAGCGTGGCCGGGGTTCCATGCGGGGCCTGTGAGCTCTCTACTCCTCCCAACTCAGTTGAAGAAGGCAAGGCCGCCTCACGCCCCCCCCCCCCAAGTCTGCACCGTGGACTTAAGCATTCTTGTGGGACCAATCCCGGAAGTCCCCTCGCCCTCCCTTCCCGCCATCCCGCGGGGCCTGGAGTAGGGGAACTTTAAGAAGTTTTAGGGTAGTATAAGTAAAGGAATAAGGAATGATGACTGCTGTCCCCATCACTACCTCCCGGGTCCACACTGCCCGGAAGTGGGGAGGGGGAGCGGAAGTTCAAATGGGGGGGGAAGGGGATTTCCGGGCGGGAGGGGACCGGATGTGGGGATTTGGGGTGTAAGGGGGAGGGGTGGAAAGGTTCCCTGGGGTATCTGTACCCGGGAACTGGCGTGCTGTGTCTAGCCTAGGTCCCCTTTCAAAAATTTTCCAACTTTAACAGAAAGCCCCCAGGGATCTGCTTCCTCATCTTGGGACCTAGATACCTGGACCTAAACTCTAGGTTACTTAGAGACCCAGGCGTCCCGGGCCCTAACAACTCCTTCAGAACCTTTGACCAAATAAGGGCAAAGTTGCTTCTCCTGCTTTGCCCGCCCCCTCCCTTCCCCTCTTAGCTTCTGCTTTTCCTGAAGGAGACTTCTGAGCATCCAAAGGCTCCCCACTTCATTCCACTCCACTTTCCTCACTGACTTTTGGCCCCCTTTATTTCCTGAGTTTGCTTTCCCTCTTAAACGAACTCTAAGTCTCCAGAGGAATATGCTTTCTGTTCATATTACCATTCTCTAGGTTGAGGATCCTGATCTTTTTGTGTACTAACTTCCAACAGTCAGTTGTAAGAGTTTCTCAGATTTCATGGATGAGTACAAAGCACCTACCATACACACCTTTCCTCCCCAGGGGATTCTAGCTCCCAAGAAGTGGAAAGCAGATGTGCCCTTGGAGAAAGTGGGGAACCTTGGTGTACTAATTTGATGAGTGCTTGGTTCCCTTTCCAGCCAGCTGAGGTTGGTGTCCTGGTTGGCAAAGACCGGTCAAGTATTTTAGTGAATGGGCTGACACTTGGGGGCCAGAAATGTTCTGTGATCCGGGACTCACTGCTGCAGGATGGGGAATTTACCATGGATCTTCGTACCAAGAGCACCGGGGGAGCCCCTACCTTCAACGTCACTATCACCATGACTGCCAAGAGTGAGTTTCTGAGTCTTAACCTTTCTGTAGCTCCAAGATCCCTAATGTATATCCTTTTGTGAAGCTTTTGGGTGCTTTTTCTGTGTGGTTCCCCAGTATGAAGGGATCAGACCAGCCTTCTACTCCCAGCCTGCTGGATATTGGGACATTGGATAGTCCCTGTTCTGTCTCAGTTCCTCATCTTCTGATATAAAGAAGTTGAACTGTATTACCTGTTCAGTTGCTTCCTGCCTTGAGCCTTTTCAGATGAGAAACTTTTTTAGGAGGTGGTAAACTATTGGTAGTTAGCACTTAGCTGTTGTCTTTTGAGCCCTTTTGTTAAAACTTGGAGGCTCATCTATATCCATTTCTAGCCTGAACGTGAGTCAAGTCTATAAGCCTTTGACCCCTAAATTTTAGTGTTGTTCTGCTTCCAGTCTTTTAGCTTTTTTTTTCTTCCCTCTTTTGAAAAGGCCTATTGTTTCAGGGTGACTGACAGCCTGCCTGTGCGTGGGGGGGGGGGAGGTTGGGAGAGATGAGGTTGGGTTACAGCCCCCAGGACTGGACAGCTGCTGAACAGCTGGCAGGGGGTAGCATTGTGACACCTGGGTCCTAGCCTCCTTTCTCTTTCCTCTAGCGCTAGTCCTGCTGATGGGCAAAGAAGGTGTCCACGGTGGTATGATCAACAAGAAATGTTATGAAATGGCCTCCCACCTGCGGCGTGCCCAGTACTGACCTCGTCTTTCCCATCCCCCCACCACTCCCCACTGCTTTTGCACCCCTCTCCTTCCCACACACACACACACCATTTTTATTTTTTTGGGCCATTACCCTACACCCCTTATTGCTGCCAAAACCACATGGGCTAGGGGCAGGGCTGGATGGACAGGCACCTTCCCCTACCCATACCCCTCCTGTGTGTGGTTGGAAAAAAAAATATTTTTTTTGTTTTGTTTTTTCTGAATAAAAAAGATTCTACTAACAAGGTGCTGTGTGGTTTTAGCGTGGGTGTCAGGATGGAGGACAGTCTCAGGGCCTTGCCTCTTTATCCTTGCTTGGGGTTAGGAACAGGAGTTGAAGCACTACAAAGTCTAGGAATTGGATCTTGTTTCCATATCCAGAACTAAGCACCTGCCTCAGGCCTATCTAGCCTGTTGTTTGTTTCTAGCCCTAGGTCCTCAGTGTGTTAGTTGAATTAGTGGGTAATGATACTGCCATCCAGACCAGAGAATGGGTCCCAGCCTGTGGGCAAGGCAGGACCAGTTGAGTCATCCTGTGGGTGGGGCTGCCCCTCTGAGTCACAACAAATGCCTGCTGGGGCTATCCCCAAGACTAGGTTAATCTCCCAGAATTCCCCTGCCCCTTTACACCAAAAAAAGGGGACAACATCCCAAATGGGTAAGAGGTTCACCTGTGTAAGAATGATCTTCCCCTTCCTTAGTTGTCAAAAACAATTTTATTAACCCAATAAATGAAGACCCAGTCCCTTAGAACCAGCCCCCTCAAAAGGATGGGGTTGGGTAAGGGAGAAACCCAGGGTAGAAATATCCCATCTCTCAACAGAAGGCTAGAGGGAGAGGCTGTGCAAAATAGGTCACCAGGGGTGGGGGTGATGAGGGGAGTAGGAGACCAGCATGGCAGCTGAAGAGGAAGAGGGAGGAGAAGGTGTGGGATCTGTTGAAGACTCAGGAAAAGCAAGGGGGACTGACGCTAGGGAGCCAGGATCTGTTGAAGACTCGGGAAAAACAAGGGGGGCTGGGGCTAGGGAGCCAAAAGAGGTGGGAGTTGTGGGGCTGGAGCCCAGAAGTGGGGTTCGCTCTGAGGCAGGATGGTCCCTTGGTTCCCCTTCTTCATCACCATCTTGCCCCTGAGTTTCCTCCTCCTCCTCATCCCCAGGACCTCGATGGACAGGCTGCTTGCAGATGGGGCAGGTCTTCCGGGTCTGAGTGAGCCAGGGGTCCACACAGCGGCTGTGATAGGCTGCGGAAAAGGAATGAGGTGAAACTCCTGGTGTTTGCTGGTGGGGTGGGACATGGGCACAGGAACTGAGGGCCTCACCATGCGCACAGGGGAGTACCCTTAGCTTGTCACCATCCACATACTCATCCAGGCAGATGGCACAGACATCATACTGGTCTCCTGCAGGAGGAAAAAAGGAGTGCTTTTACTGAGCCACCTTGGACCAGGGCCCACAAGAACTCACTCTGGGAGGCCTGTAGAGAGCTAAGTCTTGCAAGAGTTATTTTCCCTGTTTCTACAGAGCCAATGGAAGAGCTAAGACTGGGCCAGGATAGAACATGAGGAACGGGGGTGGGAGGTAGAAGGGACAAAGAGAAGCAGAGGTAAGAAGGAAGTGGGTTTTAGGGGGGTGAGGGTGAAGATATAAGGAGTGGGAGGAGCGGAAATGAGGGCAGGGCTTCTGCTATTGCCTTATTTGGGCACTAGAGGCTCCTGGGCCTAAAGACCTAACCCCTCCACCTGTTCTCAGACTAAAGCCTCCCCACTCCTTCTGTTTTTGTTCTCCCCACCTCCCTTATAAGCAAGGTTGGTCTCCCATTTTTCCCAGCTGCTCCATTTAATCTTTGCTTCCCATCTTCTGCTCTGTTCCTGTCCTGTCCTCACTGTATATATGGGTAAAAAGAAGGAAGATGGCATCTCAGGCTGACATCTCCCTGCCATCTTTGCCCCTTATCTCCTGGGCTCAAACTCCTTCAGAACCATGTATGCTATGGGAAAGGCCTTTCATCCCCCTATCCCCCCCTCACCCTTCTGATAGTCATGTGTTGGAATCTGCTTCAGTTGCTCTTTGGTCAGTCGATTCCGCTGGAGCCGTTTCCGGTGCTGGATACAACGAACTATCTGTGGAAAGGGAGTAGATAGATCAGATCAGCCTTAGGGAACCAAACTGGACAATCCAGTACAAACCATCCCCACCTCTAAATCCCAAGTCCAGTCTGGTTTTAAAGGCCTCAGCTCCTCCCATCATGCTCCCTGAGCTACTCACCATCACTGCTCCCATGGCCAAAACCAGCAGTCCCACAATCCCTGTGAAAGGGATGAGGTAATAACCCAATGGGAAGCTACTGTCCGGGACCAGAAGCACCCGAGCCCTGGGAAAAGGAAGACCAGTATCAGAGGGCAGGAAAAGCAAAGTGACAAAGGAAGAGACACAAAGTAACTGGCTCTGGAAAAGGCCCATAGATAGAAAAGGGGATGGAAAGAAAGTCAAAAGGCAGAGTATGAAGGGCCTGAAGCTTGGGCTCCAGATTTGCAGGGACGTGCTGAAGGAAGAGAAGAGTGGGAAGGAGGGACACATCCTACCCTTTCTCGTAGACAAAGAGGGCACGCAGATACTCGGAGCTCCTCTCCCCAATAAACACAGACGGGATCCAGATCTGCTGCTGGATTTCTTCTGCAGGGATCAGGGCATTACACTGGGGACTCAACACTCTACTGATATCCTTTGGTAATCCTGGCATTTGGTTCTTTCATACCATCCCACCCAAAAGATTGACTACCATCTCTAAGTCTGAGTTCTACTGAAAACCCAGCTGTTCAGATCCCCCAACCTTACCACTATTCCACACCATGTTCAGAAGTTCATTGGAATTCACATTGTGTACCACAGCTGCACCATACCCAGCCTTCTGAGCATTCAGGACCTAGGGAGACAAGACGGGATAAGGAGCCATTATGGATCTTGCCTTCCTTCATTCCTGGTGTATTTTTTTTACCCTCACATTCCCAGCTCCCACTCCACATTCAGCAACCTTGAGGTCAAAGTTGCAGTCGAATCTTCGAAGCAGTGCAATAAAGACTGACCCGTTGACCGGGGCTGGGGGTGGTGGGGCAATGGGGCTGCAGGCATTGGCTGGGTGAGCCTCCACAAGGAAGCCCTGGGGAAGAGAAGTAAACAACAGTTGGATCTCACCTCCCTAGGTTCTGCTCCCCACAGGGCCCACCAAGCACATGGATCCCCACATACTGGATGATCTCTATCTTCCATTTCCTCCTCATTCCTGGGGTCTGAGCATCCCACCCAAGTTGGAATTCTATCTCTTCTTGGCCTCCAGAAGATGAAATTACATCAAACAACATCGAGATCCTCCCATTAACCTTCTCCCTGTCCCAAATGAGCTAACCTATGCCCCATACTCCAAGCTAATTCAAATTCTGCCTTCCAGTTTCCCACTGATTATACATCGATTCTCCACTCACCCATGTCACTTTATCTCAGTTCCATTTCACACTTCCTTCTCTAGTACATACTCATAATACTCCCTGCTGTTAAACAAGACAAAAGGGCCCTGGCCGATGTGGCTCGGTTGGAGCGTCGCCCTGTATACACTGGAAAGGTCTCAGGTTTGATTCCTGTTTGAGGTACGTACAGGAGGCAACTGATTGATGTTTCTCTCCCTCTCCCTCTAATTAAACACAAACAAAAAATATTCTCCAGGATTGGGAGAGACGACAGGCCCAAAATGGAGTTCACTTGTGCTAAACTCCATGTCACCAAACTGAGACTTAACACCTAACTTAATTACAGTTTCAGCCTCTCCCAGGAATAGAATCTTACACAAGTCATTCTGGAATTACCTGGTCAGCACTAGTGAGGTAATCTGCCTGAGAGACCCCCTGCCATCCCCTTGAGAAAGGTGACCTTGCCACAAACAACCAGCTCTTTGCTAGTATAACTCCACTGTCCTGCTCCCTTCTGCCTATGGAAATCTTTCAGTATGTACAGCTCTTTTGGAGTTTCTATCTGCTACATGGGATACTGCCCGATTCATAAGTCATTATATAAGGCCAGTAAGATCTTTAAAACTTACTTGGTTGAATTTTGTTTTTTAACACCTCCCTTTAATTTCCCAATTACCCATCTTACAAACAACTACACTGATATCTATGGCCCAGTTTTTGCTATGTAGCAGTCTTTGTCCTGAAGTACCGCAAAATTGCTTTATCTAATTTAATCTTCACAAAAACCCTGAAATAACATCTATTATTATCCCGTGCTACAAAGATAATTAATCTAAGAGCATATAAACCAATAACTGACCCCAGAGATCCTACTGTAAGCACACTTCTCCCTGTCTTTTATCTTGATGCACTTTCAGACTCTCTCATAGGGTTCAGACTGCTAGAGAGAGACTTGGTCTTCTAGCTTCTGCATTTCACACTAGATGTGCTAAAGTACTTCCTAACTTAACTTTTTTCCTACCTCTAGCTTCATCCAAGGGTATGGCTCCTTAACCCAGGATGGAAGATTTAAGGAAAAAGGAGAGAAAATTACCTGAAGTCCCTCCTGGCTCAAAGCAGCCCCAAAGAGAGCTGGGAGGTCTGCAAAGTCCATGCTGGTATTGTGGTCCGAGGTCTGCGGACAAATTATTTCATATTCCCCTTCAGCTTGCAACTTCTCCCTTCAGCGCCCTTCCCCCATCTGCCCCTTTGACTCACCGCTCGAATGAGCCCCCGGACGGGGGCCGCTCCCCACAGCACAGTGGCCACAACGACGGGAAGCGGGAAGGCCGCAGGGTGCATGGCAGCGGGAAGGGAGAGGCTGAGGCCGCGTCCTGGTAGCAGGAGCAGAAGCGGAGTTCTGCGCCCTCTCTGCCCCTCCAGGATCCCAGGGGTCCAACCACCCCCAGGCCCCACTTCCCAGCTACATGGGGACACGGGGAAGGAACCCTGACTTGGGGAATGAGATATCCAACCCGTTTAGTGGACTTGGGAGGGAGACACTAAACGTATCCTTTCCTGGTATAGGAATAAATCAGGGGAAGGAGAAAGAGGTAAACACAGGTGACAGAAAAACTTCTGGAAGGGTGGGGGAGTTCAAGGAGGTGGGACTTCCGGCCAGGTGGGCTGTCTTCCTAGGTCCTGGGAAAGGGTTTCCGGTAAAGAAAGGAAGGCCACTTCCAGCATTGGACGCTCAAGATGAAGGACTTCCGGTCCTAAAAGGCCGGTTAAAAGAAAGGTTAGAGGTGGAGGAAGTGCCTGTGAAGATGAAGGAAGCACTGAAATCCCAAAGAACGACCTAGTCATTCCCCTTTTACAGCCAGGGTCCTGGAGCTGACCGGTTTACAAACCTTTCCTCCCTCCGGCCGCAGCCGCCGTCGCGGTACCTTCAGGTCTCGCGAGAGCCCTCATCACGCTTCCCTCCCACCTACTGAAAACTTGCTGTATCTATCGCGAGACACCTCCTAATTCTGGCTAGCCTCGCTGGTTCGATCTCGCGAGATCTTCAAACACCTTTTCTACTTTCCCGCGATTCCAATTCAGCAAAAATTGCGCCAATGCTCTGGCTTCCTAAATCAGCCACACCCCTTCGCGCACCCATCTTTGAGCTCCTCCAGCTCCGCCTTACTCCCGGCCACCTTTGCGCTGGGCGCCTGCGCCTGCGCCATCATTCCGAGGTTCTGGACTTGAGAGCCGGCGGGCTTTGCGCGCGTGCCCTCGCCCCTGTTGCGCGCGCGGTGTCACCTTGGGCGCGAGCGGGGCCGCGCGCGGGGTCGCGCGCGTACAGGACCGGGTGTTGAGGGCCATCGAGTAGTGATGGCGGCGACGGCGAGTCCCGCGGCCGGCGGGATGGACGGGAAACCCCGTACGTCCCCTAAGTCGGTCAAGTTCCTGTTTGGGGGCCTGGCCGGGTAAGCGCAGGCCCCAGGGATGGGAAAGAGGAGGAAGGGACGGGTGCAAGGAACCGGGCCCAGTTCATCTTGGGGTCTGTTGCAGGGTCAGCACCGTCCTCAGTGTATGTCAAGGTCCTTGATGGGCTACCAGGACCTTTTCACCCGTTGCAGGGCCCGTACTAGGCTACATGCAGGGTGATTGCACGGCTCCCGCCGCGCGCCACCAGAATGTCTCAACCCATTGCTTGGCTCTGCTGGACTGTATGGAGTTCCAGGTCATTCCATGGCTCCTGCGGGTCATGAATGGGTCGGACTGCATGCAGTCCCAGGTTACTTCTTGACCCCCTTGGAGCTTCATGGAGCACTTTGATTGCATGGCTCCCCCTGGACCATTGGACCTTTTGCTCTTGATACACACATAGACTTATATACATGCCCCCCAACCTCTTGAACATTTCATCAATTGCATGGCAGGTCCTGCCCCTTGTGACCCTTCTTGTCAAGTTCCAGTGGGCATTGGTAGACCTGGGACACCTGGCCCTTGACTCTACTCCTGTCTTCCTCCAGGATGGGAGCTACAGTTTTTGTGCAACCCTTGGACCTGGTGAAGAACCGGATGCAGCTGAGCGGGGAAGGAGCCAAGACACGAGAGTACAAAACCAGCTTCCATGCCCTCACCAGTATCCTTAAAGCAGAAGGACTGAGGGGCATTTACACCGGGTATTGAGGCTGCAGAATGGGGGTTAGGGTGTGGGTTGGCAGCTCCAGACCTTGGCCTGATACGCTGATCCCTTCACCCCCCAGGCTGTCAGCTGGTCTACTGCGCCAGGCCACTTACACCACCACTCGCCTTGGCATCTATACTGTGCTATTTGAACGCCTGACTGGGGCTGATGGTACACCCCCCGGCTTTCTACTGAAGGCCCTGATTGGCATGACTGCAGGTGCAACTGGTGCCTTTGTGGGAACACCAGCTGAGGTGGCTCTTATCCGCATGACTGCTGATGGCCGGTGAGTTCCAGGTCTGAGCCTGCCTCCAGCCCCATTCCTTGGAATCTAGAATTAAGGACTAACTTCTTATTTTATATAGAGCAGAACATTCATCTGTTCTGGCCGCCCTTTCTTTGTTCATGTGGGGCAGGATTGTCTGTCCTGAGCTTGGCCTCTCCCTGCCTTCCCACCAGGCTTCCAGCCGACCAGCGCCGTGGCTACAAAAACGTGTTTAATGCCCTGATTCGAATCGCCCGGGAGGAGGGTGTCCCCACACTATGGAGGGTGAGTGAAGGGGCTGGAGACTTGGGAGATATGGGATCAGGTCTCAGGCATTTCTGACTCCTCCACTCCACACCCAGGGCTGCATCCCTACTATGGCTCGGGCGGTCGTCGTCAATGCTGCCCAGCTCGCCTCATACTCCCAATCTAAGCAGTTCTTACTGGACTCAGGTGAGACCCAGAGCTGGCCCCTCAGCTCCCAGCCTGGCCTAGGCCTGCTCCGAGCTGACTGCCACTCCCTACTCTGCCTCCCATAGGCTACTTCTCTGACAACATCCTGTGCCACTTCTGTGCCAGCATGATCAGTGGCCTGGTCACTACTGCTGCCTCCATGCCCGTGGACATTGTCAAGACCCGGTGAGTCTGCAAGTCTGGGCCTAGAGAAGGAAGGGAGAGCCCCCTTTATATCTCTCATGCCCCTGCCTCCTCTTCTTCAGGATCCAGAACATGCGAATGATTGATGGGAAGCCAGAATACAAAAATGGCCTGGTGAGGAAATAGGGCTTGGGGGCTTGGGCTGGAGGATTGGATGTCCTGAGAAAATAGTGAGGGTAGCTGGGTATGAGGACCAGGGCCCCAGAGGCCAGGTCCTAGCCCCAGTGTCCTGCCCACTTGCCTGTCTAGGATGTTCTGGCGAAGGTCGTTCGCTACGAGGGCTTCTTCAGTCTGTGGAAGGGCTTTACACCGTACTATGCCCGCTTGGGCCCCCACACCGTCCTCACCTTCATCTTCTTGGAGCAGATGAACAAGGCCTACAAGCGTCTTTTCCTCAGTGGCTGAGGCAGGCGAGGGGCCTGGAGCCAGTGTGCTGGGGCTCCCACTCGCCTGCTGCTCCTACAGTCAGTGTGCCCCTGGGGGGCCTGGACCGCTGCCCTGGGCCCCTCTATTTATTTTCCCTCCACAGTGTGGTTCCTTCCTCTGCGGTAAAAGACTTTGGTTTGTCCTACCCCTGCTCCAGCTTACCCTGCTTGTCCTGATCCTCATGACCTCTCTGTCCCTGGCTGTGCCTTGGGGGAAGCTGAGAAACTCCCTGAGGATTTCCAGCCGCCTCTTGGATGTTAGTTTCAGGACACATAGGACAGCAGAAGATTCCCCTTCTCAGTAGGGAAACCAAGGCAGAGCTGAGGGGACCAGAGAGAGCAGAAGCTGTCAAGATGGTCAGAGGGTCTGCAGTGGGAGGATGTGGTCCTTCCTCCCTCCACCTCATTGAGGACATAATCAATAAATTGGATTGATAACACTATCCCCAAATCTGAAAAGTTGTGAGGCTGGATGGGGAGGAGACTGGACAAAAAAGCAATGCCCCTTGAGAACAGAAACTGGAGTTTTTAAGAAAAATTATTAAAGAAAAAGCACCTGTTGATTTTATGCAAATACTATGTAAATAAGTCTTGTTGCAGCAGCTGATGTGATGAGGAAAACCAAAATCCAGGCCATGTGTGTTGCTTCCCAGCCACTCGCCCAAGAAGACAGATGCACAAGTCAGCACAAGTCATCTCATGTAATCCCCAGGCAAAGCCTATGGGGTCTGGTGACTACTTCTGTGGCCTAAAGAGGGAGGGAATAATGAGTCTGAGAAGAGAAGGCTGACATGGGGGGGGGAGGGGACATAGCTTGAGGGAGTGAGCACAGAAGCAAGGCCCCCAAACACTGGAATTTTGAGGAACCAGAGATTATTGGCCAGAGACTTGATCTGGGCGCTAGGTTGAGAATGAATGCTTTATGAGAATGACTGTCTTATCTGTTGGTGTGATTCCTGGGCCCTGCCCCCAAGGAGCCTAAAAACCTCTTGGGGGCATAAAAGGGTATGGAAAGGTCAACTGGAAGGAGGGCTGGGCAGTATGAGGCCTGAAGGCTTCTGAGCCAGGCCAGGGGACAGGCAGGCAGCAGGTGGGAACTGGCCCCTTGGCAGAGCCTCTTGATAGAAGAGGTGGAGCTCAGCAGCCTGGCTTCCCAGCTGGGCCCTCCTACCTCTGCCTATCTTTTTACCTGCTCCATGTACATGTTGGCCTGGGCCTTTTGGCCACATTGAGACACTTGAGGCCTGAGTCTTATACTTAAGAAATTCCAAGTCCAGAGGGGAAGATGACACAGGAGCAGCTGGGGAGCTGGGAGTGTAGCGATAGACCGTTGCTGGGTAATTTAGAGTACCTGGCTCTGCCTGGGGAGGAGAGACCTGTGTACAGTAGCAGTTAGACTGGCTGGGGAAGGGGGCGGGGCAGTACTCCTGGCTGACGTGAGAGCAAAGGCTTAGAGGAGAAAGGCTGGGCAGCAGGTGAAGTGTTTGTGAGAGATGAAGCCAGAGTGTCCAATGGATTAGTGCACAGAAGTCCTTGATTGTCGAGCTCAAGAGCTTGTTCTCTATCTGGGGAAGAGTTCAGAGCAGGAGAAATGCAGTCGGGTTTTCAAGTTAGCAAGATTCTTCTAGCACCATCTGGGGGAGGAGGACTCCATGAAGCCACAAAGCCTCAGCCTTCCCATTCTCTGGGCCTCAAGCCTTGGTTTGGGCTGGAGACAAGGTAGGAAAGAAGGCCCCATCGAACATGGTAAAGAGAATGGGAGAAACTGGCACCGGGTGAGAGAAGTGAGTTCCATTTGCAAGCATCCTAGCTTGAGAGTAGGAAACAGACTATTCAGTAAAACCCAGACCCTTCCTCTGTCCCACTTGACTGAAAGAACGGGGAGCTGCATTTCTGAGGCTGCAGGTGCAAACAAGCCCACCTTCACGCCTAGTAGTGCGAGCCACAGGCAGGTAGGCCTCAGCGGTGTTACTAACCTCCAGGGAAACTTACGGTTCTTGATCTGGAGCTGGTGCTTGGGGTGGCCTGGAGGGTAGTCACCCCTGGAGGAGAGAAGTAGGCACCCCAAGCAAGGGAAGTACAAGCTAAGACTAGAGCTTTTTTGGGTGAGTAGTGCAACTAGAGTGGGGCTAGTTGGGGCCTTGGGAACGCCAGGGAGAGGTGTTCTAGCCACTCTTTCCCTCTCCAAAAGAACCTAGTTTTTCTTTTTGAAACTGTTTTTTATTATACAAATAATATAGTAGTAGAAAACTAGACAATGCCAAGCAGAGGAAAGGGAAACCATATTTATACCACCCAGAGACAATCAAGGTTCACATCTTGATAAATCTCTTCAAATTTTCAATATACAGATAAATGTGGGGGCTATGCTCTATTCTGTTTTCTATTTGCTTTTTCCTATAACTTCCCCAAAGTGGTAATAACCTAGTGATCTCAGAAACACCCCTACCCCCATCCAGTGTAGTATTGGGAGCTTTCTTCTATGACCCACCCAACTCCATCTCACTACCTGTCCTGGTTTGCTGGGTCTGAGATGGTTTTCCTTTGGTATGAAAGGGAGGCTTCTGATAAAGGAAAAGTGATTAAGACCTCCCCTGACCCTGTGCTTTTCACCCACCCCACCCCTGCTAGATCCCAATAAGAAAGCCCATCAGAGCCTCTCAAAGTCCCCAAATCACCCACCCTCAGAGGCTGTGGCCAGAATACCTAATGCCCACTGTACCCAGCAGGTCCTGACCACGACCCAGACTGAGGGCTGAGGGCCTCCGTCCTGCCACCAGAGGCCCCACACGGCCATTCGGCCGGACCCACAGGAAGAGGCTGGAGCGGAAAGTTGGGAGTGATCCTTGGAGGAAAAGCAGCCAGGCCTGGGGCATGGCCACTTGCCTTCCCCTCTGCAGCTCCAGATGTGTGGTGTACTTGCCTGTGGCCAGGGCAACAGACTGGCCAAAGTCCAGGGCCTGTGGTTTCATGTGCCGGACCCAGGTCAGCAGCAGGATGAGGACCACAGAGGCAAACAGGAGCCAGAGGAGGCCCAAGACATAGAAACCCAGGGGGAGGAGACAGCAGAAGTCAGGGGTGAGGAAAGGGTCACTTCTGGGGCTGCCCACGTTCCCCTGAGCCCACCCCCGGGCCTTGGGGAGGTTGGCAGATTCAGAGATTGTTGTGGACTCTAAGGCAGGGAGGGAGATGGGTTCTGTGGTGGCTAATATGGTTGGTTCTGACTGCAACCCGGACATGGTTTGGATTGTGGTGGGTTCTGAGGTTGTAGGTTCTGGGGTGGTCGGGGTTGTGGTGGGCTCTGGGGTGGTTGGGGTTGTGGTGGGCTCTGGGGTGGTGGGTTCTTGGGTGGTCAGGGTTGTGGTGGGCTCTGGGGTTGTAGGTTCTGCGGTGGTCGGGGTTGTGGTGGGCTCTGGGGTTGTGGGTTCTGGGGTGGTCAGGGTTGTGGTAGGCTCTGGGGTTGTAGGTTCTGTGGTGGTCGGGGTTGTGGTGGGCTCTGGGGTTGTGGGTTCTGGGGTGGTTGGGGTTGTGGGTTCTAGGGTTGTAGGTTCTGGGGTGGTCAGGGTTGTGGTGGGCTCTGGGGTTGTGGGTTCTTGGGTGGTCAGGGTTGTGGTGGGCTCTGGGGTTGTAGGTTCTGGGGTGGTGGGGATTGTGGTGGGCTCTGGGGTTGTGGGTTCTGGGGTTGTAGGTTCTGAGGTGGTCAGGGTTGTGGTGCATTCAGGAGTGGGTTTTGGAGTTTTGGAGAATATAATGGATTCTGTGGTGGTTGGGAATGCGGTCTCTTTCATAGTGGACTCTTGGGTTGGAGGCAAGTAGGGCATTTGGCTGTCTAGAGAAGCAGTAGATTCTGAGTTGAGTAGGCCCCAGTGGGTTGAATGGGCTTTGGTGTTGGTGACCACAGCGCTTGTGGTAGGCCTCTTGTCACTCTTAGGGTCTTCGTCATAGCTGTCATAGTAGTCTTCATCTTCTTCAACAATGAGAGGGGGGCAGCCATCCCCTGAGTACTCAGAGACGAGTGTTTTGGGTATATTGACACATTGCACACTCTCCACATTGGGGGTCATGGCCTCGACATCCACACCCTCCTTCCATAAGTAGACATTGTTAGCATTGTCTCGCAGCCAGTGACTGAAATAAACGAGGTTGCAGTCGCAGTACCAGGGGTTGTTGTGGAGAAAAACAAAAGGCAGAAGGAGCCTCCCAAAGAAGCCTGTTGGTATTGTGCGCAGCCAGTTTCCTTGGAGGTAGAGGGTGTCAAGATCCTTCAACCCATCCAGGAGCCCAAGGGGCAGATTTGTCAACTGGTTGTCAGCCAGATTGAGTTTCCTCAGCTGGGTTGTGGGCGCCAGGAGCCGGTTGGGCAGAGTCTTCAGCTTATTGCCATGCAGATAGAGCTCATGGAGCTGGCTCAGGCCATCCAGGATATCAGAGGACAGTGAGGCCAGCTTGTTGAAAGAGACGTCCAGGGTAGTGAGCCGTGGCAGTGTCTGTCCTAGCAAGGGCAGGCTTATCAACTTATTGTGGGGTATTTCCAGGGTCTCCAGCTCTGGCAGTTTCCCATCAGCCTGCAGGTTAGTCAGTTGGCTGTGACCCAGATGTAGCTGTGTAAGGTGAGTCAGAGCCCCCAGGGACACCAGGGAGAAAGTGCCCAGGGGGTTCTTACCCAGGTGGAGGATGGCTGTGTTTGCTGGCAAATCTGAAGGCAGTGCCTTCAGCCCCCGATTCTCACAGTTCACTTCCACCTGGTTGGCCACTTGGGAGACCTCACAGGTGGAATGGGGGTGTGAAAGGCTTGGTAGCAGGAGCAGCAAGAGAATGAGAGTCATGGGGACCTGTGAACAAGGGAAGTTTGGGTACCCCACTGGCCCCCAACATTCCCCTGGGCCCTAGCTCTCACTGAAGCCTCTAGGATCCTTTCCAGAAACAGCCCCCACAGCTCCCATCCTCACCACTCCCCTCTCCTACCCTTGCCCCCCAAAGCCTAAATTGCTAGCTCCAGCTGCTTGGCCCTCACCCCTCCCTCAGGCCCCCTCCTCTCCCAGCTCACGCCCCCTCCTCTCCCAGCCCCAGCCCCAGCTTACAGGCAGGCAGGAAAACCTCCGAAAGCACAGCGCTTCTTCCAGGGTGTGCCGCTCTCAGTCCGTCTTTCTTCCAGCTCTGGGGAGGGCCTGGCAGGGCAGGAAAGGGATGGGGATTGGGAGGAAATGCCAGCCTGATAGGGGCCCCTGGGACCCAGTGAGCAGCCTCCCTCCCGGACACATGCCCTTATCACCCCCTTCCACAACTCTCCCCCAAGCCGTCCTTTTAGCTCCACTCTCCCACTTTCCTCCTACACCAGGGAGATTGGGAGTGAATTCTAACCACCACCCTCATCCAGCTTTTAGAAACCTCTCCAGCTGCCACTGTCACTTCCCCTGCACAGCTACATTCTTAGAGTTGCCTAATTTTAACCCTCACCTCCCTCTGCCTTCTCACCCACTCTAGGCTAGTTTATTAACCCCCACGCCTTCATTGGTTCAGTTCTTGCCAAGGTGGCCAGTGCCCCTGTACACCCACTGGACACGTCTCCATTACGTTCTTTTTCTCTGCAGCCTGCATGCTCATGGCCACACCCACCTTGGGACTCGTGACACTAATTTTCCTGGTTTTCCTTTTACCTTTCCGGTCACCCCTTCTCCCATTTCCTTTGTGGATTTCTCTTCCTCTGCCCTTCATGAAAATTAACCTGCACCCAGACTTTGGTCTTTGGGTGACTTTTTATGCTACACACACACCTGAGACTACTCTTGTCCATTCGCTTGCATTCAATTACCACTGGTACGCCAGTGACTTTCAAAACTTTATCTCTAGCCCAGGCCCCTCTCCTGCGCCCAAACACATATGTCCCACTGCCTTTTGGATTTCTTGGATGTCCCAAAGACACTAAAACAGTATGTTCAAAACTGAGCACATCATCTCTCTCCAAGTAGCTTATCCCATGTTCTCCAGCCTGGTGAATGGTACCATTATACATTTATTTGTTGAGCCTAGTGATTTTCAGCTTTTTTCATTTCATGGCACACAAACTAATTACTAAAATTCCACAGCACACCAAAAATATTTTTTTGCTGATCTGACAAAAAATAGGTATAATTTTGATTGATTTACCAAAAACAAAAACAAAAAAGGATAATTGCCTCCCTCTTTTGCTCCAAAGTGATTTTTTAAAAAACATTGGGTGCCTATACTTGTATATAAGGATTTCTGGTACAAGAATTAACCAATCAGATGGAAACTTATTATGTAACGTGACCAAGAAGGTACAACTTAATGACCTATATATTTATGGTTCAAGACAGAGCATTCACATTGGGTGGCCATTGTTGTGCTGGCTGTTGTCATTTTTCTAATTTGACAGTCTAAGGGGAAAAAGGTCAGTGCCTCTGACTAAATAGTCGGGTATTGCATGTTTTAAAAATTCTTCAGCACATGGGTTGAAAATTGCCAGCCTGGCCCTGTGGCTCAGTTGGTCGGAGCATCGCCCTGCTGCGCCACGGTTGTGGGTTTGAGCCCAGGCAGGGCACATGCAGGAGGCAGCCAAGGAATGCACCCGTGAGTGGGGCAACAAACTGGTGTTTCTCTTTTCCTCTCTCTCTCTAAAATCAATAAATTAAAAAATATATTTTTTAAAATTGCAGATCTAAGATAGACACACAAAAAGTAAAAAAAAAAATAAGAGACGCCCTGGCCGGCGCGGCGCGTTGGGTGGCCGCCGCCGCGCCCTGAAAGGCTGCCCTTCGGCTCCGGTGGGCACGTGGCCGGGCGGCAGGCTCAGCCCCGAATAGGATGTGCAGGGGGCAGCCGACTGGTTCACTCTCTAACCAATGTTTCTCTCTCTCTAAAGAAAATAATAATTTAAAAATCAATTTCAAAAAGTTTTTTTAAAAAAGAAAAAGCACAAAAACAAAGACAAAATGAAACAAAAGCCAAAAAGAAGAAAAAAATATATATAAGGAAAATACAAAACAAACCAACGAAAGAAAATTGCTGGTCTAGCCATCCCATCATTAAACAAAATCCCTAATAGTCATCCTTAGCTCCGCTCCTCCCTCATCCCCACATCTAACTTGTCACCAGAGTCCACTGATTTTATCTCCAATCCCACACCCACTTTTTTCTGTTCCTACCGCCACCACTTCCCCCTACAGAGTCGTGTGTGGTCTGGTCCTTGCCTACCTGTCCAGCCCATCGCAACACTCCACCCTTCACTCTAGACCATTTTCTTTCTTGTGCCTGGATTCTCTTATCCCTTATCGCCTTCTGTGTAAATCTTACTTATATGGAAAGTCTAGCCCAGAATTTCTTTGTCTAGAAGGCCTTTTAGGACTTCCCGACACCAGGCTAGGTGCCTGTTTCAGAGATTCGGCCTCCATGCCTGTTGATCTATTGCCTCTCCTGATGATTAGAATGTCCTACCTACTGTCCCCCAGAAAGGGCACCATGCAACCACATGAGCCTGTCCCTGTCTGCTCACCGCTGGTGACTGGACAAGGGGTGCAGTTAATCTGACCATTTATATAATTTGCCAGCTGCAAAAAGTATTTGAAAATGTGGAGAAAAGGAGGCGGCAAGCAACAGGGAGTGAGGTGGAAAGTTGTATAGAGAGAGACTGTGATGTGGAATAAGGCCCCTGAGGCTGTTGGGTTTTGCTGCATTGGTATAGGGGTTTTAGTTGTAAGCAGCAGAAGATGTTCTGGTTAATTTAGGCTGAAAGGAATTTATTAAAAATGCATTGGCTACTTCACAGATTTGTCAGTGAGGGCTAGAGAAGCAGACTTGGAACTGTGTAGCCAGCACAGTGCCCAGAACTAGGCTGCAGAACCAGTCTGGTGAGCAAAGCTCTGCTCCTGCTGCAAGACCAGGTCACTGAAGCTTGCACTGCTCCAGCTGCCGAGCCAGGGACTCAGTGTTATCACAACCTCCCTGCGGCAGAGGGAGAATTCTGCACCACCACTACTCCTTTGTGATACTAGCTCCTGAATCAAAGTCTGCTGTGAGTCTGGTTGGTCATGTGCCTGTGACTCAGCGGCAGAGGGTCAGTGAAAGCAGGTATCTGATATGTTCAGCTTCTGTAATAGGAGCCAAGTTCTGCTTCTCTAAGGATTCATAAGTTGAAGGACTTTTTCAGTCATAGGAAAGAGATTCATGTGCTTTGGCTCCTACTGAAACAATCCTATGTTTTACTTTCTTCACATGTCAATGTCCTTCATTTTTTTCTAATTTTGGATCTTTGAATGCTTGGAATGAACCCTACTTGGCCATTATGAATTATTCTTTTAACATAATTTTAGGTTGGTTTGCTCACATTTTATTTAAAACTTTTACATCTAAGTTAGAAATAGGAGTGGCCGGGTTCATGTCAGCATCATGACTGAGTAAGAAGACTCCATTGTTTCTCCACTTAAACTTGCAACAAGTCAGACAACTATAACTCAGTAAAGGATCCCTTGCTCAACACACAAACACACCTGAACAATTCAGAACATCAGAAGGTGGGCGTATTGAAATAACTAGGGGAAGTAGCGCGGGGGAAGGACCAAACAGTGGGCACTGACACAGTTCAGCATCCACCACACTCCAGCAAGAGTGGTAGCAGAGGAGAAGTCAGGGTGCAGCCCTCACACTATGGCCTGGAGTGTAAGAGGAAAAGAAGCAGTTTCTCTCTTGAAAAAGGCCATCTCCCTTCTCTCCCCATCATGGCAAAGCCAGGTAGAGGTGGCTGGGAAGCTAAAACAGCACAACAGTGCAGACAGCCATTACTGGAAGGGGGGTGGAGTTGCAAGATTGCTAACTTACCTCACCTGCCCCACACTCCCTGGCAGAGCCTGGTAAAGAAAACTGAGATGCCCTAAGCACCATAGCACAAACAAAGTAACCTACCTATCTACCTGTTGAATTGTTGAAAACAAACAGTATCTAAACAAGAAAAAGCTCCCTACCTCAATGTTCAGGCAGGGAATCAAACCATTAAATACCATAAGCAACCAAGGTAACAGGAAAAAAAACCCAAAAAACAGTCCCCAGAAACCAAACTCAAAGTCATGGAAGATGGTGGTTCAAATGACAGAAAATTTAAGATTGTAGTTATAAAGAAACTCAGTGAAGTACAGGAAAACACAGAAAGGCAGTTCAATGAGCTCAGGAATAAAATCAATGAACAAAGGGAATGCCTTACCAAAAAGATTGAAACTATAAGGAAGGACCAAAAAGAAGTTCTGGAGCTGAAGAAGTCAATAAAGGAGACTAGGAAGACACTAGGGAGCACTGAAAATAGAGCAGACTAGATGGAAGAGAGAATTGGTGAGCATGAAGATTAAAACCTATAAATGACTCAGGAGGGAGGAGAGAGATAACGGAATTTCTTTAAAAAAATGAAAGAACTCTCTGAGAACTATCTGACTAAATTAGAAAGAGCAACATAAGGATAATAGGTATACCACAAGGAGAAGAGATAGATGGGAACAAAGAGCTCAGTGAAAGAAATAATTGATGAGAACTTACCAAACTTGTGGAAAGAACTGGACTTTAGAATAGAGGAAGCTAACAGACCAATGCAAAAAGATCTCTGAGACACATTTTATTCAAACTCAAAAAATAATCTTCTGCCCTAAGAGGAGAGGAGAAGGCAGTGTCTACAGGCCATGGAGAGGCCCTCACCAGGAACCCATCGTGTGCACCCTGACCGGGGACTTCCCGTCTCCAGAACTGTGAGAACAAATGTCTATTGTTTAAGTTGCCCATGTGCACGATGTTTTGCTATGGCAGCCGAGCAGCCTGGCAGTTCCTTCACCCCTTGTGTCCTTGGAGCAATGGCTGTAGCCAGCTGCTGCATGGTTCGTGGTTCAGAGAAAGAGCAGCCAAGAGGTGCACTGCAGTGCTAGGGACCCGCAAGTGTCCATGCAGGGAGTTCTCCCAGAGCTGCAGGGATGGGGACCTTCGCAGTGGGGTGCTAGGAGCAGCAGTCAGAGCCTGACTCTCTTCCTGCTCCCTGTGCCTTCACAGGACCTTCCTTTCAATCACTGGACTTGTCAGTTTTATAACAGAGCCCCCTTTTTGTCCACACCTGGTTGCCTCTTTTGAAGATTTCTTAAGACTCCATGTGTGACTCGGAGCAATCTCCCTTGAGAATCCTCCTTTCCCAGGTATTCTCACCCCTCTGTCTCAACTGGTTCCTTTGCTGGAATAAACCCTAGGGCCCCCTCCTCTGGGCCCCCGCCTGCACACTTCTCCTGCTTACCTTGGGCTTGGAGGGACCATCTTTGCAAAGGGAACTGGTGTTATCTCCACACTCACGAGTGGGAGTCAGCCCCTTCCTGGCCCATCTAATCTGTCCTTTTTTGGTTTGTTTTATTTTCTTTATTGATTTTTAGAGAGAGAGGACGGGAGAGAGAGAGAGATTAATTTGTTATTCCAGTTATTTATGCATTCATTGGTTAATTCCTGTATGTGCCCTGATTGGAGATGTTCTGAACCCACAACCTTGATGTACTGGAACGATGCTCTAACCAACTAAGCTACCTGGCCAGGGCCAATGACAAAGACTCGAAGCTACAAAAGAGGATTCAGATAAATAGATCAATTATGATGTCATTTAAGTCTCAACACAATTCTTTGAGGTATTAAAAATGGCTGTCCTTATTTTAAAAGGGGGAAGTTCATTTGGAACTTGACTTGTCAAGGACAGATAAAAATTGTAAATGACTCCAGGGCAGAATTTGGATACAATTGTTCTTTTATAAAGTAGTAACTTTTTCTCATGGCTAAAAGGTCTCTGTTTGTGTCCTCTGTATGTATGTCTATATATATGTATGTTGTAAATGTGAGATAATTTTCTACCTCTGGGTGCTATTGTGAAAATTAATTTAAAGGCAAGTGCTTATGAGAATTGGGTATTCTAAAATTCTCAGAAATATAAAAACTAACTCAAATGTTTTTAAAGTTCATGTGACCAGAGATTAATCCTTAGTAAAGAAACACTCGTGCCCTAGCTGTTTGGCTCCACTGAGGGTGCAGGCCTGCAGACTGAAGATTCCCAGGTTCCATTCCGGCCAAGGGCATGTACCTTGGTTGCAGGCTTGATCCCTGGCCCCCAGTAAGGGCACGTGCAGGGGGCAACCAGTCTATGTGTCTCTCTCACATTGATGTCTCTTTCTTTCTCTCTCTCCCTTTCACTCTCTCTGAAAAGCAATGGAAAAAACATCCTTGGGGAGGATTAAAAAACAACAACTGGAAAACCTAAATAGATCAATCACTAGCAAGAAAATTTAAACAGTAATCAGAAACTCCCACCCACCCACCCAAAAAAAGTCCTGGACCACATGGCTTCACTGGTGAATTCTATCAAACATTCAAAAGTTTAATACCAATCTATCTCAACCTATTCCAAAAAATTGAGGAGAAGTTTATACTTCCTAATTCATTTTATGAGCCCAACATTATCCTGATACCAAAACCAGGCAAGGGCAACACAAAAAAAGAAAATTACAGGCCAATATCTCTGATGATCATAGGTGCAAAAATCCAAACAAAATACTAGCATATCTAATACAACAATACATTAGAAGGATCATAGATCACAATCAGGTGGGGTACATTCCAAGAATGCAAAGATGGTTCAATATCCACAAATCAATCAATGTGTATACGACATTAACAAAATAAAAGATATGACCACATTGACAAATGTAGGTAAAACGTTTGACAAGATCCAACATCCATTTATCATTAAAAAACACTCAATAAAATCAGTATAGAAATTAAGTGTCTCCATGTAATAAAGGCCATACCTGACAAACCCTCAGCTAACATCAAACTCAATGGTAAAAAACTAAAAGCTTGTCCTCTAAGGTCAGGAACAAGACAAGAATGCAAACTCTTGCACTGTTATTCAACATAGTACTGGAAGTCCTAGCTAGAGAAATTAGACAAGAAAAAGACATAAAAGGCATCCAAATTGGGAATGAAGAAAACTGTTGCTACTTGCAGATAACACGATTCCATATATAGAAAAATTTAAAGACTATTAGAAACCATAAAAATGCTATACTATTTCATACTTTAAAATACTTTATATATACTTTAAAATACTATAAAGTTCTAGGTTACAAGATCAATATACAAAAATTCATTGCATTCCTATGCACTTAACAATGAAGCATCAGAAAGAGAAATTATGAAAATGATTCCATTTCCAATTGCAACAGAAAGAATAAAATACCTAGGAATAAACTTAACAAAGAAGGTGAAGGACCTGTACACAGAAAGCTGTTGAAAGAAATTGAAGAAATGGAAAGATATTCCATGTTCATGGATTGGAAGAATTAATATTGCTAAAATGGTCATATTACCTAAAGAAATATACAGGTTTAATGTAATCACTATCAAAATCCCAATGGCATTTTTCACAGAAATAGAACAAAAAACTCCTCAAATTTGTATAGAAACACAAAAGACCCCAAATAGCCATAGAAACTCAAAAACAACCAAAAAAAACAAAGCCAGAGGTATCACACTCCCTGACTTCAAACTATTCTACAAAACTACAGCAATCAAAGCAATACGGTTATTGGCAGAGGTATACAGAGTAATGGAACAGAATTGAGAGCCCATAGATATAGAAAATAGACACACAGATATAGAGAACAAGCTGATGGTTGCCAAAGGGGAGGGGAGAGTAGGATGATGGAAAAAATTTTAAAATTTTTATAAAGAATTGAGAGCCTAAATATAAACCCATACATATATGGGCAACTAATTTTCAACAAAGGAGCCAAAAACATACAATGGAGAAAGGAAAGTCTCTTCAAATGGTGTTGGAGCCCGGCCGGCGTGGCTCAGCAGTTGAGCATCTACCTGTGATCCAGGAGATCACGGTTCAATTCCCCGTCAGGGCATATGCCCGGGTTTCGGGCTCGATCCCCAGCAGGAAGCGTGCAGAAGGCAGCCGATTAATGAGTCTCATCATTGATGTTTCTGTCGCTCCCTCTTCCTCTCTCTGAAATCAATAAAAATATATTTAAAAAATAAAAAATAAATAAATGGTGTTGGGAAAACTGGAAAGTCACATGTAAAAGAATGAAACTAGACTGCTATCTGACACCATACACAAAAATTAACTCAAAATGGATTAAAGACTTGAATGTTAGACCTGAAACAATAAAACACATAGAAGAAAACATAGGCATTAAACTTCTGAACACTGGCCTCAGTGGGGCTTTTGTGGACTTGACCCCAAAGGCAAAGGAAATAAAAGCAAAAAGTAAATGATTGGGACTAAAACCAAAAAGCTTCTGCACAACAACAAAAACCCATCAACGAAACAAAAAGACAAACAACTGAATGAGAGGAGATATTTGCAAATGATACCTCCAATAAGGGACTAGTATCCCAAATATATACGGAACTCATACAACTCAACAGCAACCAGACAAACAATAAAATAAAATATGGGCAGAAGATCTGAATAGGCACATTTCCAAGGAAGACATACACATGGCCAACAGATAGATTAAAAAATGCTCAACATCACTAGTTATAAGGGAAATGCAAATCAAAACCACGAAATACCACCTCACACTGTTAGAATGGCTATTATCAATACGAGAAGAGATGACAAGCACTGCAGAGGATGCGGAGAAACGGCAACCTTCATATATTGCAGGTGGGAATGTAAATAGGTGCAGCCACTATGAAAAACAGTATGGAAGCTCCTCAAAAAATTAAGAATAGAGCTACCATAGGCCCAGCAATGTCTCCTGGGCATCTACCCAAAATTTCTGAAAATACTTATTTGTAAAGATAGATGCACCCCTATGTTCATTGCAGCATTATTTACAATAGCTAAGACATGGAAACAATGTAAGTGTCCATCAGCAGATGATTGGATAAAGCTGTGGCACGTGTATATATAACGGAACACCACGTGACCATAAAAAGATGAAATATTGTCACTTGCAACAACATGGGTGGATCTCGAGAGTATTATGCTAAGTGAGATAAGTCAGATGGAAAAGAACAAGAACCATATGATTTCACTCATGCGAAATGTAAAACAAAAAGCAACAAATGAACAAACAGAACAAGTAAACAGAAACAAACTCATAGGTACAGATAACAGAACAGTGATTCTCAGAGGGGAAGGGGGAGTAAGGGGTGGACAAAGTGGGTAACCGGCATCAAATATACGGCGACAGGAGAAGACGAGACTTTAGGTGGCGAGCATACAGTAGAGCACATATAGATACCATATTATACAGCTGTATACCTAAAACTTATATCGTTTATTATGAACCAATGTCACCCTAATGAATTTAATTTTAAAAAGTACAGAGCCTCGCCTGGCTAGCATGACTCAGCGGTTGAGCATCCACCTGGGATCCAGATCTCGGTTGGATTCCCCGGCAGGGCACATGCCCAGGTTTCAGGCTTGATCCCCAGTGGGGGGCGTGCAGGAGGCAGCCGATCAATGACTCTCTCATCATGGATGTTCCTCTCTCTCTCTCTCCCTCTCCCTTCCTCTCTCTGAAATCAATAAAAACATATTTTTAAAAAAGTACAGAGCCTCATAAATTAAAAAAAAAACAAAACCAAAAAAACAAAACAACAACAAAATAGGAGTGGCCCATAGGTTTCTTTTGAGGGACTTTTTTTTCCTACTAAGTTTTTTTGTATATTTTCTTCTTTTAAAAAATATGTTTCTGCCCGGCCGGGCGTGGCTCAGCGGTTGAGCGTCGACCTAGGATCCAGGCAATCGGGGTTCAATTCCCGGTTGGGGCACATGCCCTGGTTGCGGGCTTGATCAATGACTCTCTCATCATTGATGTTTCTCTCTCTCTCTCCCTCTCCTTTCCTCTCTCTGAAATCAATAAAGATATATTTAAATATATATATATGTTTCTATTGATTTCAGAGAGAGGCCGAAAGAGGGGGAGAGAGAGAAAAACGTCAATGATGAAAGAGAATCATCGATTGGCTGCCTCCTGCACGCCCCCTACTGGGGATGGAGCCAGCAATCAGGGCATGTGCCCTGACAGGAATCGAACTGTGACCTCCAGGTTCATGGGTCGATGCCCAAGCACTGAGCCACACCAGCTGGGGTTTTTCTGTTTGTTTTGTTTTGCTTTGTTATCAGAGTTATGCTGGCCTTGTAAAGTAAGTTGGAAATTTTTATATTCTCTGGAAAAGTTAGAGATCATAGGGATTTTCCGTTCTATGCAGGTTTGGTGGGATTTACCTATAAAACCCTCTGGACTCATGCCTTTGGGGGGGAGAGCTCCTTGGATACTTTTCCAATTCCTGCTATAATTATTGCTCTGCTGCGGTGTCTACATGTTGAGTCCATCTTGGTAATCGACAGTTCTACTAAAATATATCTTTAATGCAGCTATTCAAACTTACTATTGCAAGTTTGACCATTTATACTTTTATCATTTGTTAAAATCTCCATATCTGTAGTTATAACCTCTAATACTGTTCATGTGTATTTTCCCTTTTTTTCTCTTTTTCTCTCTTCCTTCCCCTGCCACTTCCTTTCTTTCTTCATCAGGCTTGCCAAAGAGTGGTCTGTTATTTTGGACCAGTCAAAGACGGAGGTTTATCAGTTTTACTAGTCAGTCGCTGTGTGTTTTTCTATTTGTGATGAATGTCTGGTTTTATCTTTAATAATCCCTCATACTTTGAGCTTATTTTCATGTTCTCTTTTTACCTTCTTGAGGTGAAATCTTAGTTCACGAAGAGATTGAAAACACAATCTTTTTTGCTTTTCAGGTAAATCCACTTAAATTCTATTGATCATTTGAGTACGGCTTTGTGCCACCTCACACGTTTATCATTAACGTTGTCGAGCCCGCTCACTGAGCTTCAATGTCAGCTGCTAGGTTTTTCAGTTATTTGGTTCTTCTTTAGATCTATTTCTCTGCTGAAACCTTTTATTTTTTTATTTGTTTCAAGCAATTCATAATTTCTTGTTGAAGCATTTTTATCGTGGTTCCTTGAAAATACTTTTTTCGCCCCAGGTAATGCTAACACCTCTGTCCTCCGGGTGTTGGCAGCTGTTGATTGTCTTTTTCTCATTCAGTGTGAGATCTTCCCAGTTCTTGGCATGATGAGTGATTTCCAATGGGAACATGGCCATTTTTTAATGCTAAAACTGTGTTTATTGTAAAACAAAAAGGTCTGACATACTCATTCCTGCTATAACATTTTCAGAGAAAAAGGGAAAAAGTAGGAGGCAGGAAAGGGGCTGGGGTGGCAGCATGACCAGGGCCCTGCGGTGGCCCGCGGAGCCCGGGCGCAGGCCCCAGGGGACCCTCCGTCACGCTCTCTCACCTGCCGTCCAACCACCATCCCTGGTCGGCGCACGTTCTGTACTAGAGTTCACGACACCTCCCTGAGGCCGGGCTGCGGCAAGTGCCCAAGCTCGGCTTTCCAGGCCTGTGGGTGGCCCCGAGGAAACGGCGAGGCGCAGCGCGGGGCCCCGGCGTCCCCGCGCGCGGAGCCCACGCCTCCGGCCCGGCCCCAGACTCGCGGAGGAGCCGAGACAGGAGGCGGGAGGCTGCGGCGCGAGCGGCGCAGGGCTGGGGCGCAGGGCCGGCAGCCCCCCGCGGGCCGCAGTGCACGGGGGTCGCCGCCAGGCCGGGCAGGTGCCCCAGAGGCAGCCGGGGCTCGCCCGCGTCTCCCGCAGCTTGCTCGGCAGGCGCGGCCCGGCTCGCTCCCGGCGCAGGGCGGCTGCTCGGACCCGCTCGCCTGCGAGGTCTCCCCTCTGCGCGTCTGCTGCCGTCGCCGCCGCACATGCTCAGTGAAGACCCGCCCCGCCCCGCCCCCGCCCCCGCCCCCGCCCCACCCCACTCCCGCCCCCACCCCCAGTTCTTGACGCGTGGGTGCAGCCCCTGAGGATTTTCTGAGAGGCTGTTTGCCGACGCCCTGTGCGCCTGGTGCTCGCCAAAACATGGACATTTTTGCATCGTCTCATCTGACTGGATCTTACTGAGACCTCCTGTGGAGGCCGCTTTCTCTCCCAGAGGGAGTAGCCAGCCGGTCAGGGCCCCCCTCGGCCCCCGCTGACATCTGCAGGGGCGAGGGCCTCTCCTCCGGCCTGCGCGGCGAGAGGGGCGGTGCCCGCGGGCGAGGCCGGCGGGGCTGCGGCCGCCGGGATTCGCGTCCCGCCCCTGCCCACGGGCGCAGGCCGGGCTCCCGCGTGCTCTCCGCTGACCTGCGCGTGGCAGGCCTCGGTGCCAGCTGGCCGGGTGACAGTCCCGCCCCCTCCTTATATTCTGGGGAGGGTGGGAGCCTAGCGTCCCCGCGGGTGTGGGTGTGGGTGTGGGTGTGGGTGTGGGTGGGGCCACAGGTTCTCTGTGGTTTTTGGCAGGCGCAGAGTGGTTGTCTAGGTTTTCTGTCTCCTGTCTCGGTTGGCTGCCCCTTTCCTGGTCCTTCGGCTAGGGAGGGAGCGCAGGCTTTTGTTGCGGTTTGTTTTGTTTCTTGTTTTGTCTGTTTTGTTTCTTGTTTTGTCGGTGCCTTGGTGTTTCCAGCCTGCAGACTTCACTTCCAAGACTGGGGCAGCCGAGCGCGAGGAAAACCCAGGGAACTCGCCAGCATCCTGCTGTTTCTTGGGTTTCGAGGTCCCTAGCCTTACTTAGCCTTTCTGCCTTCTCTCCACCCTTCATCTTCTTATGTTGAGAGAGAGAGAGAGAGAGAGAGAGAGAGGGAGGGAGGCCACATAAATAGATATAGCTCTCTATATATGTTTAGGGTTTTAGTTGTGCTTAGTGGGTGAAATAGGGAAAAGTACATTACTCTGTCTTCTCAGAAGCAGAAATCTTTCAGGTGCATTTTGCTATTTTTTTATTGCGAACTTCTAAATGTATTTCATTTGAAAAAAAAATTTTAAATCAACAAACAAAAAAAGAGGAATATAAATAAACCTCTTTCAGTTGACAGTGAACCTCATGTGGGGCGTGGTGATGGTTCATTTTATGGGTCAACTCCCACTCGCCACATAAACGTTTTGTCTCATTCGCTTTATCACTTTCGCTCTCAAGTGCTTTTCCCGAATCACTTGAAAGTAAGTTGGAACATCACGCCCCTTTACCACTAATACTTCAATGTGTGTTTCCTAAAAACAAGCACATATTCTTACATAACTGCAGTATAGTTATTAATTTCAGAAAAATTTTTAAAAAGATGTCTTTATTGATTTCAGAGAGAGGAAGGGAGCGAGCGAGCGAGCGAGAGAGAGAAACATCAATGCTGAGAGTCATCGATCGGCTGCCTCCTGCACGACGCCCTCTGGGGGGCGAGCCCGCAACCCGGGCCTGCGGCGGGAATCGAACTGGGATCGGGTCGCTGCTCAAGCGCTGAGCCAGCCCAGCCGGGCGAGTTTCCTTCTTTGATTTCCAATCACTAAACAGCAGCAGTCGTGGTTTTTGTATGTCTGTTTCTATTGTTTATTTGCTATAACTTCTGTGGTATGTTTTACATCTGGAGGGTGATTCACTCCTCTTTTCTTTTTCAAAACTGACATGGGCCTTGGTTGGGTGGCTCATTTGGTCAGAGCGTCATCCCTATAGGCCAAGGTTGCGGGTTGATCCCTGGTCAGGGCACATACAAGAACCAGCCAAAGATTTCATCCAGACGTGGAACAGAAGGGGGCGCGGGGGCGGCGGGGGGGGGGGGGGGGGGCAGCGGAGGGGAGGGAGCGGGGGGCGGGGGGGAGGGAGCGGAGGGCGGGGGGGAGGGGAGCGGGGGGCGGGGTGCGTCCCGTGACCGCTGTTCCCGGAGGCGCGGCCGCAGCGGTGGCGATTTTCAGTGTGTACGCGGGGAACAGAGCTGGTGGCCTGATTTCCCAGCTGGACAGTTACGCGCCACGGGCCGAGGCTGAGAAAACGTTCAGTTACCCGCTTGATCTGCTGCTCAAGCTACACGACCCACGAGTGCTAGTTGCCTTCGGCCGGCGCGACGGCATCCGGGTGGGCCCCGCCGTGCTGCCATCAATGGCATGGACGTGAAGGGCAAGTACGCGGCGGCTGGCACAGAGGTGCTGGAGCACTTAGGCAACCCTGCGAGCTACCGGTGTCCATTCCCTTGGGCCGGGCCCGCCTCGCTTCCAGTGAGAAGCGCATGTTGGCCTCCGTGTTCCACTCGCTGTTGGCAACTGGCTCCCCCCAGTTGTCTCCTGAACAGGGCAGCTCAGGCGCTGAGATGCTGGAGACAGACACGTTCAAACCGCACTGCTTCCGGACACTAACAGGGATCAAGTTCGTGGTGCTGGCAGACCCTAGGCAAGCTGGGATAGATTCTCTACTCCAAAAGATTTATGAGATTTACTCAGACGTTGCCCTCAAGAATCCATTCTACTCCCTGGAAACGCCCATCAGGTGTGAGCTGTTTGACCAGAACCTGAAGTTAGCCCTGGAGGTGGCAGAGAAGGCTGGAACTTTTGGACCTGGGTCATAGGCTCAACCTGCAACAATCCCCCCACCCAACCCCAACCCTGCCTTCCTAAATTCTGAGAGATCCTGTAGCAGGGGTCTTGCTGATTCCACTCCAATGGAAATCCCAGCAGCCTTGTTAGTACACTTGGGGGAGGGAGTTTTGCTGAGATTGATGAGATGACACATACTGACCCCTGAGCTGTAATACTATGCTCTCTTCCCCACTGTATCTATCATGGTACTACTTCCCAACTCTGTACAGATTTATTTATGGAGGAGGTAGGCCCATAAATGCTGTAATAAACATTCCTTTGATCACAAAAAAAAAAAAGAAGTGGAACAGCAGCCCTGGCCTGTTTGGCTCAGCAGTTAGAGCATCGACCCTCGGACTGAAGGATCCCGGGTTCGATTCCGATCAAGGGCACATACCTCAGTTGCAGGCTCAATCCCTAGCCCCGGTTGGGGTGATTGCGGGAGGCAGCTAGTCAATGTGTCTCTCTCACAATGTGTCTTCTCTCTGTCTCTCTCTCCCTTCCATTCTTTCTGAAAAGCAATGGAAAAAATATCCTCGGGCGAGGATTAAAATAAATAAATAAGTGGAACAACATGGGCCTCTGGAATTCCTGGGGCTAGAGGAGGGATGCTGGAGGCCCTTTCTTGTCTCTACCTGTCTTTGTGTACCAGCTGCATTCTCTCTCAGTCACGTAAAAGATGGGGAATGAACATGGCTGCCTCATGCATCTAAATTTATATCTTGCCCTCCTACAGCAAAGAGAAACTGATTCCTCAGTTCCTGCTGGAAAAAATTCTCAGGGAAGGGCTTTCTTTGGCCTGGCTTGGGTCAGGTGTTCTGTCCTGGATCCAGCACCTCTGCCCAGAGGTGTGGAGACTCTAAGGCCAGGCAGGGCCTCTGGAGTCACGTGGCTGGAAAAGAACAGTTCTGAGTAGATGGGGGGATAAGGCACTCATTTTTTTAAAAAATTAAATTTATTGGAGTGGTGCTCGCTTCGGCAGCACATATACTACAATTGGAACGATACAGAAAAGATTAGCATGGCCCCTGCGCAAGGATGACACACAAATTGGTGAAGTGATCCCTATTATTTAAAAAAAAAAAAACGATTGAGGTGACACTGGTTAATAAGATTAGATAGGTTCCAAGTTTACATTTCTATGATACACGATCTGTATGTTGTTGCATTGTGCGTCCACCGCCCAAGGTCAAATCACCCTCTGTCACCATGTATTTGAAGGCACTCATTCTTTCATTTATCCATTTGTTCAGTACATTTTTATTGTGTGCCTATTATGCACTAGGCTCTGTGCTGGACACAGTAAACCAGCAAGGTCTCAGGCATCAGAGAGCTTAGGTTCCTTTGAGGAAGGCAGGCCAGAAATCAGTGTCTGCCGCCCCTGTCCCGGCTCAGCCGATGCGCTCTCCCAGTTTACAAAAGGAAACCGGGCTCTTTTTGTTGCAGTCAGAGGGGCCCTGGTCAGAGCAGCTTGGGGATATTTCCACTGTGAGGACACTGATGACGAAGAAAGAGCAGCTTGGCAGGCCTGGCCAATAAGGACGGCTGCAGCTGTGCTGAGTTACCAGCCAAGAGCCAGTAGGTGCAGGGAGTGGCTTCCTGTTGAGCTAAGATCTTTGAGTCTAGCTTTCTGTGGAATTTTTATTATAAAAATACGAAACCCAGGTCTGAGTTAGGTGCCTGACTCGGCCAACTTGAAAGAAAGTCTCAGTCCCTCAGGCAATTGTGATCCTGAGCAAAGAGAAAAAGAAAAAGAAAAAAAAAGTGGCTCAGCTAAAGTGGCTCAGCTCGGTGCCAGCGCTAGTGGAATCGACTGAGGCCGAGAGCGGGGGAGGGGAGGAGGGGGGAGAGGAGGGAGAGGAAGGGGAGATTGCCCCTCCTGGCAGATCCCTAGGGGGAGGTTTTTAACATGCTGAGTTTGTGAGAGATGCCCTGGGATTCACTGCTCTGAGCGAGACCTTCACCCACGAGCTACAGTCCCTGGCAGGGACCCTGCAGCAAGGTGCTCTGTGGCAGATGTGATACGTGCTGGACTAACGACCCAAGTAGCCACACATGGGCCTGGGCAGCAAGGGATGAGGGTTTCTAGCACTCTCCCTCCACCCAAACTACCCTCCCCCATGCAGGCTGTTGGTCCAGATATGGCTTTGCCTCACTACTGTATCTTACATGGTGTGTGTGCATGTGTGTGTGTGAGAGAGAGAGAAAGGGAGGGGGGAGAGACATACATGATGTCATGATGGTGATTAAATTCAGCATCTAGCCCATAAATTGGAGAATGGTTGGAAATTGCACCTGGAGGAGTAAACCTAAGGGCACTGGACTCTGAGGTTGAAACCTTTTTCAAAGGGCCCCTGCCACAATCATTTTTGGAAGCAAGACATGAAGTTTCAATCTTGCCTGAGAGGATATAGTGCATTTTCAGTTGTAGCAGTGAGAATGGGATCCGACATGGTTTTGGGAATGAAATATGTGGGCGAGGGCTGGGTTGGTAAAGGTGGAAGGCTCTGGGCACGTGGCCACGCCCAGCCTCCTTGGTAAATGGGGCCGTTCCATGTCTGAACCCAGCCTCATGGCATCAGATGGGTAACGATGGCAGCGAAGGCCAAACTGGCTGCATCTTCAGAGCGAAGCCAAGGGGTTGGCTTGGGGCCAAGACCATGGTGAAATGAGGCAGAACCACAGTAGAAAGAGAAGACACCAAGGCAAGAGAAAAGGCAGGCTGGTCAGGAGTGAGAGGAGCACAGCAGGCGGAGCAGAGGCAGGGGAGGTGGCCAGTCCGGGGCTGCCCTGGCCACTGACACTGGTCTGGTTAGTCCCAGTCCTTGTGTTAAGCCTACAGGAGATGGCTTGGGGATCTGATTCTTGTAACACAAAGAAGCTACTTGCAGCTTCATAGCTCCTGTTTTTTTACCCTTTTGACAGTTCTGGTGTCACTGTCTGCTTATAGGTCTCCCTCACCTCCTTGAGGCCATGTCTTACTCATCTCTATAATAATAGCATCTGGCCCCGTTCAGGGAAGCTTGCAGATGCTCACTAATGTTTGAATAATATCTGTATTTATCACAACAACTCTTGGCCCAGGCTCTGACCTAGAGACTCTGGAATAAGCAGCAGCACAGATTTTAGAGTCAGTACATGTATCAGCCACATGCAAAGAAGTGAGACGGGCCACATAGTCTTCTGGGGTCTGAAGTGGGAAAGGTGGAATGATAAGGCAGTTAGCAGAGGAAGCAGAAGCTTCAAGGGTGTGTGGAAAATGGACAAGCTGCGTGGACCCTCTGGTCTTTAGTATCCTCGCTTGTAACATGGGGACCTCACAGGTAGAGGAAGGAGACCTAAAAATGGCCATGAAAGTGTTGTGTAAAGTGTAAAATGAACATAGGTAAAAATGTTTAATAAAGTTTATCGGTAAGTCTCATGTATTATTGCCAATCTATTTCTCTGACCTGGCACCTGACCTTAGAGTCCTCTTTCATACATTCAGCACAATGGTAACTGCATCCCCCGACTGGCAAGAGGAAGCAGTGTGTAAGGCACAAGAAGTGCTTAGTCTAGCACCTCACACCCATGAGGAAAAATAGGGATAGCTTCTTTAAAAAAAAAAAGAAAAAAGTTTTTATTGACTTAGAGAGAAAGGGAGGGGGAGAGAGAAATAGCATTGATGTGAGAGAGAAACATAGATTGGTTGCCTCCCAGACACACCCCAACTGGGATGGAACCCGAAACCTGGGGATGTGCCCTGACCAGGAATTAACCTGTGACCTTTCGTGCATGGGAGACACTCAACCAACTGACCCACACTGGCCAGGACTAGATAGCTTCTTAAAAAACAGGTTCCTGGCACCTCATCTCTGCCATCTTCCTAAATTGGGATTCTTTGGGGATGGAGCCTAGGAATTTGAATTTTAAATAAGCATCCCAGGTGATTGATTAGGGTGGTCCAGGGAAACTAAGAAACACTGAAAGGATCAATTAAGGTGTGTGTGTTAGGGGTGGGGAAGACAGTACTATCCTATGTGTCCACCAGATGACAGCAGAGAGAGGCTAGGAGAAGGGTTGGGGGTGGGCAGACATGAGGACGGGTTGGGGGAGGAGGCAGCCCTATCCTTCAGCATGGCCATCTTTGCCAGGTGGAGTCTGTTACTGCAGACTACTCCCCTGGGACTGCCTGTCTCATTACCAGGCCTTTACAGACACTACTTTTGCCAGACTCTGCCAGCAGAAACTGCATCAGTGTGATCTTGACTGGGCTGGGGTGGTGGTAACCTGTGTTCCACACGGGTGAGTATGGGAGGCAAGGGATGTCACCCACACAGGGCAGTTCAGTGAAAGGACACCAGGGTATGTTGAAAGCAGGGTATCCCTCTCCCCTGCTGCCAGGCTTGTGGTTCCAGGTGCTCTTAAGGGACCTGTTCACCTGAATCCAGCCTGCTCCAGTCATGAGAGGATCAGGTCTGTGGCTGGGGAAGCTGGCCAAAGACCAAGCAAAGAATGCTGGGATGGGGTGGGGGCAGGCAACACAGGATGAAGCAGCTGTCTCTGGAAACAGACAAGTTGTCCCTGGCTTCAGTAGGGGTGGTAAGAGGATTAGGTGACAGTCCCCCTAACCCAGCCCGGAACTAACACTCTCCTCCCCCTCACTCATGAGCCTTGGCCTGCCCGGCTCCAAGCCTGCCAAAGTTCAGAATAACCCTGAGAACCAGACAGCGGGATGGCAGGGGCTCTGCTCAGCGCCCTGTTCCTCTTGCAGTTTCTCGGTATGGACAGGGGTCAGGGGAGGTGGTTGGACACACACGGAGATGTTAACATAAGACAAAGACAGAGACCAAGATGTAGACTGGGACACAATGTTGGGTCCCCAGGTGCAACACCATTGGCTCAGAAGACACACATGGAAAAATACACAGAGAAGCAGAGCCCTGCACAGACCCAGAGGGGGCAGAGGGGAGAAGGCCCCCAGCCTCTTCACCTCTAGTGACTCCGCTGCTTGACCCCATCCCCAGGCAGAGGCGAGGGAAATAATGAGGAGCTGCGCCTTTATCACCATCTTTTCGACAACTATGACCCAGGATGCAGGCCAGTGAGGGGGCCTGAGGACACCGTCACCATCAACCTCAAGGTCACCCTGACCAACCTCATCTCACTGGTAAGATGCCCCACCTCCACTCCCAGTACCATCTCTGAGCTTAAAATTTCACTTCTGGCCCCAACTGCTGAGCTCTGCCCTGAAGCTCGCTTCTGGCCCTGGTGTCCCACCCTCATCTCCCACGTGCAGAACGAGAAAGAGGAGACCCTCACCACCAGCGTCTGGATTGGAATCGTGAGTCAAATCTGGGGGCCAGCGTGAGGCCTTGTCCAGAGGACGCACCCCTTTCTCTCAAACTCCTGGCGGGCACCAGGTGGGAGATGCAAGGCGCACGTCCTCCCGTCCCCACCCCTTAGGACTGGCAGGATTACCGACTCAACTACAGCAAGAGTGACTTTGGGGGCGTAAACATCCTGCGGGTCCCTTCGAATCTTGTGTGGCTACCGGAGATTGTGCTGGAAAACAAGTAAGGACCCAGCGGCAACCGGGCTGGAAGGAAGGCGAGGCCCGAGGGGGCTGGGCTGGACCCGATGGGGGGGGGGTTGCTCGGAGGGCGAGGGGTCGCGGACCCCCGCAAACGCTGCGATTCCGGGAGCCCACAGCATTGACGGCAACTTCGGGGTGGCTTACGACGCCAACGTGCTGGTCTACGAGGGGGGCTACGTGAGCTGGCTGCCCCCCGCCATCTACCGCAGCACCTGCGCCGTGGAGGTCACCTACTTCCCCTTCGACTGGCAGAACTGCTCGCTCGTTTTCCGGTGGGAAGAGATACTCGGAGACCCCGTTATTACGGGATTCTGGGAGCAGGGGGCGGGGCCTGGGGGCGGGAGACACGGGCCTGGGGGCGGGGTCTTGTGCTGGAGGCGGAGCCAGGCGCTGGAAAGGGTCGGGGCTGCTGCGGCGAATTAGAGGCGGGGTGGAAATAAGCGTGATTTGGATAATGGGGTGGGGTGTGACTATCCCGCCAGATCCCAGCTTCCAGGACAGGGACTGAGGCTAGGGCCTGAGTCCGAGTTTCTGGGGTGGGGGCCCCCCGCCCTGGCTCCGCAGCTCTCAGACGTACAATGCCCAAGAAGTGGAGTTCGTCTTTGTGGTCGACGACGACGGCAAGACCATCAGCAAGATCGATATCGACACTGAGGCCTATACTGGTGAGGTCCCCTCCTGCTCCTGAAACCCGCTTCTAGACGGGGTCCCAGAGAAGGGGCTTGCAAAGGGGGCGGACCCAGACCATCAATCCCAGGGATGGGCTTTGGCAACCGCGCTTTAATTCGCCCTTTTCCTGAAATTATTCTCGATGGTCGGACCAGCCCTGCTTCCTCGCGGTCGTTCAGTACCCCACCGGAAACAGCCCTTTCTGCCCGAATTGCCCTCGTGCGGACGGCCCGTGGCCCAAGTAGCCCCGTCCACCTGCCCCGCCCACCCCGGTCCAGACACTGCAGACTCTCCGCCGCCCGGAGTTATGGGTCCCCACGCTCAGGGGTGCGGCTTAGAGCAGGGCGCCCCACCCGAGAGCAGGCTGACCGCGTCACCCGTCCCGCAGAGAACGGCGAGTGGGCCATCGACTTCTGCCCCGGGGTGATCCGCCGCCAGGACGCGGCCTCCGCTGATGGTCCCGGGGAAATTGACGTCATCTACACGCTCATCATTCGCCGAAAGCCGCTCTTCTACATCATTAACATCATCGTGCCCTGCGTGCTCATCTCAGGCCTGGTGCTGCTCGCCTACTTCCTGCCGTCGCAGGGTAAGGAGTCGCCCGAACCCTAAAGAGGGGCTCGTTCCGGGGATGGGAGGGCAGCTGCTCTCACTGGGCGCTCCCTCCAGCTGGCGGCCAGAAATGCACCGTCTCCATCAACGTCCTGCTCGCCCAGACCGTCTTCTTGTTCCTAATTGCCCAGAAAATCCCAGAGACGTCTCTGAGCGTGCCGCTGCTGGGCAGGTGAGGGCACAAGGGGTCCCGTCAGTGCCCAGGCGGGGGCGTGGCTAGCGCGAAGGGCGGGGCCATGCTGGGACTGGGCGGAGCTAATGGGTGGGCCTGGCGGGCGGAGCTAATGGGTGGGCGCGTGGGCGGGGCCAAAGCCAAAAGACTCTGGGAGCCACTTTGGCTGCCTGGTCTCTGCCTGGGCTTTATTTGAACGCGGGGTGGGGCTGGGACCACGGTGGATTCGCTGGTCCCCTGTCCTTCGCACTGCTGCTGGACGCCACATTGACGTATCCTGAGTATCTCTGTTTAGGGGGGCGGCTCAGTGTCTCCACACCGTGCCCCTCCGGCCCCCAATTCACCTCTCCATCCCGAACCGGTTCCCCGGGGGTCCTGAGACCCAGCTGGCTTCTACATTGCTGCAGAATGAGGCAGACCCTTGTAGACCCCGTCCACACAGGCAAAGCCACGGCCCCTGGAGCGGGAGCCGCGCGCTCGAGCTCGCCGCAGCCCCCGCTCGCCTAGCCCCCTGCCCTGCGGCCTGGGCTACCCCGGCCGGCGCTCCACCGGGATCCCCGGCACCTGGGGCTGGGCCCCGGCTGCTGTCTCCGCATCTCCTGCTGTAGCCACAGGGCTGAGATCTTCATTGAGTGTACCAGAGTTAGCTGCCGATGCAGAGGCCTCTATCGCCCTTCCCCGCCCCTCCTCAGCCCCCCCTCCCAGCGCCCCACCTCTAACAAGGTGGCGCCGAAGTTCACGACGCTGGGCCTCGGCTTCTCTTAGCACCAGCCCCAGGGTGGGCTTCGGGACCGGCAGTTGGTTCAGCTCCCGCGGCTCCAGGGCCTTCAGCTCTCTGAACCTCTGCTCCAGATACTCATGGGCTGCGGCCACAATGAGCTCCAGGGGAGGCAGAAGAGGAGGCTGGGGGGCCACCTGGAGAAGGAGCATTGGCGATGGAGCCATCGGGTCATAGGGCAGAGGTCGCGGTGGGGGACGCTGGAGACCTTCCCAGAGAGGTCTCGAGGTGCCACCCTTGGCCGGGCCACTGGCATCACCTCACCTCCGTGGAACTGTGGGAGTGGTAGACCCACAGCAGGGTTTCCCGGGAGCTGGGGGGGTCTCCTTCATGGCTGCCATGGGCGGTAGGAGAGAGAGAAGGGCCTGGGGACGCATGTGGCCCCGCAGAGGAGCCTCACTCCACCTCGGTGGAGAGGCGTGTTTGTGAGGTCAAAGGATCAGCGGCTCCCCCTGCGATTCTGGGGACTCGGGGAGGCTGTAATGTCGCTCACTCCGAGCCCCTCAGGTACCTCATTTTCGTCATGGTGGTTGCCACGCTCATTGTTATGAACTGCGTCATCGTGCTCAACGTGTCTTTGCGGACACCCACCACTCACGCCATGTCCCCGCGGCTGCGCCACGTAAGCGCCGCAACTGCTGGTTGGGCGGCGGCGGGCGGGAGGCAGGACTTGAAGCTGATCGCCGCCCCGCCCCACCCCACCCCTAGGTCTTGTTAGAGCTGCTGCCGCGCCTCCTGGGCTCCGGGGAGCCCCCGGAGGCCCCCGGGGCCGCCTCACCCCCGAGGCGGGCATCCTCTGTGGGCATATTGCTCCGCGCTGAGGAGCTGATACTGAAAAAGCCGCGGAGTGAGCTCGTGTTTGAGGGGCAGAGGTACCGGCACGGCGCCTGGACGGGTGAGCAGAGCGGCCTGCGTGGGCCTTCGGGGGCGCTTGCACTGGGGGAGGCTCCGCATGACCCACCCTGGGGCTGCTCCCACCCTTCCCGCAGCTGCCCTCTACCAGAGCCTGGGCGCCGCTGCCCCCGAGATCCGCTGCTGTGTGGATGCCGTGAACTTCGTGGCCGAGAGCATGCGAGACCAGGAGGCCACGGGCGAGGTGGGCCAGGAGCCAGGAGCGGGGTGGGCGCTGCAGAGGCCTCCCCACTATTATTGTGCTGCAGGTTCCTGCAGCCCTTGCGGACTCTGTGCCTGCCCCTTCCTCAGGAGGTGTCCGACTGGGTGCGCATGGGAAAGGCCCTTGACAACATCTGCTTCTGGGCGGCTCTGGTGCTCTTCAGTGTGGGCTCCAGCCTCATCTTCCTCGGGGGCTACTTAAACCAAGTGCCTGACCTGCCCTACCCACCGTGTCTGAAGACCTGAGCAGGCGGACGCACTGACTCCAACTTTCCTATCCATCTCCATGAGGAAATAGGTTTTGAAAAGCAAGTTGCTGCCACTGCTATATTATGATCCTTTATCACTGCAGATAATAAATCAGTATTTTGTAAACACACGCTGCGAGTGCACAAGTGTGTAGGTCTGGTCACCATGCAGCAATCAGAAAGAGGGAGAGGGTTGTTCAAGCAGGCTCTTGGATGCCAATCCTCTGGAAAGCAAAAGCCATGCTAGATTCAGCCTTGCTGATCTCCCAGTGTTGCTCAGGCCCCAGCCCCATTGGACCTTCTAAGCTATTTTATAGCCACACAGGAGAGGCCCCTTTGCAGGACTGGCACTTAAGAGTCTGGAGCCAGGAAGCCAGGACCCTCTGGCAGCTCCCCCACAGGCCCACAGGGGTAACAGGGCTGAGGCAGCAGTGGCCCTCCCTCGGTCATTTTTTCTAGGTTTTCTTGGCCCAGCACTGCCCACCTACTTCTCCCCCCAAGACTCACTGTACATGCCACCCCACCATGCGCCATTGGTACCCATTCTGCTTGCTTGCCCTGGCTAGTATCCGGATTGTGAGAGAAAACAGAATAAAAACGGGTCTGAAGTGGGAGCTGGTTGAATTGTCTTTATTAACAAACGGGATATCCAAGGCCACTACATTGAGGAGGGGTAGGGGTAGGGGCAAGGAGGGAATAGGGCTACTTGCTGCTCACACTATATACAGATGCAAGCAAGGGGGTGTGGAGGGTGAGAGCTCCCTGCTCCCTCCCTCCACCAGGGAAGGGCAGAGGCTAGAAGAGATGGGGGTTGGAGAGGAAGAAATGTTTTGGCTGGCGGGGTCCCCCTTCCATTCCCTGGGGTTTGGGGGGAGGGGAATCATTAAAGTGCTTTCAGAAAATGAGGAAATGGTCCCTGCCCCTAGAGTGGCTGGTGACCCCCCTAAAACCTAGGGCCCAGTGACCCCCCCCCAGGGTTTGGTACATTCAAGGGGGGAGCCGGCTCCCCTGACGTGCAAATGAAGGGGCCCAGGGCCCTGCCCAGTCAGCAGCAGTGGGGTACAGGGTCCAAGCCCCAAGCACTCTCCTCTTAAGTGGAGAAAAGGGGGGATGGGGCTAGGCCCATTCAATTCCTGTTAAGGGGAAGCTGTGCCTCTCTCCAGAAGATGGGACAGGCACAGTTTTGGGGAAGAGAACATGTTGGGGAAGGGGGTGGTCATGTGATCACAAAAGCATCAGGGGTCAGAGGTCACGTTCCCAGCAGGCTCCAGTGAATCAAACCAGTAAAAGCAAAAGCCCAAGGAGGGGAAAGCAGGGCGGCCTGGGAAGTCTGGCTGTGGGGGGAGAGCTGGGTCCCTGTGGGAGAGCTCCAGCCTAGGGCCTGTCACCAGTTCATGATGCAGTTGCGGTTCAGAGTCATAAAGTAAACTTGGCTGCTGCCCCCAGAGCGGACTGAGGCAAAGAATACCTGTGTGGGGAAGGAGAAGAAGTCACCAAGGGATGGATGGGGGGCGGGGAGAGTTTCAGTTAATTGGGAGAAACTGCAAAGTTCAGTCTCTCAGAATAACCCCCATCCTGCCCTGGCCAGTGATGCTCAGTGGTTAGGGCAATGGCCTTCGCACTGAAAGGTCACGGGTTCAGTTCTGATCAAGGGCACGTACCTTGGTTGCAGGTTCAATTTCCACGTGCAAGAGGCAACCAATTGATGTCTGTCTCTCACATCAATGTTTCTTTCCCCCTCCCTCCCTCCCTTCCACTCTCTCTAAAAATCAATGGAAAAAATACCCTCAGGTGAAGATTAACAAAAAAAAAAAAAAGAAAAGAAAGAATAACCCCCACCCCCCTGAAGAGCAAAAATGCTTGGGGAAGAGGAAAGAGGGTAGCTGGAAGACCTCTGGGGTTAAAGAATCTGGAGAGTTCTCAGAAACTGAAGGCAAGGGGAAGGGCAGGTGGTGACTGCGTGGTGTTCCCCAAGGGTTCCCTTTCAGGAAGAGCCGACAACTGTCACCTTGGTGGGGACCTAGGGCTGTGGAAGCCAGCCCAATACAGGGGCCCTGGCCCTTTCCAGGGGGCAAGGGGCTCCCACCTTATCATTCCGCTCACACAGGAACTTGAGCCTCTGAGCTCGTTTGTGCATGAAGACCCCATCCAGGTGGCCTGTCTCCACGGAGCGGATCTCGATGGCTTTCTCGCCCCAGCCCATTATTTGGTTGGAGCAGATGTAGGCTGGAGGAGAAGGGAGTTGAGGGGCAGTGAGTGGGCTGCAGCTGGGGCCCACTCCAAGGCCAGCTCAGGGACCTGCAGCTTGGGGAAAAACACCACACTCACCCACAGAGGTGGGCATCTCTCCCCACTGCAGCACCACATCCTTAATGATCCGCCCATATGTGTTGACATACACGCCCTCATCCTCGTAGCACAGCAGCATCTCCATGCCATCGGTGTTGGGGAGGAAGATGATGGCATGGGGAGTGATCTGGCTCTGGATCTAGGGAGAAGGTAGGCTGGAGTCACTGAATCTGGAGTCTAGACTGGTGGTCCCCCTCTGCCCACAGTCCGGCCAAGCTTACATGAACAGGGATGTAGATGTCATAGCTGTTCCCCGAGTCGACATCCACAGCGTGGAAGCCTGCACTGGAGCCATAGATGACTTTGAGCCGCTGTCCCTCCTCTACTGTTAGGTCCACCAGCAGAGGGCGGTGAGGCAGGTCAGCAAAGGACTGTGGAGGAAAGAAGGGATCAGGGGACACAGGTGGAGGAGTCAGACCTTGGAACAGTGTTGGAGGGCTGAGGCTAGGATTACCTTGAAGGCCATGAATTTGTGGTAGGGTTTGGGGGCCCAGGCATACACCTCTACGGAATTCTTCAGGGCGATGACCAGGAACTTAATACGTTCGTATTTCACTGGGGGCAGGAAAGAAGAGGGATTCTTGGACTGCGGGGCCCCTCCCACAGGTTTGTCACTACACCCCCAATGCCAGGCACCAAGTCTCTGGCTTCATGACCATTAAGCCCAAACCCCCATTTCTCTCTTCTCATAAACAAATGTGCCCTGGCCACTCTGTTGTGACCTCCTCACCAACGCGGTAATGCCCGCAGCCCTCCATGTCCCCCACGGTGGTCCAGCCCTGCTTCTTCTCCACCTCTGGGTCATTGTGCAGAATCTTGTTCCGGAGCCAGGACAGGTAATACACGCGCAGTTTGTTTCTTTTCCCTGAGGGGCGAGGACACAGATACACACAGACACAGAAACACACACACGCTCCCTTCATTGGAGGTCCAGATTCTGCGTCCTGGCCATCCTTTTCAGCATACCACGAGGGGTGAGAAAGTGGCCCCAACTTCTGGCTCCTGGACCAAGGTTGCCCTCTGCCCAGGCTGAAGATGGTGACAGAGAGCCAAGCAGCGGAGCCCCCTCCTCCCGGCCCTCTCCCCCACCCCTGTACTCCACACACACACCTGAGATGGTGATCAGCAAGTTGAGTCCTTCCAGCACATCCATTTGCTGGAAGCGCCGCCGCCCAATGAGTCCATACACCTTGCCTTGCCCACTTCGGTCCAGCAGCATCAGCCCGTTCTCCGTGCCCACCAGCAGGTTGACACCTGCAATAGAAGCCCTTGGGCAGATCAGGGGCAGAGCCAGGCCCTCACCTGGCCAGGAGCACAGGGGCACACCAGATCCCTCTTTTCCTTCCCAGCCCTGGCTTACCCCAAAGGGCCGCACAGAGGATCTCAGAATTGAATCGCTTCTTGTACTTCCGAATCTCGGGGGTTTCACTGTGGGCCCGCGTGTTGGTGGGGTTCACGTTGACCACAGAGCCTTTCCGCACATCATACTGCAGCTGATCAAGCCGACCGGCCTCTCCACCCACTAGGGCTGCCGGGGAGAGTGGGGAGGGGAGGTGGGCTGCTGCCCCCTTACCCTGTCTCTTCTTACCCTACCCTTACACTTAGTCCTGGCTCCTCTGAATACTCAGAAGGAAAGGGAAAGACCAGAGAATGGAGGTGGTGCACAAAGGAGTTGGAACAGAGCCAAAAGTCCTTGTTCTGTCACATAGGTCCCTGTGCTGCTGAGCATTTTCCCTCTTGGGTTAAAGTGGCTTTAGAAGCCCTTGTTGCCTCTGTGCCAGGGCAGGTGCTCAGGTGAAAGGGGAAGCTGAGACGCTTCGCGAAGCCGCATCACTGGAGCTTCACCTCAGCTACTCTCCAGGCCTCATGGCAGATACTTCGTCCCATCCTCACCTGTGATGGGGATGGTGTCCCCACTGCCTCCAGACTGGTAGATGCCTAGGTCCACAAACATTGTGAACGAGCTCTTGCCAGGGGCCTTCACCAGCCCACGAGACTGGTACTGTGGGGGTAGGGACAGTAGTCAGGCAAACACATGAGACCCCAGCCTGTGGCCCTCCCCCTGGTATTATTCCTAGGCCCCAGGTCCCTCAAGGAGAACCCTGGCCAATTAGCTCCCAGGTGCTCTGCCAGCCCAGCACAGTACCCCGAGTACCCCCCTGATCTGCCCACTGCCAGTGCCCTTTCCTCCCCACATGGACCTGCCTGCACCCAACTTACATCGCTGCCTCCATCCTTCAAGGGGGGGCTTTGACCTTTGCTGCTTTCAGTGGGCGAGTGGCTGGGCTGGACAACATCTGGCAGGTTTGTGTAACCGTTGCTGTCGGCATGTAGCAGGCTTCGCTCCTCTTCAGGAGTCTAAAGGAACAGAGGGAAGGGGGCCAGTGCTGGGACCAAGGAGGGTCACAGCAGGTGCTCAAAAGAATGCGGTGCCTACTCACGCGCTGGACCACCATGGTGCCACCCCCATAGGGGGTCTGGGTCCCGGCTATCTCCTCCACGTCATGGACCACCATGGTGCTGACACTGTCTGTGTCCCCATCACTGCTATGGGAGAGAGGAAAGTTATGAGGCCCTCTAGGTCCTGCCTGCCACCCAAGTACCATGGGAGCAGACGAGAGCAGGAGGCCTAGGGCTTTCAGTTTCAGTCTCTATTCAAAATCTGATGCACTCAGCCCCCACTGAGCAGCCTTTGCCCCACTGTTGGGTGTCCTGTGCCAGCATTGGGGAAGGGGGGTGGCAGACAGGAACCTGAAGAGACCACCCCCTACTGACAGGACAGTGGGAGAGAGATGGGAACACCAGCCCCATACTCCTGACCAGCAGTGACAGCCAGGGTTCCCCACTCTGAGAAAAGGGGAACCATTTTCCCTCAGGCTTGTCCCAGAGGCCCCCCTCCCCCCGACATGCAACCCCTTCTCTCAGGGTGCCCCTGACGCGGGAGTGCCCCCACCCCCAGGGAGCCTCCATACCGGGCCCCAGGGGTGTCCCTGCTCCCCTCTGACGGCTCGCCATTGCTTTCCTCCTCCTCGTCCTCACTGCTCTCCACCTCCTCACTGGATGACGAGTAGTCCATGGCCTTCTTGGGAGGCCGTGGGGCTTCATCCAGCGTCCGCTCTTTCAGCAGCACAAAATCCTGCAGGGGAGGAGCTGTGTAAGGAGAGGGGGGAGAGGGCGGTGGTACAAAGGATGCCAGAGAAGAAGGGGCAGGGTCACAGGAGGGGCTCCTGCAAGCAGGCCCCTTCTCACTAACCTCACCAATGGCTCGCTTATAGCTCTGGGAGGGGCCGCAGGGGAAGAAGGGCAGCCAGGAAGAGGCAGGAGAGAGGTTAAGAAAGGTTAGTAACTGAGAAGCACATCTGTAACCCGCAGCCCCTCCTCTCACGCAGATTAGTGAAGGCTCCGCCCCAGCACCCAGGCTCAAGGGGCTCCACAGCTGGCCCCAAAGTCCCAGACCAGGAGAAGGCAAGGCCACAGCTGCCACCTGCTAACTTACTGCAGGCCGGCCCGGCCGTGAGCGGTGGTCATCAGGCTTGGCTTTGTTCCCAGGGGACAGCACTGGGGAGCTGTCCAGTTTGGAAGAGGCTGGACATGGCACAGTGGGAGAAGGGAGGTCACTGACACCTGGATGAGGAGGACCTCAAGCCCACACCCTGGGCTGACCCCTCAGGCCTGAGCCCCAGAGCTCCATGCCCAGCCCAGTCCCTACCCTACCAAAGGTGGGGCACACCCTGAGGGAGACTGTGTCCAGGCCCAAGAGCAGGCGACCAGGCCCTGTTCACATACCTCCCACACGGTTCCTCTCCAGAGAGCCAGCCTGGGGAAGGTGTCCATGAGAGGCAGGGAGGACACTGTCGGAGCGCTCCCAGCCAGGGTCACTCCTCCTGAGGTCGGGGTTACTGTGGGAGTGCAGAGGCAGGGTGAGGGACAAGGTACTCCCCTCCCAGGGGTGGGGGAGGCTGAGCTGCACTGCAGAGGGAGCCAACACCCGGGGAGGCAGGTAGGTGGCAGAAGTGAGGGTAGGAGTGAGTGGGGGGACAACTCCATTACCTACAGGCGTTGGGTGGGCCAGGGGGCTGAGCAGGGGGCCCTGGAGGCTTGGGGCTCCCCCGCTCTGCCCTCCTTTGCAGATAGATTTGCCAGGCGGAGTTGCTGCGAGGTCTGTGAAGGGAGCACAGGGGTGCCGGGGGCAGGGGCAGGGAGGGGGCTGAGGTGACTGGGTTGGGGCTTGCCCACCCCTAAGCGGGTAACCTGGCAAACTCCCCTCTGCCCCCCACCCTGCTCCCTAGCCTGCCACCCAACTTCACCCAGATGTTACCTGGCTCGGACAGCCTGGGCTGGCCGAGACCCTCCAGCCCCACTGGTGTTAAGGGCAGTGGCAATAGATGAGGTCCTCTGAGGCACCTGAGGAGAGGAGGAGGTCAGTGTGCCTGGTGTTAGCACTGCTGGAACCACAAACATTTTATTCTCACTAGGGCCCCAAAAGGTGCTCTCCTGTCTTTTATGAAGTAAGCTAAGCTCAAGGAAGCTAATGAATTTGTCCAGGGTCATGAAACTAGGAAATGGCAGAGCTGCTATTCCAACCCAGAAAGTCTGCCTCATGCTTCCCAAACACCCTGGGCATTCTTCCATCCCCACACTCACATAGGAATCACCATGACACATTCATGTGCCACCAGACCATAACCCCTTTGGGACTGGGGCTGTGGTGGATGACTTGCCTTTCTCTTCCCTTCCAACCCCAAACCCATCTCCACCTTGCTGCTCCCTCCACTCGCCTCCATTTCCTCTCTTACGACAGTTGACCCTTGAATAACATGGGTTTGAACTGCACAGATCCACTTATACATGGGTCTTTTTCAAGAAATGTGTACAGTTCTATAAAAGTATCACGTCTTCCTTATTACTTTCTTAATAATGTTTTCTTTCCTCTACAGCTTATATAACTTTATGTTATTGGTAAAGCTTCTGGTCAACAGCAGGCTACTAGTAATGAAGTTTGGGGGCATTTAGACTTTTGACTGTGGGGAGGGTCAGCGCCTCTAACCTCCACATTGTTCAAGGGTCAACTGTATTTCTGTGCTCTTTCCTGGTCCCACAGGCTAGTCCTTACCTTGGGTGGGGCCTCATTATCCTGCCGGACCCAGGCTGGGGGGTTTGGGCTGGGGCCAGGCCCTTCCGAGGTAGGGTCTGAATTCTGGCGGATGACAGCTCCTCGGGCACTGGGCGCGGCAGTGGGTGTGGGGGCAGCAGAGTCAGGGTCATGAGAGGCTGGGAAGGCAGCCAGGTTTCGGGTGGGCTGGTCCTGCAGGGACTGGGATCGGGGTACAGGTGCTGCATATGGCTTCAGTGGGACCCGGTGTGCCACCAGGCTCTGCAGGGAGAGACCAGGGAGGGTAGGCTGCCCACTCTGTGCACATCCCCACCTGTGAGCTGGGGCCTGGGCTGAGAGGACGGCAGGTAAAGCCTCCAGCTTCCAATTACCAATCGACTGAACGGGGCTCCTAGAGCCCAAACAGGTAAGATGTAGGAACAGACATACAGCGGCACGCAGGTGATGTCTCTGCCCATGTATCATGAAGTCTGTGGTCCCTGGCTAAGGGTGCGTGTGTGTGCGTGTACCTGCGCTATGTCTGTGTTGAAACAGGAATGGGAAGAGACTCACCTTGTGCGGTCCCTCCTGGGGCTCCACCGGCCTCTGCATAGGAGGAGTTTGGGAAAGTGGTCCCGGGGGCCCCGGGGAGGCCTGAGGAATGGGGGGCTCAGGCCCTGTGCCGCTTGGCTTGGTCTTGGCCAAGGGAGAGTTCTGCTGCCTGTTCATCCTTGTTCGCTCTTCTACCTGTGATACGAAAGGGTGCCAAGCAGGCCAGCTTTGCTTCCCTGTTCTCAAAACTTAGGTCCCTACAGCCCTCGTGCCTGTGCAGAGCACCCCTGTCCCCTTCTCAGTGCCTGGCACTGTGGAATGGCTGCTTCTCACAGCTAAGGCCCCAGGCAGTGGGACTGGGAGGATGGCATCCTAGATAGCAAAGGAAGCAGCGAGTACCTCTCGGGCCCAGGCTGGCTTGTCGGCAGGGTTAATGCCCCGACCATAATGGTACAGGGGCTTTCTGTCCCCAGGAAGAATTTGTTGTTGCTGCTGCTGTTTTTGAAGCTGCTGCTGCTGCTGCTGCTGCTGCAGGGACTTGAGGTAGGCGTGCTCCTGCTGCAGCTGCCTCTGCAGACGCTCGGACTGCCGCTGCTCCTCCAGCTGTTTCCGCTTGTATTCCTGGGCCCAAGGGTAGGGAGAGAGGGCTCAGCAAGGTGTAGCCCTGGAAGTTAGAGTCAGCATGCCCTTTCTTTCTCCTGCCTAGAGAGATGTCTTCCCTTGATGCCTGGGTGAGTCCCTTCCCCTGAAGTGTTCCCATCCCATTCCGGCAGAAAAGCTCTGATACGCATCTTCCCAGAGGAAGCTGGGGGACCCCGTTACCAGCAGTAGGGCCTGTTCCTGGAGCAGCTGTTGCTGAAGGATCTCGAGCTGTCGCTGCTCCTCCTCTAGCCTGTGACGAATATATTCCTGGGGGGCAGGGGTAGGGTGGGGGCAAAGGGCAGGGAAAGAGGAAAAGGCGGCAGCGGCGAAGGAGTTGGCGGCGGAGGAGGAAGGGACCAGTGGGGTGAGGATGAGGAGGAGAGCAGGGAAGAGCAATAGAGAGGACGGGGAGGGATGAGCCCCGAAGAGGGCAGGGAATGAGCAGGAAGTCGGGGGGGAGGACCCATGAGGGCAGGTGCAAGGGAGAGGAGACGGGGATGGGCAAAGAGATGGGGAATGAAGGCACAGAGACAGGAGGAGGGCAGGGAGCCAGGGTTGGGGGTTGAAGGGTGGGAGAAAACAGAGAGAAAGAGTGAAGCTAGAAAAGATAGGAGGAATCTAGGGGTAGGGAAAGAAGGGGGAAAGGGTACTGGGGAGCAGGGAGGCAGGCAGCAGGAGTGGGCAGGGAGGCCGGGGAGAGAAGGGGTGTGTGCAGTGTGTGCTGAGGGCCTGTACCTGCTCCCGCTCTGCTTGCCGCCTCTCCTCCTCCCGCCGCAGGGCCTGCATGTCCTCCAGCCGCCGTTGCTGCTCCTTCTCCTGCAGCTTCCGCTGCTCCCGCTCCCGCCGCTGTTGCTGTGGGTGAAGAGAGGTGTAGTCTTAAGGACTGCTCCACACACTCAGCCTGGAAGGGGGCACTCCAGCCCACTTTCGGGCATCTCCTAGAAAGGTGACCCTTGCAGGACAATTAGGGCAGGTCTTCTCACCAGGGATGATGGTGAGAGAACGGGTTCCACTTGTTTCTATAAACCTACCTACTCCTACACAGGAGGCCACGGGGGGGTTGGCTTGGGAAACATTACTTGGCCAAAGTAGCTGTGAGCTTGGGACCAGAGAGACTTAGCAGCTGGCTGCTGCCCTTGGAGTGGTCCAAATTGGATAATACTTTCTCCTACCCACTTTCCCACCAAACAAAAACCAGAGAGTCAACAATAAACCCTACAATACTCCTGGCCTCTCAAAACAACCTGCCTGTAAATCCAAAGAGTGGGATGTAATGACAGCCTTTGGCCACAAGAGGGCAGCATGTGCCCATGCACAGAAGCACAACCAGAGGAGAGGGACTTGGCCAACTCCTCAGCAAACATCAGTAGCTCAGGTTGCACTTTACTTTCACAATCTTTCTGACCAAAGAGTCTGACCCCAAAAGAGAGAAAAAGTAAAAGGTCTCTATTAAAATGAATTTCTCTCACCCACCTCCAATTAGTACAACTGACAAGACTACTTTCCAGCAAATCTAAGCTGAAATGAAAGAGGTGGTTCTTTAGAAGGATCTTTCATGTTCAGAAAGAGAGAGAAAGAAAAACAAAAGGGAAAGGGAAAAAAAGAAAAAAGTAAAAGCCCTAAGGGGCCATTTCAGTTGGGGGACCTTTGCTGGCCTATCTCTAAATGAGGATCTGGCAGGCCTGCTTCAGGAAACATCCTGGTAGGCACAATTTTCTGTCATTCAACTACCTGAAAACCCTATTTACTAAAAGAAATCTACACTGTGTTCTCTTGTAGTACACTTTCCTGCAAATTGTTTTTTGTTCAACAAAGATTGGGGCCTGCTCTGGGGAGCAGTACATAGTGTGGATGATTCTATTAATTTTTTTGTTAAGCCCAGCTCTCTGTGAACTTTGAAATCAAGTAATTGTTTCAAACAAAAATTTCATTACTTAAGGCATTTTTAAAACCAACCATGCCTGCCTTTCCCACCATGCTCCCCTGCAAAATAAATAATAAATAAATAAATAAATTTAAATATCTATGCATACAGATAAAAAAATCTTTTAAACTGGTGCTGTTAAAATAAGAGAAAACTACAACTATTTAAAAATAAGATTCCTTATTAAAATGAATTTCTCCCACCCACCTCCAACTAGCTCGACAAGACTGTACTTTCCAGCAAATCTAAGCAAAAAAATTAAAAATTAAAAGTAAAATGAGTCTTCAGAAGGCTCCTCTTCATGTTCAGACTCGACGACTACTTGACAGTCAGATGCCCAGGGGCCTGAAGTGTTTGTACACAGACCCCCCAGCTCCTTGGAGCTAGACAAACCTGGAGTGGAGGTTTGCAGAAACAAGGAGGGGGACAGTCCTGTCTGTGGGGAACCAGTATGGCTTTTCAGAAATGGCTCTGCTCCAAAGGGATGCTGACAGCACAACTATCCACACAGGGCTGGCAAGCAGGCAGTGTACCTGGGGGCCGGGCTTGTAACAGAGGACAGGCCCTTTCTATCCAAATCTAAACAAAAAGGATTAGGAAGCCCTGGCTTGCTCCTGATTCTCCCAACAGCCCCAATGGAACCAGGGATGGGACCAGGAGAGGTTGCTGACCCAGGCTTGGCCCAGGTCTCCCAGGACAACCCCACCTCCTCAACGCGCCGCCGCTCTTCCTTCTGCTCCTCAATGCGGCGCTGCCGCTGGTGCAGGAGGTGTTTGATGTGCGCCTCAGGGTCTCGTTGCTGTTGCTGCTGCAGCTGCTGCTGCTGCTTTAAAGCCTCTGAGTTGCTCTTATTCTCCTGCTGGAGCCGGAGAAACTCCCGGCGTAGTGTGGACTCGCCAGGCACGTTCATGATGGAGCTGGGTCAGGGTGGCACAATGGAGGTGGGGGTCAGAACCCAGCCATTTCCCACTCTCATGTCTGGGGAGCCACCTGAGTGGGTGCTTTACCTAGACCAGACAGTCTGCCTCTGGTCCCTCTCCCCTGCCCAGTCTTGGGCTCTGCCCTCCAGGAATACCCCAGCCTGTAGCCCTGAATCACTCTCTCCCCAACTTTAAAAAAAATATATGTTTTTACTGATTTTTCTTTTCTTTTAAGAGTGGAAGGGAGAGGGAGAGAGAAAAACATCAACGTGAGAAACTTCAATCAGCTATCGGCTGCCTCCTGCATGCCCCTTACTGGGAATCAATCCCACAACCCGGGCATGTGCCCTGACCAGGAATCAAACCATGACCTTTTGGTGCACGGAACTATGCTTGACCAACTGAGCCACAATGGCCTCCTCTTGCTCATTCATTCCATTTCTTCTCAGCACTCAGAGATTGTCTTATGTGTCTCTAACCCACCATCCCCAGACTGAGACCTCTGATGTCCCCTCAGATGAAAAGTGAGGCCCCCAAACTCCACCTGCCAAGCCCACCTTGGCTCTCCTTCCTCTCCATGGCTGTCATCTTCCTCTTCGCTGCCGCTGTACTCATATTCTGTCTCCTCTGCAGGGGGGAGATCACTGCTGTTTCTTCACCCAGTGCCCCAGACCCCACCCTGGGCTAGGGAAACCTTAGATGGGGATAACCAATAAGATCTGTCTGGATGGCCACGCACCTGGGTCCCTGCCCACCTCCTTGGAGCAATGGAATGACGGTGGGTCTCAGGTTTGGGCCTGGGCAGACATGGAGATTAGACCCCACAGTGGGTGAGATATGACTGAATGTGTGCATGCACTCACAAATGAATGTGCTCAACACAAGCTTTTGTAAGGATGTAAAAGGGCCACACTCACTTGGAAGGCTGGCTGGCTTGGATAGGTGCTATGGGAAAAAGCCCTCTGGGATTGGAAGTTTGGGAAAGGAGATCTCTTTGGGCAGGGAGAGCTGGGGTCTGGGAGAGGAGCCCGAATGGGAATCAGGAGGAGCCAGGGCTGGTGAAGAGGAGCAGGGGCTGAAGTGTGTTCTGAGACACCTCCCTCCTCCCCCACTGACCTTTCTCGCCTCGCTTCTTCCGAGATCGGTCGATGTGGTCCTTAAGCTGGATGCGGACCTGCCGCTCCGTGGGCTGGTCACGGATGAAGGGAAACTTTAGCAGTTGCTCTGTTGGTGGACGGCTCAGGTAAGTCTTGATTAGACATGTGTCAATGAAGTCGATGAACTTCTTAGACCTGCAAACAATGGCTCACACTAGGAGGGCCCCCTTGGAAGGGGTTGTCACAGGAGGAAGAGGGGGGATCATTCATCAAAAGGCCACCCTGACTTCCCTTCTGTCTTCTCCATATCCCAACAGCAGTGCCCCCTAATGCTCTGGCTGTAGTACCAGCCCTTCCCAACACCTCTTCTATGATGCAGACTCAAGCCTGAACACGGGGGTTGGGGGGTGGGGGGTGCATGGTGGGCAGGGTATGGTGGGTGTGGCCTTGTCCAGAGACCTTCCTAGACACCAAATCCCCAGAGACCTACCATTTCTTGGACTTGAGCCTAGGTGGCGGGTTCCGAGGAATGAGGAAGAGGGCTCGCATGGGGTGCATGTCACAGAGAGCTGGGGCACAGAAGAGACACCATCAGTTCCTTTGCCACACTGAGAGCGTAAAGGAGCCCTTCTCACCATGACCTCCCATGGCCCACCTCTTCCCTGCAGCCACTTTCTGGGCCCTCCCCTCTCTCCCAGATTCCGCACTTACGGGGGGCTCCCTCTGCCATCTCGATGGCTGTGATTCCTAGAGACCAAATGTCACTCTATGGAGAGGAAAGAAGGGACAGGTCAATGTTCCTGATAACTCTCTTCACCTACTACCTCTGGTCTCTTCAGAACCACTTGCTGGACAACATCCCTTCCTGAGGCCCCTCTTCTCTAACCCTCCTCCAACTTACCCAATATTCCCATTCATACTTCCCTTGCCACAAAATGTCCCCCAACACTTCACAGCTAACACATCATCAGACCTTCATTATGTCCCCCAAACTGCTTAAGCCCCTGATGTTTTCAATCTACCCATCACCCCCACCTCACTTCCTGCCCTTGGCTGCTTCCATGCTCCACACTCTCTGCTCCATACCCTGTAATCATAGGTGGCATCAGGGTTCTCGTCACAGGCGATGACCTCTGGGGCCATCCAGTAGGGGGTCCCAATGAAAGTGTTCCTCCTGCCCACGGTGCGGTCCAGCTGAGCACTCACCCCAAAGTCCACTGAGAAGACATGGAGGGAGGGGTCCTAACTGTGACATCTGCTCCCCTCATTTTGGATCCAACATGGGCGTGTCCCAAGGCAGCTGCGGTCCTTGCTCTACCTAGACACTCCCCGGAACCTCTTCCATCCCATCAACATCCTGAAGAACCTAACCTAGTCTTCCTGAGTCTTGGGGAAAATCAATGTGAAAGGACCAAGGGACAACATCCCAGATAAAAATATCCCATCTCCCCAGAGAGACCTGCACAGCACTGGGGACATAACAGACAGCAGGGGAAAAATTTCTCGAGTGATTTTCAGCAGGAGGCAGGGCATCCCAGGGGAGGATATGGGAAAGCAAGGATCCCAGCCTACAGGTGTGGGACTTGAGCCACCAGTGGGAAAAAAGGGCCTCTCACTGTCCTGGAGAGGGCCCCATCTGCCCAGAAGGGATCAGCGCACCTAGCTTGACCTCAGCATTCTCTGTCAACAACACGTTCTGCCCCTTGATGTCTCGGTGAATCACCTTATGGGCGTGGAGATGGGCCAGACCCTGGGGCAGGAGAGAGGGGGAAATTAGCCTTGATGTTGGAAGGGGTAGGAAAGAGCGAGAACTTGGACTGAGATGAGGGGAGGGGAAGTCATTAGCCAGGATGGGGCTGGGCTGAAGCAGCAGCCCCTCTCAACCATGTGGTCAAGTGCAGGTTGAGATATTCTGGAGTTTCCTCAGCGTGGTGGCTCCTGGGAATTCCCAGCAGGTGCGGGTTGCAAGTGGAGAAGTAGCGGAACTTGGAAACAGAGGCACTTGTCTCCTCCAACAGCTTGAGAGTCCCCAAGGTTAGGACTCTGTCTCTACCCCCCAACCCAATCAGGCCATCTGCTCCTTAAAGAGGGCATAATTCCATTTCGTCCTCAGTATACAGGGAGGGTCCATGCCCAGGAGCAGGAGGCAGGGAAGGGCCCAGCGCTCACCCGCAAAATCTCTCTGCAGATGTAGGCGATACAGTCCTCCTTAAGGGCATTCCCTTTTGTATTCTTTACCAGGTCCGTCACAGAACCAGCACCACAGAACTCCATCACCAGCTGTGGTCCCAGGGAGCACCGGAAGGAAAAGCAGCAGTTAGGCAAGGCCCCTTTTCCCTGCCAGCTCCCTGGAGAAGAACCAGAGGCCTTGGGGCAAAAACTGGTATAAGCTGGAGGGCAGGGGCCATATGACCCCCTCACGAAGGTCAAGGAACTTCCTGAGATTAGGAGAAAAAGGGAAAGAGAATACAGTAGGGAAAAACGGGGAAGGTGGGTCTGGGGGACATGGTCTGTGTCCAGAGTAGGAGCCCAAGGAATCCTACTCCTTATAGACAAAATGAGATGGGTGTGTGCATTTTCCTTGGGGAAGGGTCCAATGCTCTCACCAGATCCTCTTTGGGACCCATTACCCCAAAGTGGTTAAGAACTACTGCTCTGGAGCAGGGTCAGCAAACTATGGCCAATGAGCTAAGCATGGTTTTTACATTTTTAAATAGCTGAAAAGAAAAAAGAGAACCATATGACATGCAAATTATAGCATCCCAAATAAAGGTTCTGGGAGATACAGTGATGCCCACTCATTTATATATTGTCTATGAATGCTTTCATGGTACAATGGCTGAGCTAAGTAGTTGTGACAGACAGTATAACCCACAAAGCCCCAAATATTTACGATCCAGCCCCTCACAGAAAAAGTTTGCCAACCTCTCATCCTGACCAAGAAAGGGGCTAGAATCAGCAATTCTTCAAGTCTGCTAGACCTGAAGTGCATGGAGTCTACAAAACACAGTGCAGGAGGGAGCCTGCTAGCACCATGGGAGAAACTCCACAGAGGCAAGGCTAAGGCAGGGAGATGAGGAGAGCTCCCTGCGCCATCTCTAGGGAAGAACCTGAGACCCAGAGGCAGGTGCCAAAAGGGAAGTCCCCCAGTGATAGGCATGTCTATTCAAATGTTTTCACTGTACCTTTCCTAAAAGCCACACCCAACACAGAAAAAGATGGGAGAGATACGGATATTTGCATATGCAAAGTAATTTGCATATGCTCATCTGAGCAAAGCATCATGGGAGGACAATGTCAAACAGGTCCAGAAGGGGGCGCCTGGTCCCTAGCGCCCGGCCTCTAGTCCTCAAGGATCTCTCGCTCGGCACAGTTGGCAGATAAACCTACCTGACATATTACTGATCTTTTTCCTGTGTACGAAATATGAGTATGTGTAAGTGAGTGTGTCCTCAAAAAGAGTACTGCATAGAAAGCAGGGACCATGCTTATCTGTGCAGGGTATACAGAAGGTGCTAAACAAGTACTCATCTGGCAACTGCTACAAGGGGAGACCTTGCAAAAGCTCCAACCTCCTAGGCTACCCCCTTGCTCAGCTACGACCATGTTCCTTGCCACTCTGTCCTCGGGTCTGGCTGAGTGCCAGAGAGGGCAAGGCTGAGGAATCAGCTGGCACCAAGTGCCCAGGTAGGATGAATGACTTAGACATGTTCTGGGCCAGGGGGGAACCTGGGGGAGACCAGAAGAGCTACAGTAAGCATTGGTTAGAACAATCACCCAGCAGACTTGTACACTGCCGGGAGGTATCCAAGCTCTATCTGTCGCCTATCACCGAGTTTGGTCTATTGCTTTCCTAGGAGCTGTGCCAATGTAGAATTCATGAACTAACTTCCCTGTGGTCTCTTCCAGCCCTTGCTAGGATTATATTGCTCCATACTTAGGAAGTGCCTGCTGGACCCAGGGTAAGGTACTGGTTAGGGCAAAGGTGGGGGCAAACCCTAGAACCCCTGCCACCAAAACACTCAGAGAACAAGAGGCTGCAAAGTGTGGGTGAGGAGGTCCCTCAATCCATACATAGGAGAGGCTGTGGGACTGAAGAGAGGGCTGGCAAGGAGACTCTGGGCTCTGACGCCAAGTTCCAAACAAGTAGCCTGGAGACAGAAAGGGCAAGGAGAGGCACAGGGACACGGGGGCAGGCCCGAGGGCACTTCTCACCCAGAGCTGGTCATCGTTTCCAGGGGGGCTCTTCTTTATGAAGGCCCCGTAATAGGTGGCAATGTTGCGGTGGTGAGAGTACTTTTTCAACATGTTGATCTCCTGTTTGATCTCCTCCTCCTCGTCCTAGGGGAACAGGAGGAGGTGAGGCCCCTTCTTAATGCTCCAACCCTCCCTCTGCCCTGAGACGCTTCCTACCTCCGTGACATCCATGACCTTGATGGCAGCCAGCTGCCCAGTCTTGACATGCCGACCCTGGAGACAGAGAGATGGACGTAGAGGGATTTGGGTCCATGCTCAGGGAGGGCTTGATTTTGGGAGAAGCCACACCTTTTGGCTCTTTTCTATCTTAGAACATGTCCCTCATGGTGGCTAGACACCTTGATCTATGGATTGGTCACAGGGGTAACAGTGGGCTACAGAAAAACTACCAAGACTGGATTTCCAAGCTCTGTGCTTGATATAAATGAAGGGTCTGCTCCCCTGAAATACTCAAGAGAGACAAGTGAGAGACACTTATGTTCTGTTCCAGCCTCTCTGGCTTGGACTTCCTACAGTATGAAAGTTAGAACAGGGAGTGAAAGATACCTTCTCCATCCTTAGATGGAGCTGGAGGGAGCTGGGGAAGGAGGCTGCGGAGGGAGGGCCTCTGCCTCTCTCTGCATCTTTTATGCAACACAAGCCCCCTCTGGATAGGAGGCTATTCCCAGGATCCCCTGCCAACTCCTCCTCCCAGGAGTTGACTGGAAGAATTAAGATGAACTGAGATTTTTAGGGAACTTGGGGAAACACAGAAGGGCTGACTGACATGTGTTGATGGCCTCATCACCAGTGCTAATGGGAAGCAACTTCTATATATAGTACGGCCCTGCCATTCCCCTCCTCCTCCCTCCTTCTGAAATTCCTAGCAGAAGCCATCTGGGACTTGGACAGGAAAGTCCAAGGCTTCCTGGGGAAGATCAGGGTGAGAGAAAGCAGCCCCTCATGGGGACGAATACAGGTATTGCCAGGCCATGGAATATTTTTATCCTCAGCAGTTATTCAAGACCCCAAGCCCAGAAAAGCAATAGGACACAGAGCTACGATTTCCATAGCAACAACTAGGCAAGAGATGGAGAAATGGGGGAAGGGGGTGCCTGTTTCCCAAAGCTTACATGGAAGAAGGGTAAGAGAAAGGCAGGTGGTCCCAGTGACCCAGGAAACAAGCCCCTGAGATGCAGAGGAGACTTGTGAAAAGACCCAGCATCGTGTCTGGAGACAAAGAAGCCTACATGTGTTCTGGGGGCTTACAACTCTGGAGCAGCATCCACCTTGAACATCTCTCTGCTGTGGCCATCTCTCGCCATTCAAGTGTGACTAGTGATCAGGCCACATGAGAGGACTGAGTGGGCTAGGCTAGAAGCTACAATCAGTGGCTGAGGAAACGCCACTTCTGTGGGAGAGGAAGCCTCAAAAGCAGAAGGCCTGAGCTCTAACTCCATCCAGCTCTGCTGCAGGCCAGCTGTGGGAGCTCAAGAAAGCTGCTTCCCCTCTGCAGAGGGTCACTGGTTAGATCCCACTCACTCCAAGTCCTGGGCTTCTCTGCTGTCTTGGGAGAATCCAAACCTGCACCTTTGGCCTGAGCTTTACTCTGAAGTCCCAGGTGAGCTTTGATACATACATCCCCATACCATTCCCTCTGCCTTCACCTGTCCCTTTCCCACACCCCATTCAACTCCAGACCTGCTCATGCTACACCAGGAGTAGTTCTAAACTGAGGCAGAGACCAGCAAAAACACCCCACTTCTTGCTGCTTCCTTCCCTCATTACTTTTATTCTCTCCTCTCCTTTCCTTTCCCAGGGCCCCCAGACTCTGCAATCTCCCATAACCCTTCCAATTTCCTGGCCTGGAGTAGACTTCTTCCACTCCTCCTGAGAGGGCCCATGGAAGACAGTCACGCTTCTGCACCATTAGAGCCTCACCTTGTACACCTGTCCATAGGTTCCATTGCCAACCACCTCCACCAGCTCAAAGATTCCAGCAGGGTCCTGGAAAGGAGGAGAGAGAAAGAATAAGGTGTCAGGACTTCAGGGGAAAAAAAAGTAGCCTGGGGGGGAGGGGGCGGGGCGCAGAAGGTATTCAACCAGGAAAGGAAAATGAAGACTAGCCTATTATGAAAGGTCTGCAGGGGGGAACCCTAATGGCCAGCTGCCCTTATCCTAGATTGGTTCAGAGTTTATGTTCTATGGGAAAAGTCAGAAGGAGATGAGAGAAAACAGAAGCCAGAGCCCAGCTGTCTCTTCAAAGACATGCTCCTGATTTCAAACTCAATGACAAACTCCGAGAGTCTGTAGCTATCTGCAAAATGGGGTGCCAGAGTACCCACCTCTGGGGCTTGTGCCAACTTTAAATGAGGCAATGCTCATAAAATACTTAAGACAGCGCCTGGCACACAGCATGTGTGCAATAAAAGTTACTTACAATTATTAATTTTTTAAAAGCAGGGAGTTGGAATTTGAGAGCCACCATCCTTTTGTCATTTCCCCCCTTCCCAATCCTCCTGAGACCAAGACTGAGGGCTTCAGAGCCAGTGTTTGTGGCCTTTGGGGGTCAGAAGAGACCTGTAGGTGGGGAGGGAGAGCAGGTGATAGTGAGAGGGCCACTGAGGAGGGCAGATGAGAAGGGAGAACTTTCAGTTCCCACTCTCCTTAGCCAAGTGGTGCCAGGCAGAGAGGGCCCGAAGGGCTCAGACAAAGCCTCTAAAGAGGCTCACTGCCTGCTGAGCCAAGAGCAGGAAGCCTGGCCGAGCAGAACAGCTGCCGGGAGGCCGCCCACACCCTCCTGGCAGGACTTCTTTTTTGAAAGAGGGGGAGAGACTGGGAAGTGGGGCTGCAAGCCGAGAGCCAGCCTGTCTCCAGTGCTCCTGCAGACTGGGCAGACCCTCTCTGGCCCCCTGCAGGACTGAGAGGGGAGTCACAAAGTGAGAATGTCACTTAGGAAACAAACTCTCCAGGCAGTGCTTGGGCCTCCGTGATGATAATCTTAAAAGTCCATTTTCTCAGAGGGGGACTGGAGTACTAGAAATGCACGTCCCCTGTCAGCACATATCATCATGCACTGCAACTGTGTACTACTGGTCTGCAACATCTCGGAAGAAAAGGGCTAGGTCGTCCTCGCTCACCAGTGTGCCCGGCACCTGCCTAGCCCAGAGCCCAGACACAGCAGCCAAAAGAACATCCCAAACCTGCTCCAGGGGAAGACTTGACAGAAGTGGGAGAGGGATCCTTATACATGCTCTGAGCAGACCAAGAATTCCATGGTTCTATGTTCAATTATTTAGCTCCAGCTGGAGTTACTTTAAAAGAAGCCTTGAACAGGTCTAAGAAAACAGCAGGCCCCACAGGAAATATTGTCACTGCAGTGTGGGGGACTACTGAGAGGGCTGTCTGAACCTGAGAGCTGCAAAGAACCTGGAAGAAGGTATCCTGTCTATCTGCAAATCTAGACTTGGAGGAAGGGAGCCCAGTTCCCTAAAAATCTGCCCCAAAGAAGGGCTCATCCATTTGGGGCCTCTTAACTCTAACTGTAGGGAAGTCCTTTTCTGCATCTAACTTAGTTCTTTCTAGATGCACAGAGATAAGAAAAAAAGACTTATGGGCATGATTTTCTAGATGCTCCTAATCTAAGAGAAAATATGATGGGCCTATTAGAGTCACGATATACCACCTTCACCTCAAATCAGCACAGATTTAATTTTGTAATCTTAGCTCCAAATCTGTCTCCTCCCTATATGTTTGCAAGGCACTGAGGAAAGAAAGAACAATCTTTGAGGTCACACACACTGGGTTCAGATAATGATTTAATGGTTTCAAGCCTGTTTTCTGACCCACAGGCAAAGATAACCACACCTACTTGAAATGGTTATGCTGAGAATTAGGCTGAGACCATGCATGGGACATAGCAGCTATGGTACCTAACATCCTCCACAGAACATGCTCCACAGAGGCTAAGCCCTCTCCACTTGTCAAGAACAATACCATTTTCCAATCCAAAATCCCACCTCTGTACTATCCTCTACTCCCCTCGCCCCCTTCTGCACATCACAGTCACCCTATCCTTTCTCCCTTCAAACAGTCCATTTGTCTCTTCCTCTCAATTCCTAAAGCTGCCACCCAGACCAATCCCTCCTCTTTTTCCTCCTGGAGGGCCTGCCTCACCACTCTTCCTTCTGCTGCTGCTGCCAGATTTAACCCTCCTAATGTGGTGCTTTCCTAATCTTACTCCTCTGCCTAGAATCAGCACAGCTCCCCCTGACTAAGAACAGAGTCCAAACACCACAGCCTGATCGTTACAGTTGCCCTGTCAGCCTACCAATAAATGTTTTCCAAGTGTCCACATCTCCCCGGCACTGGGCTAGGCCCTAATTAGGGAAAATCTATAAGGCAACTTTCTCTTTTTTCATTCATCCATTAAATATTTATTGAACACTAACTGAGTGATGACTCCTCAATTAGGCACAATGGGGAACTCAGCTATATATGAGAAACATGGAAGGTCTCTGAAGGACCTTCTAACTTTACAAGTATCCCAATCACACGGCAGGATATGATTATCTGCCACAGAGCAACTGAAAGCACTCAAGGCATTAAGAAACCGCTTGGTATAGTGGAAAGAGCACTGCACTGTGACTTTCTCAGGAGAATTTTAGCATTAGCTGTGTGTCCCTAAGCAGGTATTTAACTGTTTGGGGCCTCATCTTCCTCATACAAACTAAGAAGGAGTTAAACTGGGTAAAAAGCCCGGCCGGGCATGGCTCAGCGGTTGAGCATCGACCTAGGATCCAGGCGATCGGGGTTCGATTCCCGGTCAGGGCACATGCCTGGGTTGCAGGCTGCAGCCGATCATTGACTCTCTCATCATTGATGTTTCTATCTCTCTATCCCTCTTCTTTCCTCTCTCTGAAATCAATAAAAAATAAATTGGGTAAAAAAATCTGCTTCATGGTTTCAGGGGACAGGACTAAATTCAGGTTGGAAATCTCTGGCAGACTTCCTTGAGGAGATGGTGTCTAAGCTGGGCTTTAGGGGCTGGCGAAAGTTTCAATTGGTGATAGGAATTTAAGAGTGGGGAAGGCCACCCAACCATAGTGACTGGTTGGTTGAGCACAGTCCCATGAACCGAAAGGTCACTGGTTCAATTCCTGGTTGGGGCACATGCCCAGGCTGCAGGGTAGATCCCCAGTAGGGGGCATGCAGGAGGCAGCCCATCCATGTTTCTTTCTCTCTCCCTTCCTCTCTCTCTGAAATCAATAAAAACATACTTAAAAAAAAGAATGGGAAAGGCCATGACATGCTAAGGGACAGCAGTTTGAGTTTGGGTCTTGAGTATGAGATGTTAGGGGACACGTAGGAGTAAATGTCTGTTAGGCTGTTAGAAACAAAGGTCTGGAGATAAAGATTTAGAGGACATTTACCAGTATGAGAATTGGAGAAGGAGACAAGATGTCTAGGGAGCGTGCACAGGGAAAAAAAGAGCGAAGGCGGGTCTCTCAGTGATGGCCACGTGCTACATGTTGGAGAGCAAAAGAACAGACACCAGAGGAGGAGGCAATCAGAGGACTGAGGAAAACAGCACTGGCCTTAGCACCTAGGAAACCACTAGGAACCTCTGCGGGAACTGCGAGTGAGAGCAGGAGATGGCTGTAATGAGGAAGTAATGGCTATGGGTGCCGCACCCACATTGGAGAAGGCTAACTTTGAGAGGAAAGGGGAAATCAGATGATGGCTAGAGGAGGCAGAAGGGCCAAACAAAAGGGTTTGTAAAATAGGGAAGACCTCTAATGCTTTTGGAAGGGAAGAAGCCAGAAAAAAGAGACTGATGCCTGAAGAACAGAATTTATGATATATATGTGTATATGCATGTGTATATGTATTCCACAGTATTTAAACTGTATCTTCTACTATTTTACATAGTAATAAAATACAACAGTGCCTATTTCTCTCTTATACACATACCCAATGATACAGAATACCTAGAAATGCTTAACAGTTCAAATATGATTTATGCATCGATCTAGCCTCAAACGTGAGCCCTTCAAATATGGGCCTGTCCATGCTTGGTCACCCTCTTTGATGATGATCTAGAAGAGGCACCTGCAGAAGGAGGTACTCTGCTCCTGGGAAGCCACCAAACAGCCCTCGCTTCCCTCCAGCTTTGTAATGATGGCCTTCTCCAGCTCTTCTCTTGGTGCTCAGACTCTCTGCTTTCAGCAGTGTGCTGTCCAGCCAGTGATGGCAGGTGGGAAGGGACGGGGGCAAGGGTATGAAAACTAAAGAGAGGAGGGAGAGAGAGGACAGGGAGAGATAAGAAGGGAAGAGGTACTGGTCTTTTGAGGTAAAGAGGAAGGAAGATGAGGGAAACTCCTTAAATATCTAAAGACTTTTACTTTAATGATTACATCAGAGGCAAGATCATATGCTAAGGAGAACTGGGGGCCTGAATGAGGCGGAAAAAACTTGGGAACAAATGCTACACAGGGTGCTTTAGGGTGGTGTTTCTCAAACTTCATGATATGTAAGAATCATTTGGGAATCAGACTCCTAGGATCTGCCTCCAGAGATTCCGATTTAGCACCAGAGGTCTGGGGTGAGGAGCAGGAATCTGTCTATTTAACAGATCCCCTGCGTGACTCTAATGCAGGAGGCAGTCGGCCCATTTTGAGAGAAACTGTACTTTAGGGAGTTACACAGGCAAATGGAAGATGTAGACTATCCAGAGATCTGAGCAAAGTCAGGCAGGCTGAGGACCAGCATCGCTCTGGGTGATTAAATACTACCCTCTCCTATAACAGCTCTACAACGCCTCTATCTTGACTCCCTAGTTTTTTCTGCGTTCAAGTATCCAAGCATGCCTAAAAACGACCTCTCTCCTGTCAACCAAGCCAAATCACAAGTTTTTTTCAGGAAGTTTTCCCTAGGTACTCTAGCCTACCACAAGCTATCCCACCCATGAATTTCAACTTCAATTTCACATATTAATTTAATCTCTACAGTGAGCTTCATTTTCTTAAGAATAGGACCAAATGGATATATTTTTAAAACATAGTCAAAGAACAAGACAAGGGTGTTTATCCGTGCCACTTCTAGTCAATGTTACGCAAGAAAATTAGGTAAGGAAAGGAAGTAAGGCATCCAGATTGAAAGAAAGAAGTAAAACTATCTCTGTGTAGATGACATAATCTTGTATGTAGAAAATTCTAAGAAATCCATTAAAAACCTATCAGAGCCCTGGCTTGTGTGGTTCAGTGGTTAGAGCATTAGCCCATGCATGGAAGGGTTGCGGGTTCAATCCCTGGCCCCCGCTGGGATGCATGTGGGAGGCAACAAATTGATGTGTCTTTCTCACATGGATGTCTCTCTCTCCCCCCCCCTTCCTTCCTTCCTTCCTTCCTTCCTTCCTTCCTTCCTTCCTTCCTTCCTTCCTTCCTTCCTTCCTTCCTTCCTTCCTTCCTTCCTCCCTCCCTCCCTCCCTCCCTCCCTCCCTCCCTCTCTAAATATCAATGGAGAAAATATCCTCAGGTAAGAATGAACAAAAACAAACAAACAAACAAAACCCTATTAGAACTAATCAATGAGTTCAGCAGATTGCAGGATATAAGTACATTTCCATATACTACAATAAAGAGTCCAAAAATAAAATTAAGAAAACAATTCAATTTACGAAAGCATAAAAAAGATTAAATTTAACCAAAAAAGTATAAGACATGTAAACTGAAAACTTTAAAACACTGTTGAAAAAAATTAAAGAAGACCTAAATAAATGGAACGATATCCTATGTTTATGGATCAGAAGACTTAATTTTGTTAAGATCTACAGACTCAATGCATTTCTATCAAAATCCCAACTGGCTTTTTTGTAGAAATTGACAAGCTTATCCTAAAAATCGTATAGAAATATAAGGGATCCAGAAGAGACAAACAATCTTGAAAAAGAAGAACAAAGTTGGAGTGGAAGGCTCACACTTCCCAATTTCAAAACTTGCTATACAGTTACAGTAATCAAGACAGTATGACGCTGGCATAATGATATGACATATAGATCAATGGACCATAACTGAGAATCCAAAAATAAATGCCTAAATTTGTGGTTAACGTTTGACAGGAGTATCAAGATCATCATTCAGTAGTCTTCAACAAATGGTGCTGGGACAACTGAATATCCACATGCAAAAGAATGAAGCTGGACCCCTACCTCATACCATATACAAAAAAAATGACTGAAAATAAATCACTGACCTAGAAATGTAAGAGCTTAAACCATAAACCTTAAAGGAAAGCACAGGAGTAAATCATCATGACTTTGGGCTAGTCAAGGGTTTCTCACACACGACAACAAAAACACAAACAACAAAAGGAAAAAGAAGATAAACTGGACTTCTCAAAGTTAAGAACTTTTATGCTTCCAAGGATACCATCAAAAAAATGAAAACACAACCCAAAGAATGGGAAAAAACATTTGCAAATTATATACCTAGATAAGGGACTTACATCTGATAAGAGATTTGTATTTGGAATATAAAAAGGACTCCTCAATAATAAAATAACTCAACAATAAAAAGGCAAATAACCCAATTAAAAAATGGGCAGAGAATCTGAATAGACAAAAAGATATACAGTGGCCAATAAGAACTTGAAAAGATGTTCAACATCATTACTCACTAGGACAATATGAAACAAAACCACAAGATACTACTTTATACCCACGAAAATACCTATAATCAAAAGGATGGATAATAACAAGCATTGGTTAGAATGTGAAGAACGTGGAGTCTTCACACACTGTTGGTAGGAATATAAAATGAAGTGAGTCACTTTGGGAAATAGTTTGGCAGTCCTCAAAATGTAAAACAGAATTACATATGACACAGCAATTGTACTCCTAAGTAGATACCCAAAAGAACTGAAAATAGTATATGTCCACACAAAAATCTGTACACGAAATGCTCACAGTGGAAACACAATCTAAATGTTCATCGACTGATGGACAAATGTGATATGTCCATAAAATGGAATATTACTTGGCAATAAAAAAGTATGAAGTAATGATACATACTACAACATGGATGAACCTTGAAAAGATTATGTTAAATTGAACCCAATCAAAAAAGGCCACATAGTGCATGGCTCCATTTATGTGTAACACCTATAACAGGCAAATCCATTGTGATAGAAAACAGGTTAGTGGTTTCCGGGGGGTTAAATGGGGGTAGAAATGAGTAGTTACTGCTAGTGGATACTGGGTTTTATTTGGGGTTGATGAAAATGTGCTGATAGTGGTGATGGCAGGGATGTAAATACACAAAAATCACTTTAAAATACTTTTTAGTTTTTAAATTTTTACTGAATTTATTGGGGTGACATTGGTTAATAAAATTATACAGGTTTCATGTGTACAATTCTAGAATACATCATCTGTATACTGTATTGTGTGTTCACCACCCTAAGTAGAGTCTCCTTCAATTACTATTTATTACCCCTTTACCTTCTTCTACCTCCCCCACCCCCCTTTCCCTCTGGAAATCACCATCCTGTTGTGTCTGTGTCTATGAGTTTTTTGTTTAATCCCTTCACCTTTTTCACCCAGGCCCCCCTCAAACCCCAGACTGTCTAACAGCTGTCAGTCTGTTTTCTGTATCTATGAGTCTGTTTCTATTCTACTTATTTTGTTCATTAGATTCTACATATAAGTGAAGTCATATGGTATTGTCTCTTTCTGACTGGCTTATTTCACTTACCATAATACTCTACAAGGGTCTTTTGCAATTTCATATACATTTTTGGAATATTTGTTCTAGGTCTGTGAAATACACTGTTGGTATCTTAACAGGAACTGCGTTCAATCTATAGACAGCTTTTAGTATGGATATATATATATTTTTTAATATGTTTTATTGCTTTTAGAGAAAGAAGGGAGAGGGAGAGAGGGAGAAACAGTGGTGTAAGAGAAAATCATCTTTTGGCTGCCTCCTGAATACCCCCTACTGGGGATTGAGCCTGCAACCTGGGCATGTGCTCTGACCAGGAATGGAACTGGTAACCTTTTGGTGCACGGGACAACTTCCCAACCGAGCCACACTGGCCAGGGCAGTATGGACATTTTAATGATGTTAATTCTCCCTATCCATGAACATAGTATATACTTCCACTTATTTCTATCTTCCTCAATTTCTTTCTTCAGTGTCTTATAATAATTTTCTGAGTACAAGTCTTTCACATCCTTGGTTAAATTTATTCCAAGATATTTTATTTTTTTACATGTAATTGAAAATGGAATTGTTTTCTGTTTCCCTTTCTGATAGTTCATTATTGGTATATAAAAATGCAACTGGCCCAGCCAGCATGGTTCAGTGGTTGAGTGTCAGCCCATGAACCAAGAGATCACGGTTTGATTCCCAGTCAGGGAACATGCCTGGATTGTGGGTTTGACCCCCAGTAAGGGGTGTGCAGGAAGCAACTGATCAATGACTCTTATCATTGATGTTTCTATATCTCTCCCTCTCTCTTGAATCAATAAAAACATTTTTTTAAAATGCAGCTCATTTCTGGATATTTTGTATCCTGTTACTTTACCAAATTCATTTATGAGTTCTAGTAGTTTTTTGGTGTAAACTTTAGGGTTCTCTATATACAGTATCACGTCATCTGCAAATAATGACAGTTTTAGTTCTTCCTTTCCAATTTAAATGCCTTTTATTTCTTCTTGTCTAATTGCTGTGGCTAGGACTTCAAGTACTATGTTGAATAAGTGATGCAAGTGGACATCCCTGTTTTGTTCATGATGTTAAGGAAAACACTTTTAGTTTTTGCCCACTGAGTATGATGTAGACTGTGGGTTTGTTATATATGGTCTTTATTATGTTGACATATGTTCTCTCTATTCCCACTTAGCTGAGTTTTTATCCTAAAGGGGTGCTGAATTTTATCAAGTGCTTTTTCTGCATCTATTGATATAATCATGTGATTTTTACCCTTCATTTTGTTATGCGGTGTATCACGTTTATTGATTTGTGGATACTGTATCAATCTTGCATCCCCAGAATAAAGCCCACTTGATGATACTGTATGATCTTCTTAATGTATTGCTGGATCAGGTTTGCTAATATTTTGTTGAGGATTTTAGCATCTATGTTCATCAGGGACATTGGCCCATAATTTCCTTTCTTTGTAGTGTCCTTTTCTGATTTTAGAATTAGGATAATGCTGGCCTCTTAAAATGAAGTTGGGAGTCTTCCCTCCTCTAAAATTTTTTGGAATAGTTTGAGAAGGATAGGTGTTAGCTCTTCTTGGAATGTCTGGTGAAATTTCCCTGTGAAGCGATCCAGTCCAGTTTTGTTGGGAGTTTTTTTAATAACTGCTTCAATTTCACTAGTTGTAATGTATCTATTCAGATTCTGATTCTTTCTGAATCAGTTTGGGAAGATTGTATGTTTCTGGGAATTTATCCATTTTCTCCAGATTGTCCAACTTGTTGGCATATAGTTATTCATAATACTTTCTTATAGTGCTTTGTATTTCTTTGATGTCAGTTGTTACTTCTCCCATTTCACTTCTGATTTTACTTATTTGGATCCTCTTTTTCTTGATGAATCTAGTTAAAAGTTTGTCAATCTTGTTTATCTTTTTGAAGAACCAGCTCTTGGTTTCATTAATCTTTTTTATTTTTAAATTTTATTTTTGTTAAAAATATTACAGATGTCCCTTTTTCTCCCCAATGACCCATTCTACCCCGTCCCCTCCCCCTCCTCCATCCCTCTACCCATCATTGTCCGTGTCCTTGGGTTGTGCATATATGCATATAAATTCTTTGGTTACTCTCTCCCCCTCCACCCACCTGCCCTTCTCCATCCCTCTGACATTCATCAGTCTGATAATTTTTAATTTTTTAAAAAATGTTTTTATTGATTTCAGAGAGAGGGAGAGGGAGAGATAGAAACATCAATGATGAGAGTCATTGACTGGCTGCCTCCTGCACACCCCCTATAGGAATTGAGCCCACAATCCAGTCATGTGCCCTGACTGGGGATCGAACTGTGACCTCCTGGTTCATAGGTCAACACTCAACCACTGAGCCACGCTGGCTGGGCCGATCTTTTGTACTTAGACTCTATTTCATTTATTTCTGTTCTAATCTTTATTATTTCCTTTCTTCTACTCACTTTGGGTGTTGTTTGTTGTTCTTTTTCTAGTTCCTTTAAGTGTAAAGTCAGATTGTTTATTTGAGATTTTTCTTATTTCCTGAGGTAGACCTGTAATGCTATGAATTCCCCTCCTAGTACAACTTTCGCTATGTCCCAGAGATTTTGAGTTGTGTTCGCATTTTCATTTCTTTCAAGCTATCTTTTGATTTCCTCCTTGATCTCGTTGTTAACCCATTCACTGTGTAGTAACATGTTATTTAGCCTCCATGTCTTTGTTTGTTTTATCTTTTTTTCTTGTGACTTGATTTCTAGTTCCATTCCATTATGGTCAGAGAAGATGCTTGATATGTTTTCATTCTTCTTTAATTTATTGAGACTTGTTTTGTGCCCTACTATGTATTCTGTCCTAGAAAATGTTCCATGTGGACTTGAAACGTATTTATATTCAGCTGCTTTGGGGTAAAATGACCTGAAGGTATCAATTAAACCCATCTGATCTAGTGTGTCATTTAAGGCCACTGTTTTCTTGTTGATTTTCTGTCTGTAAGATCTATCCATCGGTGTCAATGGAGTGTTAAAATCCCCTACTGTGACTGTAGTACTGTCCCTTTATGTCCATCAAGATTTGTTTTATAGCCCTAGCCAGTTTGGCTCAGTGGTCAGAGCGTTTGGTCCACGGACTGAAGGGTCCTGGGTTCGATTCCGGCCAAGAGCACGTACCTTGGTTGTAGGCTCGACCCCAGCTCCAGTGAGTGTGGGAGTATGGGAGGTGACCAACAGATGTATCTCTCTCACATCAATGTTCCTCTCCCAGCCCTTTCTACTCTCTCTGAAAAGCAATAGAAAAAATATCCTCGGGTGAGGATTAAAAAGAAGACAAAAAAAGATTTGCTTTATATATTTAGGTGCTCCTATGTTGGGTGCATAAATGTTTATGAGGGGTTATATTCTCTTGTTGGACTGTTCTCTTTACCATTTTGTACTGTTCTTCTTTGTCTCTTACTATATATAGCCTTTGCTTTAAAGCCCATTTCGTCAGCTATAATTATTTCGATCCCAGTGTTTTGTTGTTTTCATTTCTGTTTGCATGAAATATCTTTTTCCATCCCTTTACTTTTAGTCTGTTTCTTTCATTCTGAGTGAGTCTCTCGTAGACAGCATATATTTGGGTATTGTTTTCTTATCAACTCAGCTACCCTACTTTTTTTTTTTTAATTTATCTTTATTGTTGAAAGTATTACAGGTGTCCCATTTTTTGCCCCAATTGACCCCCTCCACCTCACTCCCAACCCCTCCCCAGGCCTTCACCCCGTTATTGTCTGTGTCCATGGGCTATGCATATATGCATATAACTTCTTTGGATAATCTCTCCCCACTCTCCACCCCCTTCTCTCTTCCCTCTGAAATATGATTGTCTGTTGCATGTGTCAATGTCTCTGGATCTATTTAGTTCATCAGATTATTTTGTTCATTAGCTTCTTCTTGAAGACCCTTCAACATTTTATGTAGTACAGGTCTGGTGGTGATGAACTCCTTTAGCTCTTCCTTGTCTGAGAAGCTCTTTATCTGACCTTCAATTCTAAATGATAGCTTTGCTGGGTAGAGTAATCTTGGTTGTAGGTTCTTGTTTTTCTTCACTTTGAATACTTCTTGCCACTTCCTTCTGGCCTGCAAGGTTTCTGTTGAGAAATCAGCTGACAGTCGTATGAGAGCTCCCTTGTAGGTAACTAACTGCTTTTCTCTTGCTGCTTTTAAGATTCTTTGTCTTTAACCTTTGGCATTTTAATTTTGATGTATCTTGCTGTGGGCCTCTTTGAGTTCCTCTTGTTTGGGACTCTGTGCTTCATGGACTTGTAAGTCTATTTCTTTCCCCAGGAGGGGGAATTTTCTGTCATTATATTTTCAAATACGTTTTCAATTTCTTGCTCTCTTTCTTCTCCTTCTGGCACCCCAATAATACGAATGTTGGGCCTCTTGAAGTTGTCCGAGAGACTCCTGACACTATCTTCATATTTCTGGATTCTTTTTTCCTTTTGCTCTTCTGGTTGGGTGTTTATTGTTTCCTCATGTTCCAAATTGCTGATTTGATTCTCAGCATCCTCTACTCTACTGTTGATTCCTTGTAAATTTTTCATTTCAGTTCATGTAGCCTTCATTTCTGACTGGCACTTTATTACGTCATCAATGGTCTCACTTGTTTTTGTAACAGTCTTACTAATATCCTTGAGCATCGTTATAACCATAAATCTGAACTCTGTATCTAGCAGCTTGCTTGGTTCTATTTCATTTAGTTCCTTTTCTGGAGATTTCTTCTGTTCTTTCCTTTTGACATGTTTCTTTGCCTCCACATTTTGGCTGCTTCCAGGTATTTGTTTGTATGTAATAGGTAGAGCTGCTATGTCTCCTGGAAATGGTAGAGTGGCTTTGTATAGTAGGTGTCCTATAGGATCCAGTGGCTCAGCCTCCCCAGTCCTCTTAGCTGGGTGTTCTAGGTGCTCTCCTGTGTGGGCTGTGTGCTCTGTCCTGTGGTAGTTGAGCCTTGGTTTCTGTTGGCGTCACTGGGAGGAACTGACCCTCAGGTCAATCAGCTGTGAGGACCAGCTGCAACTACAACCAGAGAGCTGCTGTGCTGAAGACACCCCTATGGAGCAGGATTTACTTCAGTAGAGCTTTGGTGTTCACTGAGTCCACCCCTTGAGTGTGTCACTCGTGGATGTGGTAGGGTTGTAATCCAGTGTGGTGGAGTCTGACCACCAGGTGCACTGTCTCTGGGGCCTCCCAAGAGGTACAAAATCAGCCTCTGCCAGTGCCTTGCCCAGGGCCACCCAGCATGAGCTACACAGCAAACTGTAGTTGGCTGCTACTTGTGCTGGGCTTAGAGGTGTCCAGGAGAGGCCAAGCTATGAACCAATGCAGGCTGCCGCTAGTGCCAGGCCTGGGGCCACTTATCAAGCCCTATGGGGCTTGCTGATGCTTGCTTGAGAGATTTTTGGAAAGTCCTAAACAGGAGGCTTAAGAGGCCACTTGCATAGAAAAGCCACTGGAAATGGTTTGGATGAGCTTGCAGGAAGGGAGGGGCGGGGTCCTCGTGAATCACTAGGGTGGGGCCAAAGGTGTGAGTCAGATGCTGGAGATTCAAATATGGCACCTGCCTGCTGGCTCTGTGGGGGGAGGGCTCACCAAAGGAGCAATGGCCTCTGCCAGCTCTTCTGTCTGGGAGAAAGCTGCCCCTTCACCTCTTGTCCCGATTTCAGGCATGTCAGATCCTCCCCAAATGTCCCAGGTTCCTTTCAAGCTGCTGCCCAGTGCTAGAGCTCAGAGGGAGCACATCTGAGTGAGTCCGTGCGCAGGCCCTTTAAGAGGAAAGCCTGGGACTCCCGCAGCCTCTGAGTCCCTCAGCAACAGTCCCCACTGGTTTTTATAGCCCAAAGTTGTGGGGACTTCTCTTCCAGGGCGTGGAGCCCTGGGCTGGGGGCCCGATGTGGGAATGGGACCCCGCACTCCTCTGGGAAACCTCCACCGCTGAGATATCCTTCCTGGGTTTAAACTGTGGCACTGGGTGTGGGACTGCGACCGAGTCTCCAGGATTCAGCCCCAATGTGCCTGCGTCTCTGCCACTCCTACCAGTCTCCATGCTTCTTCAGTTCCCTGGTTGTAGGACTTCTGTGCAGCTAGATTTCAGGAGGTTCTGAGTGATGGTTGTTCTGTATTTTAGTTGTAATTTTGATGTGGTTGTGGGAGGCGGTAGGTATAGCTGTTACCTACGCTGCGCTCTCCTATATCTTTTGATTGGAGCATTTAAGCCATTTACATTTAAAGTGATTATTGATAGGTATATATTTATTACCATTTCATTCTTTATAAATATGTTCCTCTATCTTCTTCCACTACTTAAAGAAGACCCTTTAACATATCTTGTAATATTAGTTTGGTGGTAACAAATTACTGTAGCTATTTCTTGTCTGGGAAGCTCATTTCCCTTTCAGTTTTAAATGATAGCCTTGCTGGGTATAGTAGTCTTGGTTGTAGGTCCTTGCTTTTCATCACTTTGAGTATTTCATGCCTATCCTTTCTGGCCTGAAATGTTTCTGTTGAGAAATCAACTGACAGTCTTATGGGAGCTCCCTTTTAGGTAACTCTTGCTGCTTTTAAGATTCTCTCCTTGTCTTTAACTTTTGGCATTTTAATTATGATGTGTCTTGGTGTGGGTCTCTTTGGATCCATCTCTTTTGGGACTCTCTGTCCTCACTGGACTTCTGTGTCTTTTTCCATCATCACGTTAGGGAAGTGTTCAGTCATTATTTCTTCAAATAGGTTCTCAATTCCTTACTCTCTTCTCCTGGTACCCCTTAAATGATCCTTTTTTTTTTTTTTTTTGGCTTATCTTTATTGTTGAAAGTATTACAGATGTCCATGATCCTCATTTTAAAAAAGTTCATTTTTTACTTTGCTGCTCTGGTTGGGTGTTTTCTGCTACCTTGTCTTCCAAATCACTTCATCTAACTGCTTCATTCAACCTAGTATTTATTCCTTCTAGTGTATTCTTCATTTCAGATGTATTTTTCATTTCTGACTGGTTCCTTTATATAGATTTTATATCTTTGCTATCTCTTTGCTGACATTCTCACTAAGTTCCTTGAGCATCCTTATGGCCATATTTTTGAACTCTATATCTGGTAAATTGCTTGCCTCCATTTCACTTAGCTCTTTTGCTGGAGATTTCTCCTGTTCTTTCATTTGGGGACTATTTCTATGTCTCCCATTTTGGCTGCCTCTTTGTGTTTGTTCTATGTATTAGGTTGATCTGCTATGACTCCAGTCTTGGTAGGGTGCCTGTGAGACCCAGTGGCACTATCTCCTTAATCACCTGATCTGGGTGCTAAAGGAATGTCCTTCATGTGGGTTATGTGGGCCCTCCTGTTGTAATTTAGTCTTGATTGCTATTGGCACATTCATGTGCGGGGTTGACCTGCAGGTTGGCTGACTCTGAGAATCAATCTCAGCCACGGTGTATGACCTGCTGTGCAGTTGCTGATCACATGTAGCGGAATTTGCCTCAGTTGGGTCTGGTGGCTGCCAAGATATCCCTTTGGATGTGCCACTTGTGAAACTAATTGGATCCTGCTCTGTTGTCTAAAGCTGGCCAATGGGTGTGTTGGTTCTGGGAGGGAGACTGGTGTAGCCCAATGTCAGACCAGCCTGTGACTAGGCCTGGGCAACCTGTTTGGAACTACAAAGCAATCTACAATTTGTGGCTGCCTCTGCTGGGCCTGGGTACACACGGGAAATACCAAGCTGAGCACCAAGGCCAGCTTTTACCAGCACCTGACCCAGAAGCAGGTAAGCCAAAGTCTCAAGGTCTGCCTCCACCTGCCAACTGCCTGTTAGGCTCAGTCACTGAAAGAGCCTCTGGCAGTATTCAAGCTGCATGAAGTAGGACTCTCAGTGAGTCACCAGGTAGGGTGAGTGGTGTTCACCAGTGGCATTCATGCAGGTTTAAGCTCAATGTCAGGGCTGGTCTGAGGCTACTCAGCAAATGTCCCAGGGTATACCAAGTCTAGCTGCCACCCGCTGGGTGCCAACAGACCTCTGTCGTGGGGCAGGGTCTCAAGGAGTCGTCAGGCTGAGGCCAGCAATTTATCAGGTCCAAACAAACCAAGATTTGGCCGTGTGAAAAAAGGGCTCTGCACCAGTCAGATATCCTAGAGTCACACAACTCAGTCTGCACAAGATTCTGCCAGAAGCCCAAGTTCAACAGCATGACCACTGGGAGTTGAGGGGGTGGGGCCACCTGGAGCCTGGAGGGTGGGACTAGAGGATCTACAGTGAGGGGTTCACAGGAAAGTGGAGGGAATGGCCCCTGCCTCAAAGCCACATCACTCAGTCACTGACACTTCCTGCGTCTGCCCAGGCCTCTACACTCCAGCCCAGAAAGCTGACTCCTTAGTAGGGTGTGAGCTCCAGAGGACAAAATAGCCATTGCTTTCCTCCAGGCTCATGCCATATGGAGCGGAGTACTCCATCCAAGAAAGATGGCATCTGTGGTGTGGGAGAGTGACTTGGAACAGAGGTCCTAGAGGGTGTTCCCCCAGGTCTCTCCCCAGAGTCACAAACCCCAGTCTCTCCTCACAAGACTCCAGTGTGCTCTGCCCAGAGCCCAGGGTAAGTAGCTGCAATCAAGATTTTGTGTGTTGGCCCTTTAGTAGGGCGCCTGTGTCTATAGCAGACTGCCGTCACTCCACAACAGACAAAATCCCTGCTGATTTTCAAAGCCAGATATTATGAGGATGCCTCTTCCTGGCTCTGGTGCTCTGGGCTAGGGAGCCCAGAGCGGGACTGAGACCCCACGCTCCTTAGGGGGAACCTTTGCAGCTGCGATATCCCTCTGGAATCTCAGCAGCAGTCTGTAGGAGTGGAGCCAGTACTCTTCGTGTCTCTGCCCTTCCTACCAGTTTCAAAGTGGCTTCTTCTGTAAATTCTTGGTTATAAGACTTCTAAAATACTTTGAAAGAATGAACTTGGAGGTATGTGAATTATATATCAATAAAACTGTTATTAAAAATAGTAATCCTACAGGTAGGTAAAAGGTACAAATTTCCAGTTATAAAATAAATGTCATAGGAATATAATATACAGCATGGCGACTACAGTTAATAATACTATATTGAATATTTGGACGTTGCTAAGAGTAAATCTTAAAAGCTATCACAAGAAAATTCCACTCAAGAAAGCTATCCTACTAACATGAAAGAAGCTCTCAAAGTGCTTCTGCTCTAATAACACAAATGAAAAAGTCCTGAGACAAACACAGAAAATGATGAAATACAACCACTTTTATGATGAAGAGCGAGGCAACTTGATTTCTATTCTTGGCTCTGCTGTGAACAGGCTGTGTGTCTGAGGTCAAGTCACTGAACCTCTCTGGTTCTCTTTCAACAAGACAGAAAAACTTTCCAATTCTAACTCAATGATTCTAAATGTTCAAGTCCACATTCCATGAAGCTGCCAACCTAATGTATCCTTACTGTGTGCCAGCAGCTGTGTTAGGCTCAGACATACAGTGAGTAAAATGGGGAAGACCCTGCTGTAATGGTGTTTACATTCTGATGGGGGAGGCAGGCATGAAAACAACCCAACAATTAATTGTTTCATTATAACTATAATACATCTTACATGCTACAGAGAAGTATTGGGCGCTAAGAGAACAAGTTTGACCAAGTCAGAGGAATAAGGCTCACACAGGACAACATATTTAAGCTGGGGTCTAAAAGCATTCCCAGTACTACTCTGCTGTGAGCAAGGAATGGTATTATCTGCCCCATCCTTGTAGTCCTTATCTTTACTATTTTATAAGCTGTCCCAGATTATCTGTCTCAGAGATGTCTCTCATTGCCCATCCTCCCCATATACCTTTAATAATTAAATAGCTAGCAATTTTTGAGCATTTTGTTTCTGGCATTGCTGAGTGCTTTAGAAGTATAATCTCATAACAAACTTTGAGGTTGGTGCTGTTGGTATATTAATTTCACAGATGAAGAAAGTTTAGAGCAATTAAAGGACTTGCCCAGAGTTATACACAGCCAGGAAGTAGTGGAGCCAAGGTTTGACCTCAAAATTTTGACTCTAGTACCTGTGTTGCCCTGCTCTGCTTTGCCCTGCTCACAGCTCCTACTGTTTAAGAGACCATGTTTTCAACCATATGGTCCCTTTGTGGCCCCAGCCATAGCTCATGAATAGAAGAAAAGGGTTCCTGACACAAGCGTAGCCAATCCAAGACAGAAGAAAAAAGATGATTTCCCCCTCAGTCTTTCCAACTAAAACCCAGAGGGAAGATGTCAGAGAGTACACAGAGTCAGGGCTGGAGAGGCCAATATTATCTCAGGTAAAAGAAAGCTGAGAACAAAGCAGAGTAGAGGGAAATGGAAGTGGGAGAGAGATTGACTGATTTGTTCTAGCTGTTCCTTGATGTTACTGTGAATCCAGAACTACCCTATAGTTCCAGTTTCAAGGAACTAGCTATGCTGCAATTCTCGTGCTCAGATACCAACCAGATTCTGGACCTTAAAGTAAATAAAAATTAATTCTGATAGCCAGCACTGTTCTAAGAGCTTTACACATACTAATTAATTTAATCCCCACAAAACTCTATGACATTGATACTATTATTAGTCCCATTTTACAGATGAGGAAACTGAGTCTCAGTGAAGGTAAAGTAATTTGTCCAAAGTCAAACAGCTAATTAAGAGGCAGAGCCAGGATTTGAATGCTTACAGCCTGGCTCCAGAGTCTATGCTACAATCATCCCTTAATTTGACATAGCTTGAGCAGGTTCCTTGCAACCAAACAAGCCAGACCATAAAATCACTATTTAACTTTTCATATGATTATGTCTCAACTCTCCAAAGAGGACAGAAGCTCTTTAAGGGCAGGAACCAGGTGGTTCCTGGGTACTACACAGTATGAGAGTTATGCAAACTTGTGCTGATATGGGTGCCTGAGTGAAAAATAACAGCAGTTAGACTATCTGTGCAGTGTGTAATCTGTATCATACACAAAGTACTTTTGTTGCATAGTAAGCATGTGGAGTAACAGCCCGTGGCTGCTTTCTTTCACTCACCAGAGCTGATGTTACTAAGCATTTCTTATCCTCCATATTCTGTAAACAGTAAAGCTTTATAAAGCATTCCGTTGATGCAGAGGATGAAGAAGGTGTCATGAAAGTGTTGGAATCAATTATTGAAGAGGGGGCTCTGAGACAATTGACAAACTCCCCTCATGTACATCAAAGAAGTCAGCAATGTTATGTGGCACTGTGCTTTACACTGTATATCATTTGTGATTTCATATATACACATGAAGAGACACCAATGATGTTAACTGCAAAACCACTCCGAGCAGGTGTAGCTCCATGTGCAATGTTTAATACAAGGGAACACATTTCAAAATCATTTAACATAATGATAGGCAGCTCACTCAGGATGTTACCCTTGCATGATTCAGGAAATGCTTGTCGCCTATCCTTGTTTTCTTCACAGCCCCAGGTAAGTTTCTGAGTATGCATGAGGTACTCAGATGCTTGTTGATTTAATGTTTAAATGCCAGATAGAGCAAGTTAGAGATGGGTTTGGTCAAGGAAAGCTTTCTGGCAGAAGTTGAGGATAAAGAGCCAGAGGGAGAGAAGACATACCAAGCTGGGTGGGTAACAAGGAGAGACAGCCTGGGGGTGGGCAAGGGGGCAGAAAGGAACGAGTTGTTCCTTCAGACTCTTCTCCTCTGTCTTAAATTCCCCTTTAATGATTTCAAGTGTGTTAGTCTCCCCAACTATAGCCCAAGGACTTCAGAAGGCACTGACCTCATGTTTCATAATCTCCCCAGCCTTCAACACATGCTATGTGCTTGATACAGGTAAGCTAAGCTGAATGATGACTAGGCACAGCATTTTGGTATGTCCCAAGACGCCAATTTACAACTTCATCAAGGGCTGTGCTCACTAGGACTAGCCAGGAGAGAATCGGACACAAACTGGCCTTGGGCTCTTTCTCCCTTGCTCTACTGACCCTCAAGGGGCTCCCTGGGTCCCTCTCACAGCTCATATCCAGATAAAGAACTACAGGGAAATGGCGAGCATAGCTCTGACAAACAGCAAGGCAGTCTGATGCCTGGGGCCCAGTACCAACTGACATTTTCTTTTCCCTTCCTTGAAACCAAGAAGTCACTTTAATGCAGTAGTAGGGTAGCCTGAGATTAGGTTAAAAATGAAGATTGTACCTATTTCCCAAGAGAAAATGCAAAGGGATTTCTGCATCATTTATTTCAGGATTACCAAAATCACAGTTCACTTCAGAGGCTGGACAGGGTGGCAGGGGGCTACTACCTGAAGCTCAGGGACAAGGGAGCAGTGACTGAAGGCTACAGGAAAAAGGAAGGAGAGGAGAAAACTCCAATTACCCCCTCACAATTAGCACGTGAATACCTAGGAATGCACAGGAGAGGCCTGGAGTCAGTGAAACCTAGGATGAAAGGGATGGGAGACAGAATGGGCAAAAGGAGGCAAATACCTTAGGTTTGGGGTCACACTTCTTGGAAGCAGCCCAGAGCTGGCAGATGAGAACCCTGGCCTCCAGTCTTGTTCTACTAACAATATCTCCTCTAACAATGTGCCTCTTCCCAGGGTACTTCAGATTGCCATCTCCAAATAGGGAAAGTCATTCAGGCTGTGTCTACTATGCATGTAGATGAAATCCCCTGAGGGGTAAAAGGTTGGTAGGTCTGTTTCTTGGCTTTTTAAAAGAACTTTAACAAAAGCAAACTGCTATTTATTATCAATATTAGCTGGCATCTTTTTTAAGTGCCTGTCCAAGAGTGTCTTCTTAAACCCTGGCTCTACCTTCTAGGAGCTTCTAAGTAAGAAGTCAATACAGAAAATTAACATGTTGAGAAGAGTGACATGCTAAAGCATACAGAATAAGACTGCTTGTGAGGTAACTGCAGGAGAAGGAGGTAGGATAGGAAAATGTATCCCCTAATTTTTTTTATTTTTATTTTGGTTAATCCTCACCCAAGGATATTTTTCCATTGATTTTTAGAGAGAGTGAAAGGGAGGGAGGGAGGGAGAGAGAGAGAAAGAGACAGAGAGAGAGAAACATCAATGTGAGAGAGACACATCAATTGGTTGCCTCCTGCATGTGCCTGACCAGGATGGGGATCAAATCTGTAACCCAGGTACGTGCCCTTGACCGGAAATCGAACCCGAGAGCCTTCGGTGCATGGGCTTTGACCACTGCGCAACACTGTCCAGGGCTATCCCCTAATTTTCTGTTATAGAATTTCAGAGCTGGAAGAGTCCATCCATTAAGAACTCCAGGAGATTCTAGGAGGCTGCTAGAATAGCAGAAAGAATTAGAACCATAAAGCCTGGGGAAGGGCTAGAAATCCTTGGGAAAGAGATGAGGGAAGGACTGGTCTCTCCTGCACTTCAGGCTCAGCAATGATTATTCACTCAAATATGTACCAGCACGTCCTGCTGCCATAACCAGTGCCATTCCCAAACCCAGGCAAGGTGCCATCCTACCCCCAACAGGGAAACAGCGCCAGGAGGTGGGGGCTGCCCCAGGGTGTGGGAGAATAGGACAAGGGATGGGGGAGGGGGCAATAGCCCCATTTCCTCCCACTTACAGGAGTCAGGCCCACTCCCTATTGCCAAGCACACCAGGACTCCACAGAGGATGAGAGACTCAGAGAAACTTGTGATAGAGACAAACAGAGGGGGGAAGGGGAAAAAGAACGGCGGGGCCACTAGGGAAAGAGAATGGGAACTTGTGGTCTACAGAGAGAACCCAGAGCTGGCATAAGAGTCGCAAGACAAACAACTCTCTTGCCCTTGAAGAGGAGGGCTGCCAGGGCCTGCAGAGCCTCTATTTATCTGGTACTGAAACTGGGCTGGGCTGAGAGGCCAGAAGAAAACAATAGGCCTGTTTTCCTGAGCTCTTCCTGTGACCCAGAAAGCCCACACAAAGAGGAAGAGGGGGGCAAAGGCAGTGTGGTAGCAGTGTGGTACCAAGCCACAGTGTAGGGGAGGGGGCCTTTCACCTCTCAGAAGCTCATCAGCAGCCTCAAGGCCACACTCCAAAACCAAATTATCTAAGTGTGAAAACAGTGACAGCTATGCAAATGCAGCTTTAAACCCCATTCCTTAGTCCCGCTACCAGCCAGGTTACTAACCCTAAACCCCTTCTGTAGGAGATATTCTGAAGCCACCACCAGGGGAGAGGCTAAAGGCCTGTGAGATGAGCAGAGACAGGATTGCTCCAACAGCTCAGGCCCCACAAGGCACAGGCCTACTCAGCACTGGCAGGGATACGGACTCGGGGGAGTATTCTGGTAGAGGGGTGGAAACTTAGACATCCCTCAACGAGCTGTGAGTAGCTACAGGATATGTGTGCGTGTGTGCAGATGATAGAAACATACAGGAAGAGGTGTGTGTGTGTAAGAGGGAAAACATGGGAATGGAAGTGTGGACTTGGAGGAAGAAAGTGGCAAAAAAGTTTCATGTCACCTCCTCCTTGGTATCCAAGCAGAGAAACCAGACACAGCCTCAAAGGCTCAACGGTTCAGATGCCTGCCTGCCTGTCCCTGCAAGAGGTAGTCCTGAGTCAGTCTCCATCTACTGCTAAGTCAACCAGGGGAAGTACGTAGCATCACCCCCATTCCTACCCCACAGGGCTCAGTGTGGAAAGCAGGCCCAAAGTCTAAGCATGAAAGAGATGAAATATTCCTATGGTGAGAAAGAAAATTGATCAAGGAGACTGAACATCAGAGCACCTCTTCATTGAACCAAAAAACTGGAAGGAAGAGAGAACGAAAGGAAGATTAAAATCCTCATCAGCCCAGCCAGAGTGGCTCAGTTGGTTGAGCGTCCTGTGTGCACAGAAAGGTGAAAGGTTGCCGGTTGGATTCCGGGTCAGGGCACTTTGGAAGGCAACCAATTGATGTTTCTCTCTTACATGAATTTTCTCTTTCTCTCTCTCTCTCTCTCTCTCTCTCTCTCTCTCTCTCTCTCTCTCCCTCCCTCCCTCCCTTCCTCCAAGCATGTCCTTGGGTAAGGATTAAAAACAAACAGCCCTGTCTGGCTCGGGCATGACTCAGTAGTTAGAGTGTCAGCCTGCTCACCAGGGCGTCTCAGGGTTCAGTTCCACCTGGGTTGCAGGTTCAATCTCTGACCCCTCTCCATCGGGGAAGCCACCAATCAATGTGTCTTTTTCACATTAATGTTTCTCTCCCTCTCTCTCCCCTCCCCTCCTCTCTCCCTTCCACTCTCTCTCTAGAAATCAAAGGGAAAAAATATCCTCGCCCCAGCCAGTTTGGCTCAGTGGTTAGAGCGTCGGCCTGAGGAATGAAGGGTCCCGGGTTCAGTTTCGGCCAAGAGCATGCACCTCAGCTGCAGGCTTGATCCTCGGCCCTAGTCAGGGCTCATGTGGGAGGCAATCAATTGATGTCTCTCTCTCCCTCTTCCACTCTCTCTGAAAAGCAATGGAAAGAATATCCTCGTGTTAGGATTAAAAAAAAAAAAAAAAAGAAAAAAAAATCCTTACTCCTTGGGTGAGGGTTAAAAAAACAAAAACAAAACAAACAAACAAAAAACCCTCATTAATCCCCCACTGTCTATCATGTCCAATAATAAACTGGACTCGAACAAAGTCTTCAAAAAACTTTCCCCAGCTCCCATCACTCTGTAAAACGGCTCTGGGCTAACCCTACCTCTCATACTATGGAACTGAATTGGATCCTTTTATTCTGGTTCCACACTATGAAGTGCCAGTCCTTTGTTTATCTATTGACTGGTATACACGTTTTGAAGTGTTTTTATGGAAATGGAGTGCGGGAGGGGAAGAAATCAAGTAGGCTCCCATAGGAGAGGGGAGGGAAAAAGTCCAGGAACGATGTGCTGGGGGAGCAGTAGTTTTTAAGTCACTCCTCCTGAGTCTCTATGCTGGGACACACACATGAACATGAATATACACACTTGCAGATACACGCAGAGGCAAAAACAAGTTCAGACATGACACATACATGAACATAAATATCATTCTAATCAGAAACCAGCCAAAGGAGAGGGGGCACTGCCTCAGCAAGGAGGTTGGGAGCAGTTCCCCTCCATGTCTCCATACCCAGGATCTGGGAACCTGGAGCTAGATGAGAGAGATTTTTGGAGAGTGCAGAGGACAGAAAGTCAGGCAGAGGGAGAGGGAGGGAAAGAGAAGATGGACCAGAATCCAAGCAGCCTTGTGCTGGTTCTAAAATGGCCGCAGATGAGGCAGGAGACAGATGGTCCCTTCCTGATGCTGAGCCAGAGAAGTGGGGAAAGGAAAAAGGGAAAAAATAAATACCATTACAGTCAGAAATTTAAAAATAAACCAAAAAACCTAAAAGATAAACAGCTTGTTTCTGAAGTTCCGCCTGCCTCCAGAGCCTTCTAAGGGAAAATGGAGAACTGCAGGCCTAGGAATACCCCTGCTCTCAGGTCTGAAGACTGCTGGAGGTCATTCCAACCATCCGCTGCCCAGACTTGGCAGATCTTGTAAAGTCTTCTAGGCAGCTGAGGTGGTACCTTCCCTTTTCCTCTCCAATACTCACTTCCCAAGTCTCAACTTTTTGAGGTCTCTGCTTTTAAAATGTTATAAGCTATCAAAGCAGTCTGATCTTAATGCAGTCAGCAGAATCAATTTCATCACCTCATGACCGCTGCTATCACCTAACTGCCCAGCACCTTATAATCTACAAGGTGCGTTCACAGTCATTATCTCATTTGCACTTCAGACCTGTAGGGAAGCCAGGTGGAAATTATTACCCCTTTTCACAGATGAGAAAACCAAGTCTCCGAGAAGTTAAATGTCAGGTGAAGCCAGAGCTCAAGCCTGTTTAGCCTTCTGATGGCAAATCCAAGAAGGCTTCCCATGGTCCACCCCTGGCATTGTCCACTAGATTCCATTTGTGTCCATGAGACAAAGAGGTTCTTCCTCAGGCTCAGATATGACTGCCTTACATTTATCACCGGGACAGTTTATCTGGAGCTTTGCGGGTTCCCATGTTGGAGACGTTTCGTCTCATGCTAGGTTGGGAACGAGGCCGAGGGGCAAGAGCCCTATACTCTACTAAATCTCTTTCAGTTCTTTTAATCTGCCATGCCCTTTTTCACTTCTGGGTCTTTTTGCATGTGCTGTTTGCTTTTCCAAGCACCTCACTCCCCTCTTTACCTGGATGTGCCATGCCCATCCTTCCAGACCAGACCTTGATGTAGACATCACCTCCTCCAGAAAGTTTCCCTGACTATCCTCTGCTCTCACAGATAGAACTCTGTACTATCCCTTGGCACCAATTACATTTTTAAAAAATATATCTTTATTGATTTCATAGAGAGGAAAGGAGAGGGATAGAGAGATAGAAACATCAATGATGAGAGTCATTGATCGGCTGCCTCCTGCACGCCCCTGACTGGGGATCGAGCCCACAACCTGGGCATGTGCCCCGACCGGGATTCGAACCCTGATCGCCTGGATCCTGGGTCGACGCTCAACTGTTGAGCCACGCCCGGCTGGGCCCAATTACATTTTTGTGATTGATTCCTTAACTGTCTGTCTCCTCTGCTAGCCTAAGTTCTTGGAGGTCAGGGACATATTCAATACTACATTCTACTGAATGAATAAATGCAGGCATAAAAGAAAGCTGGTGTTATCTAGAAAAACCTTCCCCTCTCCTTAATACAATGGTTTCTAATACAAGTTTTGGGTTTATCTCCATTCTTTCAAAATAATCCATGAATATTCACTTAAAAGCAATGCACTAAGACAGCTACTAAAAGTAAATCATTTTTTAAAATTTTTACTTACTGATTTGAGAGAGAGATGGGGGGGAGGGGGAGAGAGGAAAAGAGAAACATCGATTTGTTGTTCTACTTATTTATGCATTCATTGGTTGCTTCTTGTATGTGTCCTGACCAGAGACTGAACCTTGGCATACTGGGATGATGCTCTAACCAAGTTAACTGGCTAGGGGCTTGAATCCTTTTTTGTCATGTGAACCAGCACCCCATAATTTATATACTTGGTAAATATATATTATTAGAAAACTTTCTTAAAGCAGGGAACTCCAATGTAGTTGGCAAAACCCAAATGGTAACAGTAAGGACCCAAAGACTATAGGAAGCAACAGGGCAAGAAGAGATGAAGGGAAGGCTTCCTGGAGGAGAAACCAGCTAAGTATTCTGGAACGGAGAAAAAAGTGGGCAGAGGACAGGTTAGGTGAGAAGGACAGAAGGCAATCTTACCTCCAAGGACAATCTGTTTGGTTCAAAATTTTAAGAGGAAAGCTCAAGAACAGATTTTATTTATTTAGTTTTTAGCAGAAAGGTAGCCAGGAATGTAGTAAAATGGAATGATAGGGAATGGTTGGTGTTTATACTTCACCAAATATCAGAAGGCCTTGGCACTCGTTCTAATTCTTTCATGTAATTTAACCAAATCATAAAATTACTTAACCTCTCAGCATCTCTTTTCCTGATCTACCCAATCTCATATCAAGAATTCATGGATGTAAAACATTTTGAAATCCATGAAGTGCTACAAATTTGCATAGTCATTATGAAGAGACTACCTCCCATAGAGCAAGGAAAAACTGCCAAATCTAAAATGTCTGTCAATGATGAATGGATAGAGATGTGGTACACCTACAATGGAATACTACTTAGCCATAAAAAAGATAAACTACTGCTATTTGCAACAATATGGATGGATCTTGAGGTTATTATGCTAAACGAACTAAGACAGAAAAAAACAAAAATCATGTTTTCACTCATATGTGGGATATATAACAAAAAGGAAACAAGAAAAACAAACAAACTAAAAACAAACTCAGAGATACAGACAAAAGATTGGTAGATTGATGGTTATGGGGGGGGGAGGGTTGGGAAGAGGGCAAAATGGGTAAAGGAGGTCAAATATGTGGTGTCAGATGGAAACTAGACTTTTTTGTTATTGTTAATCTTAACCCAAGGATATTTTTTCCATTAATTTTTAGAGAGAGTGGGGGGGGGGAGAAACATCGATGTGAGAGACACAGATTGTTTCCCTCCCAGCATGCTTCCTGACCAGGGCGGAGGATGGAATCTGCAACCCAGGAACGTGCCCTTGACTGGGAATAAAACCTATGACCCTTTGGTGCACAGGCCAATGCTCTAACCACTAAGCATAAGGGTCAGGGCTGGAAACTAGGCTTTTGGTGGTAAGCATGCTATAGTGTATACAAATATCAAATTATAATGTCATACACAAACTGAAACTTATACAGTGGTCCCTTGGTTTTCGAATGTGATCTGTTCCAGAAGATCGTTGGAGTTCTGAAACGTTTGAAAACCGAGGGATCAACAACCGACAGCTAGGCCTCAGGATCTTGCCCTCAGCTGAAGCCGTGGAGCATGTTCGACTTCCGAGGTGTGTTCGAAAACCGAAGCATTTATTCCCGGTTTTACAGCGTTCGTGAACCGAAATGTTTGTCAACAGAGACGTTCGAAAACTGAGGCACTGCTGTATAATCTTATTAACCAATGTTACCCCAATTTTTAAAAATTCACATTAAAAATAATAAAAAGGGGATTTACTAATAAGCCTGTTGGTGTTACTGGGATTTAGAGTGAAGAAGTAGCAGCTCAGGAGAAAAGAAACAAGTTAAAAAAGTAGAACTGAGAGGAGGCTAGGTTAAAGAGAAGGGAGAGAAAAAGATCTATGGCCTTGGAGGTAGGGCTGAAAGGGGCGGAGGAGTGGGAGTCCCTGGGAAGCAGACCCTAGGGAGAGCAAGAAAGGGCAGAGTATGGAAGCAGGAGGAGGCAGGCAAGGAAGCTGGGAAGACACCAAGCTCATTCAAGCTGGCAGACACCAAACTCACAGAGGACAACAGTAATCAGGGGCTGGATAATAATAAGGCTTCTCACTGCTGGTTTTCAATTGGAGCACAAACAAATCATTACCTCATTGCCAACCTCCTTTGGTGGGAGTCAGGTGTCCACAAATCCAAAGCAAGAGACTGGGGAAGCTTTATGACCAAGAAAACCCATGACTTGTCTTGTCCCTGTATTGCTTCTAATTCCGGATGGGAGACCAACCAGCTGCCATGAGAGAGAACTTAGGAAAGAATGCTACAAAAGACTATGGAAAGTGAATCTGGAAGGAAGGGTAGAACAAGCTGAGTCAGTCTGAGCAGGTAAAGGGTGGGGCCAGCAGGGAGGGAGAGGGGGGGCTGTCAGAATCATAGACTTAGAAAGGAAGACCAGAGTTAGTCTCCCAAGGGTGGAGACCAGATATTCTCTGGCCCCACCAACAACCAACTCGGAATAAATTACAGCCCAAAGGATGTAGGTGAGACAGAAGGAACTTCCTGACCAACAAGATGGAGCAAATATGCTCACCCAACTTTTTACCAGGCCCATCTCTCCTCTTTTCCTAAAAAACCCTCCCTGCCTGCATTCATATCAACTCTAGGGCCCAGGACACCAGTTCAAATATCAAATGTTGAGTGCATGCTAGACACTAGAATGTGGCAATGAACAAAACAGAAATGGAGTTTACAGGAAGCAGACATTAAGGACATGGCAAATTATACAAATCCAGCCATAACAGACTATGAAGAAAAAAGTACAGAGCACTATTACAAAGATTAAAGGGAGGTTATGATGGGGTAGGGGAGCCAGAAAAGGCCTGCTGGGGAAGTGATATTTAAGCTGAGACCAAAAATGTAAGAGTTCAGCAAGCAAAGGTCAGGTAGTGAGGAAGGATGAAGAATCTGAGGCAGGAAAGTCCTTTTTTTTTTAATCCTCACCCAAGGATATTTTTTCCATTGCTTTTCAGAGAGAGAGGAGAGGGGAGAGAGAGAGAGAAACATGGATGTGAGAGAGACATCAATTGGTTGCCTCCCGCATGTGCCCTGACTCGGTCCGGAGCTTACAACTGAGGTACATGCCCCTGGCCAGAATTGAACCCGGGACCCTTCAGTCCGAGGGCCACGCTCTAACCACTAAGCAACTGGCCAGGGCAGGGAAGAGTCTTAAATCTCCAGGCAAGGGCTTGTGAGGAGCCCAGAGGCCCCAGCCACCCAGCCAGCAATCTGCCTTTTGCCTTTCAACAAAGCACTTTATACATTTTTGCGTGAATGTCCTGACTTACACATCAGAACAAAGCCATGTATCCCCATCAGAATGTTCCCAAGGGTGAGGCAGAGGGTGTCTCCTGGCGCCCCGCCCCACCCCACCCCGAGTTCAGTGCTTCCTCTGGGTGGGCCCAGAGAGCCTTTTACACAAAAGGGTAAGCAGGGCCAGAGTGACTGCCTAGCTACTACAGGAAATTCCTGACTCAGGGGGCAGGACAAACAGGAGTTTCAAGTTCAGGTATTAGATTTTGAAGTTGCTCTCTCTTCCAATGAAGCTGGAAGGCTGTCAGGAGATGGTAGAAGGCTCTAGGGCAGAGAAAGAGAAGCCAGGCTCATGGAATTCTATGCCTACACCTGGGGGCTCAGTGAATCACCCACCCACAGCCATTAAGATAGAACTCAATAGACTGGGTGGTTTTCTCTTTCCCAAAGAAAACACAGGAGAGGAATATTAACAGAACCCCAGGAGACACCCCTTCTGGGTACTTTCCTTCATAAGAGAAGTCAGGCCGCTATCATCTATCTAATGAGAAGTTACCAGACCTACACTTTTAACCCTCGCAACAGCCCTATTGGATGGGTCTTATTATCCTCATTTACAAACGATGAAAATGAGGCATGGGGGTAGTAATGACCTTGTTAGAGGTCACACATTAAGTGACAGAACTGGGTTTTGAATTAAAGCCTGTCTCCAGGGCTATGCTTTGGGGGGTGAGTGATGATGGGGAAGGTCCTATCCTTCTAGCCCCTCCCTAGCTTTAAAACCCAAGTAAAAATTCCCTTTCTTCCCAGGTCAATCCTCACCTTGTCTGACTGCTCTCCACTAAGTACTAAAAGACTCAGAAAACAGTCTCTAGTGTATACACCGAAGTTCATACTTCAAACAGTCCAAATCACGCATCTGATATTCAGATGTTTAAGTCAGTGCTGCAAACAGTGTACCCCACATAGAAGGCACGCAAAGATTTTTAGGAAGGAAGGGAGGAAAGAAGGCAGGAGTGGCCTCCTGGGTCTAGAAAAACCTTAGGGATCATCTGGTCAAGTAGTTCTGGAAGGAGATCCGAGTTGGATTACCTGGGACAACACACACACCAGGGCCCCACCCTGAATGACTGAATCACCTCTGGTGGCAGGCATGGGTATATGTAGGTTAAGAAGGTATCCAGGTGATTCTGATTGAGCCTGTGATTAAGAGCCATTGTTCTCATGCCCCCTCCCCTTTTTTTGCTAGTGAGGAAACCGAGTCCTAGCGAAATGACATCCTGTAAACTAGAGATGGAACTGAAACTGGAACCAGGTGGCCCAGCTCCTAATGCCACACTCACTCCATATATCACATTGCCTGAGCTCCAATAGCCCCTCCGTTCAGTAGGCCTCTAGTTAGGAGGCCTGACAGTTTGGAGACTGTCAATTTTACCTAGTCTGAGGAACATAGTAGGCCAGAGCAGGGGATCTGGGGAGTAACGGAGCATTTATCATTGACTTATGAAACATACCTCATCTGCACAGAATGCACCTTGGACCCCAGACTGACGAAATACATAGAAGCCATTTGTTTCAGCGGGGAGGGGGACTGGGCAATACAGCAGAGTGGTTAAGCGCAGGAGTACTGGAAGCCAGACCTAACTATCTCTAAGACCATGACTTACTTACTGCTAGCACCTTAAAAATGTAAGATGGCCTGTGGATGGTCTGCTTTACACACAGGCACTTAAATCACTTTTTACTTTTATTAGTGATGGTGATGATAACCATATGCAAGCAGTGCGTAATGCCATACTGCAGGATAACACCTAAGAAATGCAGTGTTTTTAAGAGGGAGTGAGTGGAACATTTCTTCATTCAAATTTTGAGCACCAGGCTTGGCTAAAACAGGCTCAGTCCAAGGAAAACAATCAACCCCAATTCACACACAATCACCAACCCATAAATTCACCTTCCCTTACATATACTACATTGCAAATCACACATCTGATATTCAGATGTTTAAGCAAGTGTTGTGACAGAGTGCCTGTGTACTAGATTTTTAGGCTCAATCTAAGAGAAAAGCAGGCTTTAGGTTGCAGTGAGAGGGACTGTGGTGTGAAGGGCCATTCAGTACTGGGCAGACCCTGAAGAAGAGAATGTTAAACATGTGCAGCCTCCTTCTGTTGTGCAGAAAAGACAGGGAAAAGGACTACCAGTCTTTAAACTCTCCCTCAGCCCGTGGGATCCAACAGAACTGGTGATGTAGGGACATAGCACTGAATAGTGGGCCCTAAGTTGCCACCCCCAACCTACCAGCTCAAGGCCTCTGTGACCTGGATTTTGACCTGTAAGACAGGCCTCTCTATAACTTGGGCTCTCCTGCCTTCCTCTCTTCCTGATGACTTGAGAGTTAAGCCTGTCTCTCCTTCCTTTCTGCCTCTTTCCCAATGAAGATCAAAGAAGAAACTGTAAATGGTGTGGACAAAGGAAAGTGAGGAGGCCATTGAACTGGTCTAAGAAATCTAACTCAATTCTAGGTCATGCTTTGGGTCTATCCAGGGCAGCAGACACCACAGAGGGATGCAGAGCCTGACCCAGCTCCAAACTGTGCAGGCTTGAAGGCCCAGAAGGGAACATCAAAGGGGCCTAAAAGGATACCCATGGTTTCCCCAAAACATCTTTAGCAGTTAACCACCTTCTTCCTCCCATAAGAATTCAGGACTTTTCCATGCCCATCATCCTACAGGAGAGAAGCATCCAAACTCACACCACTCGATATTAAAAACCTACTCTCCCTTTACTTGTAACCCACATATGAGCTTCTGCAACCTAGAACGGTTCCTAACAATACATGCATACACGCTTGTTGAATAAAGCTGCCAGCCAGATGTACCACTGGCCGCCCCTTGGGAAAGGTGGAATATATAGGAAGGACAGATACTCGACCAGCTCCAAGGAACTCGCCTAAGGGTGGTTTTCTTCTACTACCATGGAGGAGTCCCCCTAACACATACACCCCTCACACACAAATGCAGAAATGCTCTTATATTTTGTTACCTTCATCTCCTAAATGACCCTCTTCCCAACTTCCTCTAGTACCTATCCCCCAGACCCCAGTACGAGAAGAGCTGAGAACAAGCCAGATGATGCAGACAGCGCAACAGAACCAGAAAGCAAGTCATGCTGGGAGACAGCGAAGGAGCTGAACCAGGAAGAGAAACCCTTAACTTCTCTTTCCCCTGCCTAATCCTCCTGTGATTCCATGCAGCCACTGCATTTAAAATCCCTGTCACCTTGCAATGGAGCCAGGGGGAGGGGAGTATTCTTGGTTGGCTGATGACACATGGACTTCTGAGACAGGCCACCTCACCTGACTCAACGAATATTAAGCACCTGCTATGTCAGGCCTCCTGCTCAAATGCCCACACAAAAAGGGAGGTTGCCAGGGAGGGGAGAATGGAGAATTCGTGCTTAATGAGTACAGAGTTTTGGGGGGATGATGAAAAAGTTGTAGAGATGGTTGGTGGTGATGGTTGCACAACAAAGTGAGTGTGCGTAAGCCACTGAACTGTACATTTAAAAATAGCTGCCCGGCCGGGCGTGGCTCAGCGGTTGAGCGTCGACCTAGGATCCAGGCGATCGGGGTTCGATTCCCGGTCAGGGCACATGCCCGGGTTGTGGGCTCGATCAATGACTCTCTCATCATTGATGTTTCTCTCTCTCTCTCTCCCCCTCTCCTTCCTCTCTCTGAAATCAATAAAGATATATATATTTTTAAAATGGTTAAAATGCCCTGGCCAGTGTTGCTCAGTGGTTGGAGCGTAGGCCTGCACACCAAAGAGTCGTGCGTTTGATTCCCAGTCAAGGGCATGTACCTGGGCTGCAGATTTGATCTCTAGTCACGGTCAGTTGGGGTGCATGTAGAAGGCAACCAAATAGATGTGTCTCTCTCACATCAATGATTCTCTCTTTCTCTCCCTCCTTCCTGCCCTCCTCCCTTCTACTCTCTCTAAAAAGCAATGGAAAAAATATCCTCAGGTGAGAATTAACCAAAAAAAGGTTAAAATGGTAAATATTATGTTGTGTAGATTTAACCACAACAAAAGAAAAAATTTTAAAGGAGGGTAAGACAACCTTCCTCTCCTTCTAAAGACCAGGCTTTCTTCTGAGTCATTCAACTGTCTTTCCTCCAGAGTAAAGCTTCTGAACTGTTTTGCATGTCTTTCCTCTCCTGTCATCAAAGTGCTCTGCCAGGCAGCTGAACATCCAGAAATCTCTCTTCAGTTCTGGACACAGGCCCCATGGAGCTTGTATTCCCAGCATGTACCCACCAATGCCAACCCACCAGCAGCTCCCAAAGGCTTAGGCTAAAGTCACTTATTCCCTCTTCTCCTCAAAAGATGTCCCAGGTATATGAATAAAACCTGTTCTTCACCAAGACACAGATCTAGACCATGTACTCCTGGAGGGTAATAACCATTTCTCATATGGGCTGTCTCTAATCCATGAAACAAGCCATATTCCAAATCTCCAAATACTTTACCACAGAAACATCATGGATAGTGTGCTATACCTAAGCTCATAAAGCCTGTTCACCACAGGTCACACATTTACAATTAAAACAAGTAGCAAATGATATTGCTCAAAGCACATAGTCTAGAATGTCAGCTACACACTACCCTCCCCTCAACATGCACCCACACATATATCATGACACCTGGGAGCAGGCCCCAGCAGCACAGCAGTGAACCAGCTCAAGTTTTGGAGTCTGAGTCTGAACCTGGGCTCTGCCTCTTACTGGCTATCTAAACCTTAGGCAAGTTATTTTAATTTCCAAATTCTATAAGCCTTGGTTTCTTCATCTTGAAAATGAGGATAGCCCAGCCACTGTGGTTCAGTGGCTGAGCATGGACCTATGATCCAGGAGACTGCAGGTCGACTCCTGGTCAGGGCACATGCCTGGGTTGCGGGCTTGAACCCCGGTGGGGACCGTTCAGGAGGCAGCCAATCAATGACTCTCTCATCATTGATGTTTCTCTCTCTCTCTCTCTCTCTCTCTCCCCTTCCTCTCTCTGAACTCAATAAAGACATATTTTAAAAAAGAAAAGAAAGAAGACAATGAGGATAATATCATCCACCTCAGTTAGTGTAAGAGATAATGAGATTACATAAGAAGAGAACCTACTGCATAGTAAGTGTACATTATGTTCTTATTCCAATCCCAAAACCCTTTCGGAAAGAATACACATTAAAATATCAATGACTTGTATCAGAGCAATCTTTGTTCTGAACTGAAGAAAGAGAAAAGAAGGGCTTACTACAGGTCTAAAGGAATAAAGAAACTGACAAACTTCTGAGCCACATGCTGCCTGTCCCCTCAACACCACAGACCACAAGCTAGTATCCATGATGTAGCATGACCGTATGTATTATGGTTAGAGGGACTTTCTCTAAATCTTAGCTAGACAAAGACCAAGAACCCATCAAGTTCTGCTCTCCTAAATTAGATAAGGACATAGCAAGAAGTGAATTGACAGTTTCATCAACTTGTCCCCATCAATAGCTCTACTCCTAGCCACTCACCCACCCCCAAAGCTGTTTTTCTCCAAAGAATACACTAGGTAAGTTGCCTTCTTGCCTCTCGCTACTCTCCTGAAATTTGAGTGATGACACCTCTGTCTTCAAGGTGACCAGAGAGAAGAGACAAAGGTGCTGTCCCTCTCAAACACTGTGTGTGCACACACCTATCTCTGCCTCATGCTGCTTAGGCTTTGGGGTGCCTGTCTGTGTGTTTTTTAAGACTCTTTCCTGAGCCACTTGGAATGAAAGACCAAAAACTACATGCTTCAGCCACTTTCTTACAAATGTGCCTTGAAAGAAAGAGTGGGTGGTGAAGAGAGAACATGAAAATCTTCCTTACAGTCTGGCTAGAAGCAAGCCCATTTTACCCCAAGGGGTGCTGGCAGACAAATAAACCCTGTTAGAAGAGATACGTGCCATGCACAAAAGTAATTTAAAGCCTACATTCCTCTCCCCACCGAAAGAAAAGTAAAAGGTCACTTAGGAACTACTTTCTAACTTCATGAAGAAACCTGCCTAGCACTTCACCTGACCTTTCCCTTGTCCATAACAAGTTCACAAGAGGCAATGTTGGAAATTTGGGTAAAAAAAATATTTTCAATGTGCTTTCCAGACATTACAGGGTGGTTAACATCTCTGATCCCCAAATATTAAATGCTGTTAGTGCTTCCAAGACATAGTGACAATTAAACCCCCCTCCCCAACATTTCCAAACACCCCCTGGAAGGCAGTGCACTGAATAAATAGCTCTATTGTTTTCTGTTACACAGTGCCCACCATATAAAAGGCACACTTTGGTGCCTGTGGACTAAATCTAGTAGGAAAGGGCAAATCACAGGAATGTTTAGATCTATATATCTTACCAAATAGGTAATTACTGAACCCCTACTATATGTTCAGCATTTTTGTAAGCACTGTGAGGAATCAATGGAAAATACAGATCTTGGTCCCTATATGTAAGGAAGTGATAGGAAAAACAAGACCACAAAATATTATTCAATATGAGGTAGGAGGTAATATATAACCAAATGCTAAAATGTAAGGTCTGTAAGAAGGTGGAGAACACAAAGAATGAGGGCTGGCAAAGTCAGGGGAGGCTTCATGGAAAAAGCAGAAGTTGCCCAGCCGGGTGTGGCTCAGCAGTTAAGCATCGACCTAGGATCCAGGCGATCAGGGTTCGATTCCCGGTCAGGGCACATGGCCGGGTTGCGGGCTGCAGCCGATCAATGACTCTCTCATCATTGATGTTTCTCTCTCTCTCTCTCTCTCTCTCTCTCTCTCTCCCCTTTCTTCTCTCTGAAATCAATAAAGATATAAAAAAAAGAAGAAAAAAAAAGAAAAAGCAGAAGTTGAGGTAACTCCTGAAGGAGGTGGAATTTTCTTCACCCAGCCCCTACTGATCCTCAATCTGTCCCTGCAAGCACCGCTGTTCATAGAAAACTCCTCCAAACCTGTGGTTCACGTTGCAAGCCCTTCAGATCACAGCCTCAAATGGTTCCTGGTAGCAGAGGGTGTGAGGAATTTCCCATTCTTCTTCAGAAGACCAGCTAATGGCAGGTCTTCTTTAAGGAGGCCTTCTCTTCCTGGAGGCAAGGCAGGGGTGCATTCCCTGCCATATGCACTGACTCAGTCACAGACTCTGAGTGGGGGGCGGGGGGATCCCAGTTGTGATTACAGAAGCTCTCCACTTCACTGGTCACCTTCAGCCCTGTAAGATTCTCCTGCTATGGAGACATGTGTTTCCTAGATGAGTCTGATGTCCTAACTACCTCCTCTTTCAAAGGTTTTCTCGCCTCCTCCCTTATCAACCACCACCATTTTTCTTAGGCAGAGTCCCTTTCCTCCATGCATCTCTCTGCAGACACTAAGGCTCCCCCTACAGACTGTGCCACCAAACATTTCTCACAGTCCATCCCACTGTTTTCTATGCTGCCAACCCCCCCCCACTGCCACCACCACTGAAGCTGCTCCTGGAATCTGGCTCCTCCAAGAAGCCCAAGGCTGTGGCTTCCCCAACCCTGTTTCATTTCAAACATGCAAAATCAGTAACACTCCCACTACACACCCCACTCACCCTTTACTTGTACACAATGTAAACTAAGAGTCTCATCTATTTATATACATTACCTATCTAATGTTAGGAAGAATCTCACTTCCCACTGATCAAAACAACTGGGCCTACTTGTACTTATTTCTGTGACACCTATCTTTCAACCCTGGCTACCACTCAGGCTAATGACATCCAGTGATACACAAAGTCAGAGGTAAGTATGTGAGGAGATGAATATGTTAATTAGCTTGACTTCAGTAACCATTTCACTATGCATATCAAAACATCATGTAGCCCTGAGCCATGTTGCTCAGTGGTTAGAGCGTCAGCCGGAGTACCAAAGGGTCGCAGGTTCGATCTCTTGGTCAGGGTTCATGCGGGAAGTAACCAATCAATGTGTCTCTCATCGATGTTTCTCTCTCTCTCTCTTTTTCCCCCTCTCCCTCCTTCCTTCCCTCTCTTCTACTCTCTCTAAAAATCAATGGAAAAAATATCCTTGGGTAGTTAACAAAAAAAATATACCAAAAAAACCCAACAACAAAAATTACATCACATTGTATACCCTAGATATATACAATTTTTATTTAAAAAAAATAAAATCTAGTGATATGCTCTTCTCTCTCATAGGCCCTCTCTAGACAACAAGCACATTCACCCACCCTCTGCTGAGCAACATGTAAGTCCACAGATTCCATACTCAGAGATTCTCCCCCCACTAAATAAAAATGAGGGTCATATGAGTCATATGCCCTTTCCATATACATATGCCCTTACCCTTTGAAACAAATATACCATTTTTTCCTTGCATGGTAAAGCTCAGAAGAAATCCTTTTGGAAATTCCACCCCATCCTCAGGCCCCAAACCCTTGGTTTTTGACCAAATGCTCCACCCTAAGAATGGCCCCATTTCTGGGCATCACCAAACTCCACCTGCATGCCCCCTACTGGGGATCGAGCCCACAACCAGGACATGTATCCAGACCAGGAATCAAACCTGAGACCTCTAGGTGCATGGAACAACACCCAACTAACTGAGCCACACCAGCCAGGGCTATATGATTATTTTATTAACGTCTCTCCCTACTGCCTACACTACAGGAAAACCAGTGGTTGTTTTGTTCATCACTATATCCTCTGTGCCTAGTTCTAGGTCTTCCCACAGTTAGCAAGTATGTCCTCAGGCTACCTGGCCTGGCCACTGGACAAAATCTCCAGGGGCTCCTTGAGTCGCTATAATTCCATTCCTTTCTTCTCTCCTTCCCCTACTATTCCCTACCTTTATAAAGAGCCTCCAGTACCTTTTCAACTACTATCTGGAGGATCTTCCTGTAGATGGGAAAATCCAAGATTCAAGTCAAGGAAGGACTGGTTGGTTGGGAGGAGAATGGCAGGAAGAACAGGAAAGAGGAGACAATGAATGTGGGCTGTGGACGGGATCCAAGTCTTCTACTAAGTAATGTTTTCGCATCTTTTTATGTTCTGTGGGCATTCAAGAAATGTTTTGAGAGTTGACTTATTAACCTGATTACTTTTTGTTCTACTTCTCCAACCTAGGAAAGAAAAGACTGAGGGAGTCGGGGGTATAAAGTGGTTGCTGGGGGAGGGAAAAGCCTGGATTTCAAGATCAATGACCACAGCATAACAGAAAATGAGTATAATTCATGGCAATCAGATTTAACAAGAAATTCCTCCAAGGTTCTTAGATATTGAGGAAAGCAATAACAGTTCAGAAAAGGAGAGCATGAGCTTGCAAAGGCATTTCTTTTTTAATTTTTATTTATTGATTTTTTTAGAGAGAGGGCAGGAGAGGGAGAGAAAGGAAGAGAGAGAGAAATATCAAGAGAAATATGGAATGCTCCACCCACCCATGCATTCATTGACTGATTCTTGTATGTGCCCCAACTGGGATTGAAGCTGCACCAGAACAATGCTGGAAACAACTTAGCTACCCAGCCAGAGCACAAAGACATTTCTTAAGTGGATGCTCCCAGAGCTCTGAGTAAACAGCTTAGTATAGTACTGAGCACAATATTATGTCCTTCCCATAGTACAGTCAAACCTCAATTCTCCAATGTCTCCCGTCTTGAACAATTTGATTCTCAACCAAACTGTTCATGGGAAAAATGCCTGGGTTGTTAAACTTCTGGTTCTGGACCTGACAACCCCTGATGTATCAGCATGACAAAAAGTGTCTCTCAGGTCACAAAAGAGAGAATGCACTGGTATGAGTCAGTTTATCATTAAACCTCATGTTATTAACATCTCAGGAAATTATGCTGTGAATATTTTTGTGGGTTTTCTTTGCTTTTATTGCTGGCAAAATGGATGATTAGCCCAATTTTAAAAGGTAAAGAGGCCATCAAGAGTGCCAATGTTTGTTGCTAATGGCGTGAAGCAAACAATGATTACAGGCAATTGAAGAGGTAGAAAAACTGTTGTTGATTTGGATAAATGAAAAGCAGTTAGCTGGTGATAGCATTTCCAGCATTTTGGAGGCAATGACACGTGAAAAAGCAAAGATGCTACACGCTGGCCTCCTGAAAGACACCGCTCTAACGAGTGCTGGAAGTAATTCATTTAAGGCTAGTAAATTCAATAAATTGAAGAAGTGTTTGTTTAAATAGTACATTAGACATGTAGTGTATATAAGAAAGGTTAAAACAGAATCATTTGGGGGTCTGGAATGAATTAATTCAATTTACATTATTTCTAATGGGAAGAAAATGATTCACTTTTCAAATAAATTGCTTCTTGAACAGTCTTCTTGAACAAATTAAGTTCAACCATCAAGGTTCCACTGTACCTAGAACCTGATTTTCAATACAGCAGATTGACAATGATTGGTGACTGACTGATGCAGGGAAGGATATTATTAACTTTCTCTGGTACAACTTTGGAGACAGAATGATTAGTCAGACAGACTCTCAGATGGCTTCTGGAGATGCTCTCCAGTCCCAGAACTGTTTTATATTTCTGGGTTGAGAGGTTACCACATTCCTTATTTATAGACCTATGCTATAGTGCAACCTTGTAAAGAGTGGTTACACACTTTCTGCCATCTTGTCCCCAATATGACAAGTGAGGACACTCTACACATCCAAGATATATGAGTTACCCTGTGTGTTTTTTTCTTTTTAAAAAATATGGAACGCTCCACAAATTTGCATGTCATGCTTGCACAGGGGCCATGCTAATCTTCTCTGTATCACTCCAATTTTAGTATATGTGCTGCCAAGCACTAATTACCCTGTGTTAGGCACACAGTTCAAAGCTGCAAGGAATGGAGGAGGCCAAGTCTGAAATCAGAATTCTATACAGCATAGGGTTAACTGAACTCCTAGGGCAAGTCTGAGGGGGTAGACCAGCTAGCTGGCTCTCTTCCTAATCCTCTTAATGTTATCTTAACGGTCAAAACCTCACTTTTCCAAAGACCTTCCCTTCCATGTATCACTTAAGGACTTTGGCAATTTATCTATCTATCCCACAGCATAAAGGGTGGTGGTGTCTCTTCCCTCATTTGGGGGAATGGCTGAACACCTAGTTCGAGCAAAAACTCTGCAATCTTCCTTCCATCATTTTGCCAAAGCAGCATTTCACTTCACTCCAAATGCCATGAGTTCCCCAAACAGCCCCAGTCCCCATTTGCAGTTCTCTAAGAAAAAAGTCACTATTTAATGCCATTATTTCTGCTGTCGGGGGTCAGTCTTCCCAATCTCCTGCCTGAGGCATCTGTCATCAACATTTGGACAGCTAGCACATCAGAACACAGTAGCAGTCGCACGTTGCTCAGCAGCCTAGAAATGCATGCCCAGAACTGCCAGCTTTCCAAGTGGTGCTGGCTCTACAGTCTCATGCAGAGACAAGGAGGGGGAAGAGACTTCTCCAAAGAACAGACACAACAACACAAAATCATTGGAAAAAGAACATCTCTGTCAGCACTACTACCTAGCAACAAGTCCCTCTTGACTGCGCTCCATGACATTATTTTAATACAGCAACACTGTACCTAGCTCCATAATTTCAAGGAACACTGCGGTCTAAAACTTCCAGCTGGTTGAACAGTAAAGATAAGCTGTTTGATTTATGAAGTGGGTCAACCAAAAGGAGCAACGCAAAGGAAAGAGGCCAGCCTGGGGTCTGCTCCCTCCTTGTCCCGTCCACTTCCACTGATACTTGTCCTTTGTGAGAAGCCAAGAGTTCCAAGTGAAAAGATTCTTCTGGAATATAACCAAGCTTGGACACAGAGAAGGTCTGAAACAAGAGGCCCAAATCTTCTCTTGAATGATCCTAACTTTACTTCACGGGCATTGTTCAGATGGAAGCTTCCAGAACTCTGTTTATCACCAGACAAGGTCTGATTCCAAAAACAACTCAGAAAAATTATATTCTTAATTGTATGTATATAAAAGAGGGGTTAAGAGGAAGCCTAACAAGCGGAACAATTATTGAATGCTTTCTCTAAGCAAGCATTGTGCTAAGAGCTTTCACTTATTATAACATGCATTTATTCAACAAACATTTGAGCCCCCATTATGTGCAAAACACTGTTACAGGCACTGGGGATACAAAAATGAACAATAGTCACAATCCTAGCTTTCACTAAAACTATATTTTAGTCAGGGTTGATGAAAATAAATATGTATGTCAGTTGGTGATAAATATTATGAAGTAAAATAAAATAGACTAAGGGAACGGTATATAAAATTTTATGTAAATATTAAGCAGGGGAGGGAGTGCTATTTTTTTATTTTATTTTTTAATCCTCACCCGAGGATATTTTTTCCATTGCTTTTCAGGGAGAGTGGAAGGGAGGGAGGGAGGGAGAGAGAGAGACAGAAACATCAGTTCGAGAAAGACACATTGATTGGATGCCTCCTGCTCGTGCACCAACCAGGGCCAGGGATTGAGCTTGCAACCGAGGTATGTGCCCTTGTCCAGAATCAAACATGGGACCCTTCAGTCCATGGGCCAATGCTCTAACCACTGAGTCAAACCAGCAAGGGCAGGAGTGCTATTTTAAATACAGTTGTCCTAGAAGGCTTCTCTGATTGCCATTTGATAACAATTAACAACAACAAGGGCTAGCATATGGTCACTATGTGCCAGGAACTGGACTAAGTAGTTAGCATGTGGTATTCCATTAACCCTCAGCAACTGAGTTCAGTACTATACTATCCTCACTTATACAAATGAAGAAACAGAGACTTAGAGAGGTTAAGGCTCTTTGCAAAATCTGTAGCAAGTAAGGGTGGAGAAGGAGCAAGGCCAAGGTTACAGGGAGAAAGCCAGGACTTGAACTCAGGAATACAACCCCATGCTTCTGTGCTGATGGTGGAATGAAGCCTCAGAGGGGTCAAGTGTGCCTGTGATCACAAAGTGGCAGTTACACCTGGCCTTCCCACATAAGAGATCAGTGCAATTCAATCTTCCCTAATATCAGACTATTACTTTCATCACCAGCTAAAAATCAAGCGTTACCTTGAAACAAGAGGAGAACAACAATTTGGGCTCTTCAAGACCAGCTAATAAATGCTGCATATGTTCCTCTCTCATCCCCTTCCCTAGGCCCCCCAACACAAAATGATGTAAAGGGAAACATCTTCACTGTTAATTCTCTAGGTTACCAATTTCTCACTGGAAAACAGGAACAGAACAAGAGATGACTGACTGAGCTAGCTGCTCCCCAGTGCCACAGCAGCTCTCTGAGGTGGAGTAGAGGGGACAGGCACTGAGAAAAGGTCAGCTGCAAGGTGGAAGCTGGCCCTCTCTAGCCCCATTTCAAAGAAAGCACAGCTCCCCCTCAAGCTCTGTAGTACTGGGGTGATAGTGGGGGGAGGGGAATGCTTTCTTAAGAAGAAGCCTGAGGCAGGAAAGAGCACTTGGGAGCAGGTCAGCAGCCTTTCTGGAGGGAGAGAGGAGAATAAGGCAGGAGGCAACTATGGAAGGAGGCTCACACACTGCTTCAAGCAGAGACATCCAGAAGGGAAATACCACATCCAAGGTCAAAGGGTGTTTGCAGGATTGCTGGAAATCCCAGGCTGAGGATCCAGGCCAAACTAGCAGAGGAGGCTAAAGGAAAACAGAATCCCAGGCAGAGTCCCACAAGGTTTAAATCAAAGGTCATGGTTTGAACTCACCCCTTTTTTATTATATTTCAGTCACCACAGCCACAGAACCTGTAGCCAGAGTTAATTAACAACCAAAGTAGGAAGGGAAGAAGGGAAAGTGGGGGTTCATCCTAGAGAGGAGCAAATCAAGGGGAGCCTGAATTACCATCTTATATCCCAACTGGCTTAACTTGTGAATCAAAGTTTAAACTGACCTTAAGAATCTCCCTCCTAAAATCTTCAGAGGCTCTCCCCAACAACACACACACACAGAAAGAAATTCAATGCTCAGTCTCCCTCCTCAGCAACTTATCATCTTATCTCCAGCAAGTCAGGTCTCCTAGCCCAACACTGTACCAAACAAATTATGACCTGAAAGGCATGAAAAACTGTGTCACCTAGAGAAACCCAATTAACATGACTCTGTTCTCTTCAATTCCCCTCTCCCCTCCAGTCATATCCGGGGCACCTGTGTGGCTGACCGCCTTTTCCTGATACTGGCAGTGTTCCCTGTCTAACTCCAAAGCCAGAAGACAATTTAAACAGGGCCTCCAGAGAAGCTAACCCAGAGACGGGAAATCCTGCTCTCCCCACACCTTAGCCCGAAGGACACAGGACAAAAACACCACCTGGGTGATAGTCTGGAGTGTTCACCTTGAAATCACTGAATTGCCCCTTAAGCCAGAGCTCCCTGCTGAAGAAAAACACATTAAGTGCTGCTGAAAGCTCTCAAATGAGGGCATGCAACCGCCCCAGGAGTAACAATAAATAGGTATTTCGAAGAAATTCCTGCTGCAGTAGTTTCTTCTTATTCCTTTTCAAATGAGCCCCTCCCTTGAGAGATCTCCATTACCTCCCCCTCCCTCCAGCAAGTTTCCCAAACCTCCTGATTGACCGCATACAGCATGTGTTTTGTGTGTGTACATACATAAACATCCTCTTCCCAGCCCATGCTAGAGTTTCTGAACAGAATAAATGCTTCCCCTCCTCCCCCAATGCACTTGTCTTTCCTCCCAGCCCCACACTACTGCAGAGTTGGTAATGTAATATTCAGGGACCCTGAGACCGGAAATGCCTGGTTCTAGACTGCTGCACTTGAAACACAAGAGGACTAAGGAGAGCTGAACAGGGGCATGAGGACGACGGTAGGCGGTGTGGGGTGGCGGTGGGAGGCTGAAATTCCCACCAGGTAGAGATGCAATTCAGCGGTGGCCGGGGGGGATAAAGGGCGATGACCCGGAGGCTTCTCAAGACAGTTGCAAAGTCAAAATTCAACCCAGAAAAAAAGAGGGGGAGGAAAAAGACCTAAGTAAGGGCAAGGATTGAAAGAGGCTCAAGAGGAGGTGGGGGGGCCAGGGAGGGGCACCATAATAAAGATTCTGCTGGTGATGGGGCTTAAGTTAGGGGAACTAGAGGGTGACCATCGAACACCTTGGAGGAAAGGAGTCGGAAACCTTAGGAAAGGTAGAGGTGGCAGGGAAGTGTGGGGGCGGGGCACCACAGGGTGGGGACTGAACTGGCTCCCAGAATCTGCCGCAAGTGGAGAGAGAATAGCAGAGGGCGGGGGCCCAGCCGCGGTGGGCGCCCGGGAAAGGAGCGGGGGTCGCCGAGGGGGACTGGGCAGGCTGCCGGAGAAGGCCCCCGGAGAGCACGTGAGGCGTGCAGCCAACCCACTCCCCTGCAGCGGGGACAGGAACCCGGGCGAAGCTGGGGGACGGCGCGCTCACCCGCAGGGCGGACAGGTCGATGTCGTCCAGGCTGCGGGCGGGGGCTGGGTCGCCCATGGCCTCCGCGGGGAATGGGGCCCCGGAGCCGCTCACGCTCCCGCTCGGTTATTCCGCTGCCGCCGTCGCCACTTCTCCCCCATCAGGGGATCCTGGGGGCGGACACCACCGAGGAGGGGGAGGGCCGGCGGGAGGACCGACCCACCGGCTGACAGGAGCTAGCGCCCGGGAGCCTGCAACCCGAGCCGGCCGACTCTCCTGCGCAGGCGCGCAGTGGCGGTGCGCCGGGAGGGTGGACGAGGGAACGTGACGCGAGCGCGCCGGGTTCCCCCTCCCCCTAGGCGCCGACACCTGCGCGCAAGCGCAGGAGAGGTAGGGAAAGGCGCGCGTGAGGGCTGAGCGAGCGCGCGAGCGTGGCTTGAAAGAAGTGGGCGGCGGCCGAGGCGGCCGCGGAGCGCGCCCACCAGCTGCCGCGCGTGCGCACACGAGTCTCCTTCCCTTCCCCTGTTTTTTGCCTTCTCTCCCCCATTTTCTTCTTAGTTCTCCTTTGACGCCTTTCCTTCCCTTTCCCTCCTCTGTCGTGTGCCCAGCTGCCAGTCAAGCCACCCACCTATTTGCAGGGGAAGGGGGAGGAACCCAACCCTCTCTATTACTAGGGGGGTTGTTATGGTAACTCCCCACGCGAGGGCTGGGTGGCCTCTAGATGGGATGGGCTGTCCACCCACCTAATTGCCATGGCAACAGTGGAGCCGCTGAGGGTGGGGCCTCTCACTGGGAAGTTGGCTGGAGAAACCGCAAGGGAGTTGGGGGGTATAGCGGGTGGGACTAGCTGCCCCAAGACCCCTTGTCCCCTTCCCTGGCTGGAGAGGGTGGTGGAGGAGAGCTCAGATCTCAGGACAGGTCCTCTTACCGCAGACTGCACTCTCTGAACCTCCTGTTCTGCACAAAGGAACTGTTTCAACAGTTATTCCTTGACTGATCACTGAAGCCACGTGTGGGGGAAAGGATGGCGTGGGGGGGGGGGGAATCTGCCCAACCCCTTCAAATCGTGCTAGGGTCACCTTGGGTTTAGTCATGTTGGCACAGCACCCACACCTGTTAGCCTCACTAGAGGCCGGGTAATTCCATGTGAAGAACAAGGAGTCATGTTCTGCCCTTGACATGCTGTGTGACCTTGAGCAAGTTGCTTTGCTTCTCTGGGCGTTTTTTTCACTGTGATGCTAAGGGAAAAGGCTGATCCTCAAGATCACTTTACAAAACAATACTATCCTCTCAAAGACCCCACCACCAGCTTTAATGTAAACATCACTCAGGAGCGTTTGAATAACGAAAAGTCCCTGGAAAGGGGCAAACACCCTCCTTTCTGGATCCTTCTCCTTAGTACTTTCAGGTACACATCCAGACTTGCTCCCCTGCCCTCCTATTTACCTTGCCATTGTCCTTGTCCAAGCCACAATTGCTTACCTCCATTACTCTTATCAAGTCTCCTACTTGGTCTCCTTGTCCAACCCCCTTAAATCAATTTTCTATATCCATAGTGATTTTTCTAAAACTCAAATCTGGTATCACTCTCCTATTTAAGACCCTTCACTGGCTCCCCACTGTCTTTTGAGTAGAGCCTAAAGTGTGGCATCAAAGACTCTTCAAGGTTCCGCCTGCTTCTCCTGGTTTGTTTTTTCAATATTCCACCATTCAACCCCACATATTCTATCCATACTAAAATCCCAGTTCTCAGAACTCAACAAACCCTCCTCCAGCCTTTGCACTTCTGTTTGTTCTCCCTGGAATATTCTCACCATGCCCACTGCCCTTTGTTTTGTGTTACATGTTTTGTCCTAAACTTCCTCCATGAAGCCTTCCTTGACTCACTAAGATTGAGTTTGGCTCTTCTGTTTATACCTGGCTTAAAACCCATGGCAATATTTAACGCTTTGAATTGTAAATGCCTGTTGAATCTCCTTAAGGACAGGAATTATGCCAGCTGTGTTCAGCACAGGGCCTGGCACCAACTAGAGGTTCAGTAACACATAAGTGAATGAAGGCATGAAGGCCTCTGTTGTCTGAGTAAGCACAGTGATATGTAGTAATTCAAGACCATGGATGGTAGGAAAAAGCATAGAATTTAAAGTTAGTGCTTTGAACAAGTCATTAAATCTCTGAGGTTCAATTCTATCATCTATAAAATAGAGCTAATAACAGGGAGGGTGATATAAAATAAAATCGTATGTAAAGCACTTGGCATATACTAGGTCCTCAATAAACTTACTAATGGCTGACTCATAGTGTTTAATGAAGAGATACAGAACCCTTGAATGAGCAAATTAAGATCACAGGGATAGGATAAATGGCCATCCAAACCTCAAGAGGCAGTTAATCTGGGGGATAGGGGAGGAGAGAAAAACAAGATTGGCCCAGTGCTGATGATTATCAAAGCTAGAGTATGAATTCGCAGGTACATGAGGCTTCATTGTCTTATTTCCTACATTTAAATGTACAGGCTTGGCAAAAGTAGGTTTACAGTTGAGTGTAAGTGAAACAGTTTATTCTTGTATTATTAATTTATTAATTATTGTATTATTATTATTAACCTACTTTTGCCCACTTCTGTGTGTGTGTGTGTATGTGTGTGTGTGTGTGTGTGTGTATATATATATATATATATATATATATATATATGAAATGTGTCCTTAATAAAAACTTAGAGACAATGAGGTAGAAAAAGTCCTGGATCAGGCATGAAGAAAAGCTAATATATTAAAAATGAGATGAATTGTAGTACCCCTGGAGGAAATGAATGAACATTTTACACAGGCCCAGTCACCCTCAGTGCCTCCCACCCACCTTGGGAGGTTGAATTTGTTTTCTCCAACCTGGGTCTAGAGCAGGGATTTTCTTTTAATTTTTTTAAATTGATTTTGAGAGATAGGAAGGGAGAGAGAGAGAAATATCGATTTGTTGCTCCGCTTACTTATGCACTCATCAGTGGCTACCTGTATGTGCCCTGACTGGGGGTGGAACTCACAGCCTTGGTGTGTGGGGACTGTGCCTCAAACAACTGAGCTCCCCAGCCAGGGCCATGCGAACATTTTCAAGAGCTGTCTGGTGTGAATTATGCTTTTTTTTTTTTTTTTTTGGTCAGGTTGGCAAAAATATATTTTTTGGTGCGCCACAGAATTTTAGTAATTATGTATGCCGTGAGGTAAAAAAGGCTGAAAATCGCTGGTCTAGAGCCAACTCTTCCTATTCCAAGCCCAATACTCTTTTCCCTGCACTGTGGTGGCCTCCGTTCCAGAAACTCCTGGACAAATGTGTGTGGGGGTTGGGGGAGGATAGACCAACAGTGTGAAGCAGAAACCCACCAAGCCCAGCCCCTGGCGGCCACTGCCTCCACCCCACTCGGCAGCTAATGAGGTAACGGTCCCCTAGGGAAAGAGGCACTTAGTGCCAACAATGAGGCTAATTAGCAGGATGCCAATTAGTGCCAGGGGACCGCTAAATGTGGGAGGGGGAATTTCATGTGTGGAAGTGGCTTCTTCAGAGGGAGGACTGGATTTGAAAAGATGGGAACAGACAGTAGCACTTCCCCTTTCCACATCGTCACCCACCAGCACACCCCTCTTCCAGGAAGGCTTCCTGAACTCCTCACTCTACTCCCCTGTGGTCAATCCTGAGACTGTAGAGTGAGGCTTGGGGGAATGAAGGGCAAGAGCCATGACCTGTGCTAAAGTTTTTTCTAATTGCAAAATATTTCATATATATAAAAAGATATGGCCCTGCTGGAATGGCTCAGCAGTTGAGCATCGACCTAGGATCCAGATCAGGGTTCGATTCCCAGTCAGGGCACAAGCCTGGGTTGCGGGCTCGATCCCCAGTAGGGGGCGTGCAGGAGGCAGCCGATCAATCTCTCTCATCATTGATGTTTCTCTCTCTCTCTTCCTCCCTCTTCCTCTCTGAAATCAATAAAGATATTACAAAAAAAAAAGATATGAATATCTCTAAGTTCATATACCTACCACTCAAAAAATAAATCACCAATTCACTGATGAGCTCTCTGCATATGCATTATGCCTTTTTCTCCACCCATTTAGGAGATAGTCCTTCTCAATCTGGTATGTGCTATACTCTTTTGTAGACTATACTAAAGACTATACCATTTATTTTCTCTCTTCCCTCCCTCTGGAGCAGCGACATCCAATAGAACTTTGTACAGCGATGGAAATGGTCTATACCTGCGCTGTCCAATGTACGAGCCACTAGCAACAAGTGAGCACTTGAAACTGACTTGTGTAAGTGATAAACTAAATTTTAATTATTTCTAATTTTAATTAGTTAAATATAAACAGCCAAATGTGGCTCCTGGCTATTGTCCTGGACAGTGAAGCTTCAGGACATATGTGCCTAAGTGCCCCACAAGGGTGGGGGCTTTGTTATACTCACTCCTGTGAGTCTAGAACCGTGTCTGGCAAATAGCAGGTGTTCAGTAAATATTTCTGTCAGTGACTGAATCTTTACAGCAAGCCAGTTATGTATTATTCCCATTTCCCAATTGGGATCACTAAAGCCCATAAGTGATGTGACTTGAGAAGACACCTTGGTAATAAGTGACAACTCCAGGATTTGGACCCTGTTCTTCCTGACCTTAAGCCTACACCCTTAACCCCCTCAAAAGGGGCTTCCCTTAGCTGTCACTTGAGGAACAGGAGACAGCTCCTCCAGGCCCTTCACTGTGCACCTCCTTCATCTGCAACTGCAACATCAGCTCCACTGAAACCAGGTGTCCTGGTTCCTTCTACCAAGCAGCACTATGTGAACTTCCCCTCCCAGCACCTAGGTAACTGAGCTCCCAAAGCCACAGACAAGTACAGTGGAGATGGAGACGGCAGAAGGAAGAAAGGAGTGGGGCGGCAAGGTGAAGAAGCCTGGTGCTGTGTGTAGGCAGGGAGGGGTGGCTGAGACAAGTACTCACTTTGACTGAGGAAGAGGCATGGATTTTTCCTACACTTTTATTTATGAAACGCTTATTGAACTGATACAAAATTAGTGTCTGTCAGCAGGCTGGCGGAGGGAATCAGTGTGCAGCCTCCGCCTCTCCCCACTGTGGGGGCTGAAGCCAGGAGTGCCTTCATTCTTCTCTCCACCCGGGCAACGGTGGGCTGGGAGAGGCCCTGGGGCAGAGGAAGGGAGAGATGGGAAGGCTTGCCCAGCATCCTGGCAGGAGTTCTGCTTCTCCTCTGTAGCAGTGGTTTGAACTGGGCAGCAGGGAAGGTGAACTTCTCTGAGACCCTCTCCTGCCTCCCCAGCCCAGGGTTGGGAGTGTCCTCTTTGGCTGCTTCTCAAGAAAGGGTCCTCTGTCAGTTCTCTCATCCCCTTCAGAGATGCTGCCTCCCACAGGTCTCAAAGGGCACTGTCCTCAGTCCTCAGGGGCAGGGGGCAGGGAGCCAGACTCGGTGGAGCCCAGCAGCTGGTGACATCTTCTGGCTGGAGCCTAAGCTATGTCCACACTTCTATGGGCATCATGCCCTCCTTGCTACTCAGGGGGGGCAACAAAGACTCATCCTCCAGGAACTTGAGGGGAAAGTGGACCAGGTGGCCCTGGACCTGGGTGAGCTCAGACCGGGCCAAGGGAGGGCTGACCATGGCTAGGGGCTCCACAGCCACGTACTCCCGGAGTGCCCGCAGGGAACGTGTGGCGTTGGATGGCAGGCAGCGGAAGATCTGGGAGGGAGGGGGTGTATGGAAACCAATAAGGCTTGGGGAGACTTTGCCAAGAGCCCAAGCCCCACTGTGCTGGATGCCACCATCCCCACACTGACCCTGAACCACTGAATCTCATGATATGCCCCTTAGAGTCTCATGTCCCTTCTGAGAATGGCTGTGTGGTGGGGCTTCTCTCCATCCCATCCTAAACATGATAATCCATGAATTTCCCCCCTGCCCATTCCCCTCAGCTCCCACCTGCTCATAGATATTGGCATTGTTCTCAGCCGTGTCTTGCCACAACTGGAAGAAGTCATCACAGACAGGGTCTCGGAGATCCAGGTCTGGCCGGGCATCTGCCCCGAGAACCACGCTACAGGAGAAAGGGGTCCCAGCAGGGCCAGATTAACATCCTTAGAAAGCCTGAACACCAGGAAAGTCATGCTGTGCCTGCCCAGGTCATTCAAAGTGGATGCAATGATAAATAGTAAAACAGTATCAATGAGGCCAACACAGCCTTCATTTGTCTCTACTTTGGTGACTACTTCGATGCTTTAAAAAATATACCAAATTATTTTAAAAGTATTTTTTCTCATTTTTTGGTGTCCCTACTTTGCTGACACCCCAAACTTGATTAGTCTGCCTATTGGGAAGTCCAGTACTATGTCTAGGCAATCCTGCCACCTGCTCAAAAGGCAGACCCCCTTCGACCTCCCGCCACACCCTGTAGCACCCACCAGGCTCTACCTGAAGCAGTGCTTCCGCAAACTCAAGGCAAACCTGCCCGCTTGGTACTCTGCACCATCCATGAGGGATGGCTCCATCTCCGTGTCCTCAATCAGCACGGCCAGCTCACTGTCCCGCTTCCCCAGCAGGCTCCGGTCATTGATGTTCGCAGAGCCTGGGGCGGGAGCAGGACACATTGTCTCTGTCTGAGCCCGGGGGACCCCTCCACCCCATCACTTCTACCAGAGCACATGCCTGTGGGCAACACACCTTGGGCCTTCATCCCCAACTGGGCCTCAGCGGCAGCTCCCTCCCTTCATCCTGTTGCCCCCCACTAGTCCTGCTCCACCCCTCCCACCCTGCTCTCGCTGCCAGGGACCCGGATCCAACACTGACCAATGATGACTGTCCGGTCATCAGCAATGAGCATCTTGCTGTGGATGTAGATGAGCTCTGAGACTGGGTGCCCACCCAGCTCTCCATGTGTTCGGAGCCCACAGATGGATATATAGTCCCTCCATGCTGTCCCCACTGTAAGTACAAGAGATTGGGAGAAGGGGGAGTGAGATGAGAAGCGTCCTCCCTGTGCAGACGGAGCCCTGTCCCACCCACCTCCTCACTTCAGAAGCTCTTGAGAGCCCAGTCTGTATACTTCTCCCTCCAGTGAAGGACCACCTGTGGTCTCAAGGCAGTAGCCTCAGAAGCACATAGGCACAATAGATTCCTTCCCTCCACCTGGGTCTCCAGGTCCCCCATCTCCCCCTCCCCAGGGGTCCAGGGTTTGAATCTCCAATCCCCAGAACTCACTGGCTGCTTTGAGGCGATGCAGGACTGAATATTCTCCACGACACAGGGTCCTGAGGGAAAAGAATGGGTGAGAGAAATAAAGGCTGGAGGAGGGGACGGGGAAGTCAGGAGAAAGGGAGACCTCAAAAGTCTAGTGGGAAGGGATCAGGATAGAATCAGGGCGGGGCATGGGTGAATGGGGCCATGGAGACCCCATAGGAGGTCACCTGTAAGTGAAGTGCAGAATGGCTTGGATGGAGTTACCACCACCTGTGGAGATGTCACCCTCAAATCCAGGGAGCAGGGGCAGAAGCACGTAGACTCGGAAGCATTGCCCCTGTCTGGGAAGGGGGTAGAGTCAGAGGTGTGATTTCTCCCCAAAGCCCCACTCCTCCAATTGGGCTTAAACTACACCCTCAATCCCCCACTCCTGCCAGTCCACCTTACTTGTGGGCCTTCAGGATTCTGTCCACAATCTCATCGCCCACCTTGTTCAGAACTGTCCGTCCATCTGAGCAGCTAATGAAGAACTGATTCTGGGGCAGGGACCAAAGAGACATCAGCAGCCAGCCCCTGCCCCAGCTCTCAGCTCCCAGCTGCCATCCCCATCTCCAGGCCCCAGCCCCAGACATCTGTTTTTCTCCAGGCCCAGCTACACCAGCCCACAACACTGATCCCACTGACATCCTAAATCTTTCTCCTGGGACATTCCCTCCATTCTCTCCTCTCCTCTGCTGTCAAACCTCAATGTAGAGGAAGTGCTGGCTCTCCCTGATGGTGTGCAGGTAGGCATTGAGGATGGAGTTCTCCAAAGTCCCTGCTGACCAGCGGTCCACTGACCGCAAGACCTGGGGGAATGGCAAACATGATATGATTCCTGACCCCAGGAGGGGAGGATCTGGAGGGCTCTAGGGCCAAGGAAAGTGTGCTGAAGAAAGGGAGGGGTGGGGGCAGGCTGAAGTCGGGGGCTCACCTGCACAGTGGCACACTGCCCCCCTGGGAGTGTGAAGGGGAGCTGGTTTGCGGTGCTGGTAGACTTGGGCAGCAGGTAGGGGTACATGGGTGTCTTGTACTTGGCCTTGGTAGTCTGAGGGGGAGGGGTGGCAGAGTCAGTGGGAGGTGGCAAGCCTTCCCCTAGCTCCCTCCCAACCTCCAGCGCCCACAGGAGGGAGTAAGCACCTTAGTGAAGTTCCAGCGCTGGATGAAGTGCCGGGCCAGGTCCCGGGCAGGTGGGCCATGGACAACCACCCCAACATCCCGCCATGGCATCCGGGCTGTGGTCTTCCTGTCAATGAAATCTGGGGATCCCGGAAGTGTCAGAAGAGAGGTCAGAGATGGTCTCTTGGGGACATATGAGGCAGGGAGGAGGAAGAATTAACCAGAGGGAAGGCTGCATTAACTTGACCCAGCTTGTCCCATTCTCAGTCCCAGCCCTGACTTTTACCCCTGCTCCCAATTCTCAGGGACTTTGTGGAAGGGGACCCTCACCTTCAAAAGGCCGGTCCAGCTGTACCCAGTCCTTAGTGATAAGATTGCTGTAGTCCTTGCCCAGCCAGAAGAGTTGGTTATGAGAGATGTCTGGAGAGTCTGAGCACGGGGTAGGTGGCTGTGAGGGGAACACACCCAAGCCATGGGCAAGGAGAGGTCATGGGGGCCATACAGAGCCAGAGCCAAAGAGAAGATAGGAACACTGAAAGAGCATGAGACAGAGACACAGAGACACAGAGAGTAAGAATGAAACAGAGAGAGTCTGATTTCCCAGCCCTCCCCTTCAGCTGCACTTTACTAGAGGAACTGGGCATGGGGGGGGGGGGGGTCGGTTAGTGGAAATGGGGAAAGGACTGGGTTATTATATCTTCAAAATGGCTTCTTGGGGTTCCAGAAAGGCCAAGGAACACTAAGTGTGGACAGTACTTGAAATGACTGGAGGGGAAAGGCTGGAGCTGAGAAGGGGTATAGATTTAGGTTAGCTGAGTTTAGGGGAGTTCAGGAAGGCCTTGGGGGATTACCTGTGGGGTAGCTGATTCAGAGGAATCCCCAAGGTCAGTCAGTCGGTAGTGCAGGTCATCCCAGCGGCCATAGGCGAGATCCAGACCTCCCAAGAAGGCCACGACTTGGTCCACCACCAGGAGCTTCTCATGATGGGCCCACAATGTCACATGGTCTGGGTGGCGCATCACCTGGAGCAGGTATGGAGAAGTTCATGAGGGTGGGCTTAGGTGAGAGAAAGACAAGAGAGAAATGGAAAGATAGAAGGATAAGACATTTAAGGAAAGGGAGGATCCAGAGGAGTGAGTCACCTTTATGTTGGGGTGCAGCAGCACCAGAGCCCTCTTGCTATAGCCACTGTTGATGCTCAAGGCCAACTCCACTTCCTTAAACAGTAGTACGGACACACGGACACCCTCCTCCTGGTGGTGCACAGGGTATCCAATCCTAATGCCGCTCTCAGAATGGCCCCTTCCCACCTTCCCAAACTCTTCCCCTTGCTCAGGATCCCTGGATGTGCCTCCGCCCAGCCTGGAGATCCTCGGTGCTCTGCCGCTTACACCCTGCTTTGATGCTTGGCTGAGCAGTCCACTCACTCATCCACCAACATATCTACCCACCTACCAACCATTATCTATCCATCCATCCTCCCAACCATTTACTCATCCCCTTATCTACTGTCTATCATTCACCCAACCGCCGACTGATCCACCTTTCCAAACCCATACCCTTCCATATTTCTCCCTTCCCATCATTTACCCATCCATTCACCCACCCACTCTCCATCATCCACGTATCTTTCCTCCTGTCCATCAACATCTATGGATGCCTCCACCATGGCAGACCCTGTGCCTTGTACTGGAACTAGTGATATTAATCAGTCCAGTGAGAGATAGACACGCGCACCCCCAGGTAACACAATAAAGTGCAATGGGCACTGGGAGGGAAGTCTTACCAGGTAGAGGAGGGGCATGAAGAGGGAGGTGCCAGTTCTCCTTAGGAAAGAGGAGCAGGTGGTATTTGCCAGACACTGAGCCAGGATGGGCACATTTCCTCTCCTTGAAGCCTCAGATTCCTATGTTCCTTCATGTTTCTGTCCTTTCTAACCAACCCCCACCACACCTCCCCTCCAGCCTGACAACTCTCCTCACCGCCTTCTTCTTGAGCATAATGTCCAGTCTCCAGTCATCTGAATGGGCTGGACGCTTCAGATAAATCTCAGGGCTCAACCTGGGATTCAGGGCGGGGGTTGAGGAGGGTAAGCTAAGCCCCAGATAACCAGCCACTCCCCCTTTTCCGCTTCCTCCTGTGACCTATGAAATAGGCCCTACCCCACCCCTTCTTGCTTGGGCTTTTCCCCCACTTACCACCAGTCTGTGATGAAAATCTCCTCTTGAGCTTGCAGGATGGCATCTGCCACAGCAGCAAAGTAACCTGCCCCATTCACAAACCTGGGGGGAGGCCAAGCCAAGGAGGTCAGGGGAGTCAGAAGCCAGAAAGCTCTGGAGAGTGAAGACCAGAGGATAGACATGGGTCAGGGGTGAGAGTGGGGTCAAAGATCAAGAGTAATCAGAGAGGTCAGATGGTATCAGATATATCAAAGTGGGATAATTTGCCAGTATGAGCTAAATAAAATTTAAAAAGACAAAAAACTGAAGAAAATGACTTAAAGGACTTCCAACCAATCATATAAGCCAACTGCAAAGTGAACAAAGAATAAGAACTGACAGCTCACAGAGGAAATTAAAATGGTCAATCATAAGAAAAGATGTTCAATTTCACGTGTAAACAAGAAAACTGATATAAAATAACATTTTTTAATTCACTAGATTGGCAAAAGTTAAAATCATTGGTAACATTCAATGTTAGCATATGAGGAAGTGAGTATTCTCATAGACTATGGGTACATTGGTTATAACCTTTTCAGATGGCAATTTGGCAGCATCTATCAGAATATTAAATGTATATACCCCTTAATACCATTAAATGCACATAGTAATTCTATTTCTAAGATATAGTCTATTAAATGCTTATGCAAAGATTATGTTCATTGCAGTGTTATTTGTAAGAGTGAAAAATGGGGGCAGGGGGAAAAAATGGGAAAAAACCTAAACACCAAAATCTGTAATACATGTATTAAGTGAAAAAATGTCACAGAAGACAGTACATGATCTCATTTATGTTAAAACAAAAGGTGACATATATGCATAAGAATATGAAAATAAGCAGGAAAAAATCTGGGAAGATAAATTTCAAATTATTGCCGGGGTTACTTCTGAGGTGAGAAAAGGGACTGTTGGGAGGGAGTGTGGGGAAGAAGTAAGGACAGGGGGATAAAGGAAATAAAGGATTGTGCATTGAGAGGGAACTTTAAATTTTTAATGTGTTTGACTTTTTAATAACATTCTAGTATTATGGTTAAGAGCAGGGTCTTAACCCAGCCTGCCTGGGTTTGAATCTTGGTTCCACTACTTACAAGGTGTGTGACCCTGGGCAAGTTACCTAACTTCTCCTTGCCTCAGTTTTCTCATCTGTAAAATGGAGACCACTATACTTGCCTTGTTGTGAAGATTCAATAAGCTAACACATATAAAACACTTAGAAGAGTTCCTGGTACATAGTAAGTGCTACATAAGTATTAGCCATTATTATTACTTTTTAAAAAATATGTCTTTATTGATTGATTTCAGAGAGAGGGAGGGAGAGAGATAGAAACATCCATGATGAGAGAGTCATTGATCGGCTGCCTCCTGTACACCTGCTACTGGGGATCGAGCCCGCAACCTGGGCATGTGCCCTGACAGGGAATCAAACCGTGATCTCCTGGATCATAGGTCAATGCTCAACCGCTGAGCCACACAGGCCGGGCATTATTATTATTCTTATGTTGAAAACAAATCTCAGCACCACCTTCCATGCCTCCCCGCTGCCTATCATAAAGGTCAACCTCTTCAGCTTAGTATGCAGCAACAGGTCAAGGGCTGCCGACTCCCAGTCCTGACATTCCCACACTGGGGCAGACTACTCCTCTGTGCTAGTACCCTGAATCTACCAGCTCGGTGAGCTTCCTCCCATTGTCTCATGATTGAATCACCTACTGCACTGTCTTATTCCTGTCACTGGACACGGCATATAGTAGTGCTTAGGAAATGTTTATAAATAAAACGAATGAATCAGAGAGATTTGAAGAGAACACAGAGGACAGAGAGTCTGGTCAGTGTGGTAAAAAGGGGTTTATAAGATCATAGGAGGTCAGATTGTTCAGGGGTCAGAACAGATTACCAAGTTTAAGGGTGAGAAATACCAGAGAAAAATCAGAGAGATCAGTGTGGTTAAAGAGGCCAGGGGGACAGGGAGATTCGAGAAGTCAAAGGAGGAGATTATTGAGGTCAGAGGAGATAAAAGAGGATCCAGGACTCAGGGAACAGAAAGGGGGTCGAGAAGGCGACAAACAAGCTCAGAAGCGACATCAGTGTCTTACCACCGTGCCAAAGTCCCAGGCCGGGGCGGAGCATAGCTGTCATGCCGGTGCAGCTGCAGGAAGTCTCTGCCCAGGCCCTGGGCCAGCTCAGTGATTTCCTGGCCCCACCACCGTGCCTGCCGGTAGCTGCTGCACTTGAGAATCAGGGACCTGGACAGGAATAATGAGATGGGCTACAGTCCTCACCCTCAGTACCTCTGGCCTGGCCCAGAAACCTCCCCACTTTAGCTATCATCTCTTTCCCACTTCCTCCCTTAGTCCCTAAATCACAACTCCATAGGGACAGGGCATATATCTGCCTTATTCACAGTTGGGTTCCTAGCACCCATATTGTGCAGGCACTAAGGTTTCTTAAAAGAATAAATGAAGGAATGGAGTACATTTCTTTTACATCAAGAGTCCTTCCCCAAGCTTCTACTCAGCCCCCTTTCTCTGGGCCCAGACTCTAAGAGCAGTCCCAACCATCTGGCTAGAACAGTTCCCTGGTTCCAAATCAAGGCCGGCTCCAGAGGCATGGAAATGCCTTCCCTTCTTCCATGGGCTCTTCCACAAAACTCCCCTCAGGGCCTTTGGCTGGCTATTTACTCATCAGGTGTCCACACCAGGGAGGTCTTACCTGTGGGAGGTGTCGATCCGGACCCCGTACCGTGTCTCTGTGCTCCTCTTCCCCACCTGCACGCCAAAGCCAGGGTCGAAGAGCTGAACAAATGAGATGGTGCCTGTCTCGATGCACATGTACAGCAGGAAGGAATCCTTCACCACCAGCCACCTGGAAAGAAGGGCTCTGTCTGTTCCTCTCTGCCCTTGGGATCTCCTTCCTCATGCCCGCCCAAGGCCCAGCTCCCACACCCCAGGCCTCACCTCTTGGACCAGCGATAGCAAACTTGGTCTCGGCCACAGCAGTTAAGGCCAGGAACACGGTGGCCCCCAGAGCGCTTCCGGATCACCCCTTCCCTGTGGGAGAAAACAGGAAGAGATGCTGGGTGGGGAATCCAGACCCCAGCCCACCCTTCACTGCGTTCCCCATTCTCAGGCAGTGAGAGATTCAGACCTTTTACAAGTGGCAGGATGAAGGATGTCAGACACTTACAGTCCTTTAGATCCAAGCTCTGGGATAAAGGACAGCTGACTGACTTCCAGGAACTCTGTCTGCAGAAGAAACAAAGGCTCAGAGGACAGACTCTGGCTTTCAGCCCCTCAGACCCTACTGACCGCTGTCCTCTGCCCCTTGGGTGGTCTGATTATCCTGCTCCACCTAAGAAGAACCAGGCATCCAGACCCTGAGCCTTACCATGGCGTGGTAGTTGCGGTAGAAAGACATGGTCAGGAGGCGATTGAGGTAATTCTCCAAGTATTTCTGAAATAGAAATGGGAGAAGAGACAGGTGGAATCGGAGCCATTTGCACACCAATGCCTTCCCAGAGGACCTGGTGTGTGGTCGCACCTGTTTGCTGGATGCATGTCTGGTGGAGCCCTCAGGACCTGCTCGGGGTAGGGACGGTATCTCTCTGTCGGCTGCCTCCCGGGCTGGAGGATAGGGAATAGCAAAGCTGTGGAAGGAACGGGGTGAAGGTCAAGTAAGAGCTGGGAGGCCGAGTGCCTGGAATCCCGAAGCACTGGACATGGAGCCTTGGAGAAAGAAGGGCACCTAGGGGCTGGCAGAAGGAAGGCCCCCTATGCTGAGAATGGAGATAAGAAATGGAGGAGGCTGCCAAGGACATTTTGGGCACCCAGCCTGGCTAAGATACTGGCACAGAACCATGGACAGAGAGAGCTGAGCAGGGAAGGTTTCCTGGTAACCAGGGTCAGGGGAGCAAGCTTGGTGGCCAGAGTTAGAAGGGAGGCAAGTCCTTGGGGGAGGAGAGGTTGGGGTCTGGGGGTGAGACAGGCAGAAAGGAATGATGGGGGCTGGGGCAGTGACAGCTCATGTTGCCACAGGGTGAGGTGCACCTGCCCTTCCCAGGAAGCAGTCTGGTGCCCTCACCGAGCCAGAGGAAGCAGACTCATCAAGACTTTGTGTCTCAGGAGGTCCCGATGTAGCTCCTGGAAATGACGGAACTTCTTCTTGGTTGTCCAGGTAAAGTCGCCATGAGTCAAGCGGACAGAATACAGAGTGCAGGTGCCCACCTGGGGGTGTGAGAAACTGAATGGATGTTCCCTGGTTGGGTTGCAACCCCCAACTCTGGCCAGTGCTCCTTTAACCCTCCCTCCCCCACCCCCTTTGGTCCCAACCCAGCTACCTTGGATCCACTGGTATATCTTTCAGTGCCCACCACCTGGGCCGTGACAGGAACCCCAGGGGCAAATACCAAGGGGTGCATTTTCAGAGGCTGAAGGTCATAGATGGCCAGAAAGGGGTGCATCCGGTCAGCTAGGAGGAAAGAAAGTGGAAGAGTGTAGACTCCAGGAGGTCTCAGCCTCTCCTCCTCTCCCTGAGAGTCATACTCCCTGGGTACCTGGGTCCTCTCCCTCCCTCAGAGTGTCCACCTCATCGGGCTCCATCTGTAACTGGTTGGAGTCCAGGTCGCCCCCAGAAGGGAACAGGCTCTCTGGGCTGGCCGTCATCCTAGGAATATGGGGAAACCTCAGGGAAATGATCTGCCCTGCAGAACTTTGCCCCCTATTCCACCCCAAGGTTCTCCACTTCCCACAGTTCCCCCTCTTCTTACCCACCCACCCAGCTCCCGATAACTCCCAATCTCTCTCTGATTATCCCAATCTCTCCCATCATCTGCAGAGTCCCTCTAACATCCATCCCCTACCTCGGTCCTTCATCCAGAACCCCCGAATCCCGCCTCCCGTCCCGTAACCAGGGAGCGCTGCCAGGAACACCCAGCCAGGCCCCGATATCTCTGAACTGGGGAGAGCAGAAGCCTGGGAACGGGGCCCCGGGGTCGCCAGGGGCCGGGAGCCGCCGGGACTCAAGCTAGGCCGGGCCAGCTGGCAGCGGGGATCCCTGCGGGAAAGAGGAAGTTACGCGCTCCTCGCCTGGGAGCGAAACCCCAAAATCTGAGTGTGCGGCTGAGTCAGGAGGCCCTGCAGCCCGGGCTCATTCCGGACCCCGCCCGACTTCCTGGGCCCCGGTCGTCCGCGCCACCCCCTCCCCGGCCCCCTCACCCCGGCAGCCGGAGCCAGCGCCGCCGCGGGGTCGCGTGCGGAGGGAGCAGCGCGGAGCCGGAGCGGGAGCCCACACCCCAGCGAGCCGGGCGGGGCGGCGCTCGGGTCCTGCCCTCGGGGGCGGGACAGCCCCCGCCTCACCTCCGCGCGATTCTCGTCCCTTCGGCCCCGCCCCGCCGCCCTCGGCCCGCCCCGCGGTCTGGCGCACGGGGCTTGGCCCGGGGGTCGCCTTCGGCGCCGCGATGCTGCGCGGCCGGTTCGGCGCGTCGGGCGGGCGCCGTCCGCCGGTCGGTCCGTCTGTCCCGCGCCGTCGGTCCGGGTGTGCCCTGCTGCCACCCTGTGGGCGCTCGGCGCTGCGCACCGTCCCCCCGCCCCCCAGGCGCGGCCCCCGGACTCTTTCCGGATCCGACGGAGACGCGCCTCCTCGGCGGGGGACCGGCGGCCGTTCCCTTGCCGGGCGGCACCGGGTCTGTCCCGCCTAGTTTCAGATGGAAGGAATGAAAAGGTCCCGGGAGTGGTGGCCGTAAACGGACTGTACTCAAGCTTGCATTCTGTCATTCATTCCACGTTCTTTTGCGCAGTTGCTCGGTGCCAGATGTGAAGCTCAGTGTAGCGAACAAGACAGTCTCGAAACCTGCTGGCCTGGAACTTACAGTCTGGGGGGGAAACAGGAACATCTTCTAAAGGACAATATATTTCAAAACATTTTAAAGCAGATTCCTTTATTTCTTCTTTGGATGGACATTTGGGTTCTTTCTAGTTTTCGTAAAGGTCCTCTAACATTCCCGTATAAGTCTGTGTGGATCTGTGTTTTCATTTCTCTTGGGTAGATAGCTAGGAGTGGAGCTGCTGGGTCACATAGTAACTGTGCTTTAACCTTGTAAGAAACTGCCAAACTGTGTTCCAAAACAGTTGTTTCGTCTTACATTTTCAGTTGCTCCACACATGACCAGCACTTGATACTGTCAATCTTTATAGCACTAGCTATTCTAATAAGTAAAATTGTACATCACTGTAGTTTTATCTGCATGTCTCTGATTATTATGATGTTGGCCATATTTCTTGTGCTTATTGGCCATTTGTGGATCTTTTGTAAAGTGTCCAAGTCTTCGCTAAGTTTTTAAAAACCATGTTATTTGTCTTATGGAATTGTAGGAGTTCTTTATATGTATTTGGATTCAAATTCTTTAACAGATATATGTATTGCAAATATTTTCTCCCAGAATGTGGCTTGTCCTTTTAAAATAATGGTGCCTTTTAAGGTTGTGGGTTCAATTCCCTAGTCAGGGCACATACAAGAATCAACCAATGAACGCATAAATAAGTGGGACAACAAATCCATGTTTCTCTCCCTTCCTCTCTCTCTCTCTAAAAAAAAAATCAATAAAATTTTTTTTAAAATAATGGTGCTTTTTGAGGAGCAGAAGGTTTTTATTTTGATTAATTTGCAGTATATAGGCTATATTACTTAGTAATAAAAATTAAGTATGAAAGGGTGCAGTAACCTTGGAAAACAGTTCCTCAAAATGTTAAACATAGAGTTATCATATGGCGCAGCAATTCCACTCCTAGGTATACACCCAAGAGAATTGAAAACATGTGCACACAAAAACTTGTACATGAGAGTACCTAGTAGTAGTACTCAAATAGTCAAAAAGTAGAAACAACCCAAATGTCCATCAACTAATCAATGGATACACAAAATGTAGTTTAATCTCTACAATAGAATATTTATTGCTCAGCCATAAAAAAGAATGTCCTGATACACTACAACATGGATGACCTTTGAAAACATGCTAAGTGAAAGAAGCCAGACACAAAGGACCACATTTGTATGATTCCACTCATATGAAATATCCAGAAGAAGTAAATCCATAGAGACAGAAAGTAGATTAGTGGTTGCCAGTAACTGGGGAGAAGGACAGAGGAGTGACTGTAATGGGTACAGACTTTCTTTTTTTTTTTTAATATGGCTTTATTGATTTCTGAGAGAGGATGGGAGAGGTAGAGAGATAGGAACATCAATGATGAGAGAGAGCCATTTGTGTTTCTCTCTCTCTTTCTCTCTCTCTCTCTCCCCCTTTCTCTGAAATCAATAAAAACATATTAAAAAAACAAACAAACCACCACTGAATTGTATACTTTAAAACAGTCGATTGTTTTATGCGATAAAGTGTTTTTTTTCAAAATGTACAGCTGGTGGGACCTGTTGTTTATTCATCTTCACCAGAAAGCTGGGGCATCCCCACCCTTGGTGTTTCTGGTGTAAATTACCTGAGCTCTGTGCTTTGAAACTAATTTAATAAGTTCTTTACTGAGTTGCTCCTGTAGGGCTGCCCTGGCCAAGGAGCCGCGGATTTTCAGTCTCTCAGAGCCAACAGCCAAGGTTATAAGCTTATAGTTGGGAACTTCCTTGCAGAGTTTGTCATATGTTGTTTTGTCAAACAAGCTTAGGTTATTGAACTTGTCCCAAATTTTGTCTTTGGGTCACTTCTTTTTGGCCTTGCCCCCGGCTTTGTTCACTGGGTCTTTGTCTTTCTTGGCCGACTTTCCGGCATCTTTCTTCTTGCCCTCTTTGGCAGCACAGGGAAGCTCAAAGAGCAGCTGCTAGCACTGCAGCCTTGCTAAGATGTTGGACAAAAGGTTAAAAGGGTGAATTTTATGTGTGAATTATCTCCTAATAAAGCTGTTAATACAAAAAACAAAAAACACAGACTGTTAATACATGCAGCATGGATGAATTTTAAAACCATTATGCAGAAGGAAGCCAGAAACGAAAGAGTAATTCTATATGATTCCATTTATATAAAGTTCTGAAACAGGCAAAACAATCTACAGTGATGAAAATAAAAAATCAGTAGTTGCCTGTGGCAGGAGATGGGGAAAAGATTGATCGTGAAAAGGCATGTAAGGGAACTGGGTGATGGAAATGTTCTATATCTTTTTATTTTTAATCCTCACCTGAGGATATTTTTTCCCTTGCTTTTTAGAGAGAGTGGAAGGGAGAGAGAGAAAAACATCTATATGAGAGAGACACATCGATTGGTTGATTCCTGCACGCGCCCTGACCAGGGCCGGGGATCAAGCCTGCAACAGAGGTATGTGCCCTTACCCGCAATCGAACCCAGGACCCTTCAGCCTGCAGGCCGATGCTCTAACCACTGAGCAAAACTGGCTAGGGCTGTCCTATATCTTGATTGGGGTGGTGATTATGTGGGTGTATATACTTGTCAAAACTCATAGAACTAGGATGTGTGCATTAAATTACATATAAATTTTTACTTAAAGTTAATTTAAAAGCAAAAACCAGATTTCTGTCTAAGTCAAGCAATATAGTCAGCAGTGCTTCCCAACCTTTCTCACCCGCATCATTGCACCCTTAGGGAATAAGCTAGTGCAGCTTTGCTAGAGGGCATTTAGAGTCCTTGGCTAGGGTGCTCTGGACCTGAGGCTCCCAGCCCAGGCTCTGAGCACCTCCTCAGGCCCAGCTGAGGGCATCAATGCCTGCCAGGAACATGCTCGGGAAACTCAGTGTGGTGGCAAACAAAGTGGACTCTGGGGTCAGACTGATGGGAATTGGGGTGAGTTCCTGCCCTGCTGATAACTGCCTGTGTGACCTTGGGCAAGTTACCTAGTCTCTCAGTGCCTCCGATCCCTCATCTGTAGAATGCGGATAATAATAACACTTGTCTCAAAGGATCATTGACATGATAAAATGAGATGAGATAACATGTGCAAGTCCCTAGAATCTACCTGGCACAGCATAATTAATCAATTACAATTAGCTATCTTCATAAAATGGGACAAGAGCTACCAGGTCATTTAATGAGAACATAATATTTCCCTGACTAGTAAAGTTTCCTGTTCTAAAAAAAACAGACTATTCTTTAAAATTTCACATCTTTGGAATTCTAAATTCTCATTTGAAAATACAAATGAATCCCCAGCAGTGTACAGGCTGGCATCAAGTTGCCCAGCATTGCTGTAATGAATTCTCACTGCACCTGTATGTCCCAGCACCTCTGCGTCTGTCTCTGCCATGCCACGCACTTCAGTGTCTTTCTGCGTCCCCACAAGGTTCAAGAGAGCCCCCAAATTAAGAGGGCACAAAAGGGTAGGTGTTTGAGTGGGGTATCTCTCCACCCCTTCCCTCCCCCTTCTTCTCCCCCTTCTATCCCTTGGCGCCTATAATCACTAGGCGGTCTGAGGCTAAGTGGTAGTTTTGCCCAAAGTGGGGGGGCTTGGAAACCACACCCCTTCTCCTGGGGCCCTCCTGGCCATTCCCAGCACCCTGGTCTCCTCCATTGTTGAGATGGGTCTCAAGGGGGCATGGTGTTTCCCATGGTGTGGGTGCCGGAGACAGCGGGGGACTGAAAGAGGAGCAGGTATGGGGGAGACTGAGGAAAAAGGGAGGCTGTCAGGCAGGCAGATAAAATGCACGGGGAGAAAGAGAAATTCTTAAACCAGTGAAGAGAAAGGCAAAGTCTGTCTCCCTGGATGAGAGGGGGGTCTATCACTTCCCTACAGGGCTGCTGAATACTTTGCAGGGCACAATGCAAAATGAAGTGGGACCCGTGTTTAGAAATGATTAAGAATTTCAAGGTGATGACTACAGCAGAGCAGTACACCCAGCATGGGGGCCCTCCTGAGTGTGGGGCCCTTTGCAACTGCACAGGTCACAGGCAGTGAAGCCAGCCCTGCTCTCTCAACATTCCCTCTCCCTCTCCCTGCTGCCACCAACACTCACGCAGGAACCCCAGATGTCTTCCCTGGCCTGCTTCCTCCTAACTGGGGGTGGAGGTATTGGGGAGAGGGAAGGGGGACCCAGACTCACAATTCCCTTCTTCTTCCAATCTCCCTTTTAGGTCTGGATCCAGCTGCCCCTCCAGATCCAGATCCCAGTCCAGTTATAGCCCCCATCATGACCGAGGGAGGGATACCCTCCCTAGGGTCTGGTGCCTACTTCAGCAGGAAAGCCCGACTCTCCTTCCGCCACCAGCTGCATGACATAGCATCAGCCAATGACTCCACCATTTGAAGGGGACAACCAGGGCTGAACTTCCAGGAAGCCTTGCCAACCTTCCTTCCCCCTCTCAGTGATCCCAGTTTCTGGCTCCCCCAAGTCCCTCATGATCCTCTCATTAAATATATTCAGAGTTGCCAAGGGTTCTGTGTATGTGCATGTGTGTTGCGGTGGGAGACTAGATGGGGCCAAGGCACTAGGCTTGGTTATGGGGCTCAGGTAGTAAGTGCCGCACTGGGTGGGAGTGGGGACATAGGAGTGCAGTTGACATGATGCAGCTATCTAGTGCAGAGCCCCGCTATGGCTAGCCGGAAGTTTGCTGCAATCAAACTTCAGAGTTGAGTGTGCTGAGAGCAGTTTGGACAGGTTGGGGGCTAGGCAGAACAGCAGATAGGGCTGTCATATTCATTCAATAACTATCAGGTGTCCACTTCCTACCAGGCGCAGAGGATTATATCAGTGAACCAAGCAGAAAGAATTCTCTCTTCTCAATGACCTTAGTTTCTAGTAGAGGAGGTAGACAGTAAGTAAAAAAGTAAGCATGATAAACTGCTGCTATGAAGAAAATTAAACAGGGTAACATAAGAGAGGGATGGAAGGGAGGTATTTCTTAAATTTCAGGTGGTTAGGGAAAGTCTTTCTGATGAGGTGCCATTCAGAGCTGAGACCTGAATGAAACGTCAGTGTAGGTTCACCGATTATAACAACTGTACACCTCTGGTGCAGGATGTTGATAGTGGGAGAGGCTATGCATATGTGCGGGGCAGGAAGGTGTATGGGAAATCTCTGTATCTTCTGGTCAATTTTGTTGTGGACCTAAAACTGCTCTAAAAAATAATTTTTTAAATCAGCAAAGAGCAGTCGCAGGCCAAAAACTCAGAAACTATTAAGCACAAAACCTCTTAGGTTCTAGGGAAAAAAGCTAGTGACTGCAGTGTCAAGATTGAGGGGAACTGTTGGGCCTTCTAGGCCATGGTAAGGAACTAAAATATTATTCTAGATGGAATGCTAAGACACTAAAGAATGTTAAGCAGGGAAACAACATGAATTCACTTACATTGAAAGATCGCTTTGGTTATTGTATGCAGACAGATTGTAGAAGAACAAGTATGGAGGCAGTAAGGCCATGTAGTGGAGGATGTTGCCAACTTCCAGGCAAGAGATGATGGCAGTGTGGCTCAAGACAGTGCTGTGGAGATGGTGAGAGGTAATGGATTCTAGATGTACTTTCGGAGAGTTTTTAGGACTTACTGTTAAGACTGAATGTGGAGTACAAGGGAAAGAGGAATTAAAGATGTCCTGAGAAAGGGAGGACAAGAACAGGTTTTGCAGGAAAATCAGAAGTTCTCTATTGATTATTTTAAGTTTGAAGTACACATGTTTGGGGACAGAGATCCTTCTCTGCTCTTCTTCACTTAATCAGGATCCCACCCCTCCACCCCTGAAATCCTACAGGGCAGGATTGAACAAAGTTTTCAAATGTAGCTTATACAGTTCCCTGACCCATATTGGGGAGAAAAGAAGATTGGGGCAAGATTGAGAATGTTGGTCACTGTCGATGAACATCACTGAGTTCATTTAGGTCCCTGGCTTGAGTGGGGACAACCTTGGAGGGGCCAGAGTCCACTCTCTGTCCCCCATCCAAGTGGCTGAAGACTGACTTATCATTACACTCCCCATGGGAATGGTGGCTTCCAGAGCTGGCTCACAGCACTCCCAGTGGCTACCCTCTTCCACCCAATGTCCATCTGAAGCTCCAGTCGTAAACAAGGTCCACCTTTCTCCCAAAAGCCGAGGAAGTCACATTGCTGCTCCTGACAAGATGAGATGACAGAGGTGAGTGTGGAGAGACGGGACCATGGGCCTGAGTCAGAGGATATCTGGAGTCCTTCTGGCCTTAGGGCCAGTAGCCACCCATGATGACAGGCAGGAGGCAAAGGGGGGAACTTAGTCTCAGTCAGAATTCTGAGTTCTACCTATGCGCTTGAACAAGGGTGGGGATAGAGTCATTTGTTGGTAGTTCCCACATCAACCACACTCTGGTGTCACAGGGACCTGAATATAGTAGAGAGGAAATGTGGATGCCTGAAGTAAGAGGTTTGAAAACCACCCTTGTAAACGTTCTTCCCCAATGCCCTCAGAGCTCAGAGCAGTGGTCTATACAAACTGCAGTGGGCCAGACAAGTTCGGGCTTGAAGTAAAAAACAGAACCCCAGAGCCCAGCCAGAATGGCTCAGTGGTTGGGCATCGACCTATGATCCAGGAGATCAGGTTCAATTCCCAGTCAGGGCACATGCTGGGGTTGGGGGCTTGATCCCCAGGAAGGGGTGTGCAGGAGGCAGCCAATCAATGACCCTCTCATCATTGATGTTTCTCTTTCTCCCTTTCCCTTCCTCTCTCTGAAAGAAATAAAAATATATTTAAAAAACAAACAGAAAACCCCCAAAAGAACACCACAGCACACAGAATCTCTTTGACAAACTGTTTATTGAATCTTGGGGTCAGTATGGGATGTCTCTAAATATATTTTAGAATCCTTGGATTCAGGGAGGTGGCAAAGTGGCAACGGTGAATTTGGGGATCTGGTCTCCCAAAAGTACCTGCCGTTCTACCCCTGATTCTGATATGGATGCCAGGCGGATCACCCCTCCACTGGAGCCGTCTCTCTCCATGGCCAAAGCGAGAGCTGTGGATAAAAAAAGAAAGCTGGGGGGTCAGATTCCGATGCTGGGATCACTGCAAGGAATGATGAAAGTTGGCCTGGCTAGGGTATGGGGATTGAAGCTCACAGGCCCAGCAGCTCAAGTTCTCACCATTAGCAGTGAATTGCAGACACTCTTTCTTGGTCATTCCTTCTCGGTACGTAGCATCGACATAACCATAGATGTAGGAACTCCCAGAGCCTCCAATGGCAAAGGACTGTCTTACCATCATACCCCCCATGGGCACTGAGTACACCTGCCAGGTGGAGGGAGAAGAGTCATCAGTTGTACCCTCCTCACAACACATGTACATTCAATCACCTGTCCACTGTGGAACTGATCTGGGAAGAGTTAATAGTGAGGAAGAGGCTGGAAACAGAAAATGGCTGGGGTGGGGAGAGGGTCAAAGGCATGGCTCCAGTGCTCCAGGGGTGGGTAGTGTCTGACCTGCCCTCCTTCTTGAGAGTCCCAGCCCGCAATGATGATTCCTGCCATCAGGTCTTCCCGGTATCGGTAACACATCTCCTTAAAGAGGCTGGCTGCAGTGTGTACCAGCGGAGGCTCATTCAGCTCAATGCTAGAGGGTGAGGGGAGTCATAGGGAAGGCATCATCAGGTCCTAGGTGTCAGACCATTTAGCTTCTCAGGTCCCAACTCCCTTCAGATACTTGTTTCTCCCCAGCCCACAAGCACCTGTGGAAACCAAGCTGATAGGTAACAGCATCAGCTACTGCCTGGGTATCAGCTGCGGAGCCTGAGCGGCAGCAGAAGATACGATCGTGAATAGGGGTCAGCTTGTCAGTCACTCGATTGGCGATGTAGGACCTGCAGAATGGCAGCATAGTGAGGGAAAGGACCCCACTTGTCTCCCACCTCCATCGCATTACTATCCACTCCCTCTGGGCTCAGGAATAGGAGTTCCTCAATTTTCTATTCTCATCCAAACTGAAACAGGCTGGAGAACAGACTTCCGCAAGAATTTCACCTAAGGGTGAGGGGAACAGTGAAGTTGTAGAAGCTGGATCAAATCCTCATCTCCAGAGAGGAGAGAAACCTCCCTCCCACAGCGCTGTTGGGGGTAAGGATGGGCTGGCAGGCAAGCAAAGAAGAGGAAGATGGGAAGACCTTTCACATGTGTCTTCAGCTCACCCAGTGGTTGTTCTGGAATCAGCCCCCAGAACCACGCCCCCGTCAAATTGCACGGCCATGATAGTGGTCTGGGGAAAAGGAGAATGGGGTGAGTCTGGGCCTGTTCATTCTCCAGGTCACATAAACCTCAATGATCCCTCTACCCAGACCCTAGAGTATTAAAGTCATGCAGCAGTGGCCCATTGTCAAATCTCATAGGGGGCCTCATCCTCCTGCGAAATACCAGAATTCCAATCCTCAAATCCTCAAAGGCCCATCCCAGCCTTAAACCTGCGTCCCGCAGGATTCCAGAATTCCACGCTTCTGTCTACCTTCCACATCCGCATTCTCAAGATACCTCTCCCCCGGCCTCCAGCACATCACAGACCACTTCCCGCCCCCGCTCCCTACTTCTCCCAGCGCACTCAGGCCTATCCTAACATCGCATTGAGACTCGCGCACATCTCCTGAACCCCGAGTCCTTCCTCACCCCAGTAGAGACTTCCCGGTTTTCCCAGTCGGGGGTAAGGGCCTGCGGCCCCCAAGCCGGAGTTGGCCCAGCTCCTCTCGCAGCTACTAAGGTGGCCGCCATCTTTCTCCTCCGATGCTGCCACAAAGCAACTGTCGTAAAGCGCTCGGTCACTCTCTTTAGTCGTGCTCTGAGGCCTTCTGGGGGCGAGGCTAGGCCACGGTTGACGGCGGAAGGGAAAGCGTAAGGAAGTTTCTTTTGCGACAGTGAATGCTTGATGGCAGCGTGGCAGGAAAATAAACAAAAATACGCCCGGAGCAGTCTGTCTGCAAGGCTGTGCTTGCTGTAGGACTGTGCGCACTGATGTATCTGATCGGAGCTGCAACTCAAAGTCTTCAGGACAGACGTGAGCCTCTGGCTTACAGAGCGGCACACTGTTTTCAGTCCTCTAGGTATATACCTAGCAGTACGTACAGTACCAGGAGGGGAATTGCTGGGTCCGGTAGTAACTCTTTTACTATTCTGAGGACCGACAACTGTTTTCTACAACAGCTGCCTCATTTTACATCCCCACCAGCCATGTGTGAGGACTCCAATTTCTCCACATCCTCACTAATTGTTATTGTGTATTTTTACTTTTGCCATCCTAACGGGTGTGGATTGGTATCTTGTGGGTTTTTTCGTCTTTGTTCTGTTTTTTTTTTTTTTTTTGCATTTCCCTAATGACTAGTGATGTTGAGACTATTTTCATATGCTAATTGTCTGTTTATCGTCTTTGGAGAAATGTCTATTGAAGTCCTTTGCTCATTTTAAAATTGGGTTATCTTTTGTTGTTTGTAAGAGTTCTTTTTTATATTCTAGACTTTTATCAGATACATGATTTGCAAATATTTTCTTCTGGTCCTATGGATTATCTTTTCAGTTTCTTCACTGGTATCCTTTTTAAAATGTTTTTTATTATTGATTTCAGAGAGAGGAAGGGATCGGGGGAGAGAGAAACATCAATAAGAGAGAATCACTGATCCACTGCCTCTTGCAGGCCTCCTACTGGGGACCCAGCCCCAAACCCAAACATCTGCCCAGACTGCGAATTGAACTGTGACTGACCTCCAGACTCATGGGTGGAGGCTCAACCAGTGAGCCACACTGGCTGTACCTTCATTGGCGTCCTTTGAAGTGAAAGGTTTTAAATTGTGGTGAAGTCCAATTTGTTTTTCCTTTGGTTGCTTGTGCTTTTGATGTCGAAGAAACTGTTGCCTGCCCTGGCCGGTTAGAACCTCAGCCTGAAGGGTCGCGGGTTGGATTCCTGGTCAAGGGCACGTACATCAGTTGCAGGCTCGATCCCCGGCCCTAGGTCTCCTGTAGGAGGCAACCAATCAATGTGTCTCTCTCACATGGAGGCTTCTCTCTGTCTCTCCCCCTCCATTCCATTCTCTCTCAAAAAAGATCAATGGAAAAAATATCCTCAGGTGAGAATTAACAAAAAAGAAACCGTTGCCTAACCCAAGGCTACAAAGATTTACAGCGACATTTCTACCGAAGAGTATAACAATTGTAATTCTTATATTTTAGGTCTATGATTCATTTTGAGTTAATTTTGTGTATGGCGTGAAGTAGGGGCCTAACAGTCATTCTTTGGCATGTGGATATTCATTTGTTCCAGCACCATTTGTTGAAAAGGCTGTTCTGTCCCCTTTGAATGGTCTTGACAACTTTGTTGAAAATCAATTTACCATGTGTATAATACTTTTTATATATGGCTTGCTAGCATTTTTGCTGAAGATGTTTTGCATCTTTATTCATACAAGATATCAACATATTGGTCTATTTTTTTATACCTTTGGTATCAGGGTAATAAAGGCCTCATAGAATAAGCGGAGAAGAATTACCTCTTCATCTGTTTCTGGTCCTGGGCTTCTCTCTGTGGGAAGTTTTTGTGTTTTCATTTTATTTTTTTGAAGTTTTTGTGTTTTTAAATCCTCACCCAAGGAGTGAGGATATTTTTTTCCATTGATTTTTTAGAGAGTATGGAAGGGAAGGGGAGGGAGAGAGAGACACACACATGGACTGGTTGCCTCCAGGTGGGGAGGTGGGAGCCGGATTGGATGTATAACCCAGGTGTGTACCCCGGCCCCCCCATGTGTGCAGCCGAAGCTCTAACCATGGAGCCACGCCGGCCTGGGGTAGTTTTTTTGATTACTAACTGGATCTCTTTGTTGTAGGTCTAGTCAGATTTTCTATTTATTCTTGAGTCAGTTTTGGTAGTTTATGTCTTTCTAGGATTTTGTCCATTTCTTTTAGGTTATCTAATTTGCTAGTTTACAATTGTTTATAGTATTCCTTTATAATCCTGTAATATTCATAATAATATCCCCTTTCATTCTTGATTTTAATAATTTTTCTTTTCCCTTTTTTCTTGGTAAGTCTAGCTAAAGGTCTGTCAATTTTCTTGATCTTTTCAAAGAGCCAACTTTTTTTTTCAAAAAATTTGTATTGATTTGAGAGAGGTGGGGGATGGGGTGCAGATTTGTTGTCCCACTTATTTATACATTTATTGGTTGATTCTTGTGTGTGTCCTGAATTCACAACCTTGATGAATTGGGACGAAGCTCTAACCAACAGCTACCCTGCCAGGGCTCAAAGAGCCAACTTTTAGATTAGTTGATTCTCTCTATTGTTTTTCTATTTCATTTATTTCTACACTGCTCCTTATTAATTCCTTCCCTCTGCTTTTCTTTCTTTCTTTCTTTTTAATATGTTTTTATTGGTTTCAGAGAGAGGAAGGGAGAGGGAGAGAGACAGACAGAAGCATCAATGATGAGAGAGTCACTGATCGGCTGCCTCCCCCCCCCCGGGGATTGAGCCTGCAACCGGGGCATGTGCCCTGTCTGGGAATCGAACCTCGATCTCCTGGAACATAGGTCGATGCTGAACCCCTGAGCCATGCCTGGCTGGGCAGTGTTGACATTTTAGAAAGAATAATCAGGAAGAGTCTCACTGAGGAGATATTTGGATAAAGACCAGAAGGAAAGAAGGAGGGAAGTCATTTGTCTACTAGGGGAAAAGCATTATGGACAACAGGGAGAGCAAGTGCAAAGGTTCTGAGGCAGGACCAAACCTGACATGTTCAGTGAGTGTTGTGGAGGCCAATTTAGCTTGTGCAGAGTCAGACCAAGTGGGACCTTTATGAAATTTTTCATCATTCTCAACTGGAAACATGATCCAGAAAATTTCCTGCTTAGATTAAAATTTCTTTTCATCTGAGTGTAGTAGGAAGCCATTGGAAGGTTTTAAGCAGGGAAGTGACATGATATGAACTACATTTTTAAAAATCATTTCAGCTGCTCTATTGAACATACACTATAGGGAGGTGAAGTATGGGACAGAGAGACAATTAGGAAGCTGTTGCAACAATAGGTGACAAAGTTGGCTTGACAAGTATCGTAGCAGTGGAGATAGTGGGAAATGGTCAGATTCTGACACATTGGATATGGGTACAATGATAGAGAAGTCGAAGAGTCAGGATGACTACAGGGTTTTTGGCTTAAGGATCTGGAGGAGTGGAATTGTCACTTTCTGAGACAGCAAAGACTATAAAGGGGGTATTTTGGGAGGAGAGGGTATTAGAAGCTTAGTTTGGGGCATTTTAAGTTTGCTATGTCAAGTTGAAATTCAACTGGAGACGTTGAATAAGGAGATGTATAGATAGGATTCCGGAGTCCAGGGCAAAGTAGATTGGAGTTATAATTGGGATTTATCAGTGTATGAAATGGCTAAGCTCTTTCATGTTCACTATCGTTGTGGGAGCAGCCAAAAATCATTTAATAAAGATGCATTATTGAGCTGAGCTTCTGTTTGGTGTGAGGCACCATGCACAGGTTTTAGGCTTGGGTGGTTGACAGAAGAGGGTGCCGTTTATTCAGAGACAAGGAACACATGCAGTTCTGGGAGGAGGCGATCAGATCTTAGTTGACGTGTTGCATTTGCGGTGTCTGTGTAGGTGTCCAGGAAATATTTGGCTTATGGGGGCTGGAGCTCAGGGGACAGGTCTGGGGTGGAGACTTGGCATGTAGTTGGCAAGGGAGCCCTAGGAGTGGTTAGCCATGGGGAGCCTGAGTCTCTCCGCTGCGGGGAACAGAAATGACACATCTCCCCGCATCCGTTGTTTTCTATTTCCCTATTTACGTGCCTGCTGATATCACAAAAAACGTCCTAAGTCGACAGCTACCAAAGAATTCATTTTATTCCCTACAGCTTCTCCCTTCTTCCGGGGACTTAAGGTAGAGGGAGGAGCTAAAACGCCCCACCCCACTGGGGCAGGCCTGCCAAGGAGTGACGTCACCAAAGAGGCGGGATATCGGGCGCCCCACGCCCTGGAGCTGGAAGCGACCGCGGAGGGCGGGACCCTGAGCCTGGCGCGGCGCCGGCCCCGCCCCCGCCCCAGGGCGCTCTGCCCGCGGTCCCGGCGGCTGCTGGCCTTAGGCCAGCTGGAGCAGGTCGCGCTCGGCCAGCAAGCCCTGGGTCCGGTTGTAGACCTCCTCCAGCGTGTCCGCGGCGCGGGCGAGCACGGCCCGCGCCTCCGCCTCTCCGGTTCCCGGACACGCCAGCTCCAGCAGGCGGCCACGGCCCGGGAAGGACAGGAACGCGAGGCGGGCGGCCTGACGGACCAGCCAGACGTGGTGCGGGGCCAGGACCGTGCGGTAGGCGTCGCCGCACTGCTCGCCGGCGTCCGGGCCTCCGAACTTCCCGGTCGCCACCCGGTGGAGGCAGAGCTGGGACCAGCGTAGCGCCCGGTGCAGCAGGAGCAGGGTTCGCGAGCCCGAGTCTCCGGGGGCGATCCCGGGCCGCCCCAGCAGCCCCGCCCGCCGCTCCCACGCCGCCATGGCCACCAGCGATCTGTAGTGCGCGGCATCTGGGCCGTGCACCCGAGCCTCAAGGGCTGTCACTTTGGAGAAAGCCTCGTTTGTGGCGAAGGTGAAGATGGAGCCGAAGGGAGTTAGGAACCTGTGTGTTTGGTGGTGGGAAGAGTGGGCCGGCTAGAGGGAGGGCGACGGAGCCGCTGAGGCGGGGACAGGGTTAGGGGAGGGAGACCACTCACTTGATTAGCTCCCTCCATCCCGCCAGGTACTGCGACAGCTCCACGTCCCCTTCGGGGTTCAGACAGGCGCGGAACGGCCTCATCAAGCGGCCCAGCATCCCTCGGGGGCCCAGACACTGAGGCTCGTCCCGCTCCGGGGCCTCCAGGGATCCCGAATGCCGCTGGACCTGGGGGTGTAAATACGGGGGCGGGGGGAGGCGGGAGCGGAACCCCGAGCCTGTTGGGCCTCCTTCGCCAAGCAGCCCAGTCGGGCTCTGAAATTATTCCTAAGGTCTAGCTGCTGTCCCTCCTGCTGTACTCTCCGCGTCTGTCAGGAGAGGGGGTAGAGGAAGGAGGACCCGCCCTTCCACAGAGAGCCAGCCGGACTCCACGCCCCCTGGTCAGGGGCCTGCGTGGAGCTCCCGGCCCCCGCCCCGCCCCAGCCTACCTGCAAAGGCGGCGGTGCCTCGGTGATGCAGGGCTGCGCCCCGGGCGCGCAGTCCGAGAGGGTGCCTGCGGAGAGGCCGGGCGGAGCGGTGAGGGCTCCAGGAGGGGGCGTAGGTCCCAAGGACCTGGATTCCCGGGTTCCCCCCGAGGAGGTGGGGGAGGAGGCCACTCACCTAGGCTCCGAGTACTGAGATAAAAAAGTAGCAGCGCGAAGATGGTGAGAAGAATCGTGAGGCGGAACCAGCGCCGGGAGACCTGTGGAAGCAGCGCGACCCCCATGGCAGCTGCCGGGACCCCCCCACCGGCCAGCTCCTACCCAGTCCCCGTCCCTCCACCTTCGCCTCCGCCTCCAAGAAGTAAGAGAAGCCCGCGGTGCACCGAGGTGTAAGGGTTAATAATTAATCTAAGGCCCCTTACCCCCTGCCCTTTGCCCCAGAGGGCAGCATCTCAGGGGTGAGAAACCAGATTAAGAGGATTTGGATAGTTTGGCGACAATGACACATCTCTGTATGTCCCTTCCCTATAGAGTCAGGTTGTAGGAAAGGCAGCCCTGGGTATTGGGAAGGGAAGCTGGGGACAGAACCAGCTCCCCCACTGAGCAATGTTGTGGGCCCTGAGTTAACTCTGGGCTTGAGCTCCTTCCACTGTAAATTGAGGATAGTTAGTACTCTGCGAGGATTAAATGATAATGTATGTGTAAACACTCCAAATGGAAAAGCTTACCACAATTGCTCCATAAATCTTACCTATAAAGTTCAAGCATGAGGTACCTGGGATCCAGGAACACCCACTTCTAAATTCTCTAACCTATCCCCATGGGACCTTGTCTTGGTCTAGATGCATGACTTCTTGATTATATACTTTAGGCTTTATCCACAACCCCCTCACCAGCTCCTACTCCTTGTCCCAACTCCAGGTTGGCTCCTCTATTATTTATCAGACTAACCTTTATTAACTACTTCCACATGCCAGGCCCTGATTAGACCTCAAGAAGACAAAAGTGCCTTCATAGAGCTGAAGGTCACTGGAAAGTTTATAATTTGTTTCACCCTCTGGGATGTGAGCTCTGATGACAGGGGTCTTGTTTTTCTTGGTTGCAGCTCTATTTACAGAACTTAGAATATTGCCTAGGCCAAAATACATTATTGCTAAATATGTATATGTTGAATAAACAAAGAAATGTGTATCAGGGGCAGGGAAATCAAGGGTGGTGCTCTCCATGACACATTTGAGCCAGTTTTTTGTCTGTTTGGTTTTGGTTTTTGCAAATTAGGAGGTCACCTAGTGGCCATGGAGGGGGGCGGGCATTCCGGGAAAGGATACAGGATGTAATCAAAGAAACAATACCTCTTGTTCATAGTTCCCGGTTCATAAACTTCTTAGAATTGTTCCTGTCTCTGTGTACATTTTCTTGGGGTGAGGGAGAGTATCCCAGATTCTCAAGGAGTCAGGACCCCAGTCGCTAAGAAGACCCTTCCTAGCTCTCACAGTTCATGGATTCTTGCCCTGTCTCTCACTCCGATGCTCCCTCACATCTTGGAGGCCCCTGAGTTTGCTCCTGACCAATCCTGTCCCATGAGATTCTGGAGCCTTCGCCTCCACTCCTGGACTTGGGCTCCCCATTTCCCAGTGTTGGAATGTTTCCCACCTTGCTGACTGAGAATTTAGGCAAATTGTTTGCCATTTCTAAGCCGAGGTTCCCTAATCTGCACATAGGAAGGCTAATCCCCACCCCCTAAAATTTCGAGGATTAAATAGAACACACCTGCAAATCGCTAACCACAATTTGTGGCCTATAGTAAAAGTTCAGTAGGTGGTGATTTCAACTTGTCAGCTCCTGATGTCCTCTTCCTCTCGTGCTGGGAGCATAGGTCTCCCTGAGCAGAAAATCGGGTCTGCGGGGTTCCCGGAACCAATTAGTCTTTGCTGTCACTTAATCCTTGTGGCGCTTCCGCAATCGGAGCCCACATAGGGGCAGAGGTCGTATAAACCTGCTTAAGGGGCCCCGACCCACACAGGCTGCAGGATGGAGCGGAGCTCGGGAGCCAAGCTGCTGCTGCTGTGGGCCCTGTGCTGCCGACATGCCCCAGCAGCTGGCTTCAGCGGCTACACCAGAGTCATCGAGGTGACCAACGGGGGCCCCTGGGGCGACTGGGCCTGGTCCGAGATGTGTCCGGTTGGATTTTTCACCACTGGGTTCTCCATCAAGGTGAGGGCTCAGACCTAGGTTTCCAAGAGGGCGGAGATGCTTGAGACCCCAGAAAAGAATGTGTCCTCTGCTTCTTTTTCATTCTTAAAGGAATGATTTCATATTTTTAAATGTGCTTATTAAAAATATACAGTTCTACATGCTAGAGGCTTTAACCTCCCAATTTTATTCTTAAGACACCAACTAATTCCAGAAATAAAAATGAAAAAGAATGCATTCGATGTTTATTTAATGTATTATTGTTTTTAAATTCTCACCTGAGGATATTTTTCCCATTGATTTTTTAGGGAGAGTGGGAGGAAGGAGGGGAGGGAGGGGAGGCAGGGAGAGCGATGTTAGAGAGACACATGGATTGGGTGTCTCCCGCTGGAGCCCCTGCTGGGGATCGAACCTGCAACCGGGGTACATACCCCTGACCAGGAACTGAACCCCCGACCCTTCTATCCGTGGGCCGAGGCTCTAACCGCAGAGGCAAACCGGCCAGAGCCAACGTTTATTTATAAAAATACTACTACTAATAACCTAGAGAATGGCAGGCTGACTCGGCTTTGCTCTTGTCGCGACCCAGGTGGAGCCCCCGCAAGGCATCCCCGGAGACGACACGGCCCTGAACGGGATCCGGCTGCACTGCTCCGGCGGGGGTTCGGGGCGCAGCACGGTCGTGGTGGAGTCGCAGTTTGGGAGGTGAGGGGCAGGGGCGGGTGATCCCCTAGGGTGAGGGGGTGCCTCCCACCCAGTTCAAACCCCTCCCGGCCGGCGGGCCGTTAGGCCCGGGAGGGAGGTGGTAGACCTGCGCCCCGCACCTCCCTGGAGGTCCAGCGGTTAGACCCGACCCACGGCGGTCAGGCCGCACCGGGCTGGGTCAGGCTGGAGGCGGGTGGGGGCGCCCTCGAGCCCGCGAGCCTCCCCTTCCCTCGTAGGTGGGGCGAGTGGAGCGAGCCGCAGTGGTGTCCCGGTGGCGGCTTCCTCGTGGCCTTCTCGCTTCGCGTGGAGGCACCCACGACCCTTGGGGACAACACGGCTGCGAACAACGTGCGTTTCCGCTGCTCCGATGGCACGGAGCTGGAGGGGCCCGGCCTGGCCTGGGGAGACTTTGGAAACTGGAGTGAGCCCTGTCCTAAAGGCATATGCGGCTTGCAGATCAAGATCGAGCCGCCCAGAGGCCTCCTCGATGACACGTCGGTGAACGACGTGCGTTTCTTCTGCTGCTTCAGTTGAAGCCTCTGTGACCCTCTCCCTGTCCCGCCTGCGGCTTGTCCCACCTCCCGCTATTAAAGCTTCCCCGCCTCGGCTTTGGTCTCACTCGTTTTAAGGGTAGGAAACTGAGTCTCTTTGTCTTCCTCCTAACGTAGCACTGGTCTCAGGAGTCCATGGGAGGCTCCTGAAAGTTAGGGACGCAAACATAGTCTGGAAAAACGCATTCAAACACAATTTCACATACACGTTAAGGAAGTCCCTGGCTTTCTGAGGGCGTCTGCAGACTCATTAAAAGCCCAGGTTGTTTCTTTCCGAGCCACCAGTTACCACCAGATTAAGAAACTTCTACCAAATTAGGAGGTGACGTTACACCTTCAGGCTTCATTTTCTAGGGCATAATTGGTTAATGTGGCTTTTCCATAGTTGCCTCCCCCTCAACTACAAAACTCCTTTCTATGTACTAATTCCCATTTAGGATCTTCGTCCTTGAAGTTCTCTCTTCCCGGAATCACCATGCTATGCAGATGGATAGCCCATCAGCAGATTCCCGCTCCAATTTCACTTCCTCAGACTTCATCTTATTTTAAAAAGACCCTCCATCAGTCAATATCCCATTATCAACGTGTGTGTGTGTGTGTTTTTTTTAATCTTCACCTGAGGATATGTTTTACTGATTTTAGAGAGAGGGGAAGAGAGAGAGAGAGAGAGAGAGAGATCTACCAGTTGGTTGTCTGCCTCTGGTACTCGCCCCCAATGAGGACCGAACCGGAAACCTAGGTAGGTGCTCTGACCGAGAATCCAACCCGGGACCTTATGGTGCGTAGGAAGGTGTGCCAACCAACTGACCCACACCATCCGGGCCTCAACATGTTTTTAAAAAGTGCGTATCACCAGTTGATCTCTTTTAAAGACTGCCCATCTACCCCCCCTGGAATGTTAAATTATCTGAGAGCACAGAACTTGCCTGTCTTGTTAACTAAGGTGTTCCCAGGGCACACTAATAGCTCAGTAACTATTTGCTGCCCTGGCCAGTGTGGCTCGCTTGGTTGGAGCATCGTCCTGTACACCAAAAGGTGACGATTTGACTCCGGGTTGGAGTGCATATCCAGGTTGCAGGTGGATCCCTGGTTGGGGCTCATGGGAGAGGCAACTAGTCAATGTCTCTCTCTCGCCAATGTTTCTTTTTTTTTCTTTTCTCTCTCTCCAATCAGTTTTTAAAAGATAAATAAAATTAAGCTCATGCTTTAAAAAAATAACTATTTGCCAAAAAAATAAGCAGGGTACAGGGGTTCCACACAGGAAAGCCCCAAGCCCCAGCGTATCTGGAGGCCTTCGGACACCCCTGGCATGGGGCACAATCTGAGGAGACATGCAGGAGAGCTCAAAGCAGTTTATTCCAGGGCCGGGGCAGGCGCGTGGGCATTCAGCAGCGAGCAGGCAGGCGGCGGAGCTTCAGCGAGGGGCGCCCTGCGCAAAACAGAAGGTGAGAGCGCAGCCGGGGAGCGAGCAGGCTCCCTCTAAAGCTCCCGGGCACGCCGCCCCACCTTCTTCCTGCAGTCGCCGCAGACGACGCCAAAGGTGGCGTTCACCACCTGCACCCCGCACAGCAGGAGCTCCAGGCACGAGGCGGCCACCAGCAGCGAGAAGAGCGTCACATTCCAGCAGACCACCTTAGGCGGGCTGTCGCACAAGCTCCAGAGGGTATGGTTGAGCAAGTAAGAGCCTCTGTGAGCCGGACAAGGTCACGAGAGCGACAGAGGTCACCGCGGAGAGCCCCGCTCCGGGTCCCCGTGCCGAGCGCACGCCCACGGGGATTCGCAAAGGGCTCGTTTGGCCCACGTGGAGGCAGCTCTCCTGGAGGCGAGGCCTGCCCGAGGCTCCCGGGTCCACGTGGGGAGAGGGGCGCGGGCTGGGGCGGGGAGGGGCGCGGGCTGGGGCGGGGAGGGGCGCGGGCTGGGGCGGGGAGGGGCGCGGGCTGGGGCGGGGAGGGGCGCGGGATGGGATGGGGAGGGGCGCCAACAGGCTAAGCCTTACGAGGTCTCTTGGAAGTGGTAGCCCCACGAGCCGTCCATGAGGCATTTGGGTCCAATTCGGAGCCCGGTTCCCGATACTGAGAGACAGTAGAGGGCACCAAGGACCCCTAACGCCGAGGAGAAGACCGAGCGCAGCATCTGCACGCGGAGTGGAAGGAGAGGTGGCGGGGCCGCCCTTTCCCACGTCGCGAGCCGGCCGCGCCTGGCTCCGCCCCCGCCCCTACCTTACCGCGCTCTTCCCGAGTCACGATAAAAATACACTTTCCGTCGAACCCGCTGCTTGGAGCTAGGCTAACCCTAAGAGCCGGCGGCTGCGGGGGCTCATGGGGGTTGTAGTCCCCTCTGGTCAGGCCCACTGAGGCCTAAGATTGGTGGAGCGGGGGTGGGGGTAGAGGTGATCCTGGGACTCCGCAGAGGTGCTTCTGTCGCTAGGAGGAGGGGCTGTGGCTTTAGGTGGGCTCTCCTTAGACCTGCTCAAAGACCGGCCCTGAATCACGTCTTAATTTGGACCTTACCCTGCAGCGATTTCCACAGCAGCCTGCCCCGCAGCAGCCCTTGCCCCCTGCCCGAACGGCTGCAATTCCCGGACACAGTACCTAGGGAACAAGAGTCAGTGCCACAGCGAGTCCCTCCAGATCCTAAGACCTTGCATCAGCGCTTACCTCCTCCCCGGACCTGCCTGGGAGGTCCTCAGCCCTTTGGACTGTAGGAAGACCTTATCTGTACTTCTCCTGGAGCACTTTCAGGCCCCATCTTAATTTATCAATATTTATGTGCCTACTTATCTCGGTCCAGATTGTAGCCTCCAGGAAGGTAGGGCTTAATATCATATTCCCAATAAATGTTGGCACATGTCCGGTGCCCAACCGAATGGGACTCAGGAGGCCTGGGTTTAATGCCAACCCCTGTGCACTGCGCACCCCATGAACTGATTCATCTCTCAGAATCTCAGTTTTGTCCTCTGTAAAGTGGGTTTGCAGGACCTACCTCACAGGGCTGATCTCATGATTTGATGAAATAACAGGTTAACTTGATGTCAAGACTAGCTCAGAGTAAATGCTCAATAACTATACATTCCCTCAACAGCAGGAGACCTTCTTGTCTCCATCAGTGGAGATATCCTCCAGGTCACCCAGGCTGGAAACTTGAATCCTTTACACCCAGCCAGACCTCAAGTCCTCGCAACTTTTCCTTCAGTGGCTCTTGAATCTGTCCCTTCATTTTCCTCACAGTCAATCCTCATCACCTCCCATGAGGATGAGGTTTTCAACCTCCCTACTCGATTTCTGTATCTCCTGCCCCAGGCCACCCCACACTCCCTTCTACATGTCACCACCCAGATTAATCTTAATTTTCACTAGTCTTTTGTATGTTCACATCCTTAGTGTCTCCTCAAAGAGTAGCCCATCAAAACTCAATGCTGGCAAGGCATTCCAGACTCCTCACTTTGGCTCCGGCCTTATCTTGTCACACCATGCCAAGTTCTTTGCACGTCTCTCATCTCTGGAATTCCACAGCTGCCTTGATCTTTGCTTACCAGTGAAACTTATCTGGCCCACATCACACAAAGCAGCATTTTGTTCTTCCCTAGGGGAGGGGCTAAGAGTTTTAATTCTGTTATATCACCCACAGCAAACTCACAGAAGCACCTGCAGAGTTGACCCGGCTTTTCACCAGACACTCTCCCTTCCCCCATGTTTCATGGCAGGTCTAGGGCCAGTTTTTTAGACTTTTGTTGTTGTTTTAATCTTCACCCAAGGATATTGTTTCCAGAGACAGAAAGAGAAAGAAACATCAATGTGAGAGAGACATTAAAATTCATTGCCTCCCGCACATCGATTGGTTGCCTCCCTGCACGGCCCAACCAGGGCGGGGATGGAACCTGCAACCCAGGTACTTGCCCTTGACCAGGAATTGAGCCTGCTACCCTTTGGTGTGAGGGCCGACGCTCTAACCACTGAGCCATGCCGGCCAGGGCTCTAGGGCCAGTTTTGACCCTCTGGCTTAGCTCTCAGATTAAGTCACTTACTGGGAAGCTCCTGGATCCAAAGACATCTAGAACTGCCTTTTTGATTTACCAATTTTGAATAACCTACCTGAGATTTTTACTTTTTCAGTCAAAGTGTTTCTTTTTGTTATCTGAGCTTCTCTGTCTCACTCTCTGATGTACTCATCTTAATGAAAAGTGATGGGTAATTGTAAACGTAGGAGGAAACACTGAGTTTACAGCTCAAATCTGCTTACTTTTCTCCATCTCTGTGGCCACTGCCTGCTTCAAGCTACTATCATCTCTCCTGGACAACTGCAGTTTCTTTCATCTGGTCTTTCTGCATCCACTGTTGACCTCCTACTATCCATTCTCTGCCTAGCTGCCAGAGGGATCTTCCTTTTTTTTTTAAAGAATAATTTATTGATTTTTTTTTTTTTTTTTTTGGAGAGAGGAAAGGAAAGGGAGGAAGAGAGAGAGAGGGAGAGAAACATCAATGTGAGAGTGCAACACCAATTGGCTGTCTCCTGCATGCCCTCTACAGGGGATCGAGCCTGAAACCTGGGCATGTGCCCTTGATGGGAAATTGAACCTGCAGCCTCCTGGTGCACTGGATGACGCCCAACCAACTGAGCTACACTGGCCAGGGCCACAAGGATCTTCTTAAGTACAATAGGGTATCGAGCAACCAGAACTCTAATACTTTGCTAATAGAAATGGATTTGGTTTAAGAGCTTCAGAAAACTCTTTGGTAGTATCTAGTAGCATTGAATATTTGCACACCTTAAGAACAAGCAGTTTTACTCCTAGGTATACATTTAACAGAAATGCAAGCATTTATTTACCTAAAGACATTTGCAGGTATCTTTATGGCAGCATTATTTGTAATAAATCCAAGTGGGAACTATCCAAATGTTCATCAACAGTAGACTGTTTAAATAAATTGTGGTATATTCACACAATGGAGTACTTAAGAAATAATAAACTACAAATACATGTAATAATATGGATGAACCTCACAAACATAATGTTGAGCTCAAGAAGCCAGACACAAAAATGTCCATACTGTATGGGTCCATTTATATAAAGTGCCATACAGGCAAAACTAATCTATGGGGTAGAAGCCAGGATAGTTGGGACTCTTGTCAGTGGCAGGTAGTGCCTGGTGGGAGGCACACCTGGGATTTTGGTAATGACCTGTTTTTTGATCTGAGTGCAGAGTATGTGGGTGTGTTCATTTTGTAAAAATTCACTGAGCTCTACACTAAGGATCTGGGCATTTGTCTGTATGACTTAATAGTTCAAAAACAAGCTTAAAAAGTTCAAAAAAGTAACAAGTCCTTCAAAAGTTCCCTGTTGTACTTATAATAAAATTCAGATATTTCCTGTGACTTTCAAGAGCATACAAGCTCTAACCTCTGCCTACCCAAGATCTCATCTCATTAAACCTCAGCTGCACTGGCCACCTATCCAGTCCTCAGATATGTGAGCCCATTCCTGCCTCAGGCTTTGTACTGGTCAGTCACCCTGTCTGCAATCCTGTTTCTTTTTGGGGTGGTGGTGGTCTTAGTTCAGACATCACCTCATTGATGCCTTCCTTGAAAACACTATAAGAAGTGGCCTCCAATCTTGCCCTAGGAGCTCTCTATTGACAGGACCCTGCTTTGTTTTCTTGATAATACCTACTCCTATCTGAAGTCATCTTGCTCATTTATTTACTTTGTTCGAGTGCCTCTTAAGTGCCTAGCACTGGCCTAGGCACCTGGCACACAGAACTCAGGGTAATGTAATATACCTAATGTGATGAGGCTTATATTCTTGCTTCTGTGATACTGTGTGTCTCCCTAGTGGGAACACCAGCTTCAGGGAGAGCAGGGACCTTGCCTGTGTCCTCATGGCACAGCACAGACCAGGTAAACAGATTTGAAAAAGCCTTCTCAAGAGTGGCTCAGGGCATGGAGGTGGGAGTAAGACAGCTGGGAATGAGCATGTCGAGAGGGAGTCCTCAGGGATCTCCCCTGAAGCAGGCTGGTTAGGTTGTGGGGAGGTTGGGGTGGTTTAAGCTGAGTGAGTGTGTAGGTCTGGGAGGAGTGTGACACCTCAGGGAGAGTTGAGGTCAGAGGGATGGAGTAGAGTCCAACAGCCATGAATCCATGTGGGAGGGGGAGTGGGAGAAAAGACCCCAGAGGTTTAGAGGAGATTGTTGGATAAAGGAGACAAGACAGACCTATGAAAGGGATAAAGGGGAGACCTCTCCCAGAGAATTTTATCAGTCAACTATCCTGAGAAGTGTGGAACAGTGCTGGGTAGATCTCTTGTCTGCATCCTATGAAGATGTTCAGCTAGCTTGATCTTCCAAAGTTCCTCTAAATGGAGAGGCAGTTGGAGAATGAGAGTTTGAAAGTCCAGGGAATCTGTGTCTCCCAGTCTCCTACTTTTCCTGACAGATTCTAGTCTCCAGGAAGACATGGGGGCACCTTCTCCATCACCCTGACCTAGGTTTGAGTTTATCCTTAGCTCCGAGCACAGAGGGGGCATCCAGAAATGTGGGCTGAGAGTGAAGAGACTTGGAGGTCGGGGAGGGTGACAGCAAGCTGAGAGGTAGGATGCTGATCTGTGACATTGCACCCTGGCTCCAGACACTGGGAAAGCAGCACCCTCCCCATGCCCACTATTATCTTGCCCTGATAACCTCCCACACAACCAGCTGCTCCTTTTGCCTCAACCTTTGTAGTGAGGTGTTCCCAGCATCTGCTCAGCGGTGGAGGTGGGGAGGGGCAGGTAGGACAAACTCCCTCCCCAGAAGGGGAGCTGCTTAGAGCAGTGAGGCTCCCTTCCTTGTTGTTCCCCTCAGACATTCAGCTCAGGACCCTGGGGCCCCTCCACCACCTCTATACACAGTGCTCAGTGTTTGGGAGCAGATTCAGAGTGCTCCAGGTTTCCACCACACCAATGCCATCCCTTCCCAGGCAGCCATCCTGTTTCCTCTCTCCCTCTTCTTCCTGTTCAGAGCCCCCTAGGGTGGCCCCCAGCCCCCAGTCCTGTGCGCCCTCAATAGCCGCCTCACCATCAGGCCCCCGCCGATGAAGCCGCCCATTAACCAGACTTGCAAGCTGAGTTGCCCGGTCCAAGTGGTTTCCCCATTAGGCACCAGCAGGAGGGCGTTGGCCACGATGCAGACCAGCGAGAGGGCGATGAGGGAGAGCCCCACGAAGCGGGCACACTCTCCTGTGCACATGGCGAGGTGGTTGGAAAGGACAGGCGGCGAGTGAAAGTGAGCCCGGAGGCCCGGTGGACAGGAAAACAAGCCTGGAGCAAGGAGCAAAGGTCGAGGAAGAGGTGTGGCAGAAACTAGACAGGGAAGATCGTGATAAGGGAGAGAAGCAGGAGTCAGAGGCAAAAAGGAGGCGGAGGTGGAGGGGAGGTGGACGGGCTGCTGTTTTGAGGTGAAGGGGAAGCTTGACGCAGAGGAAGTGGCCTGGGGTCAGCGCGTTCTTCCTCTTTTTTCTGTACACACCTCTTCTGGGCCCCTCTGCTGTGACTTAGTCAAGCCCCTTAATTTCTCTAAGTCTCAGTTGCCTTTTCTGTATCAAGGGTATAGTGGGACACGGCTCGTGGGCTGGTTGTAAGGGTTAAATGAGACAACGTGAGAAGTACTTTGCAAAATAGAACGTACCAAGCAGCTGTATGGTGGCCCCATCATTTCTATTAGTGCCTCAGGGAGATTTCCTTCTGGAAAGAAACTAAGAAGATGGTAGTGGACACTCGCTGTTCTTTCATTTCTTCTCCATATTTGTTTATGAAACCCTCCTGTTGAAGCCACCCCCTGTCTCTCGGCATGGGCTCCCCATTAAAGCCTGAGTATTAGAGCATTTCAGCCCCAGCCTCAGTGCTTGACTTAGCCATGGCCACGGGACTCAAGCCAGTCCCCTGAGAATCACTTTCTGTTTTCTGTTGTTGGCGACCTGAGGTCAAAGAAGTTCTGTTTTTGTTGGGATGCTGACGTGGCTGGTGGTATACTGCCTGTTGGAGAATGAAGTCAGTCCAGATGAAAGGACTTTCAGAGGCTGGGAAGACATTAGGTCTTGATGACACTAGGTCATTTGAACGTGCAGGTTGAGCTATGTCTGAAGCCCAGTCATCCCTTGGAAAGCTCTGATTATGTGCATCACTTGGAGCTGTGTTTCTGTCAACTACGTAGAGTCTGTTTTGATACAGAGATGAATTCATTAAGCCCTTGCTGTGGACAGGGCCTTGTTCTGGAGACTGCAGGGATTCAGAGTCGTATGCATGAGATTCAGATATGGGCCTTGGGAGCAAAAAAGGAGAGTGAAGGCCCGAGCAGGATGTGGTAGAGACGTGGAAGAGACCAGGGTGGCAGGAAGTGCTGCAGGACTTCAGAAGGCACGCGAGGAGAATGTCACGCGGAAAGTGGTATCCAGCCGGTGGCCTCTGCTGTAGCTTGTCCCAGCCGCCCACTCAAACCGCTTAAAAGATATAAAAAAATGGGGAAAGCTCACCTCTCAAAATGAATGCCAGAATCTTAGAGGAATTTTTACTATTTATGAGACAGAGGAGCTACTATTTATGAATCAGAGGATACCTAAAAAAAGAAAATACTTTGAACCTCTCCCAACTGTCTGCCTCGGATTCAGACAGTTACTGTGATAACTGATATTTTGTTTTGCTTTTGTTGTATTGTTTAATGTTTAAAAATTTTTCTACGCTGCTTTCGGATGTCCCTTTTCATTAAATTTTTTGCCTCTTATCATGAGTTGTTATCTTATTTATTTATTTTTTACACTCTTGTGTTTTAGATGGCATATTTTAAATTCTGGTAGTGGTTACCTGTAAGTGTTGCAAAAGCATCCTTTAACTTGTTACCCTGCCTCTCTCTGAGAAGCCTCAGACTGTTCTTATCCCTGTAACCTCCTGTGAGTGGGTCTATACAGATGGTTTTTCATGCTAGTTAGCTTTATAGCTATGGCTATATGTGATCCTGTGGTAGAAATTGAACTATTTGCTCCAGTTCTTCTATCCTCCATGCTCTTTGCTGTGACATTTGATTGTCCCTCCCACTAGAGAGAGACTATACCTCCTGCCATATGGACACGATGAAATGTGGGCAAAAGTGACAATATCCTAGTTCTGAGCTTAGGCCTTAAGCAGCATTGTGTGTTGCTACTGGACATCTTGTGCCCCATCACTGCCACGGGAAGAACATGCCCAAGTTAACCCACCGGTAGAAAGAAGGTGTAAGATACAAGGAATAGGCCCAGATCAGATCCCAGCCTATGTCAGCTGACCTCCAACCAACCCGTACATGTATGAGTGAAATAAATGCTCATATTTGTATGTCACTAAGACTTTGTGGGGGTTTTTGTTCCATCACAATAGCTGACTGACACAGACCCCATTGTCTAGGCTACAGATGGTTGTTCCAGGAAGCAGTAGCTAACCCATAGCCAGAGACCTATGAGGTAGCTCGAGGCAAGAGCTCTGCCCAGAACTCATCATTAAGAGTTACCCCACTTAATGATGACTGATCAGCAAATGTGATCTTTATTCTTGGGAAACTTGACTGTGAGACAGCCTGAGAGAGTTATCAAAGGGAAGAGTGACCACAGCCTGAGAGAAATATGAAAGCAGGGAGTGGGCAAAAGTCAAGGGGCAATTAAAACCATGAATAAACAGAAGGCACAAGGAAGGGAGCTGTGTAGAGAGCAGTGAAACTGTGCAGGAGGAAGAATCACAAGAGCTGAGGAGCACAAGTGGAGAATTTGGATGCTGGGTGAGGCGGATGACCAGGTTTTGCTGAGTCAGCAGAAGTAACATTGAACCTGGAGAAGGGATTCAGACATCGTTCCGAGTGGGGCCAAGAGCAAGCCACACATTTGTCCACAAGTCCATCGATCTTGAGTCTGAGAGACTGTACTGCTTTTCAAGATAAGTAAGGAGAAAAAAAAGTTGTATGTGTGGGGTGAGCCACAGGGATTCATGATATTACATTTTTTACAGTTCTCTATGCATGAAATAATGTTAATAATGTTATAAACATAATAGGGATTCTAAAAAACTTCTGAAAACAAGCTGAAGGGACACACCATCCTGAAGACTGAAAGAAAGAAAAGAGCTCAACAAATATTTACTGTAGGATTATGAAGGGAGTTTTCAGGAAGGTTTTCATAGAACTCTCCTGGAAGTAGGAGCAGAGTACTTTTTAAAAAAATGTTTTTATTGATTCAAGAGAGAGAGGAAGGGATAGAGAAATAGCCTCCCTTATTGGGGATCAAGCCCAAAACCCACGCCCTGGCCAGGAACTGAACCAGCCACCTTTTGGTTTATGGGTTGATGCTCAAACACTGAGCCAGGCTGGCCAAGCAGGAACAGAGTGCTTTTAAGAAAAAAAAGGCTGCCCTGGCTGGCGTGCTCAGTGGTTAGAGCATCGGCCCTTTCACCAAACGGTGGTGGGTTCGATTCCCGGTCAAGGACATATACCTTGGTTGCAGGTTTGATCCCTGGCCCGGTCAGGGCGTGTGCAGGAGGCAACCAATTGATGTGTCTCTTTCACATCGATGTTTCTCTCTCTCTCCACCTCGCTCCCTTCCACTCTCTCTAAAAAAAAAAATCAATGGAAAAAATATCCTTGGGTGAGGATTAACAACAACAAAAAACAATAAAAGGGACCAAGAGAAGGTCAGTATGATTAGGATGGGGGAGAGGGATCCAAGATGAGGACAGAAGGGTAGGCAGGAGTTTAGAAGACTTTGGGGGGTTTTAAGCAAAGGAGTGACATAATTTTATTTATCTTTTAAAAGACTGTTTTGGGCCTGGATGGCGTAGCTCAGCAGTTGTGCATCAACCTGTGGTCCAGGAGATCGCGGTTCGATTCCCAGTCAGGGCACATGCCTGGATTGAGGGCTCGATTCCCAGCAGGGGGCGTGCAGGAGGCAGCTGATCAATGACTCTCATCATTGATGTTTCTCTCTCTCTCCCTCTCTCTCCCTTCCTCTTTCTGAAATCAATAAAGATGTATTTTAAAAAAAAGAAAAGAAAAAAGAAAAAAAGAGATTGTTTTAGTGGTGTCCAGGGAATGAACTGTAGAGGGGAAGGGTGGAAGCAGGGACACCAGGTGCTGGGGGCTATCACAGTGGTACAGGTGAGAAATGATGTAGGTGTGGAGCACGGGGATGGGTATGGAGGGCAGTGGGTTACTGATGGATTGAGTGTGGAGGTAATGGAAAGAAAGAAGGAAACCGAAGATGGTTTCTAAACCTCTAGCTGGGGCAAATGAATGAATAGTGGTTTTGTCTCCTTAATTGGGGATGTCAAAATCATGGAAGTGAAAGGTATGAAGGGAGATCTGGGAATAAGAGTGATGCTTTTCAGAGGACCCAATTGAGGATGTTTTATAGTGTAATCTGGGGTGGAGGTTGAATGCTCTCTTAGCATGGTAAGGCCAGAGTTATCAGCTCCTGAGAAGTAAGGTCCAAAGGAGGACCAGATGGAGTCTTTAGAAGGGAGATAATCCTCAGATGGTGAAGAGTGTTTGAATTCAGATCTTTCAGTAGAAAGCTTGTGAATAGAGCCCCTCTCCTCTTCCCTCTCACTTCTGAGACACCTGGAGACCATAGGACTGGAGCTCACTGTCAGTTCACCTTCCACTATGTTTGTGGTGACTGGACACTGAGATACCAGGGGGAGAAATGCATCTGACTGCAATATTTGCAAGGCCCAAGAAAGTATTCTTTCCATAGGCAGGAAGGGATTGTGTTTCCTGAGCAAAGGGCACCAACTCAGCGGAAATTAGGAGAGAATTGTAGAAAGAGGCGGGGTATTAGGAATGAGGAGCCATCTGTGAGTATGGGCAAGGAACGAAGTTGCTAGGGTAGGAGCTCCATGCCCAGTGTCTCTCTCCTCATTACCCCCAGGAGGAGATATCTAAACATTGCAGTCAAGACTCCTTAACTCCTGCCCTAGCCTGTGTGACTCGGTTGGAGGTTGTCCCATGCACTGAAGGGTTGCCTGTTTGATTCCTGGTCAGGGGACATGCCTGGGTTTGGGGCTTAATCCCAGGTAGGGGTAATGCAGGAGGCAGCCAATTGATGTTTTGCTCTAACATCGATGCTTCTCTTTTTCTCCCCCTCTCCCTTCCTCTCTAAAAAAAATCAATAAAAAGTCTTAAAAAAAAAAAAAAGACTGCCTAACTCCTTGTTAATGTAGTGTATACTCATTTCAGAGGTCTTAGAAAGGAGGAGTCCTGAGCAGGGGAGATCACTTACTCTCTGCTAAATGTCATCTAAGAGGTGTCAGTCACCATATCCTCATCAGGAACCGCCGAGTGGCAGGAAAGAGCCGCCAGCAGATGGCAGCCCAGCACGAAACACACGATGCTCTGTCTTCTCTGTTGGTTCCTCTCTGGAGGGTCATGAGAAACACTGTAAAATGAGAGGGGCTTGCACAGGGTCCCTTTTTCTTTGAGTTATTTTGGGAAATGTACTAGTTTGCTAGAGCTGTTGTAACAAAGCACCATGTGCTGGGTGGCTTAAACAACAGAAATTGATTCTCAGAGTTCTGGAGGCCTGAGGTCAGTCAGGATGTCAGCAGGGTTGGTTACTTTGGCTTGTAGATAGCATTCTTCTTCCTGTGTCTTCATGTGATCTTCTCTCCATGTCTGTGTCCAGATTTCCTCTTTTTATAAGGACATCGTTCATTTTGAATGAGGGCCTACTGCAAGGAACTCATTTTAACTTATTTAAAAAACCTCTCTCTAAATACAATCACATTGGGAGTTAGGACTTCAAAATATGAATTTTGGGGAGCTGCATGAGCTGATAAAGGCTAGATCTCCCTTACAATCATAGGGCAGATTAGAACTGTGATCATCTATATTTGTAACCCCTGATTTAATCAACCTTATCTAAGGCGAGAAGGAAAAGGATATGCTTAACTTCTTCATTTAATTGGAGAGCCATAGCATGTTATTTCACTCTTGACCCCCAAGTCAAGAAATACAAGTTAAGGATACTTTTGAAAATCTTAAAGGAAAAAAGAGAAATAAAAAATAGGCTCTATGCCTTTCAAATCACCAGAAAAGATAAAATGGAAGAAAATTTAATGCACATAGCAGAAGATAAAGCATCAAGGAAGTATAAAATAAGATGATTATACCAAATATATGGCTTCAAACAATTCATGTAAATATTTTAAACTTCTCTATGAAAAAGTTAATGTTTTCAAATCGAGCTAATCAGCAAAATTCTATTAACAGTGATTGCCTCGGAGGAGGGGAATGTAGTGATGGGAGAAAAGAGAGGAGGGAAATTACTTTTCGCTTTTGTGAAAAGTATTTTTGTACCTTTCGAGTTTTATTATTATGTGTTGCTTATCCAAAAGAAATAAATGCATAATAAAAGTAAACCATATAGCCCTGACCTGTGTGGCTAAGTGGTTAGAGCATTGGCCTGTGCACCAAAGGGTCTCAGGTTTGATTCCCGGTCAAGGGCACATACCTGGGTTGCAGGTTCGATCCCAGGTCCCGGTCGGGGCATGTGCAGGATGCAACCAATCCATATGTCTCTCTCATATTGGTGTTTCTCTCTGGCTCTCTTCCCCCTACCCTCCCTCCCTTCCAGTCTCTCTAAAAATCAACGGAAAAAGTATCCTTGGGCAAGGATTAACAACAACACAAAAGTAAAACTTATCATATTGCATAGTTAGCGTTTTGTTCAATGGTCACTTTATACTGATATGGGGTATTTTTACAATGGTTATGTAATAGCCATAAAACCTTCAGGCACTAACTCATAGTGCATTAAAAGACATAAAGCCAAAATAGTTAGAACACACTGGGAAACTTTCAGAAATATAATAGTAGTGGGAAATTGTAATATAATTCACTAGTCTTTGGCAGATGCAGTAAGAAAAAATATACAAAGGTATCAAGAATCTAAATAATAATAAGGTTGATTGGTTAACTCGCCACTCATTCAACAAATATTTATTGAGTGTCTGTGATGTGTGCTAAGTCCTTTACTGGATAGCAGGAATACAGCAGTGAACATAGATAGTCTCCATCCTAGAGCTTGCATTCAAATGATATTTATTGAACTTTGTTTCTTCTAGATGGAGAACACACCTTTTCAGTGCCAATAAAAATGTACAAATATTGATCTATTAGGCTCTGAAAGAAATTACCTTCAGGCACTAACTCAAATTCCCCAAACCTGAAATTATACTGGCCACATTCTCTGACCACAATATAATAAACCGGAACTTTACAAATGTTTAAGCAACTTCTTAAAACCCCCAGAGCCTGGCTGGGTGTGGCTCAGAGGTTGAGCGTTGGCCTAGGATCCAGGCGATCGGGGTTCGATTCCCGGTCAGGGCACATGCCCGGGTTGCGGGCTCAATCCCCAGTCAGGAGTGTGCAGGAGGCAGTCGATCAATGACCCTCTCTCATCATTGATGTCTCTCTCTCTCTCCCTCTCCCTTCCTCTCTCTGAAATCAATGGAGATATGTTTAAAACACACACATACACACAAAAAGCCAGAATAGTCCTAAATAATTCTTTGATCAACAAGAACATCCAAATTTCGAACACAGACTTTTGTAAACAGACAATGAGAACGTATCTTGGCAAAACTTGAAGAATGGGCACAAATAACACCAGATTATTAAGCAGTTATGATTAGCCAGGCTTGATGCTAGAGGCTTATCCTACCTTACCTTATATAATTCTCCCAACAGCCATAGCATAGCGCCCCAGTTGTAAAGCAGGCACTCAGTAAATAACTGCTGGATGAGTTTACGACGCCCAGAGAGATTAAGTAACTTGCCTAAGACCACCCAGCTGAAACTAGTCCAGCTGGGACTTGTCAGATTCTAATTCTTGTGCTTGTAAATGCTGTGCAGTTGCTCAACACGACTGATGAAATATGAAGAGGGGAAGAGCTAATGACTTAAGCCAGCTTTAGACAAAATCAATTTCCCAAGGCTTTTTGCATATCTGCTTGTTATTTCTCTCTTTCTTCACTCTCTCCTTCTTTTCTTTCTTTCATGCAACAAAATATTTATTGAGCTACACCAGGTGTTGTTCAACATGCTGGGATTCAGTTGGGGAAGGAGACAAGAAACAAGTAAACAAATAAATATACAACTTTAGGTAGTAATCAATGTTAGGACGAAAAAGAAAAGTTAAGGAGCCAGACTAATGGGTATTGAGGACTCTCTTAGTTAGGGAGGTCAGGGAAGGTCTCTCTGGGGCAGTGACATTCAGGAAGGAAGGAAGATCTGGGAGAAGACTGTGAGGGAATGAGCTTGGCCCACTGTAGGCACACAGAGAATGGCTGGGTGGTGGAGCTTGGTGAGTGAGAGGAAAAGAGCTGGACAAATGATGTAGGGCTCTGACCCATGTTGGTTATGGTAAGAGTCTGAGTGCTGCCATAGACGTCATGGGGAAGCCACTGGAGAGTTTGAAACAGTGACTGACAAGATCTGATTTAGATCCTACCGTTACCGTTTGTTACGAGGAGAATGGATTGTAGAAGGGCAAGACTGGACGTTGAGAGACCGATAAGGAGGTTATTGCAGCAGCCCAAGTGGGGGATAGAGGTGACCTGGACCAGTGTGGTAATGGTAGAGATGGTGAAAGTAACCAGGTTTGGGATACAGTTTAAAGATACAGCCATTGGGACCTGCTGAGGGTTTGCATGCATGGGAAGGCTGGTGCTATTAATAAACATGAGGAAGCACAGGGAAAGGCAGGGCTGTGGCGCAGCAGTGGGAAAGTGAGTGTAGCCAGAGGACAGAGGGTACAGAAGAGAAATTTGTAAGAGGAGGTGGCGCTAGAAAAAGGATCCCCTGGCACGGTGGGAGGAAAACCAGGAGGGTGTGGTGTCCTACAGGCCAAGACAGAGTTTCAAGGAGGAAGTAACAATTCCATTAAATGCTGCCGAGAGGGTGAGTGCTGTCCATGGATTTGGTATTATCTCAACAAGGGTGCTTTCCTTGGAGTGGTGGAGATGTAAAAAGGAAGGAAGGATGTCTAGACATTTGAGGAACACATTCAACATGAAAGACCCACAAACAAATAGAAGGAATTTGCAGGGAGTAGGCATCATAAGAAGCACTTGTGATAAGGCGAGTGAGTTTTTTTCTAGTTGCTTCCCTTTTCTTGATTAAATAAAAATTAAGATCACAGCTTGGCCTAGTAGCTCAGTTGGTTACAGCATTGTCCAGATACACCAAGGCTGCAGGTTTGATCCCCAATCAGGGCACATAAAAAAAGAATCAACTGCCCTGGCCAGTTTAGCTCAGTGGTTAGAGCATCCCGGTCAAGGGCATGTACGTTGGTTGCAAGGTTCCATCCAGGGCCCTGGTCAGGGCCTGTGCAGGAGGCAACCAATCAATGTGTCTCTTTCACATCAATGTTTCTCTCTCTCTCCCTTTCTCTCTCTCTCCCCCCCTTTCTCTCTCTCTCTCTCTTTTTTTCTCTCTCTTTCTCCCTCCCTCCCTTCCACTCTCTCTGAAAATCAATGGAAAAAATATCCTCGGGTGAGGATTAAAAAAAAAAAAATCAACCAATGAATGCATAAATAAACGGAACAACAAATCAATAGTTCTCTCTCTCCCCTTCCTCTCTCTCTCTTTAAAAATCAATTTAAAAAAATTAAGATCACTAGCTGAGGATGGGGATTACCATTTGAAGAGAGAGGGGATATGAAGTTGCCATCTCAGAGAGCAGGAGAGAGAATTGAGCAGGGAAACCATAAGATTTTGGGGCAGTACTAAGAGCCTACTTGTGACTTGTCATGATAAATTCCAAGTGAGATCTGTCAGCAGGGTGGTTTATCTCCAGCCATGCTTAGTAGTTCAGGGAAAGTCTCGTTGGTGAGTTCGGTTTGATCACACTTGCAGTCTTGCAAGTAAGACAGAGGGAGAAGAACAAGAGAATTAGAAGTGTATGCAAAGGAACGATTATATTAATGAACAATCAGATCTAAACTGAGTGAGGTGGGATGTGAAGACGTGAAGAGGGTGGTGGATGGACAGTGAAATGTGGACTGGTCAGCGGACTAAAGAGCTCCAAGCGGTGAAGGATTGTTGAACTGAGGGTGCTAGAGAGGGGACTGGAAAGATGCATGCTTGAAATCAGGAGACTGGCAGTGGTACCCTTACTGATAATGACGGAGTTCTAGGGTTTGGCCGTTGGAGTGTGTTGCTGAGGTGGAGTGGAGGGAAGATTATACTAGGTTGCAGCAGACAAGGAACTGAGAGGCTGGGATGTTGGGTGGGTTGTCTAGGTGGATGTCTTAGTCTACATTAATAAAATCGTGATTCATGGTAAGTACACATAAGCCAAATGCTTAAGCCTTCAGTGAAGGTAGGTGGTGGAAGATGATTGCAACGAGAATGGGTAAGGAACCCTGGCTGGGTAGCTCAGTTGGTTAGAGCATTGTCCTGATATGCCAAGGTTGTGGGTTCGACTCCTGGTAATGAGTGGTATATAGTCTGTTGGCATATGCTTTATAGAGTCTGGGATTTTGAAGGGAAGAGAAAGGTTTTGGAAGCAACAAAGGGATTAAGAAAGACACCTGCCTCACCTCAGAGTGTGTGGAGTGTGGGAGAAAAAAACAAATATCGCCTCAAAGGGTTGCCAGGGAGCAGTGGCTTCGAGGGAGAGTCACGTTTTTGTGAGAGCAAGAAGGCAAATCATCAGCTTGAGAGAAGAGGTTGATCATTTGAGGATTTTGCTGACAATAGGTTCCAGAGAGTCCAGTGAAAGGATTTGGGGCAGAGTGGGAGGAGGTAAGACATTGAACCTGAGAACAGGTAAACAGAGTCATTTGGGGATGAGTCAAGATGACAATGGATACCCTGGCAAGAGTAGACTTCTGGATGCCTGCAATTCACAGGGATGGGAGGCATCATCTTATTTTTGTGAAAGGCTGGAAGTTAGTGTTTATTGTAGTCTCTATTTTGGGATTGGTCTCTCAGGCAGTTTGCAACAACAATAATAATATTAACATCTATTGAACTATGCTGAGGACCCTTCTAAGCATTTACATTTGTTCATTTCCTTCATCCTCACAAAACCTGATGTCATTTATAGGTGGGGAACAGATACTTTCCCCAGGTCACAAAGCTACTAAGTGATTTAAACCCAGGCAGCCTGACCCCTAAGCCTTGTCTTTCTTTTTTAATTTTAAGAGTATATTTTATTTAATCTAATATATCCAAAAATGTTATCATTTCTACACGTAATCTATATAAAAAGTTATTAGTGAGACATTTTACCTTCTTTTCTTCATACTAAGTCTTTGAAATCCAGTTTGCATTTTACACTTGAGCACATCTCAAGTCAGACTCGCCGCATTTCTTGTGTTCAACAGCCACAAGTGGTGGGTGACACTGTATTCATTCATAAGCCCTGATTTTCATTCTGTTCCATTCTACCTCCCACAGTAGTGGTGAGGCGAACAGTGCTGGGATGGGGAAGTAGTGATCTTACCAGGAACTCATGAGTTCATCTTTGTGGGCCTCCCTTAAATCCCCTCATTTCAAAGAAAACTTGATGGAAGTGTTTTTGATTCTTTGCCTGGCCAGTTATCAAGGAAAAAAAGGCTTTCGTAGTATGTCTTTCTTATCAGTCCTGGGAAATTGTGTCATTTCCCTGTATAGTGTAGAGGTTAAAAGCACATATTCAGGAGCCAGATTGCCTGGGTTTGTTTCCAGGGTACTCTACTTGACCTTGGTTAGGTTATTTACTTTCCCTGTGCCTCACTTTCATCGTCTATAAAATAATTAATGATAATAATAATGATAATACCTGGCTTGTAGGTTTGTTGTGAGGATTAGAGTGACATATATACAGAGTTTAGGACACAGTCTGACACAAAGAGCATATTTACTCTTAGTACTTTCCATGCTAGGCCAAGTGATCCAATCTCAGAAGAGCATCTCCAGGGTTCTGGATCTGAATCAGCCTGCATTCAAACCAGGTTTGTCTAATCCATAACTCATGGCCTACCTCTCTGCAACTGACTGAAAATTAGACAGAAAATGCAAGTATACACAAGAACTCAGCACCACCATCAACCAACAGGATGTAATCCATACTTACAGATCACTCCACCCAACAACAGCACAATATATATTCTTTTAAGCACTCATGGAACAGGTACCAAGCTAGACCATATCCTGGGCTACAAAACAAACATCAATACATTTAAAAGAATTGAAATCATACAGAATGTGTTTCTGACCATGATGGACTCACACTAGAAATCAATAACAGAAAGTTAACAGGAAAATATCCAAATACTTGGAAACTAAACAAAATCCATGGCCTCACTAGCGTGTGGGTACTGGGGCCATTAATGGTAACAGCCTGTAGCTAGCTGGCCCCTGTCTCACCTGGGTAACGCTCCCGATACAAAAGTGACAGCTTCCAATCCTGCCAGTCATCTAAGTGCCAGGGCCATTGTTTGGGCTTCTTTGGAGTTCTCAGTGCCCCCCAAGTGCCCTATTATTGCCTCCATTTACCTCCCTCTCACAGGAAGTGGGAGGAGCCCCTTCTGTGTGTGACTTTGTTTCCTGGGACCCAGGTGTTGAGCCCATTGTGTCCTGTGGCTTTACAGTGGCTCCTTCGGCCTCTGCCCATGGTTCCTCTCTTGCAGGCCTCAGACCTGAGTCCATAAGGCTAGGTTGGGACTAGCACGCCACACAGACCAATGTCGTTCTCCTCTTCCCATGCTTCTACCCAACTACCCTCAAACTGCCTTTCTCCTTCCAGAAACTCCATGCAAAGCATCTGAGGCAAATCAACTCCCACCTACCACGCAGGCCCAGACTATCTTGGGTCCCTGTTTGGTTCCAAGTGGGACACCTTCTACTTCCTCCTTCATTTATAATGGAGAAAATTAGGAACTGCCTAAATGTTATATTACATTCATAAAGTAAACTAATATATACCACCCATGAAAAGAGACTGTCTAATGACATGAAAAGCTGTTCATAACATGCTATTTTATTTATAAAAACAGCTAGTCAGCACTATGTACAGTATGATTAAAGTTCTGTAAAAAATATGTACTTTCTAACAAAAGAGACTGTAAACACACCAAAATGGTGATCACGGTTATCTCTGGGTGTTGGGATTGAGAGTCATTTGAATTTTCTTTTTAGTGTTTTCGGTATTTTCTACATTGCCTCATTATTGCCTCCCCCCACTAATCTCCTCTCTCACGTCTGCCACCGCCACTCTATTGAATCCTCTTGTGTCCTTGTTGCGAAGTGCAGGGGACACCTGTTCACCTTGATCTTGCCTGACCTAAGCAGCATCTGACACAGCTGACCGGCCTTCCTTTGTTTCTGAGCTCCCTGGGGTTTTCCTGCTACCCTCAGGGCTTCTCCCTCTCCTGGGGGCTCCTCTTCCTCTGGCCCTCCTGACACTTTGAAATTCGCCAGGATTGGCTTTTCAAGGCCTCTTCGCACTTTCTCTAGGTGCTTTCCTCCGCTCTCCTAGTTGTGCAAGTTCCATCTCACATAGCAACTGCCCACCACCAGGAGGTCTCACAAACATCTCAAACTTAACAAGTCCTCCCCTGAATTCATTACCTTTCTCTCCCACTTCCTCCCAACTACTCTACCTCCTCTTCTTGCGTCCCCGCTGTGAGCAGATGACACTTCTTCTATCTAGTTGCTTTAGCTAGAAACCGGGAAGTCATCCTTCATCCCTTCATCTCCTTCCCTGCTCTCGTCTTGCCCCAATATCTGTTCATTGGCCACCACCTGTTATTTCTACATCTTAGCCCTGGGATCCACCTGTTTCTCTCCAACATTAAGGTTCTTGCCTATTTCTCTCCACCATAAGCTCTTGTCCGTATTACCAAAACTCCTAGCTGATCTGTCTCCTCAAGTCTTACCTCTCATAGTCCATCTTCCCCCAGTATAGCAGGAATATCTTTCTAAAATTTATGTTAGTAAATGCTGAGCGGCTATTATATCATAGGCACTGTGCTAGGGCATAGTTATAAATAAGGCAGACAAGGTCTCCCCTTTCATGGAGTTTACTTTTTAGTGTGTTGGAAGAGAGGAGGTAGTAGACACAAATAAATGAATGAGGTAAAACAATTGTACTAAGAGCTCAAAGAAAATAATGTGATAGAGAGTGATCGGGGTAAGGGAGCCTCGTTTTATTCTAAACTCCAACCACACCAAACTTCTTATAGTTTTTCAACAATGCCCCAGGCTTACTTTTGCCCCAGGGCCTTTGCACATGCTATTATTGTTTTCTCTCTTCTTTCTATTCTTTACCTGGCTAAGTTGTCTTTCAGGTCATTCATTGCTTAGATGTCATTTCTTTCAGGAAGCCCTCCTTGACTCGGTGAGGTTGTCTTAAGTGCCTCCTCTGTGTGTGTCAGAGTCTGTCACTCTTTCATCATCATACCAAACACACTGTAGTGTAATTTTTCTGTTACTTCTCTGTTTTTTTTTTTTTCCAGGCCTCCCTCCAACCTGGTGACTTTTAGATGTTTTGACCATGACCTACAGTAAAAAATATATTTTATATTGTGATGCAGCATGGATACACACATATAAACATATATTGCATACATAAGTGACAAATATTTCACAAAATATTCACTCTCACTACATGTGCTGCAAATAATATTTTATTCTATTCTATTTCATTAAAAAAAGAATGCTATTTAAGGCCCAGTACAGTGCTCTATGACCCACACTAAATCTCATAAACGTGCCTTTTGAAAATCTTGCCCTAGACCAGGGGTCATCAACCTTTTTCTGTGAAGGGCCTGTTAGTAAATATTTTCAGCTTTGCAGGCCATATGATTTCTGTCACAAGCACAATACTCAAACCCTACTGTTCGCATCATGAAAGTAGCTACAGATAATACATAAAGAAATATTTGCGGGTTTATTTCAATATACATTTATGGACATTGCAATTGGCTTTTCATATAATGTTCATATCATAAAATAGTCTTCTTTTGATTTCTTAACTTGCAGGCCATACAAAAACAGGCACAGGGGGGTTGGATTTGGCCCGAGGCCGTGGTTATGGGGCCCTGCCACAGGTGTAAATGTCATAGAGGTAGGGGCCATCATGTTTTTTCCCCCCACTGCATCTCTAAGGTCCCACACAAAGCCCCGTGTGCATTCAATCAATATTTAGTGAGTGAATTATCAAAGAGAGCAATTTGTAAATCAAACGTTTTTATTACAAACATACTGTGTGTTCATGAAAGAAAAATGAGCAGTATAGCTAAACAAAATGAAAAACAAGTCCTTAGTAATCCTGCTACTGGGCGAGGATCATGCCATTTCATTCTTTTATGCAGTGGGTGGCAGGAATTTAGCCAAAGGGAGTGGTGGAAAGTTCTATTTCCCCTCAGCCCACCAGGGACCGGAATTTCCCTTTTTTGGCTGGAGGGGACACACAAGGTTCCATGAGGTTGTAGCGGGAAACTCTCCCCTCATCCGGGGGTCAAGAAAGTCCTCCCTGATTAAGGAAGTGATTTAGGTTGGGAAGGAATTAGTTGAGCAAGAAAACAGGGAAGTTCCACAATGAGGTGTCTGGCTGGAGAAAAGCGAGGGGGTGGGTAGGAAGTGGCATGAGATCATCCCGAGGCGGTTGTCAGCGACCATGTTAAAAGGTCCTTGTCACTACCAGTTTACAGGAACTAAAGAAGATACTGAAAAAACACCCGAGGAAGTAACCAGCCAGATCCAGAATGAGGAACTTTCTCCAAGACCAATGATTCAGTTTCTCATCTGATCAGTGGCGTGAAAATTAAAAGGAAAGAAAAGGGAGGTTGGTTAGGACAGAATGGCAACTTCCAAGCTCCTTACATGTGGAGTCAGAAACTGTAGGTCCCCCATTTCAATTTTTAGTACATTTTTGCCACTGGGAGGGGGGAGAAAAAAGAAATTAAAGAGAAAAAGAAAAGGGAGGTTGGCCCTGGCCTGTTTGGCTCAGTGGTTAGAGCGTCGGCCCTCGGACTGAAGGGCCCTGGGTTCGATTTTGACCAAGGGCATGGACCTCAGTTGCAGGCTCAATCCCTGGCCCCGGTCAGGGTGCATGCGGGAGGCAACCAATCAATGTGTCTCACATCGATGTTTCTCTTTCTCTCTCTCCCTTTCACTCTCTGAAAAGCAATGGAAAAAATAACCTTGGGTGAGGGTTAAATAAAAAACGACCCAAAAACTGAAAAGAAAAGGGAGGTTGGTTTGTTACAGAATAAAAGAGACTTAAGAGACATAACAACCAAAAGCCATGTGTGGATCTTTTTTATTTCTTGATCGGAACAAACTAACTGTAAAAGGCATCTCTGAGATAAATGAAGACATTTGAATATGAACTAGATATTAAATATATTAAAGGATAATTATTAATTTTATTGGGTATGATAATGACATGGCGGTTACATTTTTAAAAAGCCCTTATTTGTTATAGATGCATATAAATGAGATTACTGATGTCTGGGGTGTGCTTTCAAACACTGGGGAAAAAACTGAAGGTGTATGATATTGCGATATAATGATAAATACATATTTGGTCTTTGTCCCAAGTTCCTGGCACTAGCACTTGTAAAACCCTTGAATTTCCTGAGTGATAGGGGTAAGAGGAGTGTCTTTTACTGTTCGTAATAAGCCCCTTTTGCTAACGAGGTGGCTCCTGATGGGCTGCTAGATAGCTTCAGGATTACGTCTCACGAATAACCTCCTGTGTGTCTGAATTGTGTACAGCCACCTGTGATGGTTTAATAGGGAGCCGTGGGTCCTGTAGCAACCCAAACATGTTCTTCCACCCTGTAGCACTTAATGCCAACGCTATTGCTCCTAAATTAGTCCCTCTCATGATCCATTGCAGTAAAGGTTCTTCAGGGAGCTGATGATCCCCAGCTACAAAATGAAGCAGCAACTTCCCACTCTAGCCCCTGGTCCAGGACTCCCTTGGTGTCGCCCTCCCCCAATATTGATGGCCTTCTTGGTGACTAGAGGCCTTAGAGATGCTTTCTGTTGTTCCAGCATAATTTTTCACTTTGTGGACAGCTTTGAGGCTAGTGGCTGAAACTTAGACTGACCAAAATTTGAACTTAGTCTAGCATCGAAGTCCAAACCAGAACTCCTTTTTAAAATTTTATTTTAGCTATTACAGATAATAACCAAGGTGTTAGACATGAGCGGAGCAAAGACAATGGGCCAGGCACAGAAACTCGCCAGGACAGAAAGCCCCGGATGCCTAGCAAGGGGCAAAACTGGGAAAACAAGAACCTTGTCCCCAGGGTAACCTATCCTTCCCTAGCAAATTGCCAGTCCTGACGTTTAGACCTCCTGAGCATTTCCTCCCTAAAGGTCACATCTAGGCCTCAGTTGTATTTCAGCTTAAGGTGCAGAAGAGCAGCAAAACCAGACCAGTGGTGCAGTGGCTGCCTCAGGGCCAGCTATATTGACTAATGACCCCCTGCCCTGGGGCCGACCAATCAGTGGAGACCACGACCCTGAAAGAGCACACCTGGAAAGCTGATGAATATTCTCCCCTGAGGACACCCCTAAGACTCCCACCAGCAAGAGAGAGATAAATATGGTCAGCACAAAGGACCCAGTGCTAGTTCCCCACCAGGGGAGCACACAGGCACCATCTCCTTCTCCCTTCTTCCCTCCGAGGGGACCCCATGAGACTTGCAACCAGGGGAGCAATGGGCAGCGGCAGCTCATCTCAGACTTACCCCCTGAACCTGTCTCTCTGACTTCCCAGGGAGCCAGAGCAGCCCAGCCTAGGCTCTGCTGTTGCTTCTTTTATGCACCTTCCTCGTTTCACTGTCCCAAGTATATTTTTGCTGCCATCAGGGACCCAAAACCCTTTGGCTCACTGCTGTGTAGCCCTCTCCTTTGGATATCCCCACTCCCACCCCCTTTTCCTTAAATAAATTCAACTTTTCTTTATCCAACGTCTGAGATGGCTATTTAGTTTGCCCATGCACCACAGACCTTAACCTTTCACGAGGGTTTGTATATTTCACTTTTTTCTTGATTAGTTTGCATTTCCTTGTGCATCCAGTGAACCAAATCCTGGGAGTTGGAGCAAATTCTAAATTCCATTTGTAACTTTTGCCTTTAATAAATGATTGCAGCACAGCTGCTGCTCAATACCATTGGTGACCACGTGGCCTCCCAGAAATCACGGGTTCCTCTTTCTTTCTTTTCCCAAACTAATATAGGAGAGGGGCATGAGAACTGTATAAACTAACTGAAGTCAAACAAACTTCAGTCAGGGGTCTGCTCTGTGCTGCCTGACACAGAACTCAGCTGACCTGAGATGTAAGCAGACCACAAAGAACCTGCAGACAAAATTCCTGCAAAGATTGATTAATAGCTACTCACCCATACCTTACTGTTACCCATACCATAAAGGGAAAACAGACCACGAAATATACCTTGAAAAGGTTAAAGTTAATCCCAACGTTTTTTTCCACTCTGTATTTCCCCATATCAGTAATTTTCCATAGAAACTGTTATCATCATAATTAGCTAGTTATTAATATTAATAATAGGAAGAGAGTGAAGGGAAGACCAGGCATTATAAGCATGGTCACCTGGGCAGCTTTACCAGGAAACTACAACTTCACGCTCCCCAGGGAACCACAGGTCCATTCCCTGCAAATCACTGAGGAAAGAGATTGAACAAACGGGGAGATGGACACATGCGCAGTGAAGTCGGGGTGACATAGGGAAGGTGCTTGCCTGTCATCTAACCTGAGGAAAAGATAATTGGCTAGGGGGATTAAGCCACTGCAAGGATTCGAAATCCTAAAGGGTTAATTGGTTAAGCTCCTAGTTATAATCCCCAAAGAGTTCTCTTTCTCTTGCTTCCTGTTGTCTGTTGCACTCTCTTGTCCAATAACCGCACTCTCCCATGTGGCCTTAAGCAGCTGCATGGCCCAAGGCCATGCAGACAACACATACAGGATGCTGGACTGGACCACGCTTTAAAATGGAACAGAAACTCTGGACACTGGTTTTTATTTTGGCCCTGCTGCAGACAAGATTGAACTTCTTTCTTGTTGGGAAGAAGGGAAATGAGACATTGGAAACCCAGGGGTTTAATTCCACAGAAATAAAGATCATTCATCCTCCCGTGTGAGTCTCAGTAAATTCCTTTCCTTCAAACATTGCAAGAACTCCACTCCCATATGGAGGGTACCCCACCAAGAACAAAATTATAAACAGGTATAAGTTCAACTTCTGGAGGTGGTTGAGGTCTCTCTTCCCTCTCTTGTGAAGAGAGTCTGCTACTCCGTCCATGGAATGGCTTTTCTTTCTTGTCCTCTCTGTTCAATTAAACCTACTTTTCCACTTTAACCTTTTGTCTGGCTCACATCTTGGATTATTTCCTGCAAGAAGCCAAGAACCCTCTTGGCTTGGGGATTGAGTCTCCCCTAGGGACTGGCCCCTCTGGCATCAAAACCACATATTTCTGTCCCTAGCTGGTGTGTCTCAGTTGGTTGGAGCATTGTCCCATTCATCGGAGGGTTGCAGGTTTGATTCCCGGTCAGAGCACATACCTAGGTTGCAGGTTCCACCCCTGGTCATGTTTCGTATAGGAGGCAACTGATTGATGTGTTTCTTTCTGCTTTCCCTCCTTCCCTCCCTCCCTCTCTAAAATCAATTAAAAAACAACCAACCAAACAAACAAAAAACACCACATATTTCTGTGAGCCAAGGCCAATCTAGGAAACCTCACTTCAGACACCAACTATTACCTGTTTTTACTACCAGAACTTCTTACAACAAATTTGTGGGCTATTTTTTGCCCCTCACCAACCAGTTCTCCAACTATTCACACACCAACTGGGTGTCCTACAATTCAATCAGTTCTGACACGAAATACCCAGAGTAAGCTTAACCCCACAAGACTGACCCCACTTCAGATGCCAATCATAAGTTCTGACCTCCCTCGCTTCTGACTGACTATAAATTGGGGGTTCCCATGATATCCTTCAGGTTCATTAATTGCTAAAATGGTTCACAGAACTCAGGAAAACAGTTTACTGTTAAGGGTTTATTATAAAGGAAAATCCAAATGGAAGAGATTCATAGGGCAAGGTTTACGGGTGGTGTGGAACTTCTGTGCTCTCTCTAGGTGTGCCATCCTCAGCACCTCAGTGTGTTCACCTACCCAGGAGCTCTCTGAACCCCATCAGGTAGGGGTTTTTATGAATATTCCATTATGGAGGCATGATTGATTAAACATTAGTGATTAACTCAATCTCCAGCTCCCCTCACATCTTCTTGGGGATTTAGGGGTGTAGCTGAAAGTTCCAGTCCTCTAATCACATGGTTGGTTCCTCTAGCAACTGGCCCGCATCCTGAAGTTAAATAGGGGCTCATCTAGGGTCACCTCATCACCATAAATACAACTATAGTTGAAAGGCATTTATGAATAACAAAAGATACTCCTAGCACCCTTATCACATTGGAAATTCCAAGGGTTTTCTGCCAGGAACCCCTGGAAAGATCAAATATGTATTTCTTACTACATCATAGTATCATAGGGGGTAATAATAAAATGGGAAAAATGCTCATAATTGTTAAAGTTGAGTGATGGCTACATAGAGACTTATACTAAATCTCTGGGCTTTTGTGAATATTTGAAAACTTAGATAATAAAATGTTTATAATAAAAGAGAATGACAGAAAGAGAGAGCAGACCTTATAAGCCATAGTAAGGAGTCTGAACTTGGTTTTTAACTTTTTATTTTGAAATAATTTTAGATGTGTAGACTCATTGCAAAGATAGTGGAGCATTCCCACATACCCTCTGCCCGCTGTCCTTTAATGTTACATCTTATATAACCATGGTGTATTTATCAAAACTAAGAAGTTAACACTGATGCAATACCATTAGCTAAACTACAGACATCATTCAGATGTCTCCAGTTTTCCCACTAATGTTTTCTTTTTGGTTCCAGGATCCAATCCAGGATATTCCATATTTATTTGTCATGTCCCCTTAGTCTCTTCCAGTCTGTCAGTTTCTTGGCCTTTCCTTGCCTCTGATGACTTTGTATTTTGTAGACTCTCTTACATTTGGATTTGTTCTGATGTTTTCTCATGATTAGACTGAGGTTATGGATTTTTAAAAATATATTTTTTATTGATTTTTAGAGAGAGAGGAAGGGAAAGGAGAGAAACATCGATGTGAGAGAGAAACACCCCCTTCCAGGGATCGAGCCTGAAAACCTGGGCATGCCCGACTGGGAATCAAGCTGGCAACCTTTCAGTGCACAGGACAATGCCCAACCAACTGAGCCGCACCAGCCAGGGCTGAGGTTATGGATTTTTGCAAAGAATACTACAGTGGTGGGGTGGCCTTCTCATCGCATGAGGTCAGGGAGAGGGTGGTGTTAACATGACTCATTCCTTCAGCCTTAAACATTTGTTCAGTGGTGTCTGCCAGGCCATTCCGCTATTTTTCCTTTTCTATACTCATGAGAGTCCATAAGTCCAGTCAACACTCAAGGGGACTTTAAAAGCAGAGTGAAACCACTGAAGGGACTTGTGGGGGCAGGGATAATATGTTCTAGCGTCTGTTCCAGAAGGAATGTGATTGCGGAAATGTGCAAATGAGCTCCTGGTGGAGTTTGTGGTGGGTCTAGACGTAAGCTGGTGGATTTGACTGCCTTCAGCAGCCTGACTCAGCAGGTGCTGGTTCTAGACTGGTTGCATGTGAAGAGAGAAGGGGAAGTCAAGGATGGCCTCCAGGTTTCTATCTTGGACAGTTGGGTGGCTGGGGCCTTTCCCTGAATATAAACCAAGGGGTGTGTGCGCCCCTAGGAGGCTGTGTGTTTTCCTGGACCCCCAGGGAGAAGCTACTTTCTGCTCCTTGGTCTTGCCTTGGGGCAGGTCCCTGAGGGTTACTGGGGGTTGAGGGAGAAATGACTTACCCACCTATATACTAGAAGTTTGGGATTAACAAGGAGGGACAGAGTCTCAGGTAAGAGAGGGGACAGCCACTGAGGGACTGAAAGAAGCTGGAGGAAAATAAGTGGCCCCTAAACCCTTCATCCCCTCCCCGCTTAGCGACCCAATTATGAGCATCTGACTCTGTGGTTTCAAACAAGCAATTTAATTTACCTTTTCCGCGTCCCACCTACCGGCCTTCCCCTGGGCCTGGCGTGTTTTCTGTCCCTTTTGGAGGCCTGCTGGGGGGGGGGGGGCACGGGCTGCTCCCCCGGAGCCCTCACCGCCTGCGGCGGGGCCCCCGCCCGGGTTTCTTTTCTCCGCGGCGCCTTCGGGCCGGGGCGGGAGGCGCGGCGGGAGTCGGGGCTGGGGGCCCGGGCCCGGGCGCTGGGCGGGCCCCGCTGCCCGGCGAAGGCTTGTAGACCAGATGGAAGACGAAGGCGTTGCAGTACCTGGGGGCGGCGGGGCACCGTCAGCGACCCAGTCCCGCCGGCCCGCGGGTAGCAGGGTCTTTTGGGGGTGGGGGAGGGAGGAGTTGGGGAGATTTCGTGAGCTGGATCTAAAGAGGGGGTGTGGCCGGCCGGCGTGGCTCAGCGGTTGAGCTTGGACCTAGGATCCGGGAGATCGCGGTTCGATTCCCGGTCGGGGCGCATGCCCGGGCTGCGGGCTCGGTCCCCAGCAGGGGGCGTGCGGGAGGCGGCCGATCCATGACTCTCATCATCCATGTTTCTCTCTCTCCCCCTCTCCCTTCCTCTCTCTGAAATCAATAAAGATATATCTTAAAAAAAAAAAAGAGAGATGTGTGTGTGTGGGGGGGAGGGGTTGTCTTGAGTAGACGGGGTAGAAAAGGCAGGTGGTAGGCCGGGCCGGGAGGGTGCCAGGAGCGGGAGGCCAGGGCAGGGGTCCCGGGGCGGGCGCTGCGGGAGTCACGTCCAGGGTCAGGAGGACGCGGGAGGTGGCGGGCCCTCACCAGGGCATGCAGTTGTCGGCCGCTCTGAGGCGAAACGGGGAGCGGAAGGGGTTGGGCTGCGGCGGGCTGGTGCCCCCGCCGGTGGCCACGGCCATGGTCTGCTCGTCCATCACGCAGCCGTACTCGCTGCTCTCCGTGAAGAAGGCGGGCACCCGGAGGGACTGCGGGGGGACAGGCCCTCAGACACCCTGCGTGCGCTCCTCGTGGGGCCTCCCGAGCAGCAGGGGTCAGGCGGAGTTGAAACCCGAGGATGGAGGAGGGGTGCGAGGCAGTAACGGGGTGGGGGGCGGGGGGGGCAAGGGGTCCCGTGGGCAACCGCCAGGTCTGTGCAGCAGGTGCGGGAGAGGCAGCGGCCTTCGGGAAAGGACAGGCGGGAGAAGCCCCTTCTGCCCCTTTGCCCACCTGTAACCGGGGCAGCGAGCTCAGCCAAGTGTCCTTGAGGCCAAAGCCGGAGTTAAACCCTGCGGACCGAGGGGGAGCAGGGAGAAGCTGGCTGCGACGTTTCTCTGTTTCCTCCTTACCCACAGCCCCACCCCAGGTTCTTACCAATAACCAAGTCAGGCTTGGGCCCCTGGAGCAGGTGGTAGGGCCGTGCAGACACTTTGATCTGCAGGTCCCTCCGGCCCCCCTTCTCCTTAGTTCCAGAGCTGAGCCGTGCTGATACCCCGGAGCCAGGACGGACAGAGACTTCAGGGCCATCCTGGGGAGCCGTGAGTGGGGTGGAGAAACCACTGGAAGTTAGGGTGCTGGAAGGTGCATCAGGCAAGACGGGGGGGGGGGCAGGGGGGGCAGGGGGGGCGGGGCAGAAGGGCAAGGCCCAGTAAGGAGGACGGGAGGGGGGTCAGGGCTGAAGAGCAGGGTCCCCCCTCAGGCCTCACCCTCTGCAGGGTAAAATGCTGCTGGTCACTCTCAGGGGGCAGGCCATCACCCACAAACTGTAGTTCCAGGGCCACGTGGGGGAGCAAGACCAAGAGCTCCTAAAAGACGGAGAGAACAGTGCTGAGTCCCACCCTACAGCCGCTTCACACCCAAATACCCAGCCTTCGGGCCTGCAGGGACTTACCCAAAACACCATGACAAGGTCAAACTCCTTCCCGGCCTCCACCACGTGGATTTTCAGCGACTGTTTGTTCTGGATGTTGAGCTCAGGGACTGTGTGAGAAGCTGGCCATTTAAGGATGTGGTCTCCCTCCTCTTCCCTCCTGTCCCGACCAGCTCCCTGCTGCCCCCCTTCAAGCACTCCTCCCCCTGTGCTCCTCTCCTTACAGGACTGGGGCACCAGGTGGGTGATGACGTAGTACACAGTCAGAGGGTAGGTGAGAAGCACAGCCATAGGAGAGTCCAAGCTGAGGCCCCGCCACATGTAGTAATCCTGCCACGAGCCTGGGGAGAGTGGGTTACTGGGAGACTTGGCCCCAGATCTGGACCCCAACACCTCCAGTCTTATCTCGGCCACCTAGACTGCTGGCTCTCCAGTCCCTGTCCCTACCCCTAGTTCCTGCCGGGCCCCTCCAGCTCACCAAAGAGGCCCCTGGGTGGATCTGGGGGCACAGGAGGCATCAGGGCAGGCCCGTCCCCCTGGAGAAGCTGGTAGGGGTCTCCTGAGAGGGGGAAAGAAAGAGGAGGAGCCTGGTGTCAGGGAGAGCCCCACCTGGCATGTCTCTCTCCCTCCCAAAGGAGCTGTATTACCTGAGAGAGGACCTGGAATTGCAGCAAGAGGAATGGGGGGGGGTTGCCTAGGGATAGAGTTTCTGGATGGGGAGGGCAGCAGTGACTTAGAGGGTTGGGGAAAGGACTGAAAAGGCCCTGGTAGTAGTGGTAGCGTTTGGTGTATATACGGAGGGGTTATCTGGGACCCAGACAACTTTATTCTCTCTCATCCTTTCTTCTAGTCCGGGAGGCCCATGTCTGAAGAGAGGTCCCACACACCATTGAGAAGAAGGCTGAGGGATGGTGTGCTGCCCCGGGGGTGCCTGGGGGTGCCAGCGCCTGGAATCAGCATGCTGATCTGGGTCCAGTAGCCACGAGTGAGGCCTCGTGAGGCCAGGAAGGCCTCCTTGTTGAAGGTTTCACTGGTCACCTCTGGAAAAGGAGGAGAAAGGTTGAGGGCCTGGTGGCTAGGACCCCAGGCTTTAGCTCTCCTCAGTCTCTCCCAAGGACCCTGGGTCTGAATATGGGGCTAGTCAGGGAGAGAACTAACATTTCTGAATGTCTACAGCGTAGCAGGCATCCAGCCTACAGAATCCCTATAACAATTCCCTGGGAACACTTGTTAGTGTCCCTATTTTACAGATGAGGAAACTCACGTGCTAAGAAATAAAGTGATTGTTTAAGGTCACCAGTTAGTGGTGGAGCTGGGAAGCAAGTGTTTGAATTGCTAGTTCCAAATCCCCTAAGCTCTCTCAGGGACCCAGGCTCTGAGTCCTTAGCTCCAGAGATCTTGTCTCCAGCCTCAGGGGTCTAGTCCCCTGCCGCAAATACCCAGCATCCAGCCCTTATTTCAGGGGTCCACACTCCAGTCCCAGGAACTTCACCTCCGGGATGTCAGACATCCAGGCCTCAGACACAAAGAGCCAGTCCCAGTTCCCCTTCCCCATCCTGCCTCCTTATGGTACCTGCAGTGTAGGTAAAAGGCAGAGTTGCCAGTTCCCCTGTCCGCTCCATGAAGGCTGCAAGCCTCGGGCACCAAAATCTGTGGCTCACATCATCTGGGCATCGCCGCCAGTCGGCCCGGAGACAGGCCTCTCCACAGTACAAGACAGCGCTACACTGGGGGCTGGGGTCACAGGGAGTGGTGGGCACCCAGAGTTAATCTCTGTAAATCCTCTGTCTGCCATCCGTCTGCCCTGCAGCTGCCCAAACTCCATCTTTGTCCATATTCTCTGCCAGTAACAGCTTGTTTTCTTCATCTCATTTCCCTGCCCCTCTGTCTGTCTGCAAGGTCCCCCACCCGCCTGCTGTTTGCCTTTCTATTGGGGTCTTCCTTCCTCTCACTCCATCTTTGCCAGCTGCTCACCAGGGTGTCAGCTTTACTTCAAAGCTGTGCTTGTGACAAACATGACAGGTTCGTGCCCGGAGGGAGGCAAAGGTGAAGCCTGGCTGGGGACCCCAGGTCCGCATTGGGGTCTTGGCTAACTTCACTCCCAGCCTTGGGACCAGACTCTCCAGCTCTCTGGATAGGGGTGGACAGGGCATCGGGCTGCAGGGTTCAGAAGTCCAGGCCTCCTAGACCTCCCCACCCTCAGATACCAAATTTCTGTACCGGTGCAGCTGGGCATCTCCCACAGTAAGCTGTCGGGGCTTTCGAGGGTCGCCAGAGCCCATGGGGCAGGCCATGCTGTGGCAGAGGAGAGCATAGGCCCGAGGAGCCATGTTCTCTGTCCCTGAGCCCCTGCCTGCACTCCTCTGGGCTCCATCCATTAGCAGGTCAATGCCCAAGATGGTGCCATGTTCATCAGTCACCAGTAAGAGGCAGGAAAGGTGCAGGGGGGCAGCCTCTGCAGAAGAAGGGAGAAGTCAGAGGTGGGGGTGGCAAAGGTGGTAAAGGTCAGGGGTACCAAATTCAAATGCCTACGGGGGCGAGGCAAGGAAACTAAGTGAGTAAAGGGAAGTAGGCCGAGAGCGTATGCCTCATCTAAAGGGCGCAGCTGCTACACAGCGCTGGCACCGGCTGCTACGCAGAAACGTGAGCCTGCTGTCAGAACCTTATAGTTTTTCTTAAGATGGGTCTAGACTTTGGGAGTTTTTCTTTCAACGTTTAAGTGTTGGCTTAAGTGAAAAAACAAGAACAATGTGGGACAATAAAAACACCTTTTCGGGCCAGATTGGCCTGAAGCCACCCTTTTGTTTGTAACTCCTTGCTGGGTTGTGAGTGGCAGGCAGGGTTTCAGAAGAGAGGGGGAGCATATCTAAGTGGGGGGCAGGGTCAGGCCAGCCCTGGGTTCTTACCACTTCTCCGTCCCTTCCTCCTCTTAGGCCCAGTTTCGTCTTCTGCCCTGTCCTCTTGGCAGCCATTCTTGCCACCGCCTTCCTTCTGCTCAGCCTCCTCTGGCTGCCCTGGGGGATTTGCTTCCTGGGGGGGCTCCCCGCTCATACGGGCTGGCTCCCCATTCTCCTCTGGTTCTCCCTTCTCTGTGCCTGCACCCTCCTCTTCTCCATCTTCCTCCTCTTCCTCCTCTTCCTCCCCCCCTTCCTCCCCTTCCTCCAAACTGACAAAGCTGACGTAGGGGCTTAGGTCTCGCAGGTGGAGTGGGGGCTCATCTCCCAGCAGCCAGCCAGCCCCCAGGCCTGGCCCAGGGCCTGGCTCTGCCCCTTGCCCCAAGCTGATGCCCACACTACGATTGGGCAAGACATGGAGAACCCAAAGGGCAGAGTCCTGGGGCAGCCTTCTGATCTGAGCCTCCAACTGTCGCCAGTGGCCCTCAAAGCTGGTCTCCATAGCCCCACGCTCTGCCACGAACTTTCGGAACCAGCCGAAGAGCAGGGCAGTGAAATCAAGGAATTCATCACGATATCCAGACACAAACTCCATGTCTTCAGGGGCACAGGGCCTGGGCTCAGACTAAGCATAGGAAAGGATTGTATGGTGAGGGAGAGGATGGTGGTGAGAATTTGGGGTTGGGCCACAAAATGGGGGAGGGTGGGTTCAAGGGTCCCTTAGGGTAGAATCTATAGGTGAGTGTTAGGAGCTGAGAATAAGGTTTTCAAGGCTGAAGATGGGATCCGGGTTGAGAATGGGGGCTAGACGGGAAAGTGGGCCATTGGGTGAAAGATGTACTCAGGGGGAAGTTGGTACTTGAGGCTCAAACCCTCAAAAGCGAGGTTTGAGTTAGGATAGAGATAAGGGAGGGCTTATCCTATTGGGGAGGGTTTGGCAAGGAGGGAAGAACTTTGGATCCGTCGGTGGGGTGTGGGAGGAGGGAACAGGAGCATCCCTTGGGCTTGGATCGGTTTGGCGGTGCGCCCCAGTAGACCTAGCCTCTCCGGCCGTTCCTCTGCTCCGGTACCTGCAGCCGCCACCACTTTTCGAAGGTAAATACCTCGGGTGCGGGCGGTGGTGACGTCAGGGCTGCGGAGCCCGTGGGCCGCTCCTCACGAGTTGGCAGCTTGTGTTCCTCGAGTCCCGCGGACTTTCCTGTGCGCATCACCCCGGCTGCGTCACAGGATCCGGCTGTGGCAGGGTCCCTGCCAGGGAAGTGAAAGCGCTTTGGAGGAGGCGGCGGCGGGTGAAGCCTCTCTCCAGTCGCAGTTCCCGAGGGCTGACCTGGGGTAGGTGCGCGGACGGGCGGAGCTGGCATCCAGGAGCCTTCCCGAGCGCCCCCGCCAGGTGCCAGCCCCGCTGCCCCGCCGCGCTCACAGCCCAGGTTTTCTTTCTCTTTCTTCAGACATTCCCGGCCAACCCCACGACGAAGGCCCCAGTGCCGGGGCGCGGGCGCTCCGGGGGTTTCCCACCCGCGGGCGGCTGGGGGCGCGCGGGTCGACGGTACTGACCGCGCTGTCGGTTCGCGCCGCCGCGCGCCGGGAGGGAAGGTGGGCACTGCCGCCTCGCGCGGGGATTGGGCGCCCACGGCCTGACTCGCCCAGGATCTCGGGCGGAGCGGGTCAAGGACGCGAAAGCCTCAGAGAAACCAGCTGCACGTCACTCTCCGGAGCCTGTCGGGGAGCCGGACGGGGCCAGGCGGCCCCGAGATGAGGTGCAGCTGGGGACCCCAGTTCCTCGCGCTCCTACCCCTGCTAGCGCAGCTGATTCTGCCAGGTTCGTCAGGGGCCGGGCTGGGGCGCAGATCCCCCAATCCAGGGGAGCGGGTGGCGGGGTGTGTGTGGGGTGGAGGAGATATACGCTAAGGCCTCGGAATTGAGTTGAATAAGTGGGAAGCCAGGCGTGCCAGGATCCCCAAGGCAGCCCGGGCAGGGGGGGGGCCGGCTGCCTGGAGCTGGGGTCAGGCTGCCGACACCTGGGTACAGGAGAGACGATGAGTGTCTGGGGGTGTGATGTGTGGGTTGAGCCTGGCGAGCAGACCCGGGCCAGGGGAGAGGCCGCAGTGGGACAGTGGGCTGGGGAGTAAGGAACAGCTGGCAGAGCGCCTCGGACTGGGAACCTGGGCTTGACCACCTCTGTCCCGCTCAGGCGATTGCAACGAGGGCAGCAGCGCTGGAAGTTGTCGCTGTGATAAAATATTTTTTTCTGACTCCCCTCCAACGGTTCAAGCCATAGGACGTTTCCAAAAACTACTGAAAGCCTTTGACCGCTGTACTCCCTTGGTCAGGTAATCTCAGCCACCCCTGGGAAGGCAGTGCAATCCCCCCTCGCCAGGTGCTTCCAGGACCCTCTCTGGTCAAACTTGAACTCCTCCTCCGAGGCCCTAAGCCTTCTCTGGGTTACTTTGCCTCAATTCTCCACACCTTCACTTTCCTGTTCACCTTCCTTGGAAATCCCCAGCTCCAGCAGAAAGGGGTGGCTGTTAGTGGCGGTGACCTCATGTCTTTGGAATGAGGAAAGAGCTGGGAAAAGGGAGGGAGGGCCCCCAGTTGAAGCTAAGACCAGGTTGTTCCTCCTAAGGTTCCGCCTACTTTACCGGACGGTATGTGGGGGCAGCAAAGACCCATGGGTGATTGACTTGATCAGCTGCTTTGAACGAAGAGGTGAGAGCTTTCCCCCTCCCCTCCAGGCTCTGTCTCCAGGGCTCAGTGCCTCCACCTTACATTTTTCTTGGCCTCAGACCTTTCCCCTCTGATACCTCACATTCCTATTCTGATGCTGGCCAAAGAAAGCATTTTCACTTAAGTCCCTGTTTACCGAACATCATGCACCACCACTTCCATGATTTTTTGCTAGTTCACACTGTGCTATTACTTAATATTTTTCTTGACATCAGGACACTATTTTTGTTTTCCATTATTTTATAGAAATGTAATCCTCACCTGAAGATATTTTTTCTATTGCTTTTCAGAGAGTGGGAGGGAGAGAGAGAGAGAAACATCAATGTGAGGAGAGACACATGGTTTGGTTGCCTCTCACACATGCCGATAGGGGCTGGGGATGGAGCCTGCAACCAAGGTATGTGCCCTTGGCAGGAATTGAACCCAGGACCCTTCAGTCCACGGGCCAAACCGGCCAGGGCTATTTTATGGAAATTTAAAGACATGCAGTACATGAAAGTTGAAAGAATTGTAAACATCCATACACCCACCACCTAGATTCTACGATTTTTGATTTTCATGTTTATATTTTACATATTCTATATATGTACATAAAAAACAAGTATATTTTATATTTTACAATGTTTGCAGCATTTTAACTATACTTGCTTTATTGCATATCCATCTGCCTATCCATCCTCTATCATCAATCCACTTTATTTTTTGATTCATTTCCAAGTAAGTTGCAGGCATGAGTATACTTCACCCCCAAACATTTCAGCATGCATATATTAAGTAGAATCCAATATTTTATTGTTCCTTTTTCTTTTGAGGTAGAATTTACACATAATGAAATTAACAAATCTTAAGTGTACACAAGTCACTTTAAAATAAGTTTTTATTGATTTCAGAGAGAAGAAGGGATAGGGAGAGATACAAACATCACTGATCAGCTGCCTCCTGCATGTCCCCTAGTGGGGACTGAGCCGAAACTGGGGAATGTGCCCTGACCAGGAATAGAAACTCGAAACCTCTTGGTGCCTGGGATGAAGCTCAACCAACTGGGCCACACCGGCTGGGCCACTAGCCACTTTTGTTTTTATTTTTTTAAAACATATCTTTATTGATTTCAGAGAGAGGAAAGGAGGGCGAGAGAGACAGAAGCATCAATGATGAGAGCGTCATTGATTGGCTGCCTAGCCGGCAACCCGGGCATGTGCCCTGACCAGGAATTGAACCCCGATCTCCTGGATCCTAGGTCGATGCTCAATCGCTGAGCCACGCCGGGCCAGGCACTTTTGAAAAACTTAAATAGTAACTTGCCCTCCAGCAATAATATCTGTGAAGTCACAATTTAATGCTCTGGGTGTATTTTTTCCTAAAATAAATACACAACCATTAAAATGCAAAGTGTTTTTCACATCCCACCTAAAGTTGTAGTAAGCTTACTGCCCTTTGAGCTCCATAGGCCTACATTAATTCATTTAACCCTCCCATTTCTCTGGCCTTTGGTACTACAATTATCCCTACTTTACAGCTGAAACAAATGAGTCCCTAAGAGGTTAAGAGACAGGCGCATGTCCAGCAGCTACTCTGTAGCAGAGCCAGGGTCCCAACCCAGGTCTCTTGACTTCCCAGTTCAGAATGCATGCTTGTCCCAGTGGTTTCATGTTGTAGTTGGCTCAGTTCTCCTCCACCTTTCACCTCTCCCCCTGCCTTTTTCTCCTGGTCTTCAGCTGTTCCCTTGATGTTCTCCTTGACCCACTACCCTTCCCTCTACTTCTTCACCCTGTCCCCTCATAACCCTGATTTCTCACTTCTCACCTCTGCAGAATGTGGATTTGATAACTCTGGGAGAGTGGCCCACCAGGGGCATTTACCTCCCCCCAGCACCCAGGTTCCTGAGTCCACAGAAAGGGCACCTGCAGTCACAGGCATCCCTTCTCAGACGTACCTGCCACCCATCCTGCAGTCTACTCAGCAGCCTACCCTTCCAGTAGGAACATTGAACTTGGACAAAAAGCTCACCCACGCACATGAAACCACTACTTCCTCTGTGGGCCACAGTCTGGAGGCTGAGCCTGAGGCTGGGGAGAACCAGAAGCAGTTGGAAGAAAATGTGGGTCCTACATCTGTCGTGGTGCCAGTGCTGTCCCTCTTGGTCATTGTCTTCATCCTGACTGGAGTCCTCCTCTATGTGCTGTGTAAGAGGAGACGTAAGCAGTCACTGCAGTACTCTCAAGGTAAACTGGACCTCTGAACCCCTCCATTAGGGACCAGTCTCCTTGGTAGGGATCCTGACCCCAGTAGCCTGGATAGCTGGACCCACCCAGGCAGACAAATATGAAGACTATCTGCACCATGGACCATAAGTCACGAGAGAAGAGTTAGTCATACTACAGAATGGGGAGGGAGGGAAGCCACCAAGGACCCAGGGACCAATGCTTGGCCTGCAAAGCCAGGCAGTGCTTGGAGAAACATCAAGAAGATGGCAGCTAGAGCAGGCTAGTGGGAGATGAAGGGGTGGAAGGTGGGAGCCATCCATTTAATTCACAAATCTTTATTTAAAGTTCCTACTATGTACCAGGTGGTATGGTTGAACATTTTGGAGTCTGACTCGCTATCACTCCCCCACCCCAACTTCCCTTCATTTCAGAGCTCATCTCTTGATTTATCTTTTCCAGATTCGGTGCTTTAATATATACCTGTGGCACCAGACTCCCAACACTTGGGCTAAGAATGGAAGCCTGTGAGAGTCGAAACTGTGATTTATTCCACACCAGATACATCTAACGCACTAGAACAGCCTCTCTGACATATGGAGGCACTTCGCAAGTATTTGTTGTTTAACCAGCCACTGCCCCCCCCTTAGACCTTTCTTTTGCTTTCACCCCCCCCCCGTCTTTACACTGGGTAAAATTCCAGACAAATCCTAAATGTATGTTTTTTTACTAAAAATTATTTTTGTAATTATTGACTCTTCTTTCTGTATACATTGGTCTCATGCCCTTGCCCCTTTACCAGGACTCCTGGCTTCAGCTTCTCTGCTGATGGTGCCCCCCTCCCCAAAGTCTCTCTTCATACTACACCAAATTCAGCCTTCTCCTGCTTCCTCCCTGACCCCAACTTAAGGCCTGGGCTTTCCCACCTTCCCTCAGCAGTCGCCATACAGGCTGGTTTTACTTCCTAATTCCCTTGTGTGACTGACACTTGCCCCAGTGATCATCTGAGTTCATTGTTTTTAGTTATTGTTTTTATTATTAAAACCCTTAGTTCCTGTTTCATCTTTTCAAATGAAAAAGAATGTGTCTTCACTGGTCCAAGTCTGTGGAAGCCTGGACAAAGACATGAAGTATATGAGGAAGTGGGTTGGGTGTCTGACTTTCCATCTCCTGTTGGAGTTTGTCAGTACTTTTGTGAAGTGCAGAGCAGGAGCACCCTGCTGGACAAGCAGGCCTAGAATTGTGGGCAGGCTTGGTATTTAAGTTTCTTCATTCCCACCTTTTGTCTCTTTGTCCTCATGTATTCTGACCAGCAGGACACGCATGGCAGCCTGTGTTCCTCATCCTACAGGTCTCCAGGTTCTGTCCCTGGGTGCAGGTGGTGATCTCCCTCCAAGCTGTCTCTCCGTCTACCTGGCTTAGTTTTCCAGCATCTGCTCACAGGTGCGGGCCACATCACTGATCTTGAGGCGAGCATAGTCCACTCGCTTTAGTGCCATTTGACAGTCCTTCCTTGAAGAATAGCTGGAGCCCTCATGGGGCTGCCCTGTGGCCACCTAGAGGACATTTCAATAGGTAAACAAGGCAACTCCTCCCTTATCCATCTCCCCAACAAGGCATCAGGTCTCTTGTCTCATTTCTTCCCTGAGTTTGAATCCATTATGACACAGGATAGCTGGATGACCTAGGGCAAACCACTTAACTTCTGATAACCTCATCTGGAAAATGGGGGTGCAAATAACTAATTCCTAGAGTAGTACAGTTAAATAAGATCATGCAGTGTCTGGCACATTGTAAAAATTTGGTAAATAGTGGCTGCTATTGTAATGACTTCAGAACCCTCTCAATCCTGTGCCTTTTCTCAGGAAGTAGCTATCTGGGGTTTCATGCCCCTGAGGTCAGGTGAAGTTTCTAGGGGCAAAGTCCCGTGGTTTTGGGATTGTTTACAGGTCTTCTCCCATGACTTCCTCATCTAGTGGCTCATGGGATGAAACCCAGTGAATAGGCATGGCCGCCTTTAATTGTCTTTTTAGAGAGGAAGAAACCGGTCCTGGAATGGAGGGGTGCTGCCAACGTCATCCGGCCTGGTGCCGGCTTGGCCGGCCAGGTCCTGCCTGGTTCCCGAGGCCAAGGCTCTGCCTGGGCCCTCTGAAGGCTAAGGCTAAGGTTAAGGCTAAGGCAGAGAGCTAGGTGGGCACACTGCACCTCCCACCCCCCACCCACCTGGGTTAGGTAGCGGATCTGAGCCGACAGCTCCGCCTCCACGTGTTGCACCGACGCCGTGAAAGCCGCCGCTTGCCGGTCCAGCAGCCGCTCATTGGTTTTTTCCTTGGAAAGTTCCAGGATTACAGTACCTGCCGGGGCAGAGGGAGGGGAGGGCTGCTCAGAGACCGCGGGTACGGCCCCGCCCAAGGGCCAGCCCCTCAATCCCGCACGCGCAGCGCTAGCACCCAGGTTCCGTCCCCGACTCCGCTTCTGATCTCGGGCTGGCGCGTGGGCACGCGGCTCAGGCTCGCTCTCGTATCCCTAACCTGCATTCTGAAGGATGGCGCCAATTTCCCGTTCGATGTCTTCCAAAGCTCGTAGTCGCTCGTTTGCCAGGCTGTAGGTAGCCATCGTCACTCTGGAAACCCACAGGATTTTCTCCTTTTGCGAAACGCAACGCCGGAACCCGGAAGGGACGGTTGGTCTGCGCCCGCGCGCAGAGCGCTCTCTAGCCGGCACTACGACTCCCAGGATGCTCAGCGCAGCCTCGCCTTTCTCGGTTCACCCGCCGAACAGCAACGCCCAGGGAGTTCTGCGCATGCCCAGGCCTGCGCCACCGCCACTGGGCTGCCAGTACCAGACGTAGCAGCGCAACCTTCCGTACCCAGGGGCGGTTTTGAGCCGTCCGCCTTCGCGACGTTGTCTTGTGGTCTATAGTTAATTTCTTCTGTAAGAGTTTATTGACCGTCTGCTGGTGCTAGGTGATGATGGTGGGAGTTCTGGGGTATTCTTGCAGCCTACACAGCCATGGAGCCTGTCTGTGTGCCCACCCGGCTCCGCCATTTCTTGGGGCCTGAGAAAAGCTTGACTTGGTGAGTGTTACGTTATTGGCCCCAGCGCTTCCTCCTGAACAGGAGCCCAACTGAAACACCGACTATCAATAGATTCTCAGAGGCTGGCTTACTTCAGCCTTTCTCCCTTTCCCTTACTGTTTTTCTATTACGTGGTGGGCTCTGGGCTACAAAGACGAATGAGGTGGACTCTCCCGCGAGCGTGGGGTAGGCTTTTTGTTTGAGAGATGCCCGGGGTGTACCAGGTGGAGGAGGAAAAAGGAACGGGTATAGGCAGGCGCGTGGTGCTTGAAGGGGCCCAGCACATTTGAAGGACAGCAAGGGAGGGATTCAGTTTGGAGTGAATGGAGTGTGGTGGCGGTTAGATGTGACTGGAGTGAGGAGAGACAGATGAGGAAAAGGTTTACAAGCCAAGTAATTTGGACTTCATTCTGAAGGCATTTGGGACCTTCGAAGGATTTTAGAGAAGTGTGTTATGACAGATTTACCCTTTTGGAAAGATCAATGTTGACAGCTTATGGAAGATTGAGAATGAAGCCAGTTTGCAATAGGGCTAGTGAATGAATGGAGACTTTCAGTTACCCTTGAGGGATATAGCAGTTAACGTCTCCATTTGTAGAGCCCAATAAAATAACAATAAGGGATTTTATAAAGGGGTCAAAAAGAAAGAGGAATTGATAGCAAAACTTCAGATAGAAACTGGAGAACAGAAGGATAAGTGGCAACTAATTTAGCAATGAAGTGGCAGGTAAGCCGGCAGTGAAGAAAGTTTAGAAGCAACTTGATGTATCCTTGAAGTAGTGGCGGCATGTACAGCTGGGGTGTAGGTGGTACTAAAGTTAGGAGGATTCTTTGAAGTAATTAGACCCCTCCCATCTCCTCCTTTACCCCTATATCTGGGTAGCTATTCACGCCCAACCTATCATATTACTGGAGGCTTCTTTGTTGGAGATGGAAAACAGATTCTTCAGCATGCAGGGTACCTGGGACAGTGGTATTGAAAATAGAGAAGTGAAAGTTTATATACTGAGTGGTGGTTTTTTGAACACTGCCAACCAGATCAGAGCCTGGAAGTGAGAGAAAAGTGAGAGAAAAGACCTGAGTATTAACATCAGGGGTCTTCCAACAAAGCAGTTAGCCAGATCACCCCATGGTGAAACCCACAGTTGGCAAGTCCCAACTATGTCCATAGATCTTCTAGTCAACTTCTTAGCATCTCACCCTTACATATGAATAGACAGAGAATTTCTAGATACTTGAAGAAACTTTCAAACATGAAAGGCAGAGACCAAAATAAACAGGAAAAAAATAATAAAATAAGACTTTAGACAATGTAAAGGAAAACTTAAGGAAAAAGAACTATTGATACTTTTACATAAGAGATACTATAATAAAGGATTGAATCTAAGAAAACAGACTTGAAAAGTAAAATCACAAGGGAAGGAATGAAAAATCTAGCAAAAGGGTTTAAAGAGAAATTGAGGAACTCTCCCAGCAAGTAAGGCAAAACTAAGTAGATGGCATATAGGTGGCGGGGGAAAGGAAAATTAGAGAATCAGACCAGGGGGCTTAGAGATCAGAGAGAATGAAGATTAAGAAAGGACTTGTGTTTCCAGATGAAAAGGGCCCATCAGGTGCCCAGCATCAAGGTACATCATGAACTATCAGAACACTAGACGCAAAAAGGTCTTGCAGCCCAGCTGGGCGTGGCTCAGCGGTTGAGCATCAACCTAGGATCCAGGAGATCTCAGATCGATTCCCAGTCTGGGCACATGCCTGGGTTGTGGGCTCGATCCCCAGTGGGGGACATGCAGGAAGCAGCCAATCAATGACGACTCTCTCATCATTGATGTTTCTATTTCTCTCTCCCCCTCTCCCTTCCTGTCTCTGAAATCAATATTTATATATATATAAAGGTCTTGCAAAAGCTTCCAGAGAGAAAACAGACTGCTTGCTAAGGATAGGCAATTAGAATGGCACTGGGCTTCAGTAGTAACACTCCAGACTAGAAGACAGTGGATCATGCCTTCAGCATTTTGGGGGAAAGTGATTTCAAATCTGGAATTCTGTATTCCCGCTCTGCTAGGGTGAAGGCTAAAAATGCAGTGATTCAACAAAACAGAACTTATTTTTTCCTCAAAGAACAGTGCAGTGTGCTCCACAAATCATATAGAGACCAAGGCTAGCAGTGGAGCTCTGTGCTCCTTTAGGGTCTTATACTGCAAAGTGTGCTTTGCAGGCCAGCAGAACTAGCATCACCTAGAAACTTGTTAGAAATGCAGTATCTCAGGCCCCACCACAGACCTACTGAATCAGTATCTGTGCTTGAAGATCCCTGGGTGATCTGTATGCACAGTAAAATCAGAATAAGCATACTAATGTAAATAATGAATATTGATCTAACCCCAACTGATATAATTCTCTTGGGAGTGTGGGATGCAGGGGCAGGATGGAAAGTGATCCATGGAGCGGGCAGAGGGAAGAAAGGGAGCTCAGTTTTCATCTTACATGGAGGGAACCCAGTATGGTGCTTAAAAAGAAAAATTAATGAACATGTGTAGAGATATGGAGGGAAATACCAAAAGAAACATCTACAGGAGGTGGAAGTAGTTGCCCCGAGAAGGAAATTGGAGAGGGAAGGGTCTACTCTTTATTGTAATAGGCCTTGTAGTCCTATCTGAGGCCTTAAAGTATGTGCATATGTAACTTTGAAAATAAAAACAATAAATATAAAAAGCGAGAGAGGAAATAGAGATACATTTTACATGAAAGAGAAGGGTGGAGAAGTGTTGTTTCTTTGGTTTCCTTCCTTTCTCCCTCCTACCTTCCTTCACCCCTCCCTCCCTTTCTCCCTTCCTTTCTTTAGTGGAAGAGACTTGCATGAATTTATTACCATGGAGGAAGAACCAGTAGAGAGAGGCAGAGGTTGAATAGAGGGGAGTGAGAGGGGAGTGATCTGAGTACAGGTGGAGGGATTAGCTTTGAACTGGAGAAGGCATTTTAACCTTGGTTGTCTAGGAGAATTGGTATAGATGTCAGTGTTTGTTGGTAGGTAGGAAGTTGAAATTGTTCATCCCTTATAGTTTAATCTCTGTGAAAAACAGAAGTCACTATGAACATGAGGAAGGTTTGGAAAATTGGTAAGATGGGACCAGGAGAGGGAGGTGACCAAGGACATGGAATGAGACAAAGGGTTGTCAGATATTGAGGGCCCAACTGAGGTCAGATTCTGTAAGTTTGTTGTGGCCCCAAATTCGTACCCAGCACAGTATTGGCACCTAGGACATGTTTAAAAATATTTGCTTAATGAATGAGTAAGTATCGTGTGATTTTTCTCCGGCAGCGCTCAGCACTCCAGTGTTGGAGTGGAGAATGGCAGGGTAATGGTCAACAGAGCCAATGGCGAGTTTGAGAGCAAGTATTGTGAAAGGAGCAAGATTTGAGGGTACTGATGAGATCGTGGCTGATACGATGATCTTGAACTTAGTGTGGAGTGGAAAGAAAAGGAGGTGTGAAATTAGGAGGAAACAGAAGGGTCAAGAGCTTTGTGACCAAAAAACAACAAAAAAAGAAGCCATATAAAACATGATTATAATAGACTACGTTAAAATAAAAAACTTGCAAATTATTAAAAATACCAGAAATAAAACACTTTGAAACTAGAAGTAATGGTTGCACCACATTGTAAATATACTAAATGCCATTGAATTGTACACTTTAAAATGGCTAACTCTATGTTATATGAATTTGACCTCAGTGAAAAGAAAAAAGAACTAGAAACAAATTCAAAAGACAACAAAGTAGGAAAAATATTTGCAAAATTTACGACAGAGGGCTAATTTCTTTACTATATAAAGAGCCCTTAGAGTAAGTACATTAAGAAGCTAACAGTGTGGATCCTGAGAAAGAAAATACCTACTAAGAAGGGCTCCTGATGGCTAACTGGGCTCAAATTAAAACAAAAACAAAAACCTCCCCAGAGCCTAGCAGCTGTTTGTACACCAGAACCCTGCATGCAAACTGCATTTCAGGGAGAATCCTGCACTGACCTGTTGCCTGCACTGAACTGCCTGCCTGTACTGTATTGGGCTGTCTGAGTCAGTCCTTATAAAGGAGTTCCTGGAATCGTATTTCAGCCAATAGAACTGAAGCTTTCCCCATCCAATTGAAGCTGTACAGCTACCCCCCTCCCCCAAACAGCTTCACCAACCAATCAGAGGAGCTCCATTCTGTCAAATAGTGTTTTTGGACAAATTGTGAGGATCTGGAGTCCTCATCTGCATGAGGACAGACCAATCAGGGATCTTGGCCAGGACTTCTGTCTATGTAAGTTCTGTCTCCTCTGGCTGCCTCTGAGAGTACACTTTCCCTTTCCACTGAAGACTGTGTTTCCCTGGCTGGAGCTGAAACACTGAAGATGTCTCCTTGGAGCAGAGTGGAGCAGATCAGTGAGGAGCAAAGCAAAGCTGTCTAGCCCCAGGGTCGCCTGGCCCAGGGCCACCTCATAGTCATGCCATTTTCACAGCTGTGTGTTCTATCACAATTGAGCTCTTTGCACTGAATAAAATTTCCTTTTTTACTGCATTCCAAATTGGGGATTCCTGTTGGCACTGAACTGGCACTAATGACCATCGGTTGACAACATCAACTCAGTAAATCCGTTCATCCTCGCTCCTAAACAAATGCAAATTGAAACTAGGATGATGTCACATGTCACCTGTTTGATTGGCAGCAATAAAAAAGATGCTGTCTTTAACCCACCAACTCTGCTTTTAAGAATTTGCTCTACAGATATACTTTACATGGGCAAAAGGACATATCTTCAAGGATAATTATTGTAATACTGTTTGAATTTGCAAGAAAGGACATCCTTCATGTCCATTGATAGGCAACTGGTAAAAATAAATGACATCTAGGCAATGGAAAACTATGCAGCTCTTTAAAACAATGAGGTAGAGCTATATGCATTGTTAAAGGAATGCTCTCCTAGCTACAGTATTAAAAGGAAAAAGTAAGGTGTAGAAGAATGTTCATAGTATGCTACTATCTGTATTTCAAATAAGGGGGAAATATAGCCATATGTGAAAGACTGAGTTTGCATAATATCTTTGGGAGAATAATCACAGAACTAGTGATAGTGGTTTCCTCTGGGAATGAGAAATTGCAGGCTGGAACCAGAGGCAGGAGGGAGCCTTCTTTTCACTGTTTACTGTTTAAATTAAAAAAAAAAAAGTATGTTTTTACTTTCTTAAGAACAAAAAGCTAAACGAAAAAAGGCATTGTTTTTCAAAGTGTGTGCTAATTCAAAATCCAGATTTCATTTGGGGAGGTAGATTCTGGGAAACTTTGTCTTTATCTTGTATTTCAGAGGATTCTGATCCACCTGAAAAAGTTTGAGATCCATGGGCCAAGAGCTCAGAGGTCAAGGAGCAGGTTCATGGGAGTCAGAAAGATGCTGGCTGTTCTTCCATGTGACAAAGACCAGGGAGTGCAGGATAGGCTGCAACTGTGGAGGGGTAAGCAAGGTCATTGGCATTTTGGCAGCGCTTAAAGCCTGTGGGTAATGATTTAATTAGATGTCATGAGCCGTAATAGGCTTGTATGGGCTGTCCCATCTGCCGTACCAGCTTCATCTGGAGCTTCTTTGCCTGTGGCTGCCTTTGTCACATTCCCTCTGGCCTTTCAGTCCCTGAAGTAAGCTGTCCCTTTCTGCCTTCACATGTGGTGATGTTATTGCCTGGAATGCTGGAACTCCTTTTGATGTTTCAGTTCTCTGCTCAGAGGTCACTTCCTCCGGGAGAATCTTCCCTAAACCCCAACCTAGGTCAGAACTTCCTGTCATGTGTTCTTATAGCTCCTGTACTTCTCCTTTGGAGCACAGATATTGCAATTAAATAATAAGAGAACGATTTAATGTTTGGTTTGGTCACTGCTATGTCCCTATACTATGTCTGGCACATAAAAGGGACTTAAAATCAAGATTCTTCATGGAATGAATGAGCCTTAAAAAGGAAAAGGAGAGAAAATTTGGGCTATAGGAGTGGGAGTGGGTGGTGGAGGTGAGGAATGTCAGTAGAGCGTTACTAACTCCTTCTAGCTCAGCCTGGGGCTTTGGACAAGCCTCAGGGAGTCTCTGATGAACCTTAGAAGGGCAGTAGTTGGATGTAGCTACTTGGACTTGCTTACGGCAGCATGACTCTCTTTGGCAGCCTAAAGCCTTGGCTTCTGTGTTCAAATGTGAGTACCAGGCTCCAGAGACGTGTGACTTCTGTCTGGTGAGGCTGCAGCTGTGGTCCCACTGAGCCCCAAGAATGGACTGCTTGAGTAACCATAGGAGCTGTGGAAACGAATACACTAAGTCAGAACAGGTCACCATGCGGTCATGTGTGTGGGCCGCAACAAGGAAGAGTCTAAACTTTGTGGCTTTTTCCAAACTGTGCCCCTGAATTTGGACTGCCCAATTAAGTTTTTTTTTTTTAATATATCTTTATTGATTTCAGGGAGAGGAAAGGAGAGGGAGAGATAGAAACATCAATGATGAGAGAGTCATTGATCGGCTGCCTTAAGCCTGCAACCCGGGCATGTGCCCTGACCGGGAATCGAACCCCGATCGCCTGGATCCTAGGTCGATGCTCAACCGCTGAGCCACGCCCGGCCGGGCCCAATTAAGTTTCGATGTTTACCTTGGAACACAGGTACAGCCCAGTCATTCAATAAACATTAGTTGACAGCCTGTGGGCCAGGTGCCACATAGGAACAGAGGAGAGATTAGGTCCTCACCCACAAGCTAACAGACTCATGGATGAGCACAGTCCTCAAATGCTACATAGAAAACACATACAGTCATGCCTATTAAAAAGTTTATTCTTTATGCTCAGAAACAAAGAAGTGGCTTTGCCCCTGCAAAGGGCCTCGGCTTGAAGGAATGGGAGGCAGATAGTGACAAGAGGAAATGTTGGGGTGAGGTTGAATGTGCAGTTCTCTCTCCCCTCTTTTCCTACTATCGCTCCTCTTTTCAGCGTCCCCCTCTGAAAAATTTAGGTATGAACACAGCTTGCCACCCATTGGGGGGTTGGGGAAGCACAGCCGAAGTCAAAAAATTAATGCCCGTTTTCAACAAGAGATGGGTCCAGTGCGTATCTGGTGGGGATGAGAGAGGGAGGGGTAAGGGGTTGGCTGAGGAAGCTGCTGGATGGAGGGAAAGGGAAAAGAGGCTAGGACCCACCCCAGGACAGTGGGGGTCTGGGGGTGGCCCCTACCTCCCAGCATCATCCACTCCCTTCTCCAGCCCGCTTCCTAGCAGAACTGGTCGTCATAGTCCTCGTCCTTCATCCCCTTCAGCCGAAGCCGGGCAAAGTCCTCAAATACGATGTCGTCATCTGTGGCATAGCTTGGTGGTGGGAAGGAGGGGTGAGGTGAGGGCTTCAGACCCTCTTCTCAACCTCCCACTCCCCTCCAGAGACCGAGGAGTTAGAGCGGCAATGGGACTGCAGATATTTGCAGGAAGGGACAAAGAAGGGGCAGCTGATTTGATGACTCAACCATCCCTCCCCGAAAAGAGAAAAAAAATGGGGGTAGAGGGTAGATTTGAACGTTACAGGAATCTTTGTCTAAGAGCCAAAGGCTGGAAGGGAGGGGATGAGGCTCTTACTTGGTGTCAAATTCAATGAGGTTGGTGTCCACAGGGGCATCTGTTTCAGGAGCAGCTGAGGGAGGAGGAAAGTGGATAGGTGGGTAGGTGCTGGAAAGACCAGCTTTTCTCCACTGGCCTGGCTTCAGGCCCTCCCTTTGGGGGCTTGGTGTGGGTGGCATGCTTACCTGACTGGGGTCTGGGGAGGCTAATGTGGTCATGGGGCTTGGGGTGCATAAGAACAAAAGGCAGCTCCACTGACACATCCCTGGAGAGGGAGAGGGGCAGCATAAAGGGATGATGACAAGGCAGAGCTAGAGGAAACCACTTCAAGCCCCACCCCAGGCTGCCCCAACACACTCACCCACCGCGAGACACCACCAGCTTCACCTTGACCCTGTACGACACCAGGATCCCCAGCACCTCCTTGTTGGCACCCTCTTTCACTCTGCAATTGGGGGGAGGAGCTGGATCATGGCTCATCGTCCTGCACCTTAGCCCACCCTTAGGGCTCCCATCGGGACCCTGAGCAGGATCACAAACTCACACCAGTCCCCAGGGCTCCAGCAGCACAGGCTATGCGGTCATAGCAAAGTACCCCCTGCCAATCCTCTGCACAGAACCTGCCCGTGGCTTCTCATCTCTCTCACAATAAAAGCTGAAGTCCTTGTACTGTCTTGCTCTCCATTAGCCCTCCAACCCCACCTGCTCCTCTCATCCTTGTAATTCATTCTCACCACGCTGGCCTCCAGGCCTGCTCTGGGTGGTCATGCAGCATGTACCCTGCACAAAGGCCCCAGTGGGGGTGAAGTTCAGCCCTTATGCTGGGAAGCCCTTACTCCAGGGCTGCTCCTGCCCAAAGGCACAGTGGCACCATAGAGGCCTGCAGTGGCCCTGCTGGCCCCCTCAAACTTCCTCAGACACATCGGCCTGGTTCACTTCTGGGTCTGTTTATAGATGTCTCTGCCTGGAACACTCTCCCTGCATGACCATATCGCCTACTTCCTTTGGGTCCTCACTCAGAATTCGCCTCTGGGTTATGTCTTCCCCAGCCACCCTATTCAAAGTTAACGTTAACACACCCTGCCCCTCTCTCCACACTCTCCCTTCTCTGCCCTCCCTTTTCTCCTAAACACTGGTCACTGAACATGCTGTATATCTGATTTGTCTATCCTCCCTCCCCTAGAATGTAAGAGGCTTTTTGTCTTTTCTGTCACTGATAGAGCCCTGGCACCTAGGACAGAACCTGGCACACAGCTGGCACTGAATGAATGTCTCCTGGGCTGTAAGAGAACTCCCTGCCCCACGTTCAGCCCCAGCCTCACATGGTGCTGGAAGCCAGATTGGTGTCCTCATGCTTGAGCTTCCCATCCAGGGCAAGACCACGCTTCTCCCGGTTGTTGCTGAGCAGTGGGGTTACGGTGTACACCTTGCAGAACGTGGAACTGGGAGATATCTGGTCACTGAAGGGGGTGGGGACAAGAGAACAAAACTATGGAGGGGCCAGGGTGGGTGAGGGGCAGCTCCTCCCACCATCACTAGCCTCTTCTCTCTTTGGGCACAGGTCACAAGGGAGTTGTTTTTGGCTCAAGCTCCTCAAGAAAATGAATGGCTCAGAGCCTCCTCACTGGAGGGAATGCCCTTGAAAGTGGAGATGGTTTGGGAAGAATTCTACCCCCACCTCACATTCTCCCAGGCCTACTCTTCTCCCTTGAGTTTGGGACACAGGGCTGTTCTGATACTCACTCTTGTTCGATCTGAGCCACGGGACACTTGTACTGGGCAGTGCTGAAGAGGCAGATGTCGGCATACTGTCTCACTGTGGGGCGGGGTGGGGTCAAGCAGCTCTGCTTGGAGGGAAGACTACCGCCCACTCCAGACCACATGGCCAGGCCCAGCTGGGGCCCACACCACTCCCATCCCCTGGCCCTCCCTGTAGCAGTAAACACCTGGTCCCCATCTCATTCTGGGACAGCCTAAATTATCTGAGCCCCGGTGGATCTCCTGCACTGGGGTATGTCCTTGGGCTAAGATCATGTCAGAAGCCACATGTGCAGCAACTCCCTCTCCCACGACCCATTCCAACCCCCACCTCCTACCAGAGACTTTGATCTTCTTGATAGTCTTGGTGGAGTTGTTGGTGACGTGGACATTGACATTGAGGGGCTCCCCGTGGTAGTACAGCTTTGGAGGGGAGGAAGGTCAAGTTAATTGGTTCTGTTTTCACAGGTCCCATGATCCATGTGCCCTGACACAAACACAATGCTTGGCCTCTTCCCTCTAAACCCAAGCCCACAGCAACTCTCCACAGCTAGCTAAGGCAACCTCCTTTAAAAACACGATCTTGACAGGTGGCTTCACCCCCTCTCCCCTAGGGTCTGGCCTGCACTATAGCACCTGCATCACCCTCTCACACCCCACCTCCTTGTCCAGGGAAGCTTCAAGGTGCAGGGACCGGTCAGACATGAGGAAGTGGCGTGTGGTTTCAGCTGAAGGCTGGGGGCCGGGTTTCTCTGGGGCAAACTGCACCTTTCGGATCACCAGCCGCACAGAGTTCCTGGGGGTGAGGGGTCATTCCTTAGACACCCAAACACACACTCCCACCTCCCATAGGGGCTGGAGCTTCTGGGAGCTGAGATGGAATGGGCAAACCACAGGGGAGGTGGCTTCCCTCACCTTTTGTGGCTTTTCTCTTCCAGTGATTTGGCACAGAAGGCTCGAATTTCAAAGTCTACGCCACAGGCCTTGGGAGGGGGAAAAAAGGTCAGGTCTTACACAAGGCCCCTGCTGCCGCCTCAGCTGCCACCGCCACCGCCACCACCACCACCATCACCACCACCACCACCACTCCCTTCCTTTTCCCCTCAGTCTTGGGCAGGGACTCTTGCCCCATCCTGTTCTGAGGAACATAAGGCCTGGCCCTCCACTATCTGCTCAAGGCCTGGCACCTGGCAGAGGCTTCATCCTGGCTATGCAAGGTGAGCCCTTCTACCCAGGTACATGCAGGTCAAGAGCAAGAAGCAGGGTCACATGTGAGCAGTGACCATCCCATACACACCCCATATCCACTGGGATCATTACTCCACCCTTCATTCCATCCTGGCTTCTTGACAGCCCAACCCCATCTCATGTGCCTGCTGGACCCTACTCTGCCCCATGAGCCCTCAGAACTCTTTCTCCAGTACCTTTCCTGTGTCCTCTGGGCCTGGCTGCAGAGTGACAGAGCAGGGCAGATTCTGGGGTATCTGCAGCAGAGGAAAGGGGATGCTTTAGCTCCTCTGGAAGCTCCCAAGTCTTCCTCCCAATCTCAATTTAAGAGGCTGGAGAAGAAGTCCTGGGAACGGGGAAGGAGAAAGGAAGAGGCCCCAGGAAGGAGGCAGAGAGGCAAGGGCTTCTTGAATGCAGGGTGGCCCTGAAAGGAGGTGGGTCTAGGGTCCCTCCTGTTTTTTCCAGATCTGCCCATAACTGGTGCTTCACACCCCAAACAGTCCCAGACCCCTTGCTCGGCAGAGGGAGGGAGGCATCCTCACTGTGAAAAAAAAGGGGTGGGCATGTTGGCCCAGCTTCCTCAGCAGCCGGTCCTGCAGGCGGGTGAGGGGCCGGGGTGGGTTGGGCATTGGAGGGAAGGCCTGGTAGGTGGCGATGAACAGGTCTTTGCGGAAGGACAAGCCCAGCACATCCAGGTCTTCACGGCCATAGCGGAAGGCGCAGGTGAGGGTCACAAACACTGGCAAGGGAGGGAAAGGTGGGGTGGTCAGGAGCTCCGCTTTCCAGTCCCCCTAAGTACCTAGCAGCCGCTGGTTCTCAGCTGCATAAGACTTGCCTGAATCCTACACCTGGCTTCTGCCTCAGCCCATCTCTCTGGGTCCCCCCTCAATGCCAGCCCATTTCCTTTCCCATCTCCCTACCTCCCCTTGAACCACTGGAGTTGGGGGCAAGTACCTTTGCGGTCCTTCAAGTAGTCAGGGTCCACAAGCACCACACCATCTAGGAAACGGACACGTGAGCTGATTTCCTGTCAGGACCTCTCCTCTGTTCCTGGGCCCAGGAACTTCTCTTGGGGAACAAGATCCCCCTTTCTGGGCACACTTACCTACAGGATCCACTTTGTCCAGGTGATCTACAAAGTCACGCTTGCCCAAGTACACAGTGAGCTGAGGATGGAGAGGGGGCACAGGGAAGATTGGGTAGGAGGGCGGTAGGGCATCAGAACATCACATGGGATGTCCTGCCTCTGGTCTTCCCAGGCTGGGGTATCCAGGAATTTCTCCTGGTTTCCTCCCAGTAGGGCTAGAAGGGGAAGGTGGTGGGGCTTCACAGATCACCCAACTTTGAGGCTTTTTAGCTCCTCCCTAATATCTTTTCACACCTCTGCACACCAATTGTATGTGTGTCCGTGGGTCATAGCCAGTTAGAGAGGCGTTGTGGGGTAAATGGGCCATGGCCTGGGAGCTGTTAACTGTTCCCAGCCGCAGGTACCCTGGGTTGGTTCCTGAGGGCTATAGGCCTGGGTTTCTGGCTCCTCCTCCTCGGTCTTGCTTAGGGACCCAGGCCTGTCTCCACCCAGCCCTGTGGCTGGCTCAGGCGGAGCAGCCTTTGTGGCAAGGGGCTTCTGGAGGGAAGGAAGTTGGCTTTTAGCTGTCACAGGAAGTGGGCAGCTAGGGGTTGGGGATCCTCTAAGGGCAGGCTGGGCCTTGTAAGGGCCCAGGGAGGGTCAGGAAGAGAAGCACTGTGGGAGACTCACCTTGCAGTTAGGGCTCGACTTCTTGAAGACCCTAACAAAACAGAAAGGGAAACCCCACTGCCTCCCTCAGACTCAGCAGGGACCCCCCCCCTCCCTTTATTCCTCCCCAGCCTGAGAAGCAGAGCTCACCGGGGATTACTGCCTGGCGGCTTTGGGGCTTTGTCCAGCTCTACCCCCTCCCACTTTTTCCCAGTAAGAAAGGTAACCACAGGTCCTTAATATTCCCATCTTGGCAGCACCTCAAAGCTGGTTGTCATGGCAACCCCCCACCCTCACTGGTTCCCCTCCTCCACAGCGATGGCCACTGGTTGCCACAGGAACCACCCTGGCTCTTCCCAGGGGGACCTGAATGGGCAGGTTGCAGTATTGTCTGCAAAAGACCTAACCCTCTTTCTATCTTCCTTGGTCTCCAGCTCCAAAGCTGGAGTACTTGAAAGAGTAATGACTTCGGCCTTTGCTTCTAAAATGGTTTCTACCATAGGCACTACCTCAGTGTGATCCTACTCCATTAACCCTCCAACTTTCTCCATCTCTAATCTTGGCAGCTTAAAAGCCTGTTTGTCTTTCAAGGTCCAGCTCAGATATCACCTCCTTTAAAAAGCGGATCAAGCCCACACCCTGGCCACTCTTTTGGGGTTCCTGTCACTCCTTGTTTTATTTGTGGTGTGACACCATGCTAGGGCAGTTAGCTGTGTACTGTCTACTGCACTAGATAGACTGGGAGCATCAGAGGTCTCATTCATTTAGGCATCCCCAGCACAATGCCAGCCATACGACAACAACGATGCTAACATTTACTGGGTGAATACTGTACAACAGTGTTTAAAGTGTTTCATGTTATCTCATTTAATACTCTTAATAACCCAACGATGGAGGTCCCAATATTCCTATTTTATAGGTGAGGAAACTGAGGCATGGGCTAAGTCAAGTATTCTGCCTAAGGTCACAGTGTAAATGGCAGATGAACAGGCAGTCTGGCTCTGAGTCCATGCTCTTAGTCACTAAACTATTCTACTACCCTCCCTCTGTAATTGGCATTAAGTTTGTTGAATTGAAAGGGGTTCACTTCCTAATTGCTGAAACAATCTAAGCCTGGACTCTACCCACTACTGGAATAGTAGTGAAGTATTGGCAACTCCAGTGCTCTGGCCACTTGAGGGCTTGTTCTTTGCCGCACCACCTTACAATCCACTTCCAATCCACTCTGCCTCAGCAGTGATCTCTGGGAAGGGTCCCCCAAAATCCTGCCAACTGGTCCATCCTTCCCCCTGTTTCTGCTATAACAACTTCACTTGCCCCTTCTTCCCAGAAGGCCAAAGGCAAAGGTTATGGAGGTCCCTGGGTATCCCCATCCAATAAAGGAGAGTAAACATTGATATGATGGCAGCTGGAATAAGCACCCCTCCTCTTGTCCCAAATTGGGGGCTGATAGCTATGGCATCATCCAGCTCTTCCTCCCCTTTGCTTCTGGTTTTCCTCTTTATTCCAGTGTTTCTTCCTATTAGGATCCCTGGCAGAGGGCTGGGAAATCCAGTCAGTTGGCCAACTGGAGTGTCAGTTTGTGGTAATTGCCCTGGAGCAGCTGCAGGGCACCTGCCCTCTGGATCCTAACCCAGCCAAACTCCTGCCAGACTAGGGAGAAGCAGCATGTGTATACTGAGGCTGGCCAAGGAGGCCGAGTGTGAGGGTGACCAGGGAGGGGGGGGCACAGAAGCAGATGCCCCATTACACTTCCTGCTATTCTCTTCATTTCCTGTGGCCCAGAATATGATGGGAGGAATTGTGCCAAGTCAGCAATCTCCCTTTGGTCCATCCTTCCCCCTCCCTGAATCACATAACGGAAAAAGGTAGCCTCCGTCAAGTCAGTGGCTTCCCTTTTCTCTGGGTCGTTTAACCCCAAATCCAGGACACCAATCCTTTCTCTGACATTTCTCTCCAATGCTGGTAGACTTGATACTCAGAAACCTGGGTTCTCCTACTCTATGGGTGGGGAGTAGTGGGGCTGATATGATAATGTTTTGCAGAACAAGTGACAGTTCAGGACCTGGCCCCCATTCCTGATCCCCTCTGGAGAGAGGCATACAGCCCCAACCTTTTCCTCTTTTGCTCCTGCTCCCCAGGGACTCTGGCATTCACCTACTGTCCCCTTGGGGGTGTTGGGTCACAACAGGAAGTGGATTGTGCTAGAGACCAAAAAAGAGAACTCGGGGTGCCAGTGTAAGGAAGGAGCCTCGATTGCATATAAAACATCCGGGGAGTGGATGGCGTGCTTAGGGCAGATACCTCCTCCCCTCACCCGCGGGAAGAGGGGTAAGGCCCAGACTCAGGAGAGTTGCCCCGCACTCTGCTCTCTTAAGATGAGGTTGTTGCTCCTAGCAACCCCGGGGAAGACATAAGTTTGGAAGCGGAGCTACTCGGCCCTTGGGACAGGTGGGGGCAGCCCCACTGCCTGTGGGGCACTGAATAGGAGGCTTTCTAGTGGCTAAGCACGAGTGTACGGGGGATCCCCTTTCCGGCATCTAGCCTTCCCATAACCGACCCCTCGGGACCGGCTACCTGCTCTTCCTTCCTCCGCCCCTGCATCGCAGCCTGCACGGGAGAACCCAGTCGCCCGGCCCCCACATCCCTGCATGAACCCAGGCGCCGGTTTCCTGATCCCCTTCAGCACTCGCTTTCTGCAGGGACCCTGGCAAGCATCCTCTCATTCTTCTCGAGGACCTAGGCGTGCGGCCCCAGATGGCTGCCCCCCAGGGACCCAGGCGTCCGGCTCCCGATTCTCTCCCCAGTGTCCTTGTCTGGAGACCATCCCGGCACCCGACCGAAACAGCCGCCCACGTCCCGCCGCGTGGCGCCACCTCCCTTACCTAGTCCCGGGTTTCTCCCCCATGGTGCGCGAGCGCCCGCCGCCCGCCGGGTTCACGGCTCGCTCGCAGCCGCCCAGTCCGCTGCCTGGTCCCTGCTCCTCCCCACGCCGCTGCGCACGCGCGCCCGAGGCTCTTTCTCCTCTTCCCCCTCCCCTCCAGGCCCCCTTTATCCCCGCCCCACCACGGATCCCGGGGAACCGCGGCCAGATGCGTCAGCCCCAACCGCGCGCGCTGCCGCGCAGCCCGCCCTCCCCTCACGGACACTCACAGTGATTGGCTCCGCCCCCGCCCCCTCCCCATCCTGTCCCTCCGGGGGCATCCCTCCACACTCCTTGCTCTTCCCGCCCATCTCTCCGCCCCTCCTCACCCCCTCCTAAGGAACTGATTGGGCCCCCTTAAAAGAAGGCGCCCGCCTTCCGGGAGATTAGAGCCCTCTGATTGGCTCCCTGCATCCAGAACCTTGCAGGGGTCCCCTCCCCTTTGTTTGCTTTCTCAGTAGGGGTGGAGGCGACGGGAAGGGGTGGTGGTGGGGGCTGTAGAACGAGCTCAAGCCTGGCGAGTAGGGGGATGCACTCGAGGGTGAGCGGTTTCAGTTGAGGGATGCTTGCTTTGGTGCGTACCGCTCACCCCAGTGCTTGCAGCCTTCTTGGCCAGCCCTCCCGCCTTATTGTGGTGTGCCAACTCCCCCTGGTGTCCGTCTTTGATCTTTGCAGGATTACCCTGCCTAATTTCTCTGACTACTCATCTCCTCCATCCACTCATTGCAGCTAACATTCTTCCATCTATCCATCCATGCCTATTTTGTGCCAGTCACTATGTTAGGGCGATGGGGACACAGACATGAATTAACATGGCCCCTGCCTTCCTAGTATACTTGAAGAAACACATAAATAAGTATGATCCCAGGAATGCTATAATGTAGTTATAACTCAGAAGACAAAGCAACTATAAGCATTTTGCTGGGGTGGGGGTGGAGGGAGTGGAGGCTGTCCAGAGGAGGGGACATTTGAGGGCACAATCTTTCTGAATGGTGGGCAGAAGTTGAGAATGGGTATTTCAAATAGAGAAAGGCAAGGGACATCCTGTTATGGAGTGTTTCTGGGGGTAAGACAACATGAGAGATAAGGCTGAGGAGGAAGACTGGGGCAGAGTGAAGGATTTTGTATAGCAGGTAAAAAGGAATGAGACGTGCTTCTCTGGTGGGCACATGGATCCAGCAGTGGTTTTTAAAGTAAAGGAGTAGCATGGTATTTCCATTTTACGAATATAATTCTGGGCAATGTGGAGGGTGGAGGGAAGGCTGTTGTAGACTAAAACTAGTCAAGGGGAGATGATGAACCACAAAGTGGAAGGAAGAAGAGGAGTCAGGCCGAAGAGTCATTTTGAGGGCAAAATGACTGGACTTGTGGGGGGGGGGGTGATGGATGACTGGCATTTTGGTTTTAAGAAGTTACAGTAGTTATTCTTCCATCTCTTTTTCCATACTCCCCTTATCTTCCTCAAATGAACCAACTTCACACCCCCTTCCACTTCTGTATGCAACAAAAAGTAATACACACACAAGACAGTTTCTGAGATCATCTTTAATGTTCAAACACAGGCCTTGCCCACCAGCTGCCACCTCCCTTCCCCTCAGTTCTATCACCACCTTCTAAGCTCACTCGTCACCTCTTTCAAGATTTAAACACTTCTTTTAGACTTATCAATTACTTTTGTCAAATGGTCCTGACCAGAAGGTAATAAGATCTTTATTGCTACATATCTAAAGTGCTTTTGGAACTGAAAGGTAAAGTGGTCTGCATGGGATGAAAACTACTTTATTAAAACATACTAATAGAAAGACAACTTTAGAAAGATCTAAAGGCCAAAAAATATGGAAGAGATATATACTCTATTCTAGGTGAGAAAAACCTGGGTATGTGCCCTGACCGGGAATTGAACTGTGACCTCCTGTTCCATGGGTCAATGCTCAACCATTGAGCCACACTTGCTGGGCCACAATGGCTTCTTTGTTGCTCTCCTTGCTCCACTCTTGGCCCTCTAAGTCCCTTCTCCACACAGCAATCAGAGGGGTCTTTTCAAACGTGAGTTCTTGTCACTCCCTGCTTAAAGCCCTTCAGTGGCTTCCAAATATGGCATGAATGAAATCTGATCTTTTCACCTCAGCCTACTAGAATCCACATGATCTGATCCACACTCACCTCTCCGATCTTAACACATGCCACATGTATCAATTACTCTTCCTCTTTTCCCCTCTCCTTGAGCCAAACTAGCCTTCTTTCTATCCTCCAGCAAGCCCATTTCTACCTCAGAGCCTTTGCACATGCTGCTGCTTCTGCTTAGAGAAGCTTTCCTTTGATTCTGTATGAATGAAGTCATCTTGCCATCCTCAGAGAGGGCTTCCTTTTTTAAAAAAAATGTGTTTTTAAAAAATTTATTTCAGAGAGAGCAAGGGAGAGGGAGAGAGAGAAACACCAATGATTAGAGGGAGTCATTGATTGGTTGCCTCCTGAACGCCCCCTACTGGGGATCAAGCCCACAACCCGGGCATGTGCCCTGACCTGGAATCCAGCACTGATCTCCTGGTTCATGGGTCCACGCTCAACCACTGAGCCACGCTGGCCGGGCTGAGAGGGCTTTCTTTTTAAGAAGTCCCCACTCCAATCCACGTCATCATCTAGCACATTATCATGCTCATTTTTTGGTAATAACTCATAGAACTATCCAAAATTTATATATTTATTTTCTTATTTGTTGACTATCTCTTCTGTCTAGAGGGTTATTGTCTTCTTCACTCTTTCATCATCATCACTTAGAACAGTGCCTGGCACCTTAAAAGGTGCTCAATAACTATTTGTTGAATGAATAAGTGTCGATGAAAGAGACTGCCTTGGGAACTAGCAAGATGCCATCTAGAAAGGTTGCATCAATTTACTTCTCTGCCAACCATGTAGAATAGTGTTCGATGCCTTATATATCATCCCAATACTACTAGATTTATTTATCTTTTTAAGTTTGCAAGGAGTGTGTTGTGTCAGTTCTGTAGTTGTAAATGTAGTTAAAAATGTCTATGATTTGAAACGAAGAGGCAGTTCCTTAGATATCGGTGCTACCCAGAGCGAAAGTGTCCGGACTCTCACCGTAACGGGTCCCTTAAGCACTCCGGCGCCTTTTGTCCTGACCACGTGTTCGTTAAGCGTCACTGGACCGCCCCCGGCCCGGCCCACCCACCAGCCCTTCGCACCCCACAGCAGCCCTGGAGCTGAACGTTGGTGTCCCGCACACGGCCCTCCCCGCCGCGCATGCTCCCTCCCGCCAGAGGCTGCAGTCCAATCCCCGGGCATCCCAAGCGCAGGACCACAAGCCCCGTCTTACTCTCCCTCCCCTCGAGACCTCCGTCCGCGCGGTGTGTTTGCGTCATCGAGCCACGCCGCCACTAGAGCCCCGGCGAAGATGGCCGCCGCCGTTCTTAGCGGGCCCTCTGCGGGCTCCGCGGCTGGGGTTCCGGGCGGGCCCGCGGGTCTCTCGGCGGTGGGGTCGGGCCCGCGTCTCCGTATGCTGCTGCTGGAGAGCGTGTCCGGGCTGCTGCAGCCGCGAGCGGGGTCCACCGTTCCTCCCGTGCATCCCCCAGTCCGTTCGGCCCCACATTTGCCCGGGCTCATGTGCCTATTGCGGCTGCATGGGACGGTGGGCGGGGCCCAGGTGAGTCGGCGGCTGGCGAGCGGGCGGCCCTGTTGCAAGGTTGGCGCTGCAACTGCGCGCCAGGTTCGCGGTGAACTGCAGCTGCTGCAGGGAGGTGGAGGGAAGGCTTGCTGAGGGCGGAAAGCGAACCCGAGTATCAGTCTGGACGATATTCACGTATTTCTCCTTTATCAGCCACGAGTAGAAACCCGGGAGAATATGGGCCTCATTTCTCTGTTGCTAGGTTGTTAACAGTCACACACGAATGGAGTCCATTCCGGGACCCATCACTCACTAGATGTATGATCTTTAGCTTTTTCCTCCAGCAGTATCTGTTTTTGGGATTTTTTCCTACTGAGTGAATGGGTGTGTTCAACAAATAACTGTTTACTGAGCTCATACTGTGGGCCAAGTTCTGGATGCTTAAGTTGTAGATGCAATGGCGATGAAGAAAATATTATAGAACACTAGGAGCATTGTATAGCAGGGACCTTTAACCTAATCTGAAGAATTAGGTTACAGGTACTGGAGTTTAAGCTGAGACCCCCCCCCCCCCCCCAAGGATGAGTAGGGGTTGGGTAGGGAAAGTAAATTGGAAGAGTGGTTCAGTCAGTGGAAAGCTCATGTAGGGAGGCCCTGTGGTAGGAAGCAACTGAAAAGAAAGGCATTGTGCCTGGGGCTCAGGTGGAGGGGAAGAGAGTGGGCGCTCTGAGGCTGGTGAGGTGGGTAGGTAGTGGACAGATCATGTAGAGCTTTTTAGAAGGGTTCTTTGGATTATACTGAGTAGAATCTAATATCCATTGAGTTCTGCAAGCTATAAACCTGTGTCATCTATCCTAAACATTTTCCTTCTTGCTCACACACCTCCATATGCACTCTTATCAGGTCCTGTTGATTTTATCCTCTGAGTAGTTTTTAGATCTGCCCGCTCCTTTCCTTATTTTTGTCATTGCCTCTATCCTAGCTTGAACCCCCATCTTGCCCAGGTGAAGCAACTGATTCTAAGAAAATATAACATGTCTAGCCTGTGGTGGGTCCTCCTTTAAAACGTCTTACCCTCCATCCTTTCCCCCAACCCTCCCCCAAATTCTACCCATGCTTCAAGACCAACGTACATGAGGTCTTTCTTGTCCAGCCTTTGTTATTGGGACCTTCCCAGCTCTATGCTTTCTTCCAAGAAGAGGGTTGTCACAACCTACTAGGTGGTTCAATGACCTCATTTGTGAGGGATGACCTCATTTATTGTATTAACGTTACTCCTCATTGTTTAGGGTTACAGAACCATGCCTTTGCTGTCTCAGCCCAGTTTCAGAAGCAGGAGCTGATTATAGATTTTCTTTTCTAAATCCTCTGATTCATGTGGTTCCTAAGTTCTGAAATATCTATTCTGCCTATAAATGTGTGATTTCTTTCATCTCTTTCAAGTCTTCCCCTCCTCCCTCAAAGTGAACTACTTGAACTTAATGTCTTGCTTATTTTCTCTAAGTGTCTAAAGTCTAGTCGAATTTTGAGTAAAGAGGCTAAGGGTGATGTGGGAAACTAGACTCATTTTGGTTTCAACTTATGTGTTACCATTTCAGACCACCCCTTCTTAAAATAAAGCAGTATTTCCTGTTCCATTCATTCTCTTTCACATTTCCTGTTTTATTTCTTTCCTAGCATTTGTCACTATTTGAAAGAAATGAACTAATTTATTGTCTGTCATGTTCCCCCTTCCCTTCTTATCCAGTTTAAATTTTATTATAATCGCTTCCTGTCCCTCTCCCTTCATCGAACTTGCCTGGCAATACCCTGTCTTTGTTAAATCCAACTCTGTTTATTCTTGCCTGCACCTGCGCTGCTCAGTATAGCTGGAGAAAAACATGTATCTTTGCTGATTGGTCTCACTTTAAGTTCATGGCCATCATCATTCCAAATGGACTCTTAGTGTTGCCTAGCAATCCTGTTACATTTCTACCTTCCTAGACAACCTGTGATTACTTCTCTCTCTACTTTTAGCTGATGACCTTGATTCCCATTTCACCGAGAAAGTAGAAACAGTAAGATGGAAATTCCCATAGGCTCCCACCACTGTATCTGCTAGCTTTATTGTATCCATGCCCATATAGCCTGCCTTCCCTCCCATTACTAGGGATGAACTGGTCCATGTTCCTATCTTAAGCCAACCCTCTGCTTATACATCATATATATTCTCTCTCCACTTACACAAGTACACTGCTTCAGCAGTTCTCCCCCACTTTTCCGTCATTAGATTTTCTCTCTTTTGGGTCATTTTTATCATTGTACAGCTCAAAGCTGCTTTTAAAAAATGTTTATATAACCACATTCTGTCATCAATATCAGAAAATTGACATTGATACAATAAATGATTTAATCTATAGATCTTACTCAAGTTTTGTAAATTGTCCTAAAGGTGTCTTATAGCAAAAGAAAAGTTTCTAGTCCAGGATTCAATGTAGGATCACACATTGCATTTATTTGTCATGTCTCTTTAGTTTTCTTTTTTTAATTGTTGACAGTATTACAGATGTCCCTAATTTCAGCCCCCTTTCTCCCCCTCTGCCCAGCCCCCACCCCACCCCAGGCCTTCCACACACTTGTCTGTGTCCTTGGGCTATGCATATATGCATATATATTCTTTGGTTAGTCTCTTTCTGTCCCTGCCCCCTCCCCAAGATCTGTCTGTTCCATGCATCCATGCCTCAACCTATTTTGTTCGTTATTTTATTTTGTTCATTAGCTTCCACATGTGAGATCAGGTGATGTTTGTCTTTCTCTACGTGGCTTATTTTGCTTGGTACTCTCCAGGTCCCTCCATGCTATCAAAAAGGGTAAGATTTCCTTCTTTTTTACAGCTGCATAGTATTTCATTGTGTAAAGGTACCACAGCTTTCTTATCCACTCATCTACCAATGGGCACTTGGGCTGTTTCCAGATCTTAGCTATTGTAAATAACACTGCTATAAACATAGGGGTACATATGTTCTTTCTGATTGGTGTTTCGGGATTCTTAGGATATACTCCCAGAAGTGGGATCACTGAGTCAAATGGCAGTTCCATTTTTAATTTTTGAAGGAACTCCGTACTGTTTTCCACAGTGGCTGCACCAGTCTATATTCCCACCAGCAGTGTATCAGGGTTCCCTTTTCTCCACATCCTCGCCAGCACGTGTCATTTATTGATTTGTTGACAGGTGTGAGGCGATATCTCATTTCCGTTTTAACTTCCATCTCTCTGATGATTAGTGACAGAGCATTTTTTCATGTCTGTTTACCATCTGTATGTCTTCTCTGGAAAAGTGTGTATTCCGGTCCTTTGCCCATTTTTTAATTGAATCGTCTTCCTGGTGTTGAGTTGTATGTGTTCTTCGTATAGTTTGGGAATTAGCCCCTTATCAGATGTATCATTGGTGAATATGTTCTGCCATACAGTGGGTTCTCTTTTCATTTTCTTAGTGGTTTCTTTTGCTCTGCAGAAGCTTTTTAGTTTGATGTAGTCCTGTTTGTTTATTTTTTCCTTTGTTTCTCTTGCCCTTGGTAGGAGATGTATTCATGAAAATACTGCTTTGTGAGATGTCTGAGATTTTACTGCCTATGTTTTCTTCTAGGATTTTTATGGTTTCATGACTTACCTTTAAGTTTTTTATCCATTTTGTGTTTATTTTTGTGTAAGGGGTAAGTTGGTGGTCTAGTTTCATTTTTTTTTTTTTTTTGGCATGTATCTGTCCAATTTTCCCAGAACCATTTATTGGAGAGACTGTCTTTACTCCATTGTGTGCTCTTACCTCCTTTGTCAAATATTAATTGACTATAAAGGCATGGGTTGATTTCTGGGGTTTCTTTTCTGTTCTGTTGGTCTACATGCCTGCTCTTGTGCCAGTACCAGGGTGTTTTTATTACAGTGGCTTTATAGTATAGTTTGATATCTGGTATTGTGATCCCTCCAACTTTGTTCTTTCTCAAGATTGCTGCGGCTTTTTGGGGTCTTTTTTGGTTCCATATTCATTTTGGGGCTATTCTAGATCTTTGAAATATGCTGTTGGTATTTTAATAGGGATTGCATTGAATCTGTAGATTGCTTTGGGTAGTGTTAGGGTTTTGGCCGGTGACACGCAGGGCTGTGAAAGATTTCACAACTGAGAGAATAGATGCAAAGGAGTTTGTGTTACTTTCCCCCAGAAGGGAAAGGGCCCATGCTTGCTAATCAATACAAAGGAAAGTAACAAAGGGACAGCCTGCTCTTTGGAGCAGGTACTGTTGCTAGACAACAAGGAAGGGGGGGATTGGGTTGTCTTGAAGTTGAGCATATACCAGGGAGGTTATCTTGAAAAGTAATCCTTTGTTTGCTTTCCAGGAGACAGTCCAGCAGATGTCCTAAGGAGGTGTCTTACCAGTATTTTCCCCAGCCTGTAAAACGTGCTTAGAGCAAAAGTTGGGAAAAGCTCAAAAGAGGATTGTTTGAAGGGGAGTGGGGGGTGGTGGAGGGAACTTTCTGCTAACTGGAGACTTCTTGGTGTGAATTATCCCTGAGTTGTGGAAACAGCAGGGAGGAGGGGGATGCAAGAATGTAGCCTTGAGAGTGGCTTATCTTCTCTGCAGTTTGAACAGAGTGGCTGTTTGAATCAGAGGAGCCAAAAATCTTGGAATTTAATTACCAGGTGCTTCTCATAAATTGTGGAAGACCACAGCAAAGAAAAAGAAAAGTCTTTTTCTCTCAGTGTTTTATAGTTTTCAGAGTGCAGATCTTTTACCTCCTTGGTTAAGTTTATTCCTAGGTGTGTTTTTTCGTTGTTGCAGTGGTAAATGGGATTTTTTTTTTTTTTTTTTAGTTTCTCTTTCTGAGAGTTCATTATTGGTGTATAAAAATGCCATTGATTTCTGGATATTAATTTTGTACCCTGCTACTTTGCCAAATTTATTTATTATATCTAGCAGTTTTTTGGTGGAGTCTTTAAGGTTTTCTATGCACAATATTATGTCATCTGGGAATAATGACAGTTTTACTTCCTCTTTTCTAATTTGAATGCCTTTTATTTTTTCTTGTCTGATTGCTGTGGCTAGGACTTTCAGTACTGTGTTGAATAAGAGTGGTGAAAGTGGACATCCCTGTCTTACTCCTGATCTTAAGGAAAACACTTTTTGTTTTGTCCATTGAGTATGATGTTGGCTGTGGGTTTTTTATATATGGCCTTTATTTTGTTTAAGTATGATCCCTCTATTCCCACTTTGCTGAGAGTTTTTATCATAAATGGGTGCTTGATTCTGCCAAATGCTTTTTCTGTGTCTATTGATATGATCATGTGATTTTTATTTTTCATTTTGTTTATGTGATGTATCACATTATTGATTTGCAAATATTGTATCAGCCTTGCATCCCTGGGATAAATCCCACTTGGTCATGGTGAATAATCTTTTTAATATATTGCTGGATCCGATTTGCTAATATTTTGTTGAGGATTTTAGCATCTTTGTTCATCAGGGATATAGGCCTATAATTACTTTCTTTGTCGTGTCTTTATCTGGTTTTAGAATTAGGGTAATGCTATCCTTGTAAAAGGAGCTTGGAAATCTTCCCGCCACTTGAATTTTTTGGAATAGTTTGAGGAGGTTTTTAGTTTTCTTTAATCGGAAGTAGTTCCTCAGTCTTTGTATTATGATCTTGACATTTTCAAGAGTTACAGGATAGTTATTTTATAGTATATCCCTACTATGATATGATGGTTGTCCTGTAGAACTCATCCCATTTAGCCTCGCAACTTAACCACTTCACTGAAACACCCCTTTGTTGGGTCGTGTGATAATTCTTGAAAGTCACAGGTGACCATCAAGATATTAAGTTCAAAGGTCAAATTTGGGTCCTCATATTATTTCACCCTTCTGTAGCATTTGATACAGTTGATCACTTTCTTTTTGCAAAATTTTCTCTACTTCACTTCTGGGATACCACTCCCTCTTTTTTTGTTGTTTTTTTAAAAAAATATATCTTTATTGATTTCAGAGAGAGGAAGGGAGAGGGAGAGAGAGAGAGAGAGAAACATCAATGATGAGAGAGTTGTCATTGATTGGCTGCCTCCTGCATGCCCCCAACTGGGGATCGAGCCCGCATCCCCGAGCATGTGCCCTGACCGGGAATTGAACTGTGATCTCCTGGATCCTAGGTCGGTGCTCAACTGCTGAGCCACACCCGGCTGGGCTGGGACACTCTTGATTCTCTTACGCCTTACTAGTCTTCTTTACTGGTTCCTCCTCACTTCTATGACATGTAAATGTTTGCGCGCCCAAGAACTCAGTCCTTGTACTGCTTTTTTTATTCCCTTGGCCAGCTGAGCCAGTTTCGTGACTGACAGCTCCCAAATTCATACTCTCACCAGGATTTATCCTACTCCAGACTCACCTATCCAACATCTATTTGGCATCTCCATTTTGATGTTAAATAGATATCCCAGATTTAACATATCTGAAACTGAACTGATTCTCATCCCCCAAATCTCCTCCTGCAGTATTCCTTTCCTTAGTAAATGGCTAGTTGCTCAAGTGAAAAACCTTGGAATTATTTCTATCTTTACTCCCACCCATATCCAGTTTGTTACCAAAACTTGTTGTCTCTACCTTCAGAATATACCCGGAAGGTGATGCTTTGTATCCCCACTATTACCACGCTCTTTATGCTACATCGTCTCTCGCCTGTGTTATTATAATAGCTTCTTACTTCTGTCTGCTTCTACCTTCTCAACAAGCCACTCAAGTATTGTCGATGAGTTTTAAAAAATAAATTACAAGTCAGACAATATCACTCTTCTGCCCCATTCCCTCCTCTCCCCATGACTTTTATTTTACTTAGAGTAAATTCACCCGTTGCCTATACGACTATGAGGTCTGGCCCTTCTACTGGGACCTCATTTTTTATTACTCCCCTCTCTCTCGCTCACTTTTCTCCAGTGACAGTTCCTTGCGAGTCCTCAGCTATGCACATTGTCATCTCAAAACCTTTGCTCTTTTTCTCTCCTCTGCCAGGAACAGTATTTTTTTGGGTTATCCATATGCCTTTTTTAAAAAACAGCCTTAAGCCCAGCCTTAAGCATCGGCCCACAGACCAAAGGGTCATGGGTTCAATTCCTGATCAAGAGCACGTATCTCGGTCGCAGGCTCGATCCCCTGCCCAGTCGGGGCACGTGCAGGAGGCAACTAATCGATGTGGTCTCTCTCTCTCACATCAGTGTCTCCCCTTCCCCCCCAAAAAAATCAATGGAAAATATATCTTTGGGTGAGGATTAAAAAAATAAAATAAAACAAAAAACATCTTTAAGTCCTGGCTGGTGTGGCTCAGCTGGCTGATCATCATCCCATGCACTGAAAGTTTGCTGGTTTGATTCCCAGTCAGGGCACATGTCCAGGTTGTGGGCTCAATCCCCAATAGGGGGGATGTGCAGGAGGGAGCCGATCGATGTTTCTTTCACATCAATGTTTCTGTTTTTCTTTCTCTCTCCCTCTCTCTTTCTCTTTCTCTAAAAGCAATATAAAATCAATAAAAACATTTAAAAAAAAACAGCTTTGCCGGCCGGGTGTGGCTCAGCAGTTGAGCGTTGACCTAGGATCCAGACTATCGGGGTTCGATTCCCGGTCAGGGCACATGCCTGGGTTGTGGGCTCGATCCCCATTGTACAGGAGGCAGCTGATCAATGACTCTCTCATTATTGATGCTTCTATCTCTCTATGCCTCTCCTTTTCTCTCTCTGAAATCAGTAAAGATATATTTAAAAATAATAATAATAATAATAATAATAATAAAAACTTAAAAAGAAAATAAAAAATAAAAAAACAGCTTTAATGAGATGTAATTCACATACCATACAATTCATCCATTTAAAGTGTACAAGTCACCATGATCAATTTTAGAACATTTCATCACTCCATAAGGAAATGCTACCCATTGGTAGTAACTCTCCGTTTCCCCCCACAGCCTCCCTGCCCTTCAGACCTTGGCAACCACTAATCTACTTTTTATCTCTAGATTTACCTACTATTTCATATTAATGAATCAAGCAATATATGGCCTTTTGGGTCTCACTTTTTTTTCTTAGCATAATGTTTTAAGGTTCATCCATGTCCCAGAACGTCATTCCTTTTTTATGACCAAATACTATTCCATTGTATTGATGTCCTACCTTTTGTTTATGTATTCATCAGTTGATGGACATTTGGGTTGTTTCCATATTTTGGCTATTATGAATAATGCTGCTATGAACATTCATGCACAGGTTCTAGCAAAAGCATATATTTTCATTTCTCTTAGGCATATACCTAGGGTGGAATTGCTGGGTCATATGGGTAACTATGTATAACCTCTTGAGGACCGCTAGACTGTTTTCCAAAGTGGCTGCATCTTTTTATATTCTTATCAGCAGTATATGAGGGTATCAGTGTTTCTTGCCTTCACTCTTCTTTAGGTCTCTGCTCAATGGCCTTTTTAGAGAGGGCTTTTGTGCTCACTCTACACAGAATGTTATCTCCCCTATTCCAGCCTTATCTTCCCTTCCTTAGTCTACTTTATTCTTTCCTATGGCATTTAGCACCATCCAACCTATTATTATTTGGTCATTTGTTTATTTTCTGTCTTTTCTAACTAGAATGTAACCCCCCCATTGCACCTAAAACAATGTCTCACATGAAGTAGATGTTAAATATTTATTGAATAAATTAACATTTCTTTTTATGGGAACTGGGATCTTATTTATTTTATTCAGCTCTATATTGCTTCACTTGACTTAGTGCATAAAATGTTTGTTGAACAAATGAGTGCTGAGTGTGGTTACAGTGGTGTAGGGGCCATGAGGAGTCTGACCATTCAGGGGATGGAGAACTTACCTGTAGGGGGCTGAGGAGGAAACCACTTTTGAGGCTCTCAGAGTGTGAGAGAAGGAGAGGGTTGGAAGGAGGCTCTGGCTGACTAGGTCTACCTTGGTATTTGTTTATTTCTACTAAAATTTTTTGATTTTTAGTTATAGTTGACATACAATATGATATTACCTCAGGTGTACAACATAATGATTAGACATTTATATAACTTATGGAGTGATCACCCGATAAAGCCAGAACACATCTGACACCATACATAGTTATTACAATAATATTGACTATATTCAATATATAGTCAATATATTGTTTATTGTATATATGACTATATACAATAACATTGACTATAATAGTGACTAAAGTATATGTTATACTTTATTCTTTTTAAAGGGAAGGGGAGAGGAAGGAGGGAAATTGAGAGAGAGAGAGAGAGAGAGAAACATTGATGTGAGACACATCGATTGGTTGCCTCCTGCACTTGCCCCAGTTCGGGCTGGGGATCAAACCTGCAGCCCAGGTACATGCCCCTTGACCATTTGGTGCATGGGTCAACGCTCAACCACTGAGCCAGACCGACCGGGCAGTTATAGGATTTCTGTTCAGCTAGATTTCAGGCTGTTCTCAATGATGGTGGTTCTGTAGTATGGTTGTAATTTTGATGTGTTCGTGGGAGGAGGTGAGTACAGCATTCACCTGTTCCACCACCCTGGCCGGAAGCCAACTTGGCATTCTTAACTGCTCTAAGGAAGCCAGGGACAGGATGAGGGGCATTTGTTTGGAGGTGAAGGAGGCAGGGTAACTGATGAGTTCAGTGTCCATTCAGCAACGTTTATGACTGTCTCCTCTGCTAGGTGCTGCTCAAGGATACACAGGTGAAACAGACCTGTCTTCGAGGCCTGGTAGCTGGGATGAGTTGGGCTGTCCTCTGTATAGCACTAATTTGTTGGGTGGACAGTAGGAGAAGGGGTCAAGCAAGACTTGACTTTGAAGGAAGCCTGCAGGACAGGCTGCTGTATGTGTCACCTACTGAAAATAGGACAAAGGCTGAAGGCCTCCTTTTATCTTCAAAGGACTTCAGAAAAGGATTCATAGATACTGGCACAGGAAAGGGCTTGGAGAGATTCTGCATCTTTAGCATCCTTTTCCTGACTCACTTACCTGTTTTCTTTGTTACAGAACCTTTCAGCAGTTGGCGCGTTGGTGGGTCTCAGTAATGCACGTCTTGGTTCTATCAAAACTCGGTAAGTCTTTAACCTTTTTCCCCCAAGGGGATATTTCCTTAGGAAGTGAGCTATACATTGTCACCCCCCCATAGACTCAAGAGATTTCTTCGTTCCCCAGAGGCTGGGGAGTGTCATTCTTTTCATGAGCTCACTTGAGTTGAATCTCATCTATACTAGCTCAAGTTTCTTATGCCCCACCTGGGATCATGATGATCTCTGTTCCCTTCTTTCCTTGCTTCCTGCATCTCACTTCAAGTCTTCTATGTATTTCAGGAGTTAGAAACCACAGTGACCTGGAGGTGAAGTCTTGCAATAGTCCAGTGAGAGTAAAAGAGCAGTTAATAGCTTTCTCTGAAGTCTAGCCTCCACCTTGTTATCACTTCTTTCTTACAAGGTTTGAGGGCCTCTGTCTGCTGTCTTTGCTGGTGGGGGAGAGCTCTACAGAGATGTTCCAGCAGCACTGTGTCTCTTGGCTTCGGAGCATTCAGCAGGTCTTGCAGGTAAGGATTTGGCTGCTGCCCTGACTCCCCCCCCTCCCCCAGCCATTCCTTAGTCTCCATTCTGGATGTGGTATATTCTTTGTGGCTTGGACATTTAGTTCTGAGGACAGAATAATTAGAAGCAGTTCTCTGATAGCAGGCAAGATAAGCTCCAAATGGAAATCCTTTTAAACTTTTTGAAATATATTTTCATCTACCGAGTTATTTTAATTCATCTGACCTTTCACACACTGTAACCTCTGACTGTTTCACTTGCTCATTAGCTTTTCTAATGAGTGACAGCTCTAAAGCTTCTTTATCCAGGTGTTTTGATTTTTTTTTTTTCCTTGCCTCCTCCTTTTTCTTTTAACATTCCTTTTTTCCGCTTTTACATTCTTTGATATCATCTCCATTTACTTCTTCGACAGTCATTCTGAGCACATGTGGCAGGCTGTGTGCTAAGCTCTGGGAGACAGTGGTAAGATGGACTTGGGCCCTGCTTTCTTAGTGCTTAGAGTCTTGCTCAGGGGTTGGGAAACGTTCAATGAAGTAAATGTTTATAGATAGTAAGTCTTTTAGGTTTTGTGAACCACATATGGTTTTTGTTGCATGTTGTTTTTTTTTGTTTTGTTAGTTTACCAACCCTTTAAGAATGTAAGAATCATTCTTAGCTTGTGGGCCATGCAAAAACAGGCACCCACAGACCATACTTTGCTGATTCCTGTTGTTGTGGAAGAGATTTTAATTGAGTAATTGTACAGATGAGTGTGAAATGATAAACTGAGGTAGGTGCTGTGGAGGTAAAGAAAGTAGTCCTCTGAGAACATGTAACAAGAGAATCTGACCCAGATTGAGGTGGTGTGGGTAACCAAGGTCAGTGACTCAGAGAGGGCTTTTCTGAACTGGTGCTTAGGCGTACATGGGACTAAGAAAGTTCAGAAGCTCTGAGAGAAGAGTTTGGTCCACTGGAAGAATTGTAAGCAAGCTGGTGTGTCTGGGGCAGATGATATGTGACTGGGGAGGTAAGTAGGTGAGGACCAAGCCACGTATGGTGGTGTAGGCATGTTAAGAGTTTGGTTTTTACTCTTGGAACAGTGGGAATTCATGGAAGGTTTTAAATAGGGGTGAAGAAGAGGTGGTTGGCAGTGATGACATGATCAAATTTTCATTTGAAAATATCACTCGGCTGTTCTGTGGAGAAAGGATTAGAAAGGAGCTAGAATGGCCCTAGCAGGTTTGGCTCAGTTGTTAGAACATCAGCCTGCGGACTGAAAGGTCACAGGTTCCGTTCTGGTCAAGGACATGTACCTCAGTTGCAGGCTTGATCCCTGACCCTGGTCGGGGTGTGTGTGGGAGGCAACCAATCAATGTGTCTCTCTCACATCCATGTTTCTCTCTCTCTCTGTATCTACCCCTCCCTTCCCTTCTCTTTAAAAATCAATGGAAGAAATATCCTCAGGTGAGGATTAACAACAAGAACAACCAAAACACAAAACAAAAACTCAGAATGGAAGCAGAAGAACTACGTAGAAGGCTGTTAAAATAACCTAGGAGAACATTCACAGTAGATTGTACCAGGGTGGTATTGGTAGAAATAATAAGTAGATGAGTTCAAGAGAGATTTAGAGGCAAAGTGGACAGGTCCTGATGATGGAGTAGCATCAGGGAGAGGATATGTCCAGGAGGACTCCCAAGATTTCAGAACGTTGGAAGACAGCCAAGTTCATGGGTGGGGGATGGAAATACCATGAGTATGGCCTTGGGAATCAGAAGAAGGCTCCTTAGTAGGCATGCCCCTGATCTGATGTGAGTGGAAGCAGCCAGGTGTCTCAGTGTGTAACCTAGAGGGTTCAGTGGGGGGGGGGGGGGGGGGCCTTCAGTCAGTATGTTTTACAAAAGGGAAGAGTCCTCATTTAGTTGGAGGTGAGGATGAAGACGAGGTGATCAAAATGAGTCCTGTAACTGATTGGATTTTAAGGCACTTCACATTCAATGGTCAGGTAGAGGACAGAGAGCTTACAAAGGAAAACGAGACAGCAGCAGAAAGGAGACAACCAGGATTGTGGGTTGGATGGAATCCAGGGGAAGATCTTTTTATGCCCCTCTGAAGTGGAACAAGATGAGGGCCAAAAATTGTTTATCCGATTTACCCACTCTGGTTTTAAGACTGTAGTCAAAGTGTTTTTGGTGGAGCAGTATACACTGAAGCCAGAGTGCCTGGGATGGGGAGTGAGTGGGGAAAGGAATGGAAATAAGGGGTATAGGCAATCCTTTCAAAATATTTGGCTCAAAGGGAGAGAAATAGCTGAGATTGGGTGAGTGAAGTACAGACTTAAAGGAAGGATTTTAAGATGAGAGGAACTTGAGCATGTACAAATGTCAGTGGGAAGAATCACTTTAAGAGAGACTGGTTAGAAACCCAGGAGAGAGGGGGCTAGTGGCTAGTTAATAGTGTAGGGTTCTCAGAAGAAGGGAGGGCATAGTCTCTGAAGCACAGTGGAGGGATTGTCTTAAATAGGAGGGGACCTGCTTCCTCTAGTGTGACAAGAGGAGGGAAGGAGAAGGTTGGTGAAGATAAAGATGGAGTTTTCAGGTTTGATAGTGAGAAGGTGAGGGAGTGCCCATTTTGGGGCTTCATGTTTTTCTGTGAAATTGCAAATTAGGTTATACAGAGATGACAATGGTGGGAAAAGGCTTGAGTAGCAGAGAGAGTTAACCAGAGAGAAGTTCAGTGGAATTACTGGACAGTGTTGAGGGCCCATTTGTAGTCGGTAGGCCTACCTATTCTTACTCCCCCCCCCTTTTTTTTTAATAATATCTTTATTGTTGAAAGTATTACGTCTGTCCCCTTCCCCCCCCTTGATATTCTTTCTTAATAAATATTTTTTTTAAATGTTGTGTTTTTTTAAATATGTTTTTATTGATTTCAGAGAGAGGAAGGGAGAGGGAAAGAGAGATAGAAACATCAATGACGAGAGAGAGTCATCGATTGGCTGCCTCCTGCATGCCTCCAACTGGGGATCAAGCCCAAAACCCAGCCCTGGCTGGGAATTGAACTGTGATCTCCTGGTTCATGGGGTGACGCTCAACCACTGATCCACACCCGCTGGGCTTAAAGTATGTTTATTGACTTATTTTGTTTTTTTTAGAGGAAGGGAGAGGGAGAGAGAGAAACATCGATTGGTTGCCTCCTGCACGCGCCTGGGCCGGGGATTGAACCTACAATCTGTATATGTGCCCTGACCTTTCAGTGCGTGGGATGGTGCTCTAACCAGTGAGCAACACTGGTCAGGCCCAAACCCTTTGTTCTCTATGAGTTCGAGGTGTAGTGGTTTGTTGTCACTGAGACTTTTTTCCAGGCTGAGAGTGCTCTTTTCCAGTCCACGTAGGGAAGTGGAGTACGAAAGAATTAAGCTCTTTAGCTCTTCTAGTTAGATCTTTAAACTGTGGCTTTGTTGCTTTTTCCTCCCAAACAAATTCCTAGGATCCTCCGATATCCCTAATACGAAAATGTAAACACATCCTTTCCGTAGACAAATATGTTGCTTTTGAATACTCCATATCTCTAATGTACTCTATTCCTAGTGGATCTGATGGTAATATTGACATTAACTGTGGTGTTTCTCAAAAGCGCCATGCTCTCACTTCCTCCTTGTGGTGACCATGAAGGTGAGGTTGAAAGCATGGGGTATTGTTGCTCTTTAGTCCCAGGACCCACCCCCAACAATGGATTTGGCTGTGGCTATTCTGAGGGACCTTCTCCGATATGCAGCCCAACTTCCTACACTCTTCCGGGACATCTCCATGAACCACCTCCCTGGTCTTCTCACCTCTCTGCTGGGCCTCAGACCAGAGGTGAGACCCCCCCCCCCAGTGCCTCCGTCCTTTGGCCCCTTTTAGTGCCTGCCTTACTCAGACCACTTGGATTAAGGAATGTGATGGAAAGTGATTGGGAGCGGGATCAAAGAAGTGAGAAGGAGGAAGGGCTCAGAAAAATTATGGAGGAGGGACCTTGTGGTGTGGGGTGGTGACAGGGTCTTTGGGGGCATTGGGCTCTCACCTGTGCCTTACTTTGTTTTTCCCACAGTGTGAGCTTTCAGCACTGGAGGGAATGAAGGCATGTATGACCTATTTTCCTCGGGCTTGTGGCTCTCTCAAAGTAAGTATTCATGGAAATTCCTCTTCCCACCAACATAAGCCTTGTTAGCTATCTTACCTTATAGTCCATTGCTGAGACTTCTGAGCACTATCTTCTGATTGTTCTATCCTCTATCTCCACAGCTGTAATTATACCACCTTGTAGTGTTTCACATGCATCACCTCATTTAATCCTCACAAATGAAGAAATTGAAATTAAATAACTCGCCTAAGATCAATAGAGGTGGGAAAACTATCTGATGCCAAAGCCCAGGTTCTTAACCATGGGCTTCTTCCTCTTTCAGCCCTCCTCCTCTGTACTTCTAGAGTGTTCCTCCTGTTTTTCTACCATTTGATCTTACTTTGTTCCTAAAGCTCGTGTAATTTCCTCCAAGAAGCCTTCCTGATTTATTACTTCCCTGTAACAACTTCTCTAACACGTCTCCTTATATTCCACTCCCTTTGTCACTTCCCCACCCTTTCCATATAGAGAACTGGAATTAGCATCAAATTAATAATTATTTCGGTGTAACTGGTGTGTTTAACTCAGTATTATCAATTACGGGGGAGTTTGCCATTCAAATTATCTTGAAAGTATGATCACAGTCCTAGACCAAATCAAGAAAGCCAAAGAAAGGGTAAGGGAACTGGTATTTATTAGGTACCTATTGTACACATTGTGGGTACAGTGTGCCAGGCACTCTGTTGAGTATCTGAGATGTGTCGTCTCATTTTATCATTATAGTAATTGTGTGGAGTTGGTGTCACCAAACTAACCAGGAAACAGGCCCACAGGTGTCTAACTTAACCCAAGGTTGGTATCTGGTAGTTGTAAAACCAGTTTGAGCCAGATCTGTTTGCCCTTAAAGCCTATGTTTTTTCCCCACTTAATCAAACTCCCTAGAAGCTTTAAAGAACATAGAGAGGATTGGCACATAGATTCAATACTAACACTAGCTCTGATCAATTGTTAGTGGCTTGAGAAGGATTGTGAGCCAGATGCGGAGCTCTGGGTACACATGCTGTGATCTGGTGGTGGTGTCTGCAGTGGCTTTAGTAACTGGTTACTTGCAGTATCTGAAAAGTCCTTGAGTAGATGATACTCCTCAGAGAACACGGAGTCACGTCCTTGTTGATTCTTTATTTTCATGTGAATGCCACTAATGACAGGTAATAGAATCTTTGGGTAGGCAGGGCAAGACTTTTGTCAAGAAGGCATTTGGAGTAACTCATGGATTTTACTGAAGTTTAAAGTTTGGTGGTGTTTTTTACTAAAGTTTTACTAAGTTTAATAAACTTAGTAAAACATTAAATAAATTTAATAAACATTTCTTCTAAAATGTTCTGTAAATTATCAAATTATACAGGCTAGATAGATCTTTGTCCCTGACCCCTCACTGGTCAAAGTTTGTGAGGTGTTACTGTGAATATGTGTTTTGATTTAGCTCATTTTGGGGTTATCTGTATCTCCCTGCGTTCCCCACGAAAGTGGAGAGAGAACTGAGTGTTAACCTGAAGGGTCAAGATTTGAATAGTCAGGGAGACAAGAGCATCAAGTGTTTCCTCTGTTCGTGTCTCTTAATCTTCATTGTGAGTGGTCAGGAGCATTCATCTATAATTTACAACCTTTTGTCAGATGTGTAGTTTTTGAAGTTATGGCCTGCATTTTGAGTATCCTTTCCAAACCAGCAACACTTTCATGTGTTGTTAAAGGGTATGTATGCCCCCTGGCCGGGTGTGGCTCAGCGGTTGAGCGTCGACCTAAGATCCAAGCGATCGGGGTTTGATTCCTGGTCAGGGCACATGCCCGGGTTGTGTGCCTGATCCCCAGTGGGGGCGTGCAGGAGGCAGCCCATCAGTGACTGTCTCATCATTGATGTTTCTATCTCTCTCCCTCCCTCTCCTTTCCTCTCTCTGAAATCAATAAAGATATTAAAAAACAACAACAGGGTATGTACGCCTTTATGCCTTTAAGAATGATGTGTCATCTGAAGAACTTCTCGCTGTTAAGAATTTTGTCTTTGTTGCTAACATGTCAGATAAGAATCTGTTTTGTGCAAAGGCCCTAGGGGCAGATTGTACTTAAAAAATCTTGGGAAACCGATACTTGCTGTTTTAGACTATTTATCTGTTCTCTGTCCCAGAAGCTCCTGAAATCATTAAACAACTATGGTCCTATTCTTATTAGGTGCCCTCCCCCCTTTCACAATCATGGTCAACAGAGCATGATCAGCATCTCTGTCCCCAACATTCCCCACTGCTGTTTCTATCATCTCATATCTGTGAGATTAGTTTTTAGGTGAAAAGTCTCATTCTTCTGGACCGCATTTGCTTTTGCCTTGAAAACAGTTTGTGGGGATGGAATATAGCAAATGCAGGATCTAAAAAGAGAATTGTCAGAAAGATTAAAACAGCACAGTCCTTTGAATTCCTCACAGCCGTGGTTATGCCACAGCAACAAATAATCTGCTGCTTGATTCTCTAGAACTGCCTCCCTGACCTGGCTCAGCTCTTGATTTGTCCTATGTATAGCCCTGGAATTGGCATTCAGGGCTTTTACCATGCTACAAGCCTGCCAGGTCACTTCTACATTAAGAGACCCTACCATTACTGGCATAACAAAGATGTTTAAAGCAATACAGTGGTACCTCAGTTTTTGAGTGTGATCCGTTCTGGAAGACTGTTCGAGTTCTGAGACATTCGAAAACCGAGGGATCAATGGCCGACAGCTGGGCCTCAGGATCTTGCCCTCAGCGGAAGCCGCGGGACATGTTCGACTTCCGAGGTGTGTTCGAAAATCGAAGCATTTCCTTCTGGGTTTATGGCGTTGGTAAACTGAAGTGTTCGTCAGCGGAGATGTTCGAAAACTGAGGTACCACTATAGTTAGCAGGGCTCCACAGGTGAAGATCATTAATGCAGTCTGGTGTCATGGTTGTGAGAAGGTCTCTTGTTTTGGACCCTGTGATGTTTCTGGGGCATAAAGACAGTTTTCCTGAGGAACAAGGCCCCCAGTGCTGTTGGCAGGGATATATGAATAAACAGTCACCCCAACACATAGAAACCAGCTGCGTATGTCCATTACTATAAGGAGGATAAAATTATTAGAACAATTCATATTGTAGTTATTAGATACTGAAAGATAATAACTAGAACACCCAGTAAAAGTCAGACATTAGCCACAGGAAGCTACTGCAGCAACCTTTAGAGAAAGCAGCCCTGTGTCCTTTCCCTGACAGTGGGTCCTGTCCATTTTTCCTCTAGTTGATCTCTGGCAATCAGGTTTTCTGTGTTTTGAGTAGAATTCTGTCTCCTGTTTTGAAGGAATGTAACAGACCTGTGACAGAAAAAAATCCCTGAGGGTGAGGTCTCACCCTACCCTATAATTGTCCTTTGCTAGGCACCTGGGGCTTTTTGACCCTGGTGACCTTCTGTACCTGGCCCACCATTCTTGCTCTGCACATGTCTGTCTAACTGCCTATTACATCTACTCCTCAAGGATCTTGGCTCTGAACTCTTTCAGATAAAAGGGGTGCAGTGTCTTTTCTGTAGCTGCTTCATGCTGAAGAGGGATGAAGATTTTCTTCAGAGCTCAGAGATCTTTGCTGTCTGTCAGAGCACCGATGAGGCCTAGGCACAGAGGGCAGTGGTGATGGTCCTAGAGTTGGTTTTCCCTGAGTATGAGTAGGGCTTGTAACTTGGTGGAGACAAACTGTGTTAATACATTTTAATATTATTGGAGAAAAGCTGGAACAACAAGAATTATGACAAATGGTTTGGTGGAGGGAAAAAGAACATTTCAGTTCTAATAATTCCGTTTTGAAACACAATTTTCCTCCCTGAAATCACCCTCATTTTTTTTTTTTAAAGAGCCAAATTAAAACTAATCTATTTACTGTATTATTCAGTTTCATTTTGGCCTGATTGCTTGTATGAACACAGTAAGAATAGCAGTTGATCATAGAGGCTTTTAAAAATCTGCTTTGCTGGAATCTCATGATTGAACTTTAATCAGCCCCTCAGGGCAAAGAATATGAGCCACCTAGTTACCATTAGGCTTGCCTGCAATACCTGTAGACGGGTGAATTCCTCAGGTTCTCAAGGTCCCCAATGATGCCTGAGGTTCCTTCCATGCCATCTCTCAGGAAAGCAACCTTCGTTCCTTATGTGGAAAACCTGCCATGAACCACATGATCAAGCACAGTACCAGGCTTTCTCCAAGATGCTCTTATTGGCTTCAGAGTCAATCTTCATTTCTTAAGGCTTTCTGGTGACATCCAGAGCAAGGCCTGTCTCTCTTTTAGACATGATATCCCAGTCAAAGTCTTGGTTAATAAAACCACAATTGGAAACTGGTCTTGCTGAATTCATGCAAAGAAACATATTGCCATGAATCACTTGTTAAGAATTCCCAAATTCCTGAGGGATCAGTAGGGAGGAAAATATATGATTTACTAAATTGCTGTAGAAATGTTTCCTTATATCTTGAGAAACAAAAATATTAAAAATCAGCAATACTTTCAACAAAAGTTACAAAAACTTAATTATTTTTCAGTTCATTTAGTCCCATAACCAATTTTTTGTTTCGATTTTTCTTGCCAGTACTTCTGTAAATCCAGATACTCTATAAAGTTCTAATAATTTTCATCCTGTTCAAAGGGGTTGATCTGAAAATTTATTCTCAGAGATATGTAATTTAAAATAATCTAGAGTCTTTTCCGTGGATCCCTCAGAAGATGTAACATTTTTGAAAATGCATTATAACAAAACAGTGACTATCTCTATATGACAAGAAGAAATTTAAAGTGACACAGTTATGGGTTTGATTACAATGCAGTTGACATGGAATCCTGTCCTTTCTGCAAAAGACAATATTCCAGAATAGCAATTAGAGTTATAAATGAAAGCATATCAGAATTTATAGATTCCTGGAGACTTTTACATCTATTTCAATAATATGCATATATAAATAGTTATTATAAAGTTATTATTTCTTTACTTAACAAAGCTTCCCATGTACCTTAAGTATAAACTTTTCCTTCCTTGAAGCATTCCAGGACCTATTGGGATGACTGAAAGCCAATTCTAGGTCAAAAAAAGTTTCTTAAAATTCAAACCCTGGGAAGGTTGTCAAACTTATTTGACCAAAAATCATATGTCATTATCATTATAAAACAGCATTAGACTATTTATTCATTCAAAGTGACAACAAAAGATGTTAAACACAAACATAGGCTAGCAAAACTTAAGTTCCCATGATTAAGAAGATGGCTTTTTTTAGAGTAATCAAGTACCTGATTAATATAACAATATATAACCACTTCAGTAATGTATAAAACTTGTGCTTTGTAGGCAAATACAGGAAAATCTTTTTCCGTTTTAACATACTAGAAGACCAAATCAGTTATGTGTTAGTTTATTTTAGATTCATTTATCCAATAAATTTATTATTCAGATTACCTATAATTTCCTTTTAAGATTTCACTTCATATATATTTTTTTCAACTTGCACACACCCTCTGCAATTTTCCTAATCCCTTTCAGTTTTCTTTTTTAATTTAACTCCTTTAGAAATAACCAACTTTAGAACCACCTGTTTTCAATTTTATATTACCAAAACAATATAATTTCTTTCCAATTTTATTAGAATTCTTAATTCTTAGAAACGACCTTTTTGATGACAAGTAATTCCTCAGATTAGCGATATGTGTTCACATTTTTAAGGTATATTTCAAATAAAATACAATACATATTTATTAACAGATTCACATCCATCCTCTAGATTTTCTGTAATAAGAAGCCAAAAGTAGGCAAACTCTGATTAATGTTTCAGTATTTTGTTATTTCATAGTACCTAAATATTCAATAATTTATACTATTTAACCCAGCAAAATTCCAAAGTCTTAAGTTATACATACAATTATTACTGAAAAGCCTTATCCAAAACCCTTCATTTTAGTTATGTCTGTTTATTATGTCTTAACAACTTGATGAGATTTTAAAGCCAATTACTATTTCTCAAGGCATTTTCTTAGCAAATCTTGTAAGTCCTGGGCCTCAGGCAGCCTTACTGTGAAAGTTCCTTTTTTTTTCTTTACAGAGTGGGCATGCTGCCCGAGGGCATTTCTGCAGCTCCGGCCCTTCTGGGAGAAAAACTTGGGGGGTTTTAAAAGATTTATTTCCCATATTTTTATTTCTGAGTAGAATGTAACAGCATGAAATATTGCATGTGAGAAGAGAGCTTATCCTATTTCAAAACAGAAACAAAACAATCCCTAAAGTAAATAAATGAGTACTCCCTAAGGGGGGAGTGGGACATTAGCCTTATAACCTTTTCTCACACCCAGCACAGCAAATGACCTTTGGTCTGAGCGGCTCAAAGCCCAAACAGCAGACAGGATTCTCTGTTCATAAAAAGACAAGACAGCAGCATAGAACTTCTGTAACCAAAGTCATGTTGCAGACAGACAGAACTCGCACTAGTTAAGCATTTCAGGCTGCTGATGCCTTGAGAGGGAGAGCCTGCCACAAGCAGTTGGGGGCCTCCAGCAAAGTGGGATATGCTCCCATTTTAAACAAATTAAACCAAACAACAAAGAGACACAAAACAACAGTCAACAGAGACACTCTTATGTATAATATTTACAGGTGCACCCAACCCACAGACAAGAACGTCACATCATGCTTATCTATTCAGGCAGAGTAGAATGCTCTGCGTTAAAACACACACACCGAAGCAGCACTGTCTGTCGTCCCAGAGCGGATCAGACTAAGGGCTCGGAGACCAGACAAGGACCGCTGGAGGTTTCTTGCCACCTGATCAGGTGTACCAGGCGCATGCCAGACGAGGCAGTAAATGCCCCTCATGTCCTACAAAAAAACTGCTCGATTCAATTTAAGTCTTAGGTGAGACGATGGGGATTGTTGAGGCTGTGGCTGGGACTCAAAACAGGAAAGTTCCTGGCAGCACTGTGAATAAAAGTCAAGGCCTCAGCCCCAGGAACCCCCAGTCCAGGCAGCAAGCAGGATACCCGGTTCTTACCCCAGTGGGTCCAGGCCGCCTGTCACCACTTCACTCAATTAAGCAGAGACAAGGTTGAATCATATATGACTGTTTCTTCCAATAATGCTGTCAGTATGGGAGAGCAGTAAGGTCATCCTGAAAAATCTTCCCTCCCCTTACTACCTGGCTGATTATATAGGGATAAGGAAGGAAGGTTGCATGCAAAGGGGAAGGGGGAAGGGTGGCTGCAGGGTCTGTGGTCCATGTGTCTCCTTCCAGGATCTTGAAGTCCCATAACAAGGTAGCTAATTTTCAATGGTGTTAAAACCCAGCTCCTCCAGTTCCTGGGACTGGAGAATGGTCAGCATTCCTGAGGTAACCTCCTGGAGGGGGGTCAGGCCCCAGGCATAGCAACCAAATCAAAGCACATCCTTTGTCCTCACAATGCATTAAAAAACACACACAAAAAACTTCATTGATTTCAGAGAGAGAGGAAGGGAGAGGGAGAGAGAGCTAGAAACACCAATGATGAGAGAATCACTGATAGGGGGCCTCCTGCATGTTCCCCACTGGGGATCGAGTCTACAACCTGGGCATGTGGCCTGACCGGGAATCAAACCATGATCTCCTGGATCCTAGGTGGATGCTCAACCGCTGAGCCATGCCTGGCCCGGCACAATGCATTTTCTTTTCTGAGCAATGGACCCACCCTGGCCCTGGGGTGTCTCTTACCTTTTTACAGCTCTGTTCTTCATGTAACACAGCCTCCAGTTTCCCAGGGTCTGTAAGAAAACCCCTTATCTGTAGTTAGTAAGGTGAATAATTATTAAACAGCTGTGGTCCTGTTCCTATTAGGTGCCTGTCCCCCTTTCACAGTCACGGTCAACAGAGCATGATCAACACCTCTGCCCCCAACACTCCCAGGGCAGTTGCACTCTCCAAGCTCAGGATTACTCCTCCCAAATGATGTATCTCAGCATTCTGAGTTCACGAAGCCACTTCTGTAGAGGCTTTATCTCGCCTCACCAAATTGATTAGTATTTCCCTGGAATGAGTGGAAAGGCTAGCCCCACCCTTGAGAGATGTCCTGGACACCTAAGTGGGCTTGCATTTCAAGTGAAATGTTCCAAGTGAGCCATTACTTTAGTTTGCTTTGTGGGTCACCTGGGGCAGACCTGTGGTCAGAGCCATGCCCCTGTACTCTGCTTTATTGCAGTCACATAAACAGACTTCTGTTGGCCTCAGCTCAGCTTTTGGAGCCAGAATCTCAGGAAAAGTGTGAGTAGTAAGTTGGCCAAAAGGGCTGAGTGCCACTATAGCTGGGGTTTGGCAGCTAAGAGATCTTATCCTTGGAGAAGCTGCTGAATCAGGAGACCTGTGGATGGTTATTGTATTTGGGTTGAAGTGTTCTGAGTCCTACCACATCAGACATGAAAGTGCTGTCCAGGTCCCAAAGGGAATGGTTGCTAGTCTTTTATCCTGGCATCAGCTATAACAGTGCTTGTCTCGTGGTCCCTGAGAATCCTGAAGTGTAATGTGGGCAACTAAATAGTTCCTGCCACAGGGAAGGTGGGAGGAAGTCCTTGGAGGGTTGGTTTCTGAACCAGAACACTGACAGGCTTCTGCTCCTACTTTACTCTCATAATTCCCCTGCCATGTGTCTGGTGTCACTGCTGATTTGTCTTCAGATTTATGTGTGTGACGCCCCAACCTCCCTTCTCCCAAAGTCCGTCCTTTCTAGGCTGGTATTTAAGGCCTCAGCCTGCTTCTCCATGGCATCTTCTGGGTCTATAGCTCTCAGGGTTTCCCTTCCCTGGTCTCATGGGGATTCTTCTTTTAAGCTCAGCTAGGTCCTGCCTTCCTTAGTCATTCCCCGTGGACCCTCCCTCTGTCCCCCTCTTGGTGCCACTGTTGGTTCCAGGTTGTTGTTTTCCATATACCTGTCTTCCTGACCAACTCACATCCCACTAAATGTGGAAATCCCACCTCAGTTCTTTCTGTAGATCTCCTTCAGTGTTCTTACCTTTTTTTATGCCATAGACCCCTTCTCAGAATGTTTTTGAATTTATAACATAAAATACATAGAATTTTGAGAGAAACCGTTTCTGTTGAAATATATATTTTATGTATTTATTTTTTCTTTTTAAAAATTATCTTAATTGTTGAAATGAAATACATATTTTAAAATATTGTGATAGAACAGTATGTGCTTTTTCATTAATGTGTCAAAGAGCAAGATCTAGCAGCAGGTCTGATACCTACTGAATTTCAAATTAGTGATACATGTGCATGGTGTTCCAAGGTACCTGTTACAATTATAATGTGAAATGAAAATGAGTGATTTTTATTGGTGACAGCTAATAGAGATACCACTGATATACTGTGGCTTTTTGTTTACATTTAAGATGGAGATAAACACTACCTTTTACTTATAGGTTAGCGAAAATGATGTAATTCCCCTCCCATCCATTTCACTGACCCCTTTGATTTACCCCCAAATAAATTGTGGCCCAGGTTGAACACTTCTCTGCCAGCACTTCACGTAGCGGGCAGAGGAAATGTTTGCTAACTGACAGGTCACTGCTCCGAGATGTGCTGCCTCAGTTTTCCAAAGGCCTTCCCTCTCTCTTGGCCTTGACCTGTCCTCACACCTCTGGTTAGTGCCTCACCTCCCAGCTTGGAGCCTCACTTCTTGTCTAAGCTGGTAGGGAGCTGGGTGTGGGAGTTGCTGCTTTTCAGTACTCTGTGTCCTTTTGGCTTGAGGGAAAATTGACAGCAGGGAGCACATGTCTGCGGGGCACAGGCCAGACCCTTTCCCCTCCAAACAGGGAGGCCAAGGAGGAGAGCTGACATTCAGGATGTCTTTCTACCACGAGAACATGTCTGCTCCCAGGCGTGATGCCTGGTAGGGTGCTTTGCTTCCTGTGTCTGCAGGAAAGAAAAAGGCGAGGGCTTAGATATGCTGCTGGGAATGGACAGGGTGTATGCCCTTGGCCCTTGGAGCTGACTCACCAGCTTTTTCCTCTCTTTTTACACACCCCAGGGCAAGCTGGCCTCATTTTTCCTCTCTCGGGTGGATGCCTTGAGCCCTCAGCTGCAGCAGGTAAAGGAACAGGAGGCAGATCTTGTCTTATCTCTCATTCTTAGCATTTCTCTCTTGTTACTGTTTGGACCATGTTCCCATGTCCCTCCCTGTTAGTACACTCAGGAGACACAAGACATGAATTCTGCCTCCGTGTTTCCATCCGTGTCCTGCCCCATTGTCCCTTTTCTGTGTTCCCTAAGAGCTCTCCATGATCTCCATTTTTCTTGGCCTTGGTGGCACTGGGGGTTCTGGCTGGGCTGGATTCCCATCTGACCAGGTTGCTGACCTTCTTCTGCAGTTGGCGTGTGAGTGTTATTCCCGGCTGCCCTCGCTAGGGGCTGGCTTTTCCCAGGGCTTGAAGCACACCGAGAGCTGGGAGCAGGAGCTGCACAGCCTGCTGGCCTCATTGCACAGTCTGCTAGGAGTTCTCTACGAGGGAGCAGAACCGGGTAGGGACCACGGCTGGTAGTCAGTGGCAGAGTGGTTGGGGAACATGGCAGGAGGGAACCAGAAGGGCGGCCCAGAGAGGCGGGACAGTTGATTTCTAGGCAGAATGGTGGGTCATCTACCAGAAATGAAAAAGGAGGGGGTGGAAAAAGCCCTGGAGTGTGAAGGTGCTGTGTTTATGTCCAGCTCCTGTGCAGTATGAAGGCCCTGGAGTGGAGATGCTGTTTTCCCCCTCAGAAGATGGTGACGCCCATAACCTTTTCCTGCTTCGGCAAAAGTTTTCTGGGCTGGCCTGCTGCCTGGGGCTCATGCTCAGGTGTGTGAGTGAGTGCTGGACGGAGCCTGGAAGGAGAGGGGTTGATCTAGGGGTGTCTTCTGCATCGAGGGGAAGGAGATTGGGGTGGGTGTGAGTCATGCCAGGGAGCCTGTGCTGAGGGTCTCTCTGCTCTGATTCTCTTTAGCTCTGAGTTTGGAGCTCCTGTGTCCATTCCTGTGCAGGAAATCCTGGATGTCATCTGCAGGACCCTCAGCATCAGTGCCAAGAATATTGTAAGTGGTGTTTGTCCTCTGTTCACAGTCCTTCCTTAGGACCCAGGGCAACCAGGAAAGTAGTGTGAGATCTGTAGCTCCTCAACTGATGTCATCTCTGAGGTTGTCCTATACAGCTCCTTCTATCCAAATGCCATTATTCCTTGTGCTTCTCCCAACACACATGCATGTCAGAGTGGATTCTCTCACCCAGTGCGGGGACACCTGTGGCACATGCTTTGAGAGGGGGGCAACCTTGGGGGCTAGACAGGTCATTGCGGAGAGGTTCTGCCATCCCTCCCCTCATCCTCCTTCCAGGGTCTGTTTTATAGGATGGGGGTTTGATCTTGTTGGGAGAGCTGGGCTCTGGGTGGGTTCCTTAAATGTGTGTACACATTTATTTAGTCACGTATATCTGCTCTGTCACCATTTCTCTCTCTGTGTCTCACTTCCCCCACTCCTTTTGCCAATTTTCTTCTGCAGAGCTTGCTTGGAGATGGTCCCCTGCGGTTGCTGCTGCTGCCCTCTATCCACCTTGAAGCCTTGGACCTGCTCTCTGCGCTAATCCTTGCGTGAGTGGGACTAGGCAGAGTGATGAAGGGACTGGGACGTGCTGGGAATGGAGGTCACTGTTGTGTCTTCGCCCCCAGGTGTGGAGGTCGGCTCTTGCGCTTTGGAGCCCTGATCAGCCGCCTGCTTCCCCAGGTCCTCAATGCCTGGAGCATTGGTAGGGATACTCTCTCTCTAGGCCAGGAGAAGCCTTACAGGTGACCATCAGGGATGGGGATAAAGAGGAGAGGGTGGGTGACTGGGTGCACGTGGGCTGGGGGTCCCAGAGGCTGGGAGTCCTGAGGGAGGAGAGGCAGAATTTGCCATGTTGACTCCTCTTTCATAAGCTGCCCTGCTTGCCCCACAGCGCCATGCGGACCAAGGTGTACTCTGTACTAGAGCTGTGGGTGCAGGTGTGTGGTGCTTCGGCAGGAGTGCTTCAGGGAGGAGCCTCAGGAGAGGCCCTGCTCACCCACTTGCTCAGTGACATCTCCCCCCCAGCTGATGCCCTGAAGGTGAGTGAGGCCTCTGCTCACCCTCTCCCGTGCCAAGACTCATCCTGCACACCTGGTCCACAGGGACCTCCTTGTCCAACAGCTCTCCTCACTCTGACCTGCCTTCCTATGAATGTGATTTATGTTTCCCTCCACCACCAGCTGCGCAGTCCCCGGGGGAGCCCTGATGGTTTGCAGACGGGGAAGCCCAGTGCCCCCAAGAAGCTAAAGCTGGACATGGGGGAGGCCATGGCCCCTCCCAGCCACCGAAAAGGGGATAGCAATGCCAACAGCGATGTGTGTGCAGCTGCGCTGAGAGGTGGGTGAGGCCTGTGCCCTGTACCTTCAGAGTGCTGGGATGGCTTGGGGCTGTAGCCCAAAACCCGTTGTTGAAGTGGAGGGTGCAGATAAAATGCAGAACCAGCTAAAAACCTGCACGAGAGACCAGAAGCAGCCATGCAGCTCCCAGGGCTGTGGGGAAATCTTGGACCTGCTGTTAGATGGGGGTTGGGTCATTTATACTGCCCCCAGAGTCTGATTTGTCTTGTTGGCATATCCTCAGCACTGCCAGCGACAGTTGTAGCAAAGGGGAAATCCCTGCCCTGTGGAGTTTACATTCTTTTCAGGCGGGCTGCTTCCCACACAAGTGCTAATCTGGAAACAGAAGTATAGTCAGTCACTGTGCAGTTAATGGGTGACTTTCCTTTGGGTCCCCTATATTTCACTGCCCGCTACCCCACCCATGTGAAGAGGAGAGCCAGTGCTCCTCAAATATATAAATGCACACTTATAATGTACCTACATTATCATCAGCCCTATGTAGTGTGATCCCCATTTCATAGTGGAGAAAACAAACGTAAGGAAGTTAAGTGACTTGCCTGAGCTAGGGCAGCTAGGTGCTCACCTTGATCCGTGTGCTGTAGAAGCCCTTGCTCTCAGTCCTGTTAGTAACCTACCTCTTAAACACCGTTCTTCCCAGGCCTCAGCCGGACCATCCTCATGTGCGGGCCTCTCATCAAGGAGGAGACTCACAGGGTTAGTGGAGCCTGGTCCCCATGGAGATTGGGGCGGGGCTATGCCCGTCCATGTGGCGGGCTGTGCTCCAGAGGGTGTCCATTCCAACTTGGGAGGAGGCCCCGGAGAAGGATTGGGTAGTCTCTAGTTGTGCCCTGTGTCCTTTTCAGAGATTGCATGATCTGGTCCTACCTCTGGTCATGGGTGTCCAGCAGGGTGAGGTCCTAGGCAGCTCCCCATATACCAGCTCCCGCTGCCGCCGTGAACTCTACCGCCTGCTGCTGGCTCTGCTGCTGGCACCTTCTCCTCGCTGCCCACCTCCTCTCGCCTGTGCCCTGCAAGCCTTCTCCGTTGGCCAGAGGGAAGACAACCTTGAGGTAACTGCTGACTGGGGCCGAGTCCACCTCTTTGGATTCAGGATTCTCTTATTTCTGATGCAGCAGGCTCTCTTCTCTGGCGCCGTGAAACCCTGTGTTTCTGATGCTCACACTAGCTGCTGCTTCCTTCCTCAGGTCTCTTCTTTCTGCTCAGAAGCTTTGGTGACCTGCGCTGCTTTGACCCACCCCCGGGTTCCTCCTCTGCAGTCCATGGGCCCCACCTGCCCCACACCTGCTCCAGTTCCTCCTCCTGAGGCCCCATCTCCATTCAGGGCTCCACCCTTTCACCCCCCGGGTCCCATGCCCTCAGCAGGCACCATGCCCTCAGCTAGCCCCGTGCCCTCGGTGGGACCCATGCCCTCAGCTGGCCCAATGCCCCCAGCACGCCCTGGACCTCCAGCCACAGCCAACCACTTAGGCCTCTCTGTCCCAGGCCTGGTGTCTGTACCCCCCCGGCTCCTTCCTGGTCCTGAGAACCACCGGGCAGGCTCAAATGAGGACCCCATCCTTGCCCCTAGTGGCACTCCTCCACCTGCTGTACCCCCAGATGAAACTTTTGGGGGGAGAGTGCCCAGGCCGGCCTTTGTCCATTATGATAAGGAGGAGGCGTCTGATGTAGAGATCTCCTTGGAAAGCGACTCTGATGACAGTGTGGTGATTGTGCCCGAGGGGCTGCCGCCCCTGCCACTCCCACCCCCCTCAGGCACCACCCCACCCCCTGTTGCCCCAGCTGGGCCACCCGCAGCCTCCCCTCCCCTCCCAGCCAAGGAGGAGCCTGAAGAGCTCCCTGCAGTCCCAGGGCCTCTCCCTCCCCCCCCACCCCCTCCTGTCCCCGGCCCTGTGACTCTCCAGCCGCCCCAGCTGGTCCCTGAAGGAGCTCCTGGTGGGGGAGCACCCCCAGGCCTGGAGGAAGACCTGACAGTTATTAATATCAATAGCAGTGACGAGGAGGAGGAGGAGGAGGAGGAAGAGGAGGAGGAGGAGGAGGAGGAGGACTTTGAGGAGGAGGAGGAGGAAGAGGAGGAGTATTTTGAGGAGGAGGAGGAGGAGTTTGAGGAGGAGTTTGAGGAGGAGGAAGGCGAGTTGGAGGAGGAGGAGGAGGACGAGGAGGAGGAGGAGCTGGAAGAGGTGGAGGAGCTGGGGTTCGGCTCAGCGGGTGCGGAGGTGGAAGGAGGGCCCCCGCCCACCAGCCTGCCCCCAGCTCTGCCCGCCGCCGAGTCCCCCAAGGGGCAGCCGGAGCCAGAGCCGGAGCCCGAGCCCGAGCCAGAGCCGGAGCCTGGGCTGCTCTTAGAAGTGGAGGAGCCGGGGGCCGAGGAGGAGCCGGGGGCTGAGACAGCACCCACACTGGCCCCTGAGGTGCTCCCCTCCCAGGAGGAGCTGGAGAAGGAAGGGGGGAGCCCCCCAGCAGGGCTCCCTCAGGAGCTTGTTGAAGAGGAGCCCTGTGCTCCCCCAGCCCTGCTGGAAGAGGGGACTGAGGGTGGGGGTGACGAGGTCCCACCCCCACCAGACGCATCTGCAGCAGCAGAAATGGAGCCTGAGCCCGAGACCGCTGCTCCCCAGGAAAAGGTGAGTGGGCCCGGCAGGGAGGGCACTGTGGGGGCAAGGCTGGCGGTGGGAGGCAGGAGGGGCGCAGCTGTTTGTGTTAGGGAGGAGCTTTGTCCCATCCATCTCTTCCATGTATGCATGTGAGACTGTTTGAATCTTATGTCTTTGTCCCTAAAAGGAGCAGGACGACACAGCTGCCATGCTGGCTGACTTCATTGATTGTCCCCCTGATGACGAGAAGCCACCACCTGTCACAGAGCCCGATTCCTAGCCCTCTCCTACACACCCCGTTTCCAATAAAGTTATGTACTTGGATATCGACTGCTGCTTCTCCCTTTGGCCACAGCTGTGCCCCCAGCCAGAAGCCCCACTTTGTGTGGGGGCTTTTCAAGGTATCCAGAGTATTCCTCAAGTGTCTCCATAGCTCTTGCGTTGTCCAGAGGAGGAGCCATTGACATAAAGAGAGTTTAGTTATTGAATTCTATGAAATTTGAACCTTGGGCGTACCACATTGAAGGGGCATCCATACTGGGGATGGGGGATGGGCTCTGTTCTGGGGCTGGTCCTTCTAGTGACAGTATTCCAGCTCCCTGTCCCCCCACTCCTACCTGTCAGGAATTCGATAAGCTCACCCCAGGCCTTCCTACCCATTCTTGAGTTTTAGACATTTCCCAGCCAGTGTCTCCCTTTAAGCAGTCCTGTGTATTCTAGGCCTTGCTGGGATGCATAAACCCAGAGGTTTGTACTTGAGGGTATTGAAATTTATAGGCTTGAGGTCGATGCCCCATGATTCTTTCACTCACTCAAGGATGAACACAAGAGTAAAGGACCTTGGAAATGCAGAGAAGGGAGTGACTTTCCAGCTGCGTGTATCCTGAAGAGCCTCTCTGAGTGACATTTGAACCAATTTTGGGAAACTTAAGGGTTTGAAAATTTCCCCCAGCTTATTTTCAAAAATTTTAAACCTGCAGAAAAGTTGGAAGAATAGTATAATACCTTTGCATAGGTTAATCAGTTGTTAATATTTTCTCATGTTAGCTTTTGTCTCTATAATATCTGTATCTGCATACAGACATGTATTTATATATGTACTTAAGTCTTTCTAATCAATACACATTTATAGGTGCACACGCTGTGTGTTTTTTGGGACCACGTAAAAAGTAACTTGCAGACCTCATGGCCCTTCACCTCAATTCTTCAACATTAACGCCTGGGGTTAGGGACATTATTCTTCACAATCAGAGTGCCACTCTCAGATCTAAGGAAAGTCACAGTAACAAAGTAATATTGTATGTACTAAATTGTGACATTCAAGTTTCCTATTTATCTCTAAAATATTTTTGGTAGCTGTTTTGTCATCGTCCCCCCCCCCCATTTAAGTTCAAGAGTTTTTTCTTAGGTGGAGGGCCATTTAAGGTGTAAGGATCATTGCAAGGATGGGTGCAGAGGTGTGAAAACGCCTGCAATAGTGATTTTTAAAAAATGTAAAGAATCTGAATTCTGGAAACTGTAGATAAAGTTGACATTGACCCTGAGGAAGAGGCTAGAACAGAAAGTTTTAAAATTTACATTGTATTGCGAATAGATAACATTCACATAGTTCAGAAACCAAGAGGTACAAAACGTTTGTTGAAGTTTCACCCTATTCTGTCTCCTAGAGCAGGCAGTATGATCAGTTTTTATCTCTTCTCCCAGAGATAATGTAGCATACATAAGCAATTGTGTATAAAAATCCTTCCCTTTATTTTTCACAAGTACGGTAGTATATTATCACTTAATATAAATCACTTAATTTCACCAAGTTGGATTTATCCAGTGAACAAATCCTGAGTATCAATCAGGTACTCAGCACTGTTTTCTCTGTAATATATGTACTTTTAAGTAATGATTGGCCCACAGAAGGTTGCAAAGATAGTACAGAGAGGGAGAGAGTGGCAAGGCACCCTTTCCCGTTTCCCCCAATGATTACATCTTACGTGATTATAGTACAATGTTAAAACCAGGAATTTGATGTTGGTACAGCGATAGGCACTTGTTTTACAAGACGTAGAGCAGTGACTGAAACACAAAAATTCCTGTTCTGCCCCAATGGGGTTTAAATTCTCTGCTGTGTGTGGGGTAGACAATAAGTACAGTGGATGTTAGATGTTGGTGCAGTGGGAAACCAAGGAAAGGGGAATTGGTTTGTGTAGGTGTATTTTTAAAAAACATTTTATTATGAAGAATTTCAAATAGGAAAGTTGAAAGAATTATACAGAGAACACCCATATATCCACCATGTTACTACATTTGTGTGTGTGTGCGCCCTGTGTCTGCAATTTTAAGTAGGATGGTCAAGGAAGGTCTGGCTGAGGTGACAGTGAATAGAGACCTGAATTAGTTGAGGAAGAGCAGTGCAGACCCCTGGGGGAAGGGTTTTCCAGGCAGAGGGCACAGCAAAGGAATGCTTCTGAAGCAGGAACATTCTTGGGTGTTAGAGGAAAGTAGGGAGGCCAGTGGGGTTGAAAAAGGAGAAGAGGTCAGAGAGAGGTTACAAGAGGGGGAGACAGTGATGTAGGGCTTGTGGCTTCTACCCTGAGTGAGGTAGGAAACCACTGGAGGGTTTTGAGCACAGACTTGGCATAATGTGGTTTATGTCTTAACAGGGCGTGACTGCTCTTGGGAACTAGATGAAAGGGAGTAAGGATGGTAGCAGAGACACCAGTTAGGCTAAGTCAGCCAGTAAGGATGATATTTTGGGCCAAGTGGTGGGGAAGTGGTTGGATTCTAGATAAAAATTTTTTCTAGATAATGTTTGAAGATAGATGACACAACTTGAAGATCATTCCATTTCAGTTCATACAGGGCTTCCTCATTGTTTTTGTATATAGCTGCCTAGATTTGTATTATACCATAGTTTTTTTGAGCAGTCCCTGACCAATTTAGATCATTTCCCTATCTTTTGCTGCCAAAAGACAAGTGAACATGTCTACAAACAACACGAGCACATGTCATTTTGTACATAAGTATTTATCTGTAGGATAAGCCCTGGAAGTAGAACTGCTGAGTCCTTCCTTAGATATTGTACCAATTTTTGCCCCACCAGGAATATGAGCGTTTCCCCAAACTAGTACCAGTGTATGTTAATAAACTTTGTCAGCTTTGCCAATATGTTAGATGGAAAATGGCACATCAGTGTATTTTAATTTATATTTCTCTCTTAAGAGAGTTCGAACTATTTTCATGTTTGACTCCGTGGTTGGGACGTCAGCCCTTGGACTGAAGGGTCCCTGGTTCGATTCTGGCCAAAGGCATGTACGTTGGTTGCAGGCTTGATCCCTGGCTGTGGTCAGGCGCATTCAGGAGGCAACCCATTGTCGTGTCTCTCTCATATCGATGTTTCTCTCTCTTCCACTCTCTGAAAAGCAATGGAAAAAACATCCTCGGCTCAGGATGAAAAACCAACAGGAACAAACAAACAGATCTCTCTGAATTTCCTTTCTGTGAAATACCCATATGCTTTGCCTATTCAGTTGATTTATTTCCTTGTTTCATAGCTTTTTAGATATTAGGAAAATTTGCCCTTTGTCTATATATGAGTTACATTCTTTTTCACAGTTTGCTTTTGTCTTTTGACTCTTAGAGTAGTTTTTGCCATATGAGAATTTTTATTTTTGTTAATTGAATTTATCAGTCTTAAAACATCTAGGTTTTGAGAAATATTTTTATTTATTTATTTTAAAATATGTTTTTATTGATTTCAGAGAGGTGGGGAGAGAGAAAAATCAATGATGAGAGAATCATTGATCGGCTGCCTCCTGCACGTCCCCTACTAGGGATCGAGCCCGCAACCCGGGCATATGCCCTGACCGGGAATCGAACTGATGTCCTGGTTCGTGGGTCGACGCTCAACCACTGAGCCACGCAGGCCAGGCTAGAGTAATATTTTTAAAAAGTCTTCACCATTCTGAGATTGTTACAAGGAGCTAACATTTTTTTCTAGTATTTTTACGATGCCATACTTTCATAATACTAATTCTTTTATGGTTTTAGTTTTTACATTTAAATTTTCCATCCATTTGGAACTTACCCTAATGTAAAGCATGAGGTACAGATCCAACCCTACTGTTTTGTCTAAATGTCATTTATTAAGCAATCCATCATTTCTTCCTTTGAAATACCACCTTTGTTAAATCCTAAATTCCTGTATGTATTTGGATCTATTTCTTGACCTTGTGTTCTATTCTAATCCATTGACCTGCCTGTGTGTACTTACTTATTATGGCTTTATGGTATATTCCAGTGTCTGGTAGGAATTTTGGCTTGACCTTGGGCAAAAAGAATTGGTAGGAGCCAGAATGGGTTCACAGTTCAGAACAGGGCCTGTCAGACTAGCCCTTCTGGGTTTTTGGGTTGATAATCATGGAGATGGGAGAGCACTTGCCTTCACAAGCTCTCCACACTCACAATATGAAAGTGTTGCTGAATACGGGTGGGGCAAAGTAGGTTTACACTTGTGAGTATTCCAAACACAGAGTTTATTCTTGTGTTGTTATTATTGTATTTTCTATATGGATAACTAAACCTACTTTTGCTCCGTCCTATATTAGGATACTGAATAAAATTTTCAAGCAGTTAATAACCATACCCAAAGGTTAATAGGTCAGGGTTATTCTGGAGATTTCTGGGGGTGTGCTCCAGACCTAGCTCACAGTCACTCTGACTTGGTGATCTGTTTATTAAATTTTTATGGGACACAAAGTTGGAATGCTAGCATATATTTCGATTTGTTTGACAAGGGATTTAGGAAAGTTGCGTGGTGGAATTTCATAGGGGTCGAATGTGGTTCTTGCCTTGGGCTCTGTAAACGGTTGCATGATGCAGGAAGAGGACGTGTCTTAGCGAGGGGAACAGAGGTGGGGTGGAGCCTGCCTCCTCCAGGTCGCTTCAGTCATGAGCTGGGGCTGGAGCTGGAGATGGGGCAGGTGGCGATCAAAGGAGGTGTGGGAGCCTCAGAAGATGCGCTCAGGAGTTTGGGCTTTGTCCTCTAGGTAGCAGGGATTCCTTTTAAGTGTAACTTTGAGGGAAACGACTAGTTCTGTTTTCTATCAGCTTTGGAAACCTGTGGAGGACAATTGGAGTCCAAGAGACCAGAGAGGCAATGTGCACTGGTCTAGGCAGCAGCCGCGGTGGGGATGGGAGGTCTGGCCAGCCTGGCACCTAGGGGTGCCCTTAGTCTGCTGTCTGGAGCAGGGCTGCCACGTAGTCCTGAATGCTTTAGTTTTGGGGACCCTTGTCAAAGGCTGGCTGGGATCAGTCTCTAAGTCTTCCTACTTTTCTGCAGGAAGAGCTGGCTGCCTGGCCTAGGCCTTTAGTCTTCTGTTGTCATTCAGTACGATGTGTCAGTGTCCTTATTGCTTCTACTCTCCCAGACATGGGCCCTTGGGAGAGTAGATAGCTGGAAACTGTAGATAATCCCCCAAATGGCAGGGTCTGTAGCCCAGACAGGAGTAGTTTTAGGGTTTATTGCGTGTTTATGGTGTACAAGCAGTGTACCAGGCATTGGGGGAATAATACATTAATCAAGATCTTTCTCTAAAGGAACTCACAGCCTGGCAGTGATTTAGAACATATAAGCAACTAGATATGTGGGCCTTGGTGCTCAGGAGGGGGATTCAGGGCTGCAGAGAAATTTGGGAGGGGGCGAGGCACCCAGGGAATATGATTGGAATGAAAAGTGGGCTGAGGATGGAACCCAGGTAACACCAACATTTTAGGGTCAAGAGGTCCCTTTAAAGGAGAGTGAAGAGAACATGGAGAGGGTGGTGTCCCAGAAAATGAGAGAAGAGCTTCTAGCAGGAGGGGGAACCTCAGTGCTGTTGAGAAATGGCTTGGGTTTGTCAGCAATCAGTGGCCTCAAGAAGAGCAGTTTCAGAAGGGCGGGGGGCAAAAGGGGGCACAACCCAGTGGGAGGATTGGGAGGTGAGTCAAGGATTCTGCCTGCGAAGAGAGGAGAGAAGGGCACGGGCTCAGGCTCTGCACCACTGCCACCTCTGCCCAGGGACTGTGACCACCCTGCTGACTGCAGCCACCCACATGCCCTTCCTGCTCAGTTCCTGGTGTGTTCTCCGAATGGTTTCTGTCTGTCAGGTAGGGGTCGCTCTTCAGCTTCTCCTCAGCCTGTCACAACCTCTAGGGAGAGGCTGAGCTCCCGAAACTGATGTCAGGCTCTGGGCCCAGGCCATCCCTAAGGGAGGCAGAGCCTTGATGTTTTCAGATGGCTTGGCTTGGCCATACTGTTGAAAACCATTCCTCCTGCCCCCCATCTCTGCCCTTACTCTGCCCCCCCAACTTTTAGCACTTATCACCACCTGGTATATATTATTTGATACGAGTTTGTTTAGAGTTTGTCTCTTCCCAAAAGAACATAAGCACCATGAGAGTGGAGACTTTATTTTTGGGTTGCCCACTGCTGAATCTCCAGTCCCAAATTCCTGGTTGATAGTGGGAACTCAGTTGCTATTGAATGAATGAACACATGACTGGCTGAATGGATAACTGAAGGGGAATCCCTGCTGGGCCCTGGGAGGTCATAAACATGGACCACTGTGTTCCCATCTCAGTCCCTTGAGGAGCCAAAAGTAGGAGATAAAAAACCTTATTTACAACTCAATGAGCTCTGCAAGAGATGGGAGGCTCTTACTCCTACTAGGGAGCATATCTCGGGAGGAGATGGAGAAACTGAGGTCAACGGAGTTTAGCTTGTCAGCCTGAAGTCATCAAGCTGTTTTTACCTTAACCATCTGAAGGGTTACCTAGCATTCATCTCACACGTGTCTAGTCCAGGCCTCTTTCTCCTAAAAGACCGAATGCAAAGAGCAAAATAGGCTGGGGCTGTCAGGTGCTCCTGGAACTCCCTGCAAGCCAAGGAGACCGTCTGAGGGTCACCTCTCAGAGCACAGATCTTGTGGAGCTCACAGGCTGCCACTGTCCTGGGTCACATGATCTCCAGCCTGTGTGTCTGCTTCACTCCCATTTAGTCTCAACCTGCCTGGGTCCCGGTGGAAATCTGTTTCAAAGCTGGATGAGTGACCTTCCTACAACCTGCCTGATGGGTTTCCTTCAGTAGTTACTCATCAGCAGCACCCTCTGGACAGAGATTGTTAGGCATTTCTTTCTCACTGTGGTTCCTAGAAAAATGCTTGGCCAAGAGGAGTTGTTAGTAAATGGTAAGTACATGAGATGTTCCTGTGTGTGATGCAGAGTTGAGAGGAAGCTGCCTGTTTTCAGTTACTTTTACACTTGGCCTTCCTGCTCTCATGCTGTCCTAATGTTTCCCACGACTTTAAGTCAGTTTTGCTCTATTTCTTCACCTTTCTGACTCTGTCCAGTCTCCCATATCCTTTGTTTCTCCGGCTTCCATATGGTGGCGCAGTGCTTAAGCCACAGTTTTGGGTCTCAGCAAGAATCTAAACCCATGAACACTTTGATCATTTCAGTCCCTGTCAGCTAGCCTGGAGCTTACTTGCTTTCATTTGTCAAGTTCCACCTACCATCTGCCTGTCCACTCGGTGGCCCCCACTCATTGCTTCCGCAGCGTGTATACAGAGGTCCTGGAGGTCGCACGTTGTGCTGGGTGCTGGAGGTAACAAAAATGAAAACAGCAGTGACTGTCTCCATGGATATCTCAGTTTCCTGGGAAAGAGAAAGGTAAGTAGATGAATATAATGCAGTGAAATTGTTATGTTATTGTAGAATACAATAGGAGCCCCCAAAGAGAACTACTGGGTCCATGAAGGGGGGGATAGTGGGGAAACATAATGGTATCAGAAGGGCTTTGGAGAGAGCAGTGCCTGTTGTCTGGGCAGTCGGGGGATGGGGGGCAGGCATTTTGGATAGAAGAAGGTTAGGGAACTCTACCAATCCTAAGTGACTGGAACCAAGAGGTAGGACATCTGGACACTCATGCTGTGGCAAACAAAGTATTTAAGTTTTTAAGCTTCCTAACTTAAACATTCCCTCCCCACCAAGTCTGTAGGGAAGTTAATAGAGTAGCAATACAATAGACACCCACATACCTTTCACTTAGATCAATTAAATGTTGATATTTTGCCACATTTGCTTTCTATGAACCATTTTTTTTCTTGAACCATTTGAGTCAGTTGCATTATCACCATACTTTACCCTTAAGTACTTCCACACCTCTAAATACTTATACAGCATTGCCCTTACGTACTTCTATACCCTTACACCCCTAAGTATACAGTATTACCTTACATAGTTCCACACCCTTAAATAGTTGTACAGTATTTCTTGATTAATGACATTCCCTTACACAATTATGGTATGCTTTGTCAATCAAGATATTTAACAATTGAGAGAATACAGATAACTAATATGTTGCCCATATTCGGATTTCCTCAATAGTCTCACTAATGCCCATGATAGCTATTTGTGAGTTTCAGCTTTTTAATGCCATCAAGTTCTGGGTACCCTTGTCCCATCTCTGATCTGAACTCTGTCCCTTGTCCCACGACTTTTTTTCCTGAGCCTCATCTCTTTCCCAAACCCCACCGATGTCCATTCATGGTCCTCAGATTGATCTCTATGGCATGAGCCACCTCTGCTGACTCCTGCTTAGTTGTTAAAGCATGAGATTCTAGATTTCGTATTTACCTCTTCCTTTCTCTGCAGTCAAAAGCATGAATAATCCCAACTAACCAGATATTTATAACTTTCAACTAAAAAGATGCCTGTTAAACATGAGTGCCGTAAGATCCAGGTTGTGGCATGATTGATAGACTATCAGGCTCCCACCAAGCATCTCCCTCCCCTCTCATCTGGGAACATAGTCATCAAGGGAGGAACCCGTGACCACTGGAATGCAGACACACACACACACGCACACACACTTGACCTAGTCTTAACTGCTTGTGTCAGATCAGTTTCCGCAGAACACTGAGGCTGCCGCCCTAAAAGTCCTCTGAATTTACCGGTCAGGCTGAATAGGTGATACAGTTGCTCTTAACGACACAGTCAGCACTCAGTTTTGTGCAATGAATGAAACACAAATGGTTGGGGAAGCCAGGCATTGACTGGACAGCAGGCAGCAGGAAAAGAAACTTTGGGATTTGTTACAGCTATGTCTTTACTAATTTGTGTTGCAGTGGGAGTAGGAGAAAGCAGGTACACTAATACTGAGCAGAGAGGGTTGTGATGGGGAAATTCATCTTATCCCTTATCTTTCTTTGTGACATCTCTATAGTAACTTTAAAAATATTTCTACATCTTAAAATTTTAATTTGTATATATATATGTATATATATATTTAATATGTCTATATTGATTTCAGAGAGAGGAAGGGAGAAAGAGAAAGAGAGATAGAAACATCAATGATGAGAGAGTCATGTACGTCCCCGACTGGGGGTTGAGCCCGCAACCCGGGCATGTGCCCTGACCGGGAATCCAACCCTGATCTCCTGGATCCTAGGTTGATGCTCAACCACTGAGCCACGTCGGCCAGGCTAATTTGTATATATTTTTAAATCCTTGCCTGAGGATATGTTTTTATTGATTTTAGAGAGAGAGGATCATCGATGTGAGAGAAAAACATCAATCGGCTGTCTCCCATGTGCGCCCCAACTGGGAATGAAATCCTCAGCCTAGGTAGGTGCCCTGGCCTGGAATCAAATCCACAGCCTTTTGGTGTAGGGGTGACACACCAGGCAGCTGAGCCACCCGGCCAGGGCTAATTTGCATTTTAATCAAAGTAAACTTTGTCATTCACTCACTCACCTTCGGGCTGCACTTTCTGCTTTACTCTAGCTTGTTCTGTACACCTGCTCTCTGATGGGTTCTGGCCCTTCCCCTCACCACCGCCCTTGGGAATCCTCTGCGCCTCTCCTCTGTTCCCTGGATCCCATGCCTTCCTCTTTCTCTGCTATTTCCTTAGCACAGGGGCGGACATCCCCGGGCAGCTCCTTGAGAAAGGGTATATAGGAGGTAAGATGGTTTACTTCTTGCACGTTTAAAATAACTTTGTCCTCACATTTAGTTGACAATTTGGCCAGGTGTTTGGGTCAGAATTTCCCTCAAATTCTTGTAGGCATTGTCCCATTTCTTCTGGGTTCCAGTGTCGCCATTGAGAAGTTTGATGCCATTTGGGTTCTGTGTGTCACCTTTTATTACTTATTTATTCTCTCTGGAGGTGTTTAGGATGTTTTTTCTTTGTCCCAGCATTCTGAAGTTTCACAGTGGGATGCCTTGGTCTATGTGTTTATGTTCATTTTGTTGGCACTTGGTGGGTTGTATCAATCTGGAATGAATACTCTCAGTTCTAGAAAATTTTCTTATTTATTTTATAAGTTTGTCTTACCTTTTTGTTCCTCTTCAGGAAATCCTATTATTCTTTGTCTTTTTCTGGGAGATTTCATTAACTCCTCCAACCTTTCTTTTGAAATTTTAATTTCTGTTATCGCATTTTTATTATCAAGGCCTCATCCTTAATCTCTCAATATTCATTTTTTAAAAAGTTTCCTTGTTTTGTTTCTTGGCTGCAATATCATCTCTTATCTCTTTTTTAATGTTATCAGTAATTTCAAAAGATATTTTCTTCAGTTTCCTCTTACTTGTCTTCTCTACAAGTTCCCTTTCTGTTTGGTCTCTGTATCTCACATTAGCTTTCCTCAGGCATCTAGTGATACTTGACTATCTTTCATTAGGAAATGCTCACTGGGGAGTTTGTGTGCATCAGTGGGACTCTTCTACTGGTGGGCTTTGCTGAGGGTGATCAGGTGGGGACCTGACTGCTTCGTTGGGAGGACCTTAAATGCCAGTGTCTGTAGATCATCTCACTTGGTCATGCTCAGTTTCCTCAACAGGAATCTTCTTATCTCTTGTCTATTTCAGCCTGGCTGCTGGTGTTTCATACGGGGTGAGGCAAAAGTGGGCTTACAGTTGTGAGTATGTGAAACACAGAGTTTATTCTTGTATTCTTGTTTATTAATTGTATTATTTTCCATACGGAAAACTGTAAATCTACTTTTACCCCACCCTGCATATAAACCCACAAGAATAAAGACAGCAGGAGATGAGATATCAACAAATATTGTTGTTTGAAGCTTGGAAAGGTGAAAATTTGAAGCTTAGATGGATGGGGGTAGGAATTCCCCTGCCCAGTATATTGTTTTCAGCATAAAATTGCACTCTGGTGCTCAGTCTTGCCTGGTGTTCCCAGGAAGTGAACTATGGCAGAGGTAGTTGCCTGGCTGTGCAGACTGGGGGGAAAGATCTGCTGCCTTTAAGGATTATCAGCAAATTCTCCAGTGTCCAGTCCTGCTCTGTGCTTGTGCCTTCCCAGGCAACTACTGGGGCCTTCACTTTCTGAGCCTTTCCAGGATTCTGTGCCAGGGATTGGCTTGCTTGTTGAGTTTTATAACTCCAGCTCTGCCCTGCTCCATGCACCCACTTTTTCATCTTTTTCTTTTTTTAATTGATTTTAGAGAGAGGAAGGGGGGGAGAGAGAGAGAGGGAGAAAAACATTAGTTGGTTGCCTTCCGCACACACCAGGACCAGGTATTGAACCAGCAACCTGGGTATGTGCCCTGACTGGGGATGGAACCCGCCACCTTTTGGCATACGGGACAATGCTCTAACCAACTGAGCCACACTGGCCAGGGCTAGTTTTTCATCTTTGTCTAATCTATTAAGGCTGTTATCACCTTATTGCTTCCAGGCGACAACATTTGTTGACCTCTCTCATCTGCAGTTGTCATGTTTCCCGCTGTCTTTATTCTTTTGGGTTTATATGTTTAAAAAAATCCACTACTGTTATAGTGTCATTAGAAGGGGATGGAGATAAAGGTGTGCTTGATCCTCCATTTTTTTGAAGAGTCTGCAGTATCTCCTTGGACTGAGCAGTAGTGCCCTCATCCTGGTTATAAAGGCCAGCTTTCTCAGGAACAGTAAAGAGTGGATGTATGTATCATTTTGGGAGTAAAAATGGCAGATGCCAAACTTTTGTGTGTTTATTTTGTGTATTGTGTGGTCTGTGTTTGAGGCAGACTGTAGGGACGTCTATACAGTGCTATTCCTCCTCCTGTCCTTGAGCGACGCTCCGCTCTTCACTATGAGGAGTGAGGTCCACTGGTCAAGAAGGCTCCAATTCTTCTTGAGATCCTTCCCTTCTATGCTCATGGACCACAGATTAGAGAGATCACATTGGGGTGTGCTTTGGCTCAGTCTGAGTCTTGTGAGAACTAAAGTGGGAACTATCTGGGACTTGGGAAACAAGATTGTTATTAGCACCAAGGTAAAACTTCCTTATCATTTGAAGTGTGATGTCCACAAGACCAAGGACAGGATTAAAGGAGAGAGCTCTGTGGCAGGCCACTGGAAGCCTCCCTCCAGGTTAGCAATGGGCTTGGTAAGCAGCTCCCTTTAGAAGCAGTCATTCTGCAGTAGAAGTCCAGACCCTATGGGATGGGATGCGATCTTCTGTGCATTAAACCCAAAGGCACATCACAAATCAGTGGCAGAGATATTCCAGTCAATTAAGCTTTTTCTGTCCAATCCCTCAATAGAAAATCCTAAAGTTGTGAATGTGTTAGAAATATTCCTGGCACAAAGGCCTTTGCCCATCTCTCTCGTCACAGGCATTTCAGATAATGACATTTGTCAGTTATCCTGATGAATGTTTGACCTGACATACTCTGGTTCTTCAGGCTCCTCTTCTTGTTAACATACTCTGTCTTCAGTTAGAACATTTATAACATTTACATTACATTTGCTTTTCTTAATCTTGTCTCAGAGTTTTCTTGCTCAGGTTACATTATATAGAACCCAAGGTATTTCCAGTATTCCAGTCACAGATTCATAATGTCATAGATGGGACAAGCTTCTTACTTAATCCTTCGCTTTTATTTATTTTTATTTTTTAAAAATATATCTTTATTGATTTCAGAGAGAGGAAAGGAGAGGGAGAGAGAGAGAGAGAAACATCAATGATGAGAGAGTCATTGATCGAGCCCATAACCCAGGCATGTGCCCTGACCTGGAATTGAACCCCGATCACCTGGATCCTAGGTCGACGCTCAACTGCTGAGCCACACCCGGATGGGCAATCCTTCACTTTTAAATTCACACCCTGTATTAAATCCAAACTAAATGAACTGAACCGGAAACTATTTCCTTGTAAACTGTTTGCATGATTAAATATCATTATTTGAGTGATACCATATCACTTGGAATTTCATTAGGAAGTTTTCTAGCTACCAACTCTTTTCTCAGGTTCTGGAGTTTCCAAAAACCTATATGCCCCTTTCTAAGTCTCTAATTCAAGTTTCTCAGAAACTTTGTTTTTATAATACATTATAGCTAAGTTTAAGCTTATATAGTCACTTCCAAATGACCAAAATTCCAATAACTTTATTCTCAGCACATGCACAATTTTAGCCAATATTACAAATAATTCTTGCTCCTAAGAGTTTGGATTATATTCAGGCATAATCCAAACTCTTAGAAGGAAGAATTATTCAGTTATATCTCTCTCTCTCACACACAGAGACACATGGATTTTATCCATTAGATAGAGCCAGAAAGAAAAGAAATCTTATTTAATTTTTTCTTTTTTAATCATCACCCAAGGAAATTTTTTCCATTTCTTTTCAGAGAGAGTAGAAGGGAGAGAGAAAGAGAAACATCAATGTGAGAGAGACACATCAATTGGTTGCCTCCCACATGTGCCCTGACCAGGGCAGGGATCAAGCCTGCAACCAAGGTACGTGCCCTTGACCGGAATAGATCCCGGGACCCTTCAGTTGACCAGCTGATGCTCTAACCACTGAACAAAACCGGCTAGGGCAGAAATCTAATTTATTGAATTCTCTATATTTAACCATTCCATTTAAAGACAAAATTAGGAAGACAAAACCAAAATAAAATAAATCTACCCCACTTGTTGCATTCTATCTTTGAGATACTTAATAATTTAGTCGATCTACTTCTGTAAACATAAAGGTACCAATGCTTATGGATTTACCTAATCCACCTATTATTGCTTTTAATTTAGAATCATTCAAGAGTTTTCTACAAGGCATTTTTCTTTTATAAACATTTCCTAGACTTTACTCTTACATAAAACACTTGGGATTTAAAAAGAATTCTGGAGTTTTGAAATTGACAACAGCGTCGTCCTCAGCCCTACCCAGCTAGTTTCACCCAGGTGGAGTCATGGTTGTCTGCAGCCCACAGAGCCTCAGGCTTTCCAATGTTTCCTTGAAAATCTGATGTGATATTGACTGAAAAAGAATCAAGAGCCTTGGGGAGCTGTAGATCCTAGTGAGCCTCAAAAGCTCTTCATAATCAGCTGACCATGGAAGCCTATTGAAGAGCTGCAGGAGGTTCAAGGGTTGATCAAATGTCAAATTGTCACTCCTGCCCCTCTGAGGAGTGCTCTCTGAATCTGCTGTGCACATTTCTATACACACCAGACTATGGAAGCCAGGTTCCTGCTCTAGTTTGAGGTTTCCTACATTTTTGGATTCTGAATGAATAATTTTATTTTGTTTCAAAGTTGGCCAAGCAATACTCACATAGTTCTAAAAGTTTAATGTTGTTAATTTGAAATTTTACCATTAGTTAAAAAAAAACTATGCATCTTTGATTGGCTTCTGATTATTTTTCTTTAAATGTATGATGATTTTAAAATTAGACTGCCGCCTGGCTGGGCATGGCTCAGCAGTTGACCTAGGATCGAGGCGATCGGGGTTCAATTCCCGGTCAGGGCACATGCCCGGGTTGCGGGCTCGATCAATGACTCTCTCATCATTGATGTTTCTCTCTCTCTCCCCCTCTCCTCTCTCTGAAATCAATAAAGATATATTAAAAAAATAAAAAAAATAAAATTAGACTGCCTTCTGTAATAAAATACAGGATCAAATCATTTTCTTTTCACAATCTCTGTACTTTTTTTTTTTTGGTCAAGAGACTCAATAATTAGGTATCAGCTTTAAGTCTCAGCTTAACACCCTATAGTGGAATAGTTAACTTTCTTTTTATTTTGAAAGATTTTGAGCTAAAAATAGCCCGACTTTCAAACAATAAATGTATTTTCTAACCATAAAAATCAAGAGTGGGAAGGTGTTGCCCTGGCCAGTGTGGTTCAGTTGACCAAGAGGTCACTGGTTCGATTGCTGGTCAGGGCACATGCCTGGGTTATGGCTCAGTTCCCAGTAGGGGGTGTGTGAGAGGCAGCTGATCAATGTTTCTCATCAATGTCTCTTTCTCTCCCTTCCTCTCTCTCTAAAATCAAAAACATTTAAAAATTTTTCTTTTTAAAAAGAGAAGGAAGTTGTCAACTGTGCTGTAATTATTTATTAATTCATCTGTTTATTCATTTGTTTATTTTGTGGTCTATATGTAGCCTGGAAGTCTGCTGAAACCTCCTCGCCTCTTTTATTTTAGGTTGTAATTCCATGAACCACCCCCTAAATTCCAAGGTTTGGATATGTTCAAAGTTCTCAAGATTTCCTTCTTTCTTTTTTTTTGTAAAATTAAAAAATATATCTATATCTTTATTGATTTCAGAGAGGGAGAAAAACATCAATGATGAGAGAGTCATTGATTGGCTGCCTCCTGCACACCCCTGACTGGGGATTGAGCAACCTGGGCATGTGCCCTGACCGGGAATTGAACTGAGATCTCCTGGATCCTAGGCAGATGCTCAACTGCTGAGCCACGCCCGGCCAGGCCTCAAAGTTTCTTTAAAAACCCATGGACTTATAGTCTGAATATATCATCTTAAGTAATTCCCTCTGAGGAATTCGTACAGCTGCGAAAAGAATAAAATCTTCATCCCTTTACCCTGTTACATCTCCTCCTGAAAAAATATTTTTGAGCATTATAAGATTACTACACAAATTCTTTCCCTGGCCTGGCTGGGTGTGGCTCAGCGGTTGAGTGTCGACCTAGGATCCAGGCGATCGGGGTTTGATTCCCGGTCAGGGCACATGCCCGGGTTGCAGGCTCTACCCCCAGTCAAGGGCATGCAGGAGGCAGCCAATCAATGACTCTCGTCATTGATGTTTCTCTCTCTCTCTCTCCCTCTCCCTTCCTCTCTCTGAAATCAATAAAGATATATTAAAAAAACAAATTCTTTCCCTGAAGTGTAGGTGAGAAGACAGAACACAGTATTGACTTATGACCCCTGGACCTCATCCAACTCAGTCCACTACTTCCCTTCCCTGTCAAAGAGTTGGACAGAACCCTTCCCTAAGGCCCACTTTCAGGTATTATTTCCTGGTTCTTCGTGGTTGTTTAGAAATGGGTTAAAAAATTTCAACTCTTCTCCATGATATCTCCTCTGCAAAATCTATACCACCTGTCAACATATATCTCTGATGGTATATATTTGTCCATGTTGGATGGAGGCTGAAAGAAAACCCAGTGAAGGGTGACTCGGAGAACAGAGAACTAATAATTTTCTTTTTCTTTATTACCATATTGGATTTGCTTAGGGGTGCCACCTGTATCTTGACATCCACAAAGTAGAATGCTATTGGTTGGACATATGCAGTTTGTCCCTCATATGCCTGTGCCTATATAGTTCTGTCTCATAAGGCAAGTGGCCTGTTATCTCTGTCAACCCTTTTTGCTACAGGGACTGGGTTGGCTCTTCTCTCCAGGCTTCTCCTTCCTCTCCTTGGCTTCTGCATGTTTTCTCTGCTTATCAATTATGATAATGAATCATCTCAAAACTTAGTGACTTAAAACATTAATAATTATTTTAGTGACTTAAAACATCAGTGCAGTGACTTAAAACATTAGTGACTTAAACATGAACCTAGTGTCCTAAAACATTAACTTAGTGACTTAAAACATGATCTTAGTGACTTAACATTAACCATCATTTATTGTTATCTTTCACAGTTCTGGTGACTCAGAGGTTATTCTCACTTAGGGGGTCTCCTGTAGCTGCAGTCAGACGTGGCTGAGGCAGGAGTCATCTCAAAGGCTTCACCATTCACAGGCATGGTGGTCAATATTGCCTGTTGGCTGCTATCTCAAGTTTGGGCTGTTGGCCAGAACATCTATAGGTAGCCTCTTCATATGGCCTGGGCTTCTCACTGCATGGTGGCTAGGTTGTCAGAGCCACAAGCCCATGATAACAAGGTGCAAGGCAGAGCATAACATTTAACCTAGTTTGGAAGTCCACTGCATTGCTTCCATTGTATTCCATTGGTTTAGGTGGTCACAGAAGTCCAGACAAGACACAAGAAGGGGGAATCTAGATTCACCATTCGATGAGAGGAGTGTCAGTATTATAAAAGAGCATGTGGGATGTTATATATTATTATGGAAATATTTGGAAAACACAATCTGTCACAGTTCATGTTTTTTTTAAAAAAAGTATGTTTTTATTGATTTCAGAGAGAGTAAGGGAGAGGGAGAGAGAGATAGAAACATCAATGACGAGAGAGTCATTGATCTGCTGCCTCCTGCACGCCCCCTACTGGGGATTGAGCCTGCAACCCAGGCAGGTGCCCTGACCAGGAATTGAACCGTGATCTTGTGGTTCATGGGTTGGCACTCAACCACTGAGCCACACTGGCCGGGCATAAAATATGTTTTTATTGATTTTTTTTTTTTGAGAGAGAGAGAAAAGAGGGGGGAGAAACATCAATGGGAGAGTGAAACACTGATTGGTTGCCTCTCATACGCACCTGGACTGGGTATGTGCCCTGACTGGGAATCGAATCACGACCTCCTGGTTCATACATAAGTAGACACTCAACCACTGAGCCATGCCAGCTGGGCCACAGTCCATCTTTTGATCACAAGTCACATCCCTCCCACATGCAAAGTATATTCAACCCCTTCTCCAAGTTGAATTCCACTATGGCATCAGTTTAAAGTCTAGGATCTCATCTAGATGTGGATGAGGCTTCTGGGTGTGGTTTCTCAGGCGCAGCTACCTGATTTAGTTTAGTTCTATTGCTGTGAAGTTACTGTGGCTCTTGGTTTTATCCTCTAGACTCTTACTCTTCTAAACCATTCTTTTCTTTTTTTTAAACAGTAGCCTATGTTTGTAGGTGACTAGTTTTCTTAGCCTGATTCTTTTTTTTTTTTTAACTTTTTATTTTTTTTAAATCCTCACCTGAGGATATTTTTTTCCATTGCTTTTCAGAAAAAGTGGAAGGTGGGGGGAGAGAGAGAGAGAGAAACCTAAATGTGACAGAGACACATCAATTGGTCGCCTCCCGCGCGAGCCCAGACCAGGGCTGGTGATCAAGCCTGCAACAGGGGTACATGCCCTGGGCCAGAATCAAGCCCGGGACCCTTCAGTCCCCAGGCCGATGCTTTAACCACTGAGCCAAACCGGCTGGGGCTAAACCTTATGTTATTTCACTGTTGGTCATGGCTTGAGCCATGCACACTCTTCCCTTTCACCTCATAGGGAGCTGCTTTGTAAATAGCCACACGCTCATCATTAGTGTCAAGACCAGGCTGGGGCTGCTCCCAAATCTTCTCCTTAGGATTCAACTCCTGGTCAGGGTCTCCAGGAAAAGCATCAAAGTGATTCTGTCTCCAGAACAGGCCCAGAGGAGGTGCCAAGACTTCGGCTTCCTGTGGTGAGCTAGCGCAGGCCACCATTGCCAGAGACAGCGCTCCCCCCACCTTCGCAGGTTTTAGGTTACAAAGAAAAATCGCTGTCTGATTTCGCACCTGGTTCGAGGAACTTACTCCCCAGGCTACTCCTGGGCCACTTCGCCAGCACCCACGTCTGCTACAGGCAGGGACTGCGTCACTGACGGGACAACCGCTTCCATGATGCAGACGGGGGGCATCCCCTGGCTCAGAGTCCGCACTTCCTGCTACTGATGGCTGCGTTTTCTCTTTTCTCTCCTTCCGTTTCAAGTCTCCCTTTCACCTTCTTTTCTTCTCCTGTCTGTTCTTTGGCACCGGAAGATACGGTTGTGAGCGGTATAGACTGTATCACAGTTTCAGGAATTGGAATTAGCTTGCAATGCAGTACCAGCTGGAAACGGTATTTGTTTCACTCCATTTAAAATTTCTGCCTGAATTAGCTCTTGCTTTAATTCTACAATTTCTTTCTTCACTTTAGCATTTTCAACTCAAAGTTTCTTTTCTTCTCTCAAAGTGGCCTACAAAATTGCTTTTTTCCTTAAGAAGAGCAACTTGCTGCTTAAGATGGTCAATGATTTGTCTGCCTCTGCACCTTTCTGTTCCAGTCTCTTCATAACAGCATCATTGGTTGGCATTTTTGCCAAGAAATGGCAGAAAGTCATGAATCAGCAGCCCGGGGCACCTGAGCAGCCTCAGCCGGTGGGAGCAGGTAGGCACAGCCTCCCGCACACGACAGCAGTGAGCTAGGCTGATTCTTGCCCATAGAAGTTTGCAGGTGCAAAGTTCTCTTTTCTATTTGTACTGTTTCTGTTCCTTTCAATTCAAGCTTATATAGATATTAAAAAAATTTTAAAAACTGATTTTAGAGAGAAAGGAAGGGGGAGAGAGAGAAACATTGATTTGCATTCCCATTTAGTTATGCATTCATTGGTTGATTCTTGTATGTACTTTGAACAGAAATTGAACCCACAACCTTTGCATATCAGGACGATGCTCTAACCAACTGAACTACCCAGCCAGGGCCAAGCTTATATATATATTTTGAAACCTTGTGGGTGCTGTATGTATCAGTTATAATACAACCTATTAGACAAAAATCTGTATATAAATTTCTTTGCAGTAACCCCTTTTCTAGCTTGGACTCCTTGTCCTGAAGATTCTTAAAAGCCCTATTGTTTTACTAGAGAAATTTTGTTAGATATACCTTTTGTTAGATCTTTAAAAGGCCTTTGTCTGTTTGAAGCACCACCTTAAATCTTCCTGAGGTTTTAAAAAACAGTTTCATAGTTACGCCTCTGGCTTGATTTTCAGAACATGTTTTCCTGAAAATGCCCTGGATTTGACCTCTGCTCAGAAACCATTTCTTAGTTTTGGCATTGTTAGTCATTTGGAGTGACTGAGCAAAAAAACAGTTTTATTTTGAACTCTGCAAGTCCTAGATCATTCATGTGTAACATTTCATCTTTAACTAATCTCTTTCCTCTTGCAATTTACCATAAGCAGTGAGAAATCAAGTGGTACTATTAAGATTTTGCCTAGAAATCTCCTTAGATTACTGAGTTTATTAGCTACATTTCCTACTTTTCATGTTACTGCAAGAGACAAAGTTTCCACTATCACCTAACAATGTTAGATACATAACAAAATTTCCCCTGGGCACATAATTCTTTTTCTCCAGTTTCCAAGAATACTTCTCTTACTTTCCTTTAAGCCCTCACCAACAACCTTCTAGAAGCACTTGAGGCCTTTACTAACATTCTCCTTAAGGCCCTTTAGGCTTCTCCCCAACACCTGGTCCTAAAGCCAATGCCACATGCTTTTGGTTTCAGCAGCACCCCACTCTTGGTGCCAAAATCTTCTCTGGGTACCTAATAAATCACCAGCACTTGGAGGCTTAAAATATTGACAATATTTTATTATTATCTCTAATGGTTCTGGGAGTTACCTGGGCGAGGTGGTTTCTCACTTGGGATTTCTCACTTGGGATCTCTCATTATATTCAGGTTGTGACTGGAACTGGAGTCATCTTGAAAGCTTCCTTACACATCCAATGGTTATCATCTGAAACACCTACATGTGGCCTCGCCTGTGGCTTGGGCTTCCTCACAGCATGGTGGCTGGGTTCCAAGAGAGCAGGTGGAAGGGAGTGTATGAAATGTTTATGACCTAGCGTTGCAAGTCACAGATATCATTTCTGTTATACTGTATTGGTTGAGGCAGTCACAAGGGCCCAGTTAAGAGTGAGGAGACTGAACATACAGTGCATCTCTCAATGGGAGGAAAGTCAATGAAGCAGCTATGTTTGGAAAATACAGTGTTAAGTGGGCTCTGATGGCTTTCTTGATTTAAGCTGCAGGGTGTGAAAGAATTTACAGAGAGGAGTAACTGAGCAAACAGGTTTATTCACTTTCCAAGGGAGGAAAGGGGCCGAGAGCTATAGAGAGCAAGCCCTATCTCCATGAGGGACTGAGGTTTTTAAGGCTGTTTAAAGGTTAAGGTGGGGCTCTGAGATGGAGCCAGCAGCTGTCTCTGGTAGCATGATAAACTTAGGTAAGATGGGGGCTCTGGGGAGGAGCTGGCATCAGTGGGGTCCAGATGTACATGTTCTGTTCCTTGGGTAGGGTGTGACCATATCTAGAATAGACTTAGAGTTGGGTGGGGTGAGTAGTGGAAATTTACTGTGGGTTAAGTAGAAGACCTATGGTCTTAGACGGGTCCTGGGTCAGTGTCTGAAACAGTGTGTCACAATGTCCAAGGGAAAGTCTTAATCACAGGTGCCATCCTTGCTACAATCAAAACCAAAGGGCAGCTGCATACTTGGCTTATTTGATACTCAAAACAGATCATTTTTAACACCCTTAAATTAATTTTAATAATCATGAATCAAAAAGAATAATTATAATAATCATGGCTAGAAAATAATGAGACAGTGAGAATTTTCTTTTATTGAATTTTGTCTCATAATCATGCCAGGACAATTTTTAAAAATTAAAAGTTAAAAAATTACAATAGCCCAGCTGGGTGTGGCTCAGCGGTTGAGCGTCGACCTAGGATCCCGGCGACTGGGGTTCGATTCCCGGTCAGGGCACATGCCCGGGATGCCCAGGTTGAGGGCTTGATCAGTGACTCTCTCATTATTGATGTTTCTATCTCTCTCTCTCTCCCTCTCCTTTCCTCTCTCTAAAATCAATAAAGATATATTTTTTAAAAAATTACAATAAAAAAGTTATGGATTCATACTTTGTTTTAAAAATTTTTTATTCGTTTCTTTTTTGAAATGATTATTTTTTCAATGTAAATGCTTATTTTCTTATATTTTGTTGTTGCATAGTTAATGGCCTTCTCCACATTTTCTGTGCTCAATCTTCAAGCAACAATTTATTTATTTATTTTTAAATATATCTTTATTGATTTCAGAGAGAGGAAAGGAGGGGGAGAGAGAGAGGTAGAAACATCAATGACGGGAGGGTCATTGATCGGCTGTAGCCTGCAAGCCTGGCATGTACCCTGACTGGGAATTGAACCCTGATCGCCTGGATCCTAGGTCAACGCTCCACCGCTGAGCCACGCCCGGCCGGGCTTCAAGCAACAATTTAAAGCTCGGTGCTTCGCTGTGTATTGTTTAAGGCTGATTACAGCTGTTTGCAAGTAGTTTGTGTCTGATGAATTGCACTTAAAAATTCACAGCAGTGAAGGAGAAACAAGATGGTGGCGTAGGTAACAGCTGCACCCGCATCAAAATTACAACTAAAATACAGAACCACCAGCACTCAGAGTCTCCTGAAATCTGGCTGCACAGAAGCCCCACAACCAGGGAACTGAAGCAGCACTGAGGCCGGTAGGAGGGGCGGGGACGCGGGCAGATTGGGGCTGAATCCCAGAGACACGGCGGAGGGCCCACACCCGCTGCCACGGGGTAAACCTGCGAGGGCATCTCGGTGGTGGGGGTTTTCTGGAGGAGCCAGGGATCCCAGCCACACAGCAGGCCCCCAGCCCAGGGCTCCGGGGCCAGGAAGAGAAATTCCCACAACTCCAGGCTGTGAAACCAGCGGGGACTGTCGCTGAGGGTCGCGGAGGTTGCGGGAGCCCCAGGCTTTCCTCTCAAGGGGCCCGCGCACGGACTCACTCGGACGCTCCCTCTGAGCCCAGCGCCGGGAGCAGCCTGAAAGGACCTGGGACACTGGGGAAGAACTAACCTGCCTGAGATCCGGGCGAGAGGCAGAGGGGCGGCTTCCTCCCAGGCAGAAGGGCTGGCGGAGGCCATGGCTCCTTTGGCGAGTCCTCCCCGCACACAGCCGGCAGGCAGGCACCATGTTTGAGTTGCCAGCACCTGACTCACACACTTGGCCCCGCCCCGTGATTCCCGGTGGCCCCTCCCCTCCCCACTTGCCGCTCATCCAGGCCATTTCCAGGGACTTTTCTGTGCAAGTGGCCTCTCGAGCCTCATGCTTAGAACTTTCCTAAAATCTCTCAAACAAGCAGCAGCGGGCCCCATAGGGCTTGATAAGTGGCTCCAGGCCTGGCACTAGCGGCAGCCTGCACTGGCTCATAGCTTGGCCTCTCCTGGGCAATGCCAAGCCCAGCACAAGTAGAAGCCAACTATGGTTTGCTGTGTAGCTCATGCTGGGTGGCCCTGGGCAAGGCACTGGCACAGGCTGACTTTGCACCTCTCTGGAGGCCCCAGAGACAGTGCACCCAGTGCTCAGACTCGACCATGCTGGATTACAACCCTACCACATCCACGAGTGACACACTCAAGGGGCTCTCTTGGTGAACACTAAAGCTCCACTGAAGTAAATCCTGCTCCGTAGGGGTGTCTCCAGCACAGCAGCTCTTTGGCTGGAGTTGCAGCTGGTCCTCACAGTGGATTGGCCAGGGGTTCAATTCCTCCCAGTGATGCCAATAGCAACCAAGGCTCAGCTACAACAGGACAGTGCACACAGCCCACAGGGGAGCACCTAGAAGGCCCAGCTCAGGTGACTGGGGAGGTTGAGCCACTGGACCCTACAGGACACCCACTACACAAAGCCACTCTACAAATTCCAGGAGACACAGCAGCTCTACCTAATACATAGAAACAAACACCTGGAAGGAGCCAGAATGTGGAGGCAAAGAAACATGTCACACAGGAAAGAACAGAAGAAATTTCTAGAAGAGGAACTAAATGAAATAGATCCAAGCAAGCTAACAGATATAGAGTTCAGAATTTTGTTTATAAGGATGTTTAAGCAGACTATTAGGGAAATAACAGAAAATCGATGACATAATAAAGTACCAATTTGAAATGAAGGCTACACAAACTGAAATGAAGAATAATTTGCAGGGAATTGACAGTAGAGTAGAGGATGCTGAGAATCAAACCAGCAATTTGGAACATGAGGAAACAAAAAACACCCAACCAGAAGAACAAAAAGAAAAAAGAATCCAGAAATATGAAGGTAGCATAAGGAGTCTCTGGGATAATTTCAAGCGGCCCAACATTTGTATTATTGGGATACCAGAAGGGGAAGAAAGAGACCAAGAAATTGAAAACCTATTTGAAAAAATAATTACAGAAAACTTCCCCTACCTGGGGAAAGAAATAGACTTACAAGTCCAGGAAGCACAGAGGGTCCCAAAAAAGAGGAACCCAAAGAGGCCCACAGCAAGACACATCATAATTAAAATGCCAAAGGTTAAAGACAAAGAGAGAATCTTAAAAGCAGCAAGAGAAAAGCACTTAGTTACCTAAAAGGGAGCACCCATACAACTGTCAGCTGAGTTCTCAACAGAAACTTTGCAGGCCAGAAGGGAGTGGCAAGAAATATTCAAAGTGATGAAAAACATGGAACTACAACGAAGATTACTCTACCCAGCAAAGCTATTATTTAGAATTGAAGGTCAGATAAAGAGCTTCACAGATAAGAAAAAGCTAAAGGAGTTCATCACCACCAGACCAACACTACAGGAAAAGCTGAAGGGTCTTCTTTAACAAGAAGCTAATGAACAAAAGAATCTGACAAGCTAAATAGATCCAGAGACATTGACACATGCAACAGACGATCATATTTCAGAGGAAAGGGGGAAGGGGGTAGAGGGTGGGAAGAGATTAACCAAAGAAGTTATATGCATATATGCATAACCCATGGACACAGACAATGACGGGGTGAAGGCCTGGGGAGGAGGTGGGAGCGAGGTGGAGGGGGTCAATTGGGGGGGAAAAAATGGGACAGCTGTAATACTTTCAACAATAAAGATAAATTAAAAAAAAAAAAATTAGAATCTTAAAAAAAAAAAATTAAAATAAAAAAAAATTCACAGCCGAAAACAAAAAGATAACTTAGAAAAGAAAAAACACATACACAGAGAGTAGGATCTGAGCTGATCCTCTTGTGTTTGCATTAAAAAAAATCAAAGTATACTTCAGAGGTTGAGGTTAAATTTCAAAAATTGTCTTTGATGCTTGAACAGCTTCAAAATGAGTACTCCATCTGACTTGGGCTGGAAACAAAAACCGTATCCAAAGTGAGCTAGAATAATTGTGAACTGTCAGTGAACTTGCTCTTGAAATGAACATGTATAATTATGTTGGGGACTAACTGTACAATAGGGAATTTCAAAGTTAACTTTCAAATAGAATACAGTATTTGTTGAAAATAAGTATAAAAATCTTATGATTACATATATATTTTTCAAAACAACAACTTGAGATGTAATTCACATACCACGAAATTCGCCCCTTTAAAGAAAAAGAAGTTTTTAATGTATTTGTGGAGTTATGCAACCATCATGACTATTTATTTTCAGGACATTTTGCAATTCACAAAAGAAACCCCATGTAGACACACCTCAGAGATATTGTGGGTTTGGTTCCTGACCACTGCAATAAAGTAAGTATCACAATAAAGTGAGTTGCAATCTATTTGCTGATGAAGGATCTTGTCTTCAATTTGTAAGAAATGCAACATTTGTGAAGCACAATAAAGTGAAGTGCAATAAAATGAGGCGTGCCTGCATGTGGGGTTTCTTAGCAACTCCTCAGTCTTCCCTTCCCCTCGTACCTTGTAAACAATGAGTCTGTTTCTCTGTTTCTATGGATTAATCTATTCTGGATACTTCACGTAAGTGGAATCACACAATACGTGGCCTTTTGTGTCTGGTTTCTTTCACTTAACATGATGTTTTCAACATTCATCCATTGTATTATTAAAATTTAGCAATGACTTCTGGTAGGCCTAATACAGCCTATCTTTCCCATTGATTACAACTGAAAACCATGAACAAAATACAAAATGCAACTAACTACTTGAGGAGCCTGTAAAGTTAATAATGGCATGCAGGTTGGGAGGGGAGCCAAAATGTGAAAGTCAGCCCTGAGATGACTCAGATATTGGCATTATTAGACAAAGACTTTAAAGCAGCTGTTATAACTATTTCTTGGTAAACGTATTAAATAGAGAGAGATATTTTTCTTGGCAGAATGGAAACTATAAAAAAGAACTAAGTGGAAATTTTAGAACTGAAAAATACAATATCTGAAATAATAACTTCGCTGGAATAGTCCAACAGTGGGATGGAGGTGACAGGAAAAAGTCAATGAACAATCAGACGTTTTCCAATCTGATAAACATAGAGAAAAATATATTAAAAATGCAGTAAACAGAGCCTCAGTGATCTGTGGGACATATCAAAAGGTCTAACATTCACATCATTGAAGTCTCAGAAAGAGATAAGAAATTTGATGCAGAAAACATATTCTGCTAGAGCATCTCATAGAACTAACAGAAATATTTTGCTTACTAGAACACTGGTTTATTATAAAAGGATATAACTCAGGAACAGTCGGATGGAAGGGGTGCATAAGGCAAGGTATGGGGAAATGGCTGGAGCTTCCAAGCCCTCTTCAGGCACCACTCTCCCCAGTCTCCCTGTGTTCACAAATCTGGAAGCTCTTCCAACCCAGTCCTTGGTTTTTATGGAGGTTTTATTACATAGGCAGGATTGATTAATTCATTAGCCATTGATGATTGGTCTAACCTCCAGCCCCTCTCCCCTCCCCAGAGGACTGGAGAGTGGGGCTGAAAGTTCCAACCCTCTAATCAGGTTGCTCCTTTAGCAACCAGCCTCCATTCTTAGGTGACCTAGGGGCTTTCCAAAAGTCACTTCATTAACATAATAAAAGACACTTTTTTGCTCTTATCATTTAGGGAATTCCAAGGGTTTTAGGAGCTCTGTGCCTGAAATGGTGAGAAAAACCAAATATATATTTCTTATTAAAAATCACAATATCAGACGGATGAAAGGGAGAGAAGGGAGGTAAGCAAGATGGTGCACACTCAGGGCACCAGGAGGAAACTCTGTTACTACTACTATGACAGGATTTTAGAAATTACTGTTATGGACAAGGCCACCCAATGAAGCCTCATGACCCACAATTTGCTACTTAATTATGGTCTCTATTGAAAAATGGAAATCTGTCGCTCTCACAAAGCTAATGCTGAGATGACCAACTACCACAATGATGGCTGCATGAAATTCTTGCCCTCCATCCGCCCAGATAACATGTCTGAGTACAGCAAACAGCTGCAGGGATTCAGTGTTGGAGAGGACTGTCCAGTACTTGATGGCCTATTTGAGTTCTGCCAATTATCTACTGGTGGCTCTGTGGCAAGTGCTGTGAAACTTAAGCAGCAGATGGACATTGCTGTGAATTGGGCTAGAGGCCTGAATCATGCAAAGAAGTCTGAGGCATCTGGCTTCTGTTATGTCAGTGGTATGGTTTTGGCTATCTTGGAACTGCTAAAGTATCACCAGAGGGTGCTGTCTGTTGACAGCGATATTCACCACTGTGATGGCATGGAAGAAGCCTTCTATACCACAGACCAGGTCATGACTATGTCCTTTCATAAATATGGAGAGTACTTCGCAGGAACTTGGAACCTATGGGATATTGGGGCTGGCAAAGGCAAGTATTATGCTGTTAGCTACCTACTTCAAGATGGGATTAATGACGAGTCCTGTGAGGCCATTTTCAATCCGGTCATATCTACAGTAATGGAGATGTCCCAGCCCAGTGAGGTGGTCTTACAGTGAGGCTCTGACTCTCTGACTGGGGATCAGTTAGATTTGCTTCAATCTGACCATCGAAGGGCACTCCAAGTGTGTGGAATTTGTGAAGAGCTTTAACATGCCTATGCTGATGCTGGGAGGAGGTGGCTACACCATTCATAGTGTTGCCCGGTGCTGGACATATGAAACAGCTGTGGCCCTGGATGCAGAGATTCCTAATGAACTTCTGTGCAACAACTACTTTGAATAGTTTGGGCCAGATTTCAAATTTCACATCAGTCCTTCCAAAATGACTAACCAGAAGCTGAATGAGTACCTGGAGAAGAGCAAACAGCGACTGTTCGAGAACCCGAGAAGCCGAGAACCACGCACCTGGGGTCCAAATGCAGGTGATCGCAGAGGATGCCGTTCCGGAGGAGAGTGGCAGAGGGTGGAGAAGACCCTGACGAGCGCATCTTGATAGTTTCCTCTGACAAATGAATTGCCTGTGAGGGAGAATTCTCCGACTCTGATGAGGAGGGAGAAGGGGCCACAAGAACTCTTCCAACTTCAAAAAAGCCAAGAGAATCAAAACAGAGATTGAAAAAGAGAAAGACCTAGAAGAGAAGAAAGAAGCCACAGAAGAGAAAACCAAGGAGGACAAACAAGAAACCAAAGGGCTAACTGCTCAGGTCAAGTGGCCTGAGCAGACCTCTCCAGTTCTGGCTTTTTGCCAAGTCTCCCACCTTTCTCCTGCAACCCCTCAGATTTTATATTTTCTACTTATGCGTATTTATATAAAAGATATTAAATATAAATATCCTCAGGGACTAGACAGGAAGCAGGGCACAAGTGCTGGGTAGGCTCTTCTAATAGCTACCTTGCCACCCCTCTCCAGCTTTTAATTTTGAACCACAAAGGGTTCCAGCTCGGGGTGGAAGGGATTCTGTTCTCATAAGCATTCGTAAGACAAAGTCCTGAAGTGCCCATGCCTGCTTAGTAGCTTTGGAAAGGTGCCCTTATTGAGCATTCTAGAAGGGGTGGCTGGGTCTTCAGGGCCCTCCTGTTCTTTACAGGCTCCTTAAGGTAACATCAGCCTTGCCCAGCCAGGCGTGGCTCAGAGGTTGAGCGTCGACCTAGGATCCAGGTGATCCGGGTTCAATTCCCGGTCAGGGCACATGCCCGGGTCGTGGGCTTGATCAATGGCTCTATCATCATTGGTGTTTCTATCTCTCTCTCTCTCCCTCTCCTTTCCTCTCTCTGAAATCAATAAAGATATATTTAAAAAAAAAAAAAAAAAAAAGGTAACATCAGCCATCTTTACATTGGTTCTATTCTCTTACCTTCCAACCAGCTCCAAGCGATCCAAGAAACTCACACTACCTGACCTCTGCCCCCCTCCCTTTCCCATTCTGCAGGTAGGGATTGGTAGTTTCCTTTTGGAGATACTGTTTTCATTTTTTAATGAGAATCTTTGTAATAAAATAGTGTATTCTATACCCTCCAAATAATAATAAATATATCTATTAAGGAAATTAAATTTATAGTTAAAAGCCTTCTGTGGATGAAAAAGGGATTTTATGGAAAGCAACCCCACAGGGTGATCTGATCATATATTCCTAACTGGGCAGGTCATGGTGGGTAGTCACACTCCAGGCATATGAGCTCTTTGCTAAAAGGCTTATCTTTGCCTTAAACAAGTCCTGTCCATTGTTTCTAGGTTTGGACATTTCTTACATTGACACTTCCAACAATAAGAACTGTCTCAGATGGTTTTGCTACCGAACATTGAGGAGAGAAATAATACCAGTTCTATATCTCTTTTGGAAAATAGAAGAGAATACTTCTCAATTTATTTTATGAGGCCAGCCTCGTAATCAAACCCAGGTAAAGATATCACAAGGAAGAAAAACTGCAGACCAGTATCTCCCATGAATATAGAGGGGAAAATCTGTAAGAAAATATCAAATAGAATTCAGCAGTACATAAAAAGTAATAATCATGTCCAAATAGAGTTCATCTTGGGAATGCAAGGATGGTTATATACTTGAAAATCAATCAATGCAATTTACCATTTTAACAGTCAAGGGGAAAAAATCATATGGTCACCTTAATACGTGAAGAAAAAAGCATGTGACAATACCCACTTATGATAACTATCAGCAAACTATGAGTAGGAGGGAACTCAACTAAAATCATACTTAATTATGAAATACTGAATGCTTTCCCCTAACATCAAGCACAAGGGAAAGTTGTCCACTCTCACTGCTCCTATTCAGTATCATATTGGAAGTCCTAGCTAGTGCAACAATGCAAGAAAATAAACAAATTTCAAATGAAGACATGAAAAGGTGCCCAGTATAATTAGTCATTTGCAAAATGTAAATTAAAGCCACATGGCATACCGCTAAACATCTATTAGAATGGCCACCCTACCCCATCCCCAACAAATCTCTCCCAAGCTGACAATACCAAGTACAGGTGAGGATGCAGAACAACTGCTCATACATTGCTAGCGAGAGACAGGATCTACAAAAGGACAATGGCAAGATTCATATAAAAATATAGATCTCTGACCTGCAACCTCTGGAGCAAGTAGCCACAGAAGCCAAACCACAACCTCTGCAGCAACTAGTCCAGGAAGCCAAACTACAACCTCTGCAACTGACCCCCAACAGTCAACCTTTAGTTAGTAACTGCCAACTTCCCTAATTTTTGTCCCCGCTTGCAATTTAGGACCAACCAGAGAAAGTAAAAAATGCCTCCCTAACCAATCACATAGGATGCCCTGCTGGTTAGCTTGCCTACAGCATTTCCAGGCTAATTGCCTCCAATCAGGAAATACCTAAAGCCCTCCCTTTTTTACACTGTAAAGCTTTCCAACTACTCAAGGGCAGGCAACCTTTGAGTCTCTGCCAAACGCAAGTGATGGTGGCTGACTCCCTTGCTATACAGCAAACTGAATAAATAGCCTCTATTTTTCCTCATTTGGGTGATCTTTGTTTATTTCCACACTGGTGGGAATGTAAAATGGTCCAACCATTATGGAAAATTGTTTGGCAGTTTCTTATAAAGTTAAGCATACACTTTCCATATGATTCAGTGATTCTACTCCTAGATATTTACCCAAGAGAAATGAATACTTATGTTCACACAGCAACCTGTGTGCAAATCTTTATAGTGGCTTTATTTATAATCATAAAAAAAATTATAAACAACTCAATGTAATGGAATCCTGTTTCAGCAGGAGGGACAGAGTGTAGGATGATCAAGTTCAAGCATATCAAATGTACTTTCTGAAAAGCTCCACTTTCTTGAGGAATGGGGTGCCTAGAGGCTGGTAAACACAAGACATTGAGGTCTTCTGCCACCAGTTATTTCACCAGATAATTTCTTAGGCTCAGTAGCTCTAAGTTCACATAATGATATAGACATAGCTTATCATTGCAACATCCAACCTGAAAGCTGTATGACTGATTTCAGTGTAGTCACACAGCTTCCTGGTGTCTTTGCAGTGGATTCCCTAGGACCATAGAAGCTTTTGTGGAATTAGCATCAATCCTTTGGCATAAATTATCCAAAATTTGGCAGTAGTGGAGAGGGTACATTTCTTGCTCAGGATCAACATATAGTTGGCTATACCACCTTAGTTCAAACTACCCTGGATCGGACATCAAATGTAGCATAATAGTCAATTAAGGACATCCCTGTCCCTTACTTCTAGGGGAAATTTCCTTACTCCCCTCCCCAAATGTGCATGGCCTAGAGGAACCCAAAAGGTTCCCCCAAATTTCTGTGGAAATATTCAGACTAATAGTGTAAACTTTTTTTTTTAAAAAAAAATTGTCCTTATTGTTGAAAGTATTACAGATGTCCCCTTTTTTCTCCCCTTAACCCCTTCTATCCAGCCCCCACCCCAGGCCTTCCCCACACTATTGTCTGTGCCCATGCGTTATGCATAAAATGCACATAAGTTCTTCAGTTAATCTCTTCCACCCACCCACCACCCCCACCATCCCTCTGAGATTTGTCAGTCTGTTCCATGCTTCTATGTCTCTGGATCTACTTTGTTCCTCAGTCTATTTTGTTTATTAGATTCCATGTATGAGTGAGATCATGTAAAACTGAATCAGGAAGAATGAGAAAACCTGAATAGGCCAACAACAACTGATGAAATTGAAGCAGCAATAAAACTCACAGCAAACAAAATCCCTGGCCCGGAAGACCTCACAGGGAAGCCCCACCAAGCATTCCACTTCTTATTACATCAGTCCCTTTAACATTTCCAGCAATGCTGGTTTAGTGGTGATAAACACTTTTAGCCTTGTTTTTTTTTATTTCACCATCTATGTTGAATGATAGTCTTGCTGCATAGAGTAGTCTTGATTTCAGATCCTTGTTTTGCACTACCTTGAATACTTCATGCCATTTGCTTCTGGCCTGTAGAGTTTCTGATGTGAAGTCAGGTGACAGCCTTATGGGAGCTCTTTGTAGGTAACAGATTGCTCTTCTCTTGCTGCCCTTAAGATTCTCTCTTTGTCTTGAATTCTTGGCATTTTAATTATGATGTGTCTCGGTGTGGGCCTCTTTGGGTTCTTCTTGCTTGGGACTCTCTGTGCCTCCTGAACTTGAGTGACTTTTTCCTTGACCAGGTTAGGGAAGTTTTCTGCCATTATTTCTTCAAACAGGTTCTCTAACCCTTGCTTACTTTCTTTACCTTCTGGAATGCTTATTATGTGGATGTTAGTAACATTTCATGTTATCCCACAGCTCCCTTAAACTGTCCTCCTGTTTTTTTAATTGTTTTTTTCCTTTTGGTTCCCTGATTGAGTGATTTTTTTTCTACCCTGTTTTCTAATTCACTGATCCAATCTTGGATTCCTCTAATCTGCTGTTTATTCCTTCCAATGTGTTCTTATTTCTGCAATGTTGTTGTTAATTTCCTTCATAGTTTTCATATCTTTCTCATGCTGTTGAGCATCCTTAGAGTCATTATTCTAAACTCTATATCTGATAAATTTCATATCTCCATTTCATTTAGCTCTTCTGGAAAATTCTCTTGTTCTTTCATTTGGGGCTTTTTTGTCTCCCCATTTTGGCTGCCTGTTTGGGTTTGTTTCTATGTTTTAAGTAGGCCTGCTACAACTCTCAGTCTTTTTGGAGGGTTTCCGGTGCAGGACAATGTCAGATGCTGTTTGTGACTGTCCCTGAGTACCCTGTTTGGAGCTTTCAGCAATCTCCAGCTTGAGGCTCCCTCATCTAGAACCAGGTGCATTTGGAAAGGACCAAGGTGTGCACCAAGGTCGGCTTTTCCTAGCCCCGATCCAGAAGCAGATCAGGCAAAGACTCAAAGCATCCTGAGATCCACCTTTGCCTGCAGGCTGTTTATTATTCTCAGTCTTAATGAGCCTCAGGTTGTAGACCACAGCAAGGCCTAAACTCCACAGGGTGGGGCAAGAGGTTTTACAACAGGGTGGGGCAATCGCTTCCGTCCCCTCAGGCAAAAGCTGCCTGGGTGGCAAAGGTCTGCCTGAGAAAGATATCTTCTGCCATATGCGGGAATGACTCAGCACAGAAATCTGAGCTCCATCCCCAAAGCCCCCACCCTTGGACTCTCTAAGACAGCTCCAGTCTGCTCTGCCCTCCTTCTCCCTGAACCCAAGGTATGTGGCTGCACCCAAAATTTTGTGTGTTGGCCCTTTAAAATGGTGCCTGCATTTCCAGCCATCTCTCCCTGGCAGACAGAAAACCTGGCTGCTCTCCACAGCCAGATGTTATGTGGGCACCTTTCTCAGTATTGATGCTCTAGGCTGGGAAGCCTGGTTTAGGGTTTAGACCCCAGAGTTCTCAGTGGTAATCCCCACACAGCTGAGATATCCCTTGGGAACTTCAGCTACTGCCTGTGGGATCCTGGCCAGCCCGCTTGTGCTTCTGCACTTCCTACCAGTCTCTATGTGGTCTCTACTTTTCATCCTTGGTTAAATAAGTGTTCTCTCCAGCTAGTCTTCAGTTGATTATTCAGGATGGTTTTTCTATATTTTAATTGTAATTCCAGTTTGGTCCTGGGAGAGTGTCAGTGTAGCTTCCACTTAATCTGCTGCCATCTTGGAACCTCCAATAGCCTTATGTCTTGCTTCTCATCTCAGCGCCCAGTATGGTGTCTCTGAATGCCCTTGAGTAAACTTAGATGCAAAATTTAGTTACTTCACTCAAAATCACATCACATCAAGCATTTCATAATTTTTATGTAAGGGCCAGAAGGTTTTTTGGAGGAACCACATCATGCAACACAGCATTCAGCAATTTCTTTGCCCTCTCATATCTGGCTTATTTCCCTCTTGACTGTTAAGAGCACTATTTATAATCCATGAAATTACATTGCTAGGCCCCACTTTGATGGAATAACACTTATAAAATAGAACATTAACATATGGGTTTTTATGGTCCTGGTAATTCCATGATTTCATCTGGGCCTACTGTACTTGAGCCTCAGTTTTATATTTTTGAGTTTCAAAGCCTGGCCATAAAGGGGTTGGGAATGACTCCTATGCATAGATGAGGGCTGTGGGAAAAGACTGATGAGTGAGGACTGGGAGGAACTACAGAGATAAGTAAGGTCAATATCCAGGGCTCTCTCTTCCCTTAAATTGAGGGCACCACAGGAGCCACATGGGGACAGAGGAGGACACACAGAAGAGACCAGTGGATGTCACCTGAATAGAAAAGTTTTGCTGGCTGTCTAAGCCTGTTCCTTTGATTGCAGCCAATGTGTCACCTATTGATAGTCTTCCCTGAAACCTTGCTTAGCCCTTGTCTGAATTATCTCAGGTGGATGGATCTTCTTCCAACATCAACATTGTCAATTGCTTTGCTGATTGATTCATTTTCTAACAGAACTTCCATGGACTTTGTGAAGTCTTCTTTTTCAAAACTTGAAGTTTTACTCTGCAGCCAATTAGATGAGCAAGGTTAGTAGGAATACCTGAGGACTAATTTTGTAAGTGGTCAGTACATCATCAATACTTTTTAGTATTACAGAAGTTTGTGAGTTCAGGAGAAAATAAGTACGTCAGCCATATGCATTATTTATTATGTATTGCTGTATTACCGTTACCTCTAAACTCAGTGGCTTAGAACAACATTTATTATCTCACAGAGTTTCTGAGAGTCAGGTGGTTCTAGGTCAGGTGTCTCATGAGGTTTTAGTCAAGATGTCAGCTGGGGTTACATCATCTGGTTTGAATGGGGCTGGAAGATCTGTTTCCCATATGGCTCACTCACATGGCTGTTCGCTGGAGGCCTCAGTTCCTTACCATAAGGACCTTTCCACAGCCCTCAAGAGTTTCTTAAGTGTCCTTATGACATGGCAGCTGACTTTTCCCAGAAAAAGGGACACAGAGAGAGAGAGCTTCAGAAGTCACATACCATCATTTCTGCCATTTTCTATTGGTTCACAGACCACCTGTGATACAATTTGGAAGGGTACTATGCAAGGGCAGGAATACCACGAGGTAGGGGATCACTGCAGGCTGTTCTGAAGACTAGCTACCACTGTATGGCCTCTGTCCCCTAATGATTCATGTTCCTCCCACCTGCAAAATACTCACCCCCCTCTCAAGGTACCCCAAACTTTAATCCCATTATAGCATCAGCTTGAAGCCCAGAATTTTACCATCTAAATTAGGTCCGGGTATGAATGACATTTCTCAAGTGCACTTTCTTAAGTACAGCTGTATACATTTGAATGAAATTCTTTTCCTTCTAAAGACCTGTGAACTAAGGGGAATGCCACCTGCCCCCTCCTCCCAACATACAATGGTGGAACAGGCATAGGATAACTGCTATAGATATTTCTATTCAAAAAAGGGGTAAATGGCCTGGGTTTTACCTCTCAAAGTTGCAACTGCATCATAATCTAAGCTCACTGAAACTACCCACAAGTTACTGTGAATGACTTTGGGTGTCTTCCCAACTCATCAACCACACTTTTGGTCTAGAAGAAAATTACTTTAAAAAAAATCCTCACCATTTCTACAAATGATGACTTTTATTCATTACATTTTAATCTTTATGAATTTATTTACAAAAGAAAACTTGAACTTCAGTTTGGGGCTTCCCTTATAGTTAATGCTTTTATGATAACATCTACAGCATTGGATTTTGTTAAAGATTAAGATTTGAGCAGAGCAGTCACTGGAGATGACTGATGTTCTGAGGAGCTTCCCACAGCACAGTGGAACGGACCAAGGATGCTTACACTTGAGACAGATTACGGAACAGCATGAAACAGCACATACCAGGGGTGGCAGTCCAAGTTAAACGTAGGAGGACAGCCTCACTGAGCAGCCAAGAGAGTCAGCTGTACCTGAGGTGATCTCAGCAACAGCAAGTACCTGTGGTGGATTTCCAGGTGGAACTGAGCCATTTCTAGACGAGACACCAAGAAGTGGGTAAAGCAGTCTTGGACCATCCCAGCTGACAGTGTAATAAAGATATTATCCACAAAATAAAAAAGACTAAAAAATTGAGATTATAAATATAACTCATGCTTCTGTAAAAAATTTAAAAAATTCCAAAATATGTAAAAAATAAAAGTCTCTTCCCCACCTTCTCTCACTCCTTAGAAATAATCTCCGATGATCCTTTGGTGTACACCTTTTTAAGTATTTTTGTATGCTTTTTGTTGATAGGGTTCATGCACATTGTTGGTAGAACTTTTAAAGTTTGAAGATATTTTTGTCCATGGAGAGAACATCCCCCAAATATTTGTATATTGTTTTGGTTATAAAGACAGACTATGCTTACTAATATACATGTTCATTAAGTATATACCACAAAATAATAATGGTTATAGCAAGAACTCCCAGATGGCGCTTACTATGTGACAGACATGTTCTAAGGTGCTTTACAAATATTAACACATTAACTCCTACCATAACTCTATTAAGTAGGGGCTCTTACTCTCCTGCATTTTACAAATGAAGAAACTAAGACCCAGAGATGTTAAGACATTCAAAAGCCATGAAAAACCTGGCTCTACCTCAGCTAGAAAGAGGTGGAGCTAGAGTTTGAACAAGGGAATGTAGCTCCATGCTAGGCGCTATTTGGCCAATGAAGAAACTGAGCTGAGAGGTGAAAGACTCCCCTGGTAAGCTATTCCGGCTTGGGCAGTGGTCCTGTGGCTCTGGGCTCAGACAGAAACACTGAGGCTTCTGCAGCTTTCCCCTTTCTTAGTTTTCTCTGCCTCTTCCTGAATGTTGGTTCACTGATCATAGAACTGGGTGAGAGACACATCGATTGGTTGCCTCCCGCATGCGCCCCGACCGGGTCCAGGGGTCAAGCCTGCAACCGAGGTACATGCCCTTGGCTGGAATCAAACCAGGGACCCTTCTGTCCCCAGGCCAAAGCCCTAACCACTAAGCAAAACAGGCTAGGGCGAACAAATCTACTCTTTTTCCCATATCTGTGTCCAGCTGTCACTGAGAAAGCATCACACAGAATCATGTCAACTCTTACATAGCTCAGCACATCATCTGCTTTATTAGGCTCAGAGAAACTGTTTATTGGTGGCAGTGGAGTTCTTATGATTCCAGGAGGAAAAGAATTTCCTGAGAATCAGTCGAGAGGATGAGTAATATTTATTAAGGTGGAAATAAAACCCTGGGTTTCCAATGTCCCATTTCCCCTCATCCTGCCACGAAAAAAGTCCAACTGTGTTTTCAGCAAGGCCAGAATAAAGGCCACTGCCCATAGTTTTCGCTCCACATTACAGTCCAGCCCAGCCCAGCATCCTGCGTGTGAAGTCTTACGGCCACAGGCCACGCAGCTGCGAAGGCCACATGGCCACGGAGAGCGAACAGGCAGAGGGAGAGCCCCGGACACACAGGCGAGCGCGGGGCACGGAGCAGGAGAGCAGGAGCGCGGGCGCTGTCTCCGGGCAGGGGCTCTTCCAAACTAATTAACTGTCCAAGATTTCGAGTGCTTCTGATGGGGCCCACCCCCAGCCAATCTACTGTTCCCCAGGCTAGACTGAGGGGAAGCCACCTCCCCTGTGCCACCGGGCCTTCTGCTGTGCCCAGGCCTATCTTCCCCTTCTGCCCAGCAACCCAGTACCCCAAGGGGAAAGGGAGGGGCGTTAATCCCCCTGGAGGGACGAGGCTGTGTGCGGCTGTGGCTTCCTGGTGAAGCTTTCTGGGTGACCACGCTTACAGTCTCTAACTTTCCTTTTCTTTGTTCCTCTGTTAAGTAGCTAATTTGGACAATAACAAAAGCACTTTACTTCGGAGCCCTCACTGGTTCCCAACCATTGAATTTTCTTTCCCCTCTTAGGGGTACCAGTAACCGCCAGCAGGTGATCAACAAAATATTTTGTTAAGCAGTGTGAGTCAAGATGAGTCACAGATTCTGAGGAAGATGCATTTCCCCAGAATTTACAGTAATTCAACTACTAATTAGAATGAGAACAAACTTCCAGCTGAGAGGAACATGTAATCCCCTAGCACTTGGCTCCTCCAGGGCTCTGGTGAAACCCTGCAGGGTCCTCTGACCTCACGCTGCCTTTGGTCAGAGGACCCTGCAGGGTTTAGATTTGGCCTCTACCTTGCCAGCTACATGTCCTTCAGCAAATTCTCTGCGTCTCGGTCTGCTCACTTGAAAGGAACGAGCATTTTACCGACAGTAGGCAGAAGGCACAGGGAATCCTTCCTGCAACACGAACTGTCTTTTATTTCCCCTTGAGGCCTTAGGGTGTCATTAACTTCCAATTCAGGGCTTCGAAGGAACAGGGTAGGTGCTGGAGGTGTCCATTTGGGGATTTCTCGGCCACAGTCCATGGTCCCCAGTCCCCGGGGCTGCAGCCAGAGCCAGACACCAGGTTTCCAGGGTGGGCGGGAGGATGAGTGGGGCCAAGAGGAACAAGATCGGGGTCCTCGGGCCCCTGGAGGGCGGCCGAGTCCTCGCTGCTGCTTCTGCCAGGCCACAGGCAGAGTCTGGACAGAGCCTAGGAGCAGGCCCAGGACACACAGCAGGGCCGGGCTCCGGCGGGGCTAGCGACACGCAGCTGCCACCATGGTTCACCGAGTGGGGGGACTCAGGCAGGCTTCTATGGAGAGCGAGGAAAGGCTATATATATATATATATATATATATATATATATATATATATATATTTTAATGCTTAATTTATTAAACATATATCTATGACTAGAACTTTGATGAACAAATTTTAATATTTAAACAGTGATTGCAAACTTTATCAATTCCTTAAACAGTATAAAGTGCAATTACAAATTTAATATGATGATTATTTGAATACACTTTAAGCCGTACACAAAACAAACACAAATATAGCGATTACAAGACTTACTGTCATGACACTTAAATCTATTTTAAAACACCATAGACTTATTTCATTACTTCATTGGTTTCTACTTGTTCTTGTTTTTCTCTAGGAAGAAGATACTTTCTTAAGGTTGCTAAAATATGTCTTTTGATGCTTTCTTGGTGTTACTGAAATTTTGTCAGACCCCCTGCACCCGCAAGTAATGTTGTCTCAGAACCTCATATGCACTGAGGCTATAAATTGGGCTTCTCAGCAGATTGATTCATGCCTGTGGCTCTGAAGCTTGTTTATCTCCCAAGGAGCTATCTTTGTTCCTGTAAAACTTATCTTGTAACCCCAATAAGTCCGTTTGTATCTTCTGCTAAGTTTTTAGTTTCTGCATCTATAATGAAGTAAGTCTTTAGTTTCACTTAGTCAGAGTTATGGAACCCCTTGTTCTGTCATTATGATATATTGATTTGCTTTGTTAGCATTATTTTAAAATTATGCATGTGTCAGCAATGTCATATGGTTAAGGGGTCATCTAGTAGATTCACCTCCTGGGAGAGAGGGATTGTGTTTGCATATCTGTGCTTATCTTTAGGACATTTGGCTCACCCAGCACCCTCAGAATCCCTTTTCTCCTTGGTCATGGAGCCTGGGCACCAGTACTGGTTAACTGGTTGGACCTCCTTTCTGCTGGTTATCATGTGTAGCCACATGGACTGATCTTGGAACAGTTCCTATTTTTCTGGGACTATTTAGTTCACATACAATTTCCTGCTTTCATTCTTTTCCATTTACCAGTGAAAATGAGCATATATCTCTTCATTATAAACAGATGTGTACTTAGAAGAAATACTAATAATTAGTATGCTCATACATGCTCATAATTAGTAACATTCACTTCTTATAAAACCTTAAAAACCCTAATAGAATCACTCTTTTGTAGTATACATTTTTGTTAACAGTTCACAGTGACTTTTGTTTTTGATATTATTATGAAGTTAGGCCTTTTATAAACTAATTGTAGCAGACACTCTTGGGTGTGTACCTCTCAGTCTGTTATCCTTTCTTGCTTATTGGTGGGGCCCCAAATATGTTTGTGTTTTCGCTTTTTCTCATGTAATTCAGAGGTAAATCCTGATAAGCTTGGGATGATCACGGTGATTTCATTTCCTTTGCCTGTTTGAAGGATTTGGGTTTGGTGTCCAGTTTTGGCCAAAGGTAGCTAAGGGGAAGCTGCTGGATGATTTCTGGAAAAGCTTCCCCTGCTCTCAGAAAGGAGACTCTGGAAGAAATGGTCCTTCTCTTCCCAGTGCATGTTGCTATGTCTGTATGGGATTACTGGAGTGGTAGCAGGCATTTTGCTAAGGAAGCAATTCACTCAGGAGCTAACACATGAAGGATGGAAAGACAGAAAAACAAACAAACCCTGGGTTCTTGATGATGCTGTTGAGCCAAGGAACAAACAACTCGAAAGCCAACCTATCCTACGGGCTTCTTCTTTTCTGAGATAATAACTTTTCCTTATTTTTTGAGCCATTTTGAATTAAATTTTTTTGTTAATTGCAACCAATTAACCAATTGATTTTTGGATTACTAACCGATACTCTTATTTATTTCAATTAACCCCATTTATTATTTAGTTTTTGTGTCTCAAAAAGTCGCAATGCAGCCAGTGGGAGCTCCTCAAATTGGACATCTTGCCCTATGCGAATTGTTTGTGACTTTCTTGAGAACATCTTTACTGTTTCAGCAACAATGACGCATTCCAGGCTTGTCCTGAGTTTTACCTGTCCTAAGGAAGGGAGTTAGCTACCCTCTAAGGAGCCCAGGTTTCTTTTAGGGGAGAATAATATTATAGGCCAGTATCTTGGCTCTAAGAAGTTAATACAGGTAAAAAGTACTATCGTTGCTACTGGGACTCTTTCAGTAGTGATAGAGCCAAAAAAGGGCTAATTTTCCTAATATAAGTAGTTTCTACAAATCAATAAGAAAAACTCCAAAATCCAATAGAAAATGGAACAGCCAATTCACAGAAAAGGAAATAAAATGGGTCCTACAATATGAAGATGCTCAACTTTACTCATAACAAGAGAGATGCAATTAAAATTCTACTAAGGAACCATTTTACACCTATCAGATTGACTAATGTAAAAATGATTATCAACACACTATTGGCAAGAGCGAGGGAGAAAGGGCATTCTCATACATCAGTGGACTCACTGATGGGAGTGTAAATCGGTCCAACTTCTACGGAGGGCAGTTAAGCAATTTCTGCCAGGTTACAGAAGCTTTTGGCCCAGAAGTTCCATTTCTAGGATTTTGTACTACAGATATACTTACTTATGAAAAATGATGTATACACCAGGTGATTTTTTTCAGCAATTTTTTTATAGTTACAAAATATTGCAAACAAACTAAATGTCCACATGTGAGAAACTGGTAGTCTATCACGCTTTATCAAAACAATGGCAACCTGCCCTAGACGGGTGGCTCAGTTGGTTCAAGCGTCATCCGGTACACCAAAAGGTGACGAGTTCCCTTTCCTGTCAGGGCACACACCCAGGTTTTGGGTTCAGTCCCCAGTCAGGGCATGTGCAAGAGGCAACCAATCAATGTTTCTCTCCCTGGAGACAGTAAAACATATCCTCCAGCGAGGATTAAAGAAAAAGCAAAGCTAAACAATGGCAACCTGAAGAACAAGGAAGCTCTTTGAATATTGATGTATAAGGACTTCCAGATTTATGTTGCAACATGACATAACCAGGCGCAGAACAGTATGTAAAGTTCTCTACCACGTACAGACAAAGGACAGAAAGGACAGGCCGGCACTTACTGGGTGGCTTGGGGTCAAGAGGGAGGGGAACACTAGTGAATATCACTTAGTACTTTGTGAACTTTGAATCAAGTGAATGAACTTCCCGCAGAAACAAACAATCAAATAAACAAATAAAAAACAATCATCAAACAACAAAATATGTGTTACAGACATTTTCCATCGGCTCCATTTGTTTCACCAGGCTAATAGTGCTCCACACCATGGTGCTACCAGACTTTTACTGTCCTCTTATTATTTGCATTGTCTGAGAGTCGTTTGCCTTTGTCCCTCCAAGGAAAGGACTTATTTATAACTGATCGTTCAGTTCAGTGTTCCAGCAAACGTTGACCCCCGTGAGCCTGATACGGTGCTACCTCCAGGGGAAACAAAAGTGAGTAATTCGTGCTGGAGAGGAGCTCCCCTTGGTAGGGGGTATGGACATGCAAACAAAGTACTGTAGTGTTAAGTGCGCAATAACAGAAGCATGCACAGGGTGGGAACAGTAGAGAGGAAAGCCGATTAGCCCTGGCGAGGGCAGTGGAGCAGGGTGGAATGGCCAGGGAAGACTTTTCTGAAAAACTGGGGTCTAACCAGGGTTTAGAAGGCTAAGTAGAATTTTCCAGGAGCAAAGACTGCAGACAAACGACATGGTGGGTTCTGGAAAACACAGGGCTGCAGCCCAAAGTGGAGAGGCCGGGGAAGAGGCCGGGGAGGAGGGCGGGGCGCAGCGGAGTGTCGCGGAGGAGGGCAGGTGGGTTAGCAAGAGCTCTGAATGACAGAAATTTTGTATTTTCAACCTGCAGGCAGCAGAGAGGCCAGGCCATGTGCGCTAGAGAGGAACGAGCCCCGGAGCCTTGCGCGGGGAATAGACACCAAGTGTTCGAATCTGGCCAAATTAATCTGGTGGCCCGAATGTTCCTTCCTCAAACGCTGCTGCAGACCAGGCCTCCTGGCTTCACCATCCGCCCCTACGACCCTAGGCATGACCGCTGGCGGGGGTGGGCCGCCCTGCGCCGCCAGCGAGGGTGCGTGTGCGCGCGTGTGCGTGCGTTTAGATGGAGGGGCTTCCCGGCCACGCACCATCTGCCTGCTGGGCTAATTCCTTCTTGCACGTTTTCTGCCCAAATCCTCTTCTGCTTCCCCATTCCCCCCTCCTCCCTCAAAGATAGTGTTTGCACCCGGTACCCGGCCGGGGCCCCGCCTTCTTGAGCTGGGGCCGAGCCATCCATCCACGCCCCCGGCCCCCGCGAGGCTGTCGGGGGCGGGGTCCCGGGCCGGGTTATTAGGCGCGCCCGCTCTTCTCCCCCTCAGACGGCACGGACGTCTTTCTGGAAGATGGGCGTCTACCGCGTCCGGGTGTCCACCGGGTCCTCGTTCTACGCGGGCTCCAACAACCAGGTGCAGCTGTGGCTGGTCGGCCAGCACGCGGAGGCCAAGCTCGGGACGCGCCTGCGGCCGGGGCGGGGCAAGGTGAGCTGGCCGGAGGGGGGCGCTGCGCCCCCAGCCCCGCGGCCGTCAGTCCCGGGAACCAGACGCGCCCGCTGCTGACGGGGCCCGCGGGGCCGAGCGCGGCGCGCGGCGGGCGCTCTTGGGGGGCCGGGCCCCTGCGCGTGCAGAGGATGCTGCGGCGGCCCGCGGTCACAGAGCCCTCTCTTTTTGCAGGGAGCCTGAAGCGGCCGTGCGTCTCCTGTACCCCCTACCCCCCCATTTTTTTTCTTGAATGAGATTTTATCGTTCCACTAACTTATGCATGATTGATTCTTCTATGTGTCCTGCCCGGGGATCGAAGAGGGAACTTCGGTGTGTCAAGGGCACGCTCTAACCAGCTGAGCTGCCCCGGTCAGGGAAGTTTCCTCTATTCTTTTTTTTCTTTTCTTTTCTTTCTTTTTTTTTTTTTTAAAGAAAAGTGTATCTCTATTGATTTCAGGGGTGGGGGAGAGAGGTAGGAACGCCAATGGTGAGAGAGTCATTGACCGGCTGCTTCCTGCACGTCCCCCACTGGGGATCGAGCCCGCAACCCCTGACCGGGAATCCAACCGCGATCCCCTGGGTCCCAGGTCGGTGCTCAACCGCTGAGCCACCCCCGGCCCCGCGTTTCCTCTGTTCTTAAACGCAGCTATGTCAAACCTCTGCGGGGGCTAAACCGCCTCGGCGGGGCGGGGTGGGAGAATCGGGGGTGGGGGGTTCGGAGCTGAGAGCAGAATTTCCTGACCCGCTTCCCTCTCCCATCACATCCACCTGTTACTCACCCCTGGCTCCTGTTGCTTTTTTCTTCTGCAATTCCCACCCCCAAGTTTCCATCGCCCAGCCAGCTCTCTCCAAGACCCCCAGATCCGGATGTCTGTCCCACGGACGCTCAAAAGGAACATGCCCAAGGGAGGCCCTCCCCCTGCCCCACCTCTCCCGCAGCCTCCCCCGTGTCACTCGTGCCTGCCCCTCTGTGCGCCGCCTCTAACCAAGAACCAAGCGCTGTCAGTTCTGTCTCCCCGACGTCTCCGGCACCCGTTTCCTGATGTCCGACCCAACCGCGGCCACCAGTGTCCCCTTGAACCTACGTCACTTGGCCGTCTCCTCTCCTGCCCTTCTGCAGCCAGAACAGCTTCTTCCAAATACATTCCCACCCTTAATACCCCCCTCCCCCGTCAAACATTTGAATGGTTTCTGCTCGTCCTCAGGACCAGATTCAAAGCCCTCGGGTTAACCTTTGAGACTTCGCCATCTGGTCACGCTCTTCTCCCTCCCGCTCCGTGCGCCGCTGCACCCGGGCGCGCCCTCGCTCAGCCTCCGCTCTCTCGCTTCCTCTGCCCCGCACGCACTCCTCCGACCCCTTCCTCGCTCTCCCTCTCCCTGGTTAAACGCTTCACACCTAGAGGTCTCCGCTCAGGCAGAATGTCCTCCGGGAATCCTGCCCCCAGGGCGGGCGGGGGCCGCTACCGCCTTGGAAATGGTGGTGGGGGCGCCCAGGTCTCCCCGCTATCACTGCCCGGTCACCGGCGTATCTGCCGGCGCCACCGTGCGCTCGCCTAGGGCGCGGCGCCGACGCCCGGCGCCCAGCTCAGCGCTTAGTACAACCAGCGACGAGAGCGCGGAAAGAGGGCAGGAAGGTGCGCGTCTTCCCTCCGCCGCCTCACCGCAGGCGGAGGGACGCGGCGACGGGTAAGGGGCCGACGGAAACGCCCTGTGCGCGCCCCTTCTGCGCCGCTCCCCCAGAAGCCCCGCAGCGGGGCCTGCGCGGGAGCTGGGATCAGTCCCAGGCCCCTTCCGGCCATCGGCATTGGCGCTGAGCCTCTCCTGTCGCCTGCAGGAGACGGAATTCGAGGTGGACGTGAAGGAGTACCTGGGGCCGCTGCTGTTCGTGAAGATACGCAAATGGCACCTCTTACAGAACGACGCCTGGTTCTGCAACTGGATCTCCGTGCAGGGCCCCGGGGCCAGTGGGGACGAGTTCAGGTTCCCATGTTACCGCTGGGTGGAGGGCAACAGCGTCCTGACCCTACCCGAGGGCACTGGTGAGGAGGCCTCTGCGGCACAGGAGACGCTGGGGGTCGGGGAGAGGAGAAGAGGGAACAGGACCTGGGGGCAGGAACCCGAGGGCTGGATCTTTTTGGCTGGCGGAGGAGGTGGGCTGCTGGAGTTTGCTTGCAGCCACAAGGAGCCTGGGAGGGGTGTGAGGCTGAAGGGTCACATCTTCCCCCCATCCCCGCAAGGGTGGGCTGAGAAGGGACCCCTTTCAGGGACAGGGGGGAGGCCCTCAGGGGAAGCCCCATGGTCCATGCCTTCCTCCGCACTTGTAGGCCGCACGTTGGCAGACGACCCTCAAGGCCAGTTCAAGAAATACAGGGAGGAGGAGCTGGAAGGCCGAAGGAAGCTGTACCAGTAAGTTAGCCCTACCTCTGCCCCCACTCCTCCTGACCTCGCAGGGAGTCCCGGGCCCTTCCTCACATCAATGCCTGATTTCATTTCTGCACCACAGATGGGGTAACTGGAAGGATGGGTTAATCCTGAATGTGGCTGCGGCCAATTTAGGTGACCTTCCGACAGATGAGAGGTTTCTGGAGGACAAGAAAATTGACTTTGAGGCTTCACTGGCCAAGGGGTGAGAACCATGGGGGCAGGATGAGAGGGAGGGAGGTGTCCTGGTCCACTGGAGGCCAGGGGGTCCCATGGACCGCAGAGGGCTGGGCTAGCTCAAGGTGGGTGCCTGTGATGTGTGATACTGAGAATAACACTCAAATGCTTTGCCTATCCTTACCTGAAGGCTGCTCGACCTCGCTGTCAAAGACTCTTTTAATGTTCTTGCTTGCTGGAATGATCTGGATGACTTCAAGAAGATTTTCTGGTGTGGCCAGAGCAAGCTGGCTGGTCAGTATCCCTAACCCAGTACTTCTCCCAGGACCCTTACCACCCAATCTAGGGAACCAGGGCTGGGAGACCTGAGGTCTGGGTCCCTCTGGTAGACTGGGGTCAAGAGGGGATGGTTTGGTGGGGGTTAGAAGAACCAGGAACTCAGATCTCACAATGTGCTCCACAACTGCCATCCCCAGTGCAAGTGCGGGACTCCTGGAAGGAGGATGCCTTATTTGGGTACCAGTTTCTCAACGGGGCCAACCCCATGTTGCTAAGGCGCTCCAGTCAACTTCCTGCGCGCCTAGTGTTTCCTCCAGGGATGGAGGAGCTGCAGGCCCAGCTGGAGAAGGAGCTGCAGGTATGGACATGATAACCCAAAGGAGGCCACACAGTGGAATGGGAGTGCGGTCAGTGCTTGTGCTGCTTCGGGGTCCACTGTGAGCCCAGCTTGCCACCGGATGGCAAGAGGGAGTTCTACAGGAGAGATCTTGAGTGATCCTGGAGGTGTGCAGCCACATGGCCTTCCTTCTCGAATGAGAAAGGCACGTTGTGGAGGAGGGGTCAAGTGTGTGATGGGTGACATGAAGAAATAACTGGGCCTTGGTGCTAGGAATCTGAGGGAGTGTGGGTAAGAGAAGCAGATCATGGGTGGGGCTACTACTTCAGGAGTCAACATAGGCCAAGTGAGAGAGAAAACTCATGGATTATAGGGTGAGTTTTGAAACCTGGCTCTGCTGTTTATAAACTGTGTGATTTCAGGCAAGACGCCCATCTTCTTTTATCATGTTTCCTTTTTTATAAACCTGGGGCTAATTCAAGTGCGTGTAAGACTTATGTGAGGCCATAAGCATGTGATTTGGACCTAGCATGGAGTGGGTGATGGAGTTAGTTTCCCCCTTTTTCTTCTCCCTTTGAGGAGCCAGGGTGGGAATAAGATGGCCTGTGCTGATAGCCCTTGCCCTCTGCCCCCATCCAGGGAGGCACACTGTTTGAAGCCGACTTCTCCCTGCTGGATGGGATCAAGGCTAATGTCATCTTGTGCAGCCAGCAGCACCTGGCTGCCCCTCTGGTCATGCTGAAACTGCAGTCTGATGGAAAACTCTTGCCCATGGCCATCCAGGTGAGAGGATTCCTGCTTCCCCGTGGTTGGCCCTCTCAGCTCAGCCCCTCAACTCAAATTCGCTGAGGATTCACTGGTGCTAAAGCACTGGGGGTGGCATCAAAGGCGGCCATGGGCAAAGCCAGAAAGGCGCAGTCCTGCTGGCGAGACAGGCTGGGAAAATCTAAATGCGCTCCAGTATTGAGGAAGCACCTGAGAGTGGGAACAGTCTGGGAGGAGTCACGGAAAGTGGGGTGGGCACGAGCCTTGGGGGAGGAGCAGGACCTCCCCCCAGGAGAAGATGGGCTGGGCAGAGGCTGAGGTGTGCTGAGTGTGAGAAGTTAGATCACCAGGGGACAGTTGGGCTGGAGTGGTGGGGGTTAACAGGAGGTGAGAGGGCCCAGGCTGCAATGGGCAGTGATGCCAAATGAAGGAATATGGACACAGGAAGCTGCTGTAGGCTGTTGTGAAAGATGCTGTAGGCACATTCTGTGTGTCCTTTGGATTAGGATAGATTGGAAAAGGGAGATGCTAGATTCAGAGATTATTAGGGTAATATGCTACAGCAATTGTCCAAGATGGGGGTGATGGAATCAGTTGTGGGGAATAACTGTGGGGGTGCAGAGGAAAGATGAGTGGGATGCAGAGGAAAATTGAATGGGCCTGGGTTCAAGGAAAGAGAAAAGGAAGAGTCAGGCAAGGCCTGCAGAAATAGGACAAATAGAGGAAAAGATGCTAGGGTGGGCTTTTGTCTGGCCAATTATGAGGTAATGGGAGACACTCAAATTGTTACCTCTACCTAGTGACTAGCTGAGAACTGGAGACTTAGTGAGCTGAGTAGGGGTGGTGTTGAAAGATCAGAGAGAAGCTGAACTTTCTGAAAAAGTGTGGGATAAAGGCAGCAGAGGGTTTGAATCTGTCCACACTGAGGGGCCTGAAAGGGGAAGTGGAAGCCAGGGAGGTAGTGGAAGAGCAGCTTCTGCAGCTTGTGTGGTTAACGCGCTGAGTGGGTAGGAAAGGCCCGAGAGGGATAGCGGCTGTTGGGAGTAGCAGCAGTGCAATGGAGAAAGCTAAGCAAATTTGGGGAAGAAGGCAGCGGTTAAATATGCAAAGGAGGGGACTCTGCTGGGTGCCTGGCACTCATCTGTCTCTTCCCCACCCTGTATCCTTGCTCCAGCTCCAGTTGCCACGTGTGGGATCCCCACCACCACCAATTTTCCTGCCCACGGATCCCCCGATGGCCTGGCTCCTGGCCAAATGCTGGGTCCGTAGCTCTGACTTCCAGCTTCACGAGCTGCAGTCTCATCTTTTGAGGGGACATTTGATGGCTGAGGTTATCGCTGTGGCCACCATGAGATGCCTTCCATCGATACATCCTATCTTTAAGGTAACACCTTATCCCATTCTCTCCTGCCTGCCCCTCTGCCCCATGGCACAGTGCCGCCTCTGGAGGCACCTTCTCTGTGGCATCTTAGGGTGCAGGGAAAGCCAACCAATGACAGACAAGGGAGCAAGGGGGTGAGCATGGCTTCTCTGCATTTTCAGCAGGGCGACATCACCTCCCAAGGAGGTGAAAATGATTTCTTGGCAAGGTGGGTGGGGTGGGAGGTGAGAAGTCGTACTCTGTGTATAAAGCACAGACAGATGAGCGTACGGCACATAAACAGTACACACGAGTGACAGGATTCCATCCCAAAAGAGGACCAGGGAAATAACAGAGGACACCTTTCCAGCCAGTTTTGACCGATTCTAAAATAATAACATGCAGGCCAGTTAGACGGGCTCAGGTCCACAACAGAAGCCCCACCCCCTTTTTTTTTACAGACAATTCGAACCGAATATTTACCTACTAATTTTTCTTCGTGGGTGCCTCCAGTGGGGCAAGAACCATTCTAGATGCCTGTGCTAAGCAAGCCAGGCAAGGCCTTTGGGGATTTTCATTTCTATTTAGGGCTAACAGGCAGTAAAGATGGTATCATGACCTATCAGCTATGATAAGCACAATGCAGAGAATGGAAGCAGAGTGATGTGGTGTCGAGTCCAGATGGGTGGTCAGGAAAGGCTCCCTGAGATGACATAGAGAAGGAGACTATGAGGAACCAGCCATGAGATGATCAAGGTGCACAGTGTCCTGGGCAGAGGCAAGAGCTTAAAACAGTGCAAAGGCCCAGGGCAGGAATGAGCTTGGCATGTTTGAAGACCAGAAAGAAGGTGACTGTAATGGACAAAAGGGAAAGGGTAGGCAAGGAGGTTCTGGAGGTAGGCGGCTTAGAGCCTGCATTCTCCACGGAGGCAGTTATGCCCCAGGCGGTGAAAGGGGGTCCAGAACCGTGGGAAAGTTCTGGGGTGCAAACAACTTTTAATGTTTTATGTATAAAGCACATATATACACATAGTACATAACAGATATAGTATATTTGTAGCATTAAAATTACATGGGGATAAGAAGAGGAAAATATCTGAAAAGGCTCTTTAAAGGAGTGATAATGAAAAAAGGTTGAGAAACTTTGAACTAGAACTTGAACAGTCTTTTTTTTAAAAAAATATATCTTTATTGATTTCAGAGAGAGAAAGGGAGAGGGGGAGAGAGCGATAGAAACATCAATGATGAGAGTCATTGATCGGCCGCCTCCTGCACGCCCCCGACTGGGGATTGAGCCAGCAACCCGGGCATGTGCCCTGCCCGGGACTCGAACCATGATCTCCTGGATCCTAGGTCGATGCTCAGCCTCTGAGCCACCCCCTGCCGGGCGAGCTTGAACAGTCTTATATGAAAAGAAAAGGAGGGTGATTTCTTTCCACTATCATACAGCAATAAGGCAACGGTTTATGGAATGAATTACAAATCAACTGGACACTCTTGGTGTCGAGGGGCCACTGAACTTCATGCCTCTGCTTTTCCTGAAGACCTGGTGGTACCTTTCCTGCTCTTCAACTGCAGTTTCCTTTGAGGACGTGCCACAGCTCTCTTCTGACTTTGCCCTTCCCTGCTCTCTTCCTACAGCTGATAATCCCCCACCTGCGATACACCATGGAAATTAACGTGCGGGCCAGGGCAGGGCTGGTCTCTGACCTGGGTATTTTTGACCAGGTATGAAGGGAGAAGGGGGGTTCTGGAGCACATGCTCCCCCGGCCCTGGCTCCAGGCAGGTGGCATTGCCTGACCCGGTCCATCCTTGTGTCCCAGGTGGTGAGCACCGGTGGAGGAGGCCACGTGGAGCTGCTTAGGCGAGCTGGAGCCTCTTTAACCTATAGGTCATTTTGTCCCCCTCATGACCTGGCTGATCGGGGGCTTCTGGGAGTCAAGTCTTCTTACTACGCCCAGGATGCCCTGCGCCTCTGGGAAGTCATCTCTCGGTGAGGCAAGGGGAAGGCAGGCCGGTGGGGGCGGGCGGGCAGCGAGAGGCTTGGGAGAACAGCAGAGTTTGTGTTGGGGGTCTGCGGGCCCTGGCCTGGCCCTGTGGACAACTAGCAGAGGGCCTGGAGGCTCCCTGTCAACTTCGGCTCTCTTGGCCCAACCCCTTGGCCGACAGCTATGTGGAGGGAATTGTGAATCTTCACTATAAGACGGACAAGGCGGTGAAAGAGGATCTTGAACTGCAGACCTGGTGTCGAGAGATCACTGAAATTGGCCTGCTAGGGGCCCAGGACCAAGGTGAGTTGAGCCCCTGCCCTGAGACCTCCAGTGTGAGAGTCTTCCTTGGAACATCCCCAGAATCCTCCCTGCTTCTATTGAAACCTTCCAGAAGCATGTCCAACCCCTATTAAATGCCCAAAGGCCTTTTTTAGATTCGTATGCAATAAGAACTCCTCTAGGTCCCAGATGCAGTGGGACCAGTGGTTGCTCATAAATGTTAGTAACTGGCTCTCGGGGGGGGGGGGGGGGAGCCCTGATATGTAGCATTTACCCATTTCCATCGTGTAAATATTTTCACCATAGCTACCATTGTGATGTCAACCAGCTTGCTGAATACCTGAACATTTAATATAACTGACTCTTGTGAGCCAGTGTGAGCCATACCTGTACCCCATTGAGTGGGGCCCTCCCAGGAGATCTCTCCATTTCCTCCACCCCAGCTCACACGTCAATTCCCACAATAATTCCTCAGAGTCCTTGACACCCCTTCCCCCTCTCTCGTTCTCCCTGCTCAGCCTCTCTGAGCTCCACCTCTATTCCTGGCCTCACAGCTTCTAACTCTCCTTACCCCTGGCAGGGTTTCCCATCTCCTTAGAGTCCCGGGACCAGCTTTGCTGCTTTGTCACCATGTGCATCTTCACCTGCACTGGCCAGCACTCCTCCGTCCACCTGGGCCAGGTACTTACTATAGGAGGGCAGTGGGCATTTGCACCTGGAGTGGGGGGGGGTGTGCTGTGTGCAGGTGGCTAAGGGGTTTTTATGCTTAGCAGACATTGAATTTAGATATCTGCCCCTCCTTAGCTGGATTGGTATGCTTGGGTCCCTAATGCACCCTGCACGATGCGAATACCCCCACCGACTACCAAGGATGTGACACTGGAGACAGTGATGGCAACACTGCCCAACTTTCATCAGGCTTCTCTCCAGATGTCCATCACTTGGCAACTGGGCAGACGTCAGCCCATTATGGTGAGAGCCATGTGCCTTGGTCCCTGAGGAAGGGGGCAGCTCTGGGGCAGGGTGGCACTCCAAACTGGGGACCATAAGGCTCTCAGCTGCCTTTTTCTCTCCATCCCAGGTGACTCTGGGCCAGCATGAGGAGGAGTATTTTTCAGGCCCTGAGCCCAAAGCTCTGCTGAAGAAGTTCAGGGAGGAGCTGGCTGCCTTGGATAAGGAAATTGAGATCCGGAATGCAAAGCTGGACATGCCCTACGAGTACCTGCGGCCCAGCATAGTGGAAAACAGTGTGGCCATATGAGCACCCCAGCCTTCGGCTGTTTCCTCATCCCTTCCCCCCACCCCACAGCCCCATCCCCTAGTGCTTTCAGTCTTACCCTCCCCCACCATGCCGCTTCTATCTCCACCCTCCCTAGAGAGTCGCTTTTTCTTTGCAGATGCCTACACACACCACCCAGGGGCCTTGTTTCCCATTTATTCCTCCCTCCTTTCTTATTGCCCGCCCCCGCATCACTGGGGTCTCCCAAAAGGCAGATAATAGTCACATTTCTATAAACTGTTTCAAGAATGGACTAGGGTAATAATACATATTACTCCACATTTTTTATCATTTTGAATCTAATCTGAGGTTACTGACCACAAAACGATATTTTAGACTAATGAAAGAAAAAAGAAACGAGATAAAACTATCCTAAATCAAACACTGGCAAAAGAATATAGCACGTCTTTTTAACTCGGTAGGCTGTACCACACGTCCTGAAGCTAGACACAACACAGAGCAAACCATTAACACAGCAGTTCTCAAGATTTTCACTTTGTGACTCACTTGGAAAATCGTAACTGGTTAAAGTCAAGAAGCTGCTCCCCGGTGGAGGTATTCGGCCGTGGGAGTGTCAGTCTGAGGGTCCATATTTAAACCCCTTTCAGTTGGCCAGTTGGGAGGCTCCAAATTAAAATAACTAACTGGAAAAATAGTAAAAAATCTCATGGTTATTTTAATGAGTGACAACAAAGGAATCGATAAATTCCAACTTCTGTATCTTATTAAAATTTTGGAAAAATAAACATGGAAGTTTGTTTCTTTTTTTTTTTTTTAATTTATCTTTACTGTTGAAAGTATTACAAGTGTTCCAGTTTTCCCCCCATTGAGCCCCTCCACCTCGCTCCCACTCCCTCCCCAGGCCTTCACCCATTATTGACTGTGTCCATGGGTTATGCATATATGCATATAACTTGTTTGGTTAATCTCTTCCCACCCTCTACCCCCCTTCCCTCTTCCCTCTGAAATATGATCGTCTGTTGCATGCATCAGAGTCTCTGGATCTATTTAGTTCATCAGATTGTTTTGTTCATTAGCTTCTTGTTAAAGAAGAACCTTCAACATTTCCTGCAGTGCTGATGAACTCCTTTAGCTCTTCCTTGTCTGAGAAGCTCTTTATCTGACCTTCAATTCTAATGATAGCTTTGCTGGGTAGAGTAATCTTGGTTGTAGTTCCATGTTTTTCATCACTTTGAATATTTCTTGCCTCTCCCTTCTGGCCTGCAAACTTTCTGTTGAGAAATCAGCTGACAGTTGTATGAGTGCTCCCTTGTAGGTAACTAAGTGCTTTTCTCTTGCTGCTTTTAAGATTCTCTCTTTGTCTTTAACCTTTGGCATTTTAATTATGATGTGTCTTGCTGTGAGCCTCTTTGGGTTCCTCTTGTTTGGGACCCTCTGTGCTTCCTGGACTTGTAAGTCTATTTCTTTCCCCAGGTAGGGGAAGTTTTCTGTAATTATTTTTTCAAATAGGTTTTCAATTTCTTGGTCTCTTTCCTCTCCTTCTGGCACCCCAATAATATGAATGTTGGGCCTCTTGAAGCTGTCCCAGAGGCTCCTTACACTATCTTCATATTTCTGGATTCTTTTTTCTTTTTGTTCTTCTGGTTGGGTGTTTTTTGTTTCCTCATGTTCCAAATTGCTGATTTGATTCTCAGCGTCCTCTACTGTACTGTTGATTCCCTGTAAATTATTCTTCATTTCAGTTTGTGTAGCCTTCATTTCAAATTGGTACTTTATTATGTCATCGATTTTCTCAGTTGTTTTCATAATACTCTTACTAATATGGTTGAGCATCCTTATAAACAAAATTCTGAACTCTGTATCTGTTAGCTTGCTTGGATCTATTTCATTTAGTTCCTCTTCTAGAGATTTCTTCTGTTCTTTCCTTTGTGACATGTTTCTTTACCTCCACATTTTGGCTGCTTCCAGGTGTTTGTTTCTATGTATTAGGTAGAGCTGCTGTGTCTCCTGGAATTTGTAGAGTGGCTTTGTGTAGTGGGTGTCCTGTAGGGTCCAGTGGCTCAACCTCCCCAGTCCCCTGAGCTGGGCCTTCTAGGTGCTCCCCTGTGTGGGCCGTGTGCACTGTCCTATTGTAGTTGAGCCTTGGTTGCTGTTGGCATCACTGGGAGGAATTGACTCCCTGGCCAATCCACTGTGAGGACCAGCTGCAACTACAGCTGAAGAGCTGCTGTGCTGGAGACACCCCTATGGAGCAGGATTTACTTCAGTGGAGCTTTGGTTCACCAAGTGCGCCCCTTGAGTGTGTTACTTGTCGATGTGGCAGGGTGGTAATCCAGTGTGACCGAGTCTGACCACCAGGTGCACTGTGTCTGAGGCCTCCAGAGAGCTGCAAAGCCAGCCTGTGCCAGTGCCTTGCCCAGGGCCACCCAGCAGGAGCTACACAGCAAATCGTAGTTGGCTGCTACTTGTTCTGGGCTTGGAGGTGCCCAGGAGAGGCCAAGCTATGAGCCAGTGCAGGCTGCCGCTAGTGCCAGGCCTGGGGCCGCTTATCAAGCCGTATGGGGTCTGCTGCTGCTTGTTTGAGAGATTTTAGGAAAGTCCTAAGCATGGGGCTCTAGAGGCCACTTGCACAGAAAAGCCCCTGGAAATGGCCTGGATGAGCTGCAGGTGGGGAGGGGCGGGGCCTCCGGGAACCACGGGGCGGGGCCAAGTGTGTGAGTCAGGTGCTGGCGATTCAAACATGGCGCCTGCCTGCCGGCTGTGTGTGGGGAGGACTCGCCAAAGGAGCAATGGCCTCTGCCAGCCCTTCTGTCTGGGAAGAAGCCCCTCCACCTCTCGCCCGACTTCAGGCAGGTTAGTTCCTCCCCGAGTGTCCCGGGTCCTTTCAGGCTGCTGCCCGGCGCTGGGCTCAGAGGGAGCGTCCGGGTGAGTCCGTGCCGGGCCCTTTGAGAGGAGCTGCTGGGGCTCCGCAGCCTCCGTGATCCTCAGCGACAGTCCCCCCGGTTTCACAGTCCAGAGTTGTAGGAATTTCTCTTCCTGGCCCCGGAGCCCTGGGCGGGGGGCCTGCTGTGGGGCTTGGACCCCTCACTCCTCCGGGAAACCCCCAGCGCCGAGATTCCCTCCCGGGTTTCAACCGCGGCACCGGGTGTGGGCCTGCGGCTGCATCTCTCTGATTCAGCCCCGATCCGCCTGCGTCCCCGCGCCTCCTACGGGACTCAGTGCTCCTTCAGTTCCCTGGTTGTGGGGCTTCTGTGCAGCCAGATTTCAGGAGGCTCTGAGTGCTGGTGGTTCTGTATTTTAGTTGTAATTTTGATGTGGTTGCGGGAGGCAGCGGGGACCGCGGTTACCTACGCCGCCATCTTTAAAAGACGTTCATTCATCGGAAGTTTGTTTCTTAATATGATCATCTGTGGATATTTTCAAACAGAAGGTAACAGTACACATAAGCCAAAATTGTTTCATTTATAATATAAACAGAGTTGTTTCTTGACTCTGATTTTATTTGATTTGGCAGAAGACATGGGTAATGCTTAGTCTAATCCTTGAAGGAAGAATAGAAAATAAACAGTTGAGGTGGGGGTAGAGTTTAATGCTGGGACTGAGGGGAACCCACAAGAGGTAAGAGAGCATGGTGCAGTCTTCACACCAGAAATCATGCAGTAATGCAGTCCGAGGAGTGGTGCAGTGAGGGTAGGAGTGGGGGTGAAGAGGGAAGTGGTGCGATGGGGAGTCTCATGAAGAACATATTTCGTGTCAGGAAATTAGAGCTGACCTTTAGGAAACAGCCATTGAAGGATTTCAACTAAGACTGTGACAGGGTCCTGGAGGCCACACCTCTTCATAATGAGGGTTGCACCCTCATTATTTGTTCCTTGTTGTGTACTTTCATTCTGAGGGCATTTCTCCTCAGTCCCTGACAAATCCCATAGCTTTCTGGAAATGAAATCGTTAGAGCCACAGGTTTGTTACAAACAGGCTTGCAGGGAGAAAACCAAGACACATGGTACTGATGTTCTCTAGCACGTGAAAATATGCCCCAGAAAGTCCAGGGAAGCTGCAAAATAACAAGTGAGGTCATAGTGACCTACATTAGTTTAGATGAATAAACTAAGTTTCTTACAACAGACTTATTCTAACAAATATTTTCTTATATATCAGTAAATGGAAATTACAGTCAATTGTTAAGAATCAGAGCAAGAGTAGATTCAGGATTCAGGGTTATGGAACATAACCTTTCTTTTCTGTCTTTTTTTAATCCTCACCTTTGGATATTTTTCCATCGCTTTTCAGAGAGTGAAAGCGAGAGAGAGAAACATCGATGTGAGAGAGACATATCAATTCGTTGCCTCCTGCATGCACCCTGACTGAGGCAGCTGTGGTATGTGCCCTGGGTCAGACTCGAACCTGGGACCCTTCAGTCCTCAGGCTGATGCTCTAACCTCTGAGCCAAACCGGCTGGGGGGAACATAGCCTTTCTCAGAATGACTCAGGGAAAATTCTTGCAAACAAGCCCCCGGTACACAATTTTGGGATAATGAGCAATAGAGTAAGTGCACACCTGGCAAGAAGAAGCCGTCATCTCCTCCTGGTTCCTGTTTATATGTTTAGCATCTTCAAGGTAAAAGTCTGGCAAATATTCTCTAGATCTACCTTTTCCCAACAAAACACAATCGCTAGCTCAGCGCATATTTCTTTCAGGGCCTTTGTGTTAAGTCCTTGCGTTCTTTTCAAGAGTCCTCATTCGAAGGCCCATGGAGATGAGAGCCTTTGACTTGTTATAATTTCCAGCTAAAGCTGAGCAGAAGAGTGTAGGGTTTTAACTTTTCTGTCAAAATTCCTGGGTCTCCATGTGTTCTTTTGCTGCAGGAAGGGGAGTGGGGTGCAAGCCTGAGTGAGCCCAGTTGCTCGGACCCCACTGTGGGTCATATAACCACCCCAGACTTGCCCTGGCCCTTAAAGCATGAGTTTGGTTTAAACATGTGGGCAGCTGGTGGGGCATTTCTGGCAGGAAACCAAGAGTGGGCCAAGGTCCAGAGGTGGGAATGGGCTTACCTGGAGCAGAATATTGGTAAATGCAGTTTACGTTACATGCTTGTTTCTGTATAGTATATTCAAGGGGATAAAGGTATGACCCTTCAGCTGGGATACAGAGCTTCATGCACCACATGGGGCATGGCTGGAAAAGTGTGAGACCAGCTCTTTAAGACCCCAGCAAGCCTGACCTCCAGGGAACCTTCTCGAACCCTAACTACTCCACCATGGAGCTCTTTTCTTCTCTGCCCGCTCCTTTCTCTGCTAATCTCAGCCGTGAGTTACTGAGAACTGGATCTTGTGGGAAAGTGTCTGTGACAATAGAGATGTGAGGAATGCTACAAAAACAGAACTGAGGGGACTTGGTGATCCTGTCTGCAGCATTGGGGGTGGGTGGGTGGAGGAAAGGATGATTCCAAGCATTTAAGCTTGTTGGGAGCAAAGTATTTGTTTTTGTTGTTGTTAATCCCCCCCCCCCCCCGAGGATATTTTTTCCACTGATTTTTTTTAGAGAGAGAGTGGAAGGGAGGGAGGGGGAGAAAGAGAGAGAAAGAGAGAAACATCATTGGTCGGTTGCCTCCTGCACACCCCCTTGAGCTGGGGATGGAACCTGCAACCCAGGTACGCTCCCTTGACCAGGTATTATTCTTAACTTTAAAAAATAGATTTAAATTTTTTAAAAAAATTTTATCTTTATTGTTGAGAGTATTACAGGTGTCCCATTTTTCCCTCAAATTGACCCCCTCCACTTTGCTCCCACCCCTCCACAGGCCTTCACCCCGTTATTAACTGTGTCCATGGGTTATGCATATATGCCTATAACTTCTTTGGTTAATCTCTTCCCACCCTCCACATCCCTTCTCTCTTTCCTCTGAAATATCATCGTCTGTTACATGTGTCAATGTCTCTGGATCTATTTAGTTCGTCAGATTCTTTTGTTCATTAGCTTCTTAAAGACTCTTCAACTTTTCCTGTAGTGCTGGTCTGGTGGTGATGAACTCCTTTAGCTTTTTCTTATCTGTGAAGCTCTTTATCTGACCTTCAATTCTAAATGATAGCTTTGCTGGGTAGAGTAATCTTGGTTGTAGTTCCATCACTTTGAATATTTCTTGCCATTCCCTTCTGGCCTGCAAGGTTTCTGTTGAGAAATCAGCTGACAGTCATGTGGGTGCTCCCTTGTAGGTAATTAACTGCTTTTCTCTTTCTGCTTTTAAGATTCTCTCTTTGTTTTTAACTTTTGGCATTTTAATTATGACGTGTCTTTCTGTGGGCCTCTGTGGATTCCTCTTGTTTGGGACCCTCTGCGCTTCCTGGACTTGTAAGTCTATTTCTTTCCCCAGGTAGGGGAAGTTTTCTGTAATTATTTTTTCAAATAGGTTTTCAATTTCTTGGTCTCTTTCCTCTCCTTCTGGCACCCCAATAATACAAATGTTGGGCCTCTTGAAGCTGTGCCAGAGGCTCCTTATACTATTTTCATATTTCTGGATTCTTTTTCCTTTTGTTCTTCTGGTTGGGTGTTGTTTCCTCATGTTCCAAATTGCTGATTTGATTCTCAGCATCCTCTACTCTACTGTTGATTCCCTGTAAATTATTCTTCATTTCAGTTTGTGTAGCCTTCATTTCAAATTGGTACTTTATTATGTCATCAATTTTCTCAGTTATTTCCCTAATAGTCTGCTTAAACATCCTTATAAACAAAATTCTGAACTCTGCATCTGTTAGCTTGCTTGGATCTATTTCATTTAGTTCTTTTTCTAGAGATTTCTCCTGTTCTTTCCTGTGTGACATGTTTCTTTACCTCCACATTTTGGCTGCTTCCTGGTGATTGTTTCTATGTGTTAGGTAGAGCTGCTATGTCTCCTGGAATTTGTAGAGTGGCTTTGTGTAGTAGGTGTTCTATAGGGTCCAGTGGCTCAGCCTCCCCAGTCACCTGTGCTGGGCCTTCTAGGTGCTCCCCTGTGTGGGCCGTGTGCACTGTCCTGATGTAGTTGAGCCTTGGTTGCTGTTGGCATCACTGGGAGGAATTGACCCCCAGGCCAATCAGCTGTGAGGACCAGCTGCAACTACAGCCAAAGAGCTGCTGTGCTGGAAACACCCCTATGGATCAGAATTTAATTCAGTGGAGCTTTGGTGTTCAACAAGTGTGTCCCTTGGGTGTCACTCGTGGCTGTGGTAGGGTTGTAATCCAGCGTGGTCGAGTCTGACCACCAGGTGCACTGTCTCTGGGACCTCCAGAGAGGTGCAAATTCAGCCTGTGCCAGTGCCTTGCCCAGGGCCACCCAGCATGAGCTACACAGCAAACCATAGTTGGCTGCTACTTGTGCTGGGCTTGGAGGTGCCCAGGAGAGGCCAAGCTATGAGCCAATGCAGGCTGCCACTAGTGCCAGGCCTGGGACCACTTATCAAGCTGTACGGGGCCCGCTGCTGCTTGTTTGAGAGATTTTAGGAAAGTCCTAAGCATGAGGCTCTAGAGGCCACTTGCACAGAAAAGCCCCTGGAAACGGCCTGGATGAGCTGCAGATGGGGAGGGGCGGGGCCTCTGGGAATCACAGGGCGGGGCCAAAGGTGTGAGTCAGGTGCTGGGATTCAAACATGGCGCCTGCCTGCCGGCTGTGTGTGGGGAGGACTCGCCAAAGGAGCCATGGCCTCTGCCAGCCCTTCTGCCCAGGAGGAAGCCACCCCTCCACCTCTCACCCTAATTTCAGTCAGGTTAGTTCTTCCCCAAGTGCCCCAGGTCCTTTCAGGCTGCTGCCGGGCGCTGGCCTCAGAGGGAGGGTGTCTGAGTGAGTCCGTGCGGGGCCCTTTGAAAGGAGCTGCTGGGGCTCCCACAGCCTCTGGGACCCTCAGCCTCAGGCCCCGCTGGTTTCACAGCCCGAAGGTGTGGGGATGTCTCTTCCGGGCCCTGGGACCTGGGCTGGGGGCCTGCCATGGGGCTGGGACCCCTCACTCCTCCGAGAAACCTCCACTCCGAGATGCCCTCCCAGGTTTCAACTGTGGCACCGGGTGGGGCCTGCGGCGAATCTCCAATTCAGCCCTGATCCGCTGGCGTCCCCGCCCCTCCTACCGGTCTCGGTACTTCTTCAGCTCTTTGGTTGTGGGGCTTCTGTGCAGCCAGATCTCAGGAGGCTCTGAGTGATGGTGGTTCTGTATTTTAGTTGTAATTTTGATGTGGTTGTGAGACACAGCGGGTGCGGCTGTTACCTAAGCCGCCATCTTGTTTTTCTCCAGATTTTTAAATTTTAATGTTTTCTAACAGTCTGAAGTAATACTTCTCAGTCTTTGCCCTGAAGGAAGTCTGGAAATCATGTCCAGGTCTCAGAGAATCTGCACTTAACAATTCTGGCACCTGCAGCTCATGGTGCACGGCATTTTTCCCTTGTGATCTAAGAATCCACTGATCACTGTTAGGGCTCTTTTGAGTAGCAACTGATATTTTTGGGGGGATATGTTTTTTTCGGCCGGCTTAATAGCCTACTGTTTTTCTGTAGCTGGCCTTCCCCCAAAGAACATGAACTACAGTGCAAGTTAGGAGTGTCAGTAGAAGAAGCTTTAGTTTTCCTTTTCAAAAATTCCAACTTTGTGGTATAACTTTATTCAATTAAAATAAAGTACAATAAGCTGCATACATTTAGAGTGTATACATGGATTACTTTTTGGCATGTGTATATGTCCACGAAGCCATCACTACAATCAAGATGGCAAACATTTCATCATCCCTGAAAAGTTTCTTGTGTCCTTTAGCAACTCATCTCTTCCTTCAGCCCTGTTCCAGCAACAAACATCTACTTTCTGTGAAAATTTAGTCTGCATGTTACAGGATTTTACATGAATGAAATAATGCACTGTGTACTCTTTTTTTGTTTGGCTTCTTTCCTTTAGCCATGTGATGGCTTAGACTTAGTAATGAGTTTAAGATTCACCCATGTTATTGCATATTGTAGCTTTTTAAATTGCTGGATGGTATTCCTTTGTGTGGCTATGCCACAGTCTGTTCCACAGGATCACCAGTTGTTCCAACACTTAGTATGGTCTTTTTAACTTCGGCCAATCATAGCTGTGTAGGGACCAATGTTATTGGCCATCTTTTCATGTGTTTATTGGCCGCTTTTATATCTTCCTGTGTAAAGTGTCTTTTTAGACCTTCTGACCATTTTAAAAATGGAGACATTTTTCTTATTATTATTTACTTGTAAGGGTTCTTTATATATTGTGGATACAGGTCTTTTGATTGATATATCTATTGCATATATTTTCTCCCAGTTTGCATTTTCTTTTTCTTAATGGTGTCTTCTGAAGAGCAAGAGTTTTTTTAAAAAAAATATATCTTTATTGATCTCAGAGAGAGGAAAGGAGAGGGAGAGAGAGAGATTGAAACATCAGTGATGAGTCACTGATTGGCTGCTCCCTGCATGCCTCCCAACTGGGGATCGAGCCCCCAACACGGGCTTGTGCCCTGAAGGGGACTTGAACCCCAATCGCCTGGATCCTAGGTCAACGCTCAACCACTGAGCCATGCCAGGCGGGGCTGAAGAGCAAGAGTTTTAAATTTTGATGAAGTCCAATGTATCAGGTTTTATTTATTTATTTATTTATTTAAATTTTTTATCTTTATTGTTGAAAGTATTACAGGTGTCCCATTTCTCCCCTCCCAACTGACCCCCTCCACCTCACTCCCACCCCCTCCCCAGGCCTTCACCTCGTCATTGTCTGTGTCCATGGGTTATGCATATATGCATATAACTTGTTTGGTTAATCTCTTCCCACCCTCCACACCCCTTCCCTCTTTCCTCTGAAATATCATCGTCTGTTGCATGTGTCAATGTCTCTGGATCTATTTAGTTCATCAGATTCTTTTGTTCATTAGCTTCTTGTTAAAGAAGAACCTTCAACATTTCCTGCAGTGCTGATGAACTCCTTTAGCTCTTCCTTGTCTGAGAAGCTCTTTATCTGACCTTCAATTCTAATGATAGCTTTGCTGGGTAGAGTAATCTTGGTTGTAGTTCCATGTTTTTCATCACTTTGAATATTTCTTGCCTCTCCCTTCTGGCCTGCAAACTTTCTGTTGAGAAATCAGCTGACAGTTGTATGAGTGCTCCCTTGTAGGTAACTAAGTGCTTTTCTCTTGCTGCTTTTAAGATTCTCTCTTTGTCTTTAACCTTTGGCATTTTAATTATGATGTGTCTTGCTGTGAGCCTCTTTGGGTTCCTCTTGTTTGGGACCCTCTGTGCTTCCTGGACTTGTAAGTCTATTTCTTTCCCCAGGTAGGGGAAGTTTTCTGTAATTATTTTTTCAAATAGGTTTTCAATTTCTTGGTCTCTTTCCTCTCCTTCTGGCACCCCAATAATATGAATGTTGGGCCTCTTGAAGCTGTCCCAGAGGCTCCTTACACTATCTTCATATTTCTGGATTCTTTTTTCTTTTTGTTCTTCTGGTTGGGTGTTTTTTGTTTCCTCATGTTCCAAATTGCTGATTTGATTCTCAGCGTCCTCTACTCTACTGTTGATTCCCTGTAAATTATTCTTCATTTCAGTTTGTGTAGCCTTCATTTCAAATTGGTACTTTATTATGTCATCGATTTTCTTAATTATTTTCATCATACTCTTACTAATATACTTGAGCATCCTTATAACCATTATTCTGAACTCTGTATCTGTTAGCTTGCTTGGATCTATTTCATTTAGTTCCTTTTCTAGAGATTTCTCCTGTTCTTTCCTGTGTGACATGTTTCTTTGCCTCCACATTTTGGCTGCTTCCAGGTGTTTGTTTCTTTGTGCTAGGTAGAGCTGCTATGTCTCCTGGAATTGGTAGAGTGGCTGTGTAGTAAGTGTCCTGTAGGGTCCAGTGGCTCAACCTCCCCAGTCCCCTGAGCTGGGCCTTCTAGGTGCTCCCCTGTGTGGGCCGTGTGCACTGTCCTGTTGTAGTTGAGCCTTGGTTGCTGTTGGCGTCACTGGGAGGAATTGACCCCCAGGCCAATCAGCTGTGAGGACCAGCTGCAACTACAGCCAAAGAGCTGCTGTGCTGGAAACACCCCTATGAATCAGAATTTACTTCAGTGGAGCTTTGGTGTTCACCAAGTGTGCCCCTTGAGTGTCACTCATGGATGTGGTAGGGTTGTAATCCAGTGTGGTCGAGTCTGACCACCAGGTGCACTGTCTCTGGGGCCTCCCAGGAGGTGCAAATTCAGCCTGTGCCTGTGCCTTGCCCAGGGCCACCCAGCATGAGCTACAGAGCAAACCGTAGTTGGCTGCTACTTGTGCTGGGCTTGGAGGTGCCCAGGAGAGGCCAAGCTATGAGCCAGTGCAGCTGCCGCTAGTGCCAGGCCTGGGGCCACTTATCAAGCCCTATGGGGCCTGCTGCTGTTTGTTTGAGAGATTTTAGGAAAGTCCTAAGCATGAGGCTCTATAGGCCACTTGCACAGAAAAGCCCCTGGAAGTGGCCTGGATGAGCCTCAGGTGGGGAGGGGGCGTGGCCTCCGGGAATCACAGGGCGGGGCCAAAGGTGTGAGTCAGGTGCTGGAGAATCAAATATGGCGCCTGCCTGCGGGATGTGTTCTGGGAGGACTCGGCAACGGACCAATGGCCTCTGCCAGCCCTTCTGCCTGGGAGGAAGCCGCCCCTCCACCTCTCGCCCCGACTTCAGGCAGGTCAGTTCCTCCCCGAGCGTCCTGGTCCTTTCAGGCTGCTGCCCGGCGCTGGGCTCAGAGGGAGCGTCCGAGTGAGTCCGTGCCGGGCCCTTTAGAGGAGCTGCTGGGGCTCCCGCAGCCTCCTCCACCCTCAGCCACAGTCCCCGCTGGTTTCACAGCCCGAGGTTGTGGGGACGTCTCTTCCTGGCCCTGGAGCCCTGGGCTGGGGCCCTGCTGTGGGGCTGGGACCCCTCACTCGTCCGGGAAGCCCCCACTGCCAAGATGCCCTCCCGGGTTTCAACCGCGGCACCAGGTGTGGGCCTGGGGCAGGTCTCGGATTCAGCCCCGATCCGCCCGCGTTCCCGCCCCTCCTACGGGTCTCGGTGCTGCTTCAGCTCCCTGGTTGTGGGGCTTCTGTTCAGCTGGATTTCGGGAGGCTCTGAGTGCTGGTGGTTCTGTATTTTAGTTGTAAGTTTGATGTGGCTGCGGGAGGCGGCGGTGCAGCTGTTATCTAGGCCGCCATCTTGTTTCTCCCCAATGTATCAGGTTTTAAAAATATTTCATGTTTTTTATAAATAAGAAATCATTGCCTATCTCTGGCAAAATATTTTTCTCATGTTTTCTTGTAGAACTTAATAGTTTTAGAATTTACATTTAAGCCTATAATCCATTTTGAATATATTTGCATGCATTATATATGATATAAGGGTTGATGTTATTTTTTCCCCCCAAAAGATATTCAATAGATCCAGCATTGTTTGGATCTTTTTCTTTTTTTTCTTTTTTTCCAGTTAAGTTGCCTAAGCACCTTTGTTGAAAATCATTTTGCCATGTATGTGTGGGTCTATTTTGGAACTCTCTGTTCTGACCTATGTTTCCATCTTTTCATCAATAACAACACTTTTGATTACTGCAGCTTTATAATCAATGAAGAAGTCAGTAAGGTAAGTCCTCCAACTTTCTTCCTTTTTAAAATTGTTTTGATTGTTTTAGGTACTTTGCCTTTTGATATAAAATTTAGAATTCATTGATCTATGCCTACAAAACAGTCTGATAGAATTTTGATTGAAATTGTATGGAATCTATAGATTATTTTGGGGGCAGAATTGTCATTTTAACATTATTGAACCTTTTGGTGCATGAACATGATATTTCTCTCCATTTATTTGGATTTTCTTTAATTTCTTGCAATAATGTTTTGTGGCTTTTAATGTAGAGGTCTTGGGTGACTGTCATTTCATTTATTCCTAGATAGTTTATGTCTTTTTGTCACTACTGAAAATAAAATTGTTTTTAAAATTTTCTTTCCAACTGTCTGCTTCTGACGTATAAGACTGATTTTCGTAACTTAATTTTGTATCCTATGGTCTTACCAAATTATTTAAAAAGTTCTATGTATTGTTTTGTAGATTCCTTGTGATTTTCTGTGAAAACATCATGTCATCCTTTCTAATAGTTTTAATTTAATTTAATTAATTTATTTTTGTCATGTTGAAATGGCTATAACCCCCTGTACTATGTTGAATAAAAGTGGTGAAAGTGAGCATCTTTCCCAATCTCAGGGGGGAAACATTTATTTCAGTTGTTTAAAATGATTGAGCGTGATATTAACTGTAGAGGTTGTTAAGGTGCTTTATATCAGTTTGAGGAAATCCCTTACTAGTCCTAATTTGCTATGATTTAAAAACAATTACGAACAGGTTCTAGCTCTAAAAGTGCCATTTGGTCCAGACAGAGCCCGCTTGGCCCTTTGCTTACTGGAACGATTCGAGTGTCACTTTCCCCCACAATACTATCTGATTCCCTCCTTTTTGAGCTGGGGATATTTTAAAATTGCATTTGTTTTATTGTAGTTGGGGGGTCCTTCATAGTACCTGGAAATATAAAAGTGGTGATTTTATATTTTTTCTAATAATGTATAGTTTGTTTTGATGCTTTGTTTTTAAAATTCATATGAATTTATTTTGAGTCATGGTGTTATGTAGGAACCTAACCCTATGAAAATATTGGATAGTGAATTGTCCCAAATCCTCTTATCCCATGGTTCATTCTTCAAAAACTTGAAATTTCCTTTATCACAGTCTAAGTTTTTTTCTCTATGTTTTTCTGTATTCTATTCTGTTTTGCTGATGTTTGCCTCTTATTATGCCAATATCAATAACAGCCAAGTCTGTCTTGAAAGTTTAAGATCAACAATTTAAGATTTATCACCTTCCTTCACTCGTGAAGGTGATTCTGATGGTGTTGAAAGTATTAACAATAGTGTATAAGCCTGTTTGCTTAATTGATAACTCTGCCAGAGACATCCCTCAACTCCTTTCCCTCTCCCAGACCCAGTGTATCCTTAGGGCCTTTTCTTTCTGGCTGGGGTAGAGCTCCCTGGGCTGTGGCCTCTCAAAATTTCCCCAGCCCTGGGCAAGCTTCACCTACCCTTACATCAGGGGCTGCTCAAAGGCAACACCTGGGGTGGGGAGGCCGCTGGAGCAATGGCTCCAGCACACCTGATCGGCACACCTGGGTTTCCTGGCTCTCCTGGGAGAGGACCTACGGTCCATTTCCCCCGAAAATTCAGATGAGGAGGCAGAGGGTGATTCACCATTCTTAGCACTCACGGGGGGAATTAGCTCAGAGGTGAAGCCAGGCCATTCTGAGGCACCAGGGCTTCCCCAAGGGTGGGAAGCAGTCGAGGCTTGTGGGGAGAGCACTCAGACATTCATTCTTCCACCCAGGCTCTGTCTTCTTCACCTAACCTGGTTAGTAGCTTACGTGAAAGACCCAGGCAAAGAGAGTCATCAACTGGCCATGGTGGTCCAGTTGCAGCGGTGGCCCCAGAATGGGTGTCGGTACTCTGGGCACCCAGCTTGGCCCTGTTAGGCGTAATCTCCTGGCAACAGTGGCAGAAACAGCACCCTGGGGCCTAAGCTCAGAATGAAGCCAAGAAGCAGAGTGTAGGAGCCATGGTGGTGCCTCAGCGCCCAGATCTGAGAGGGAGAGAGCGAGCCCCTGGACATCAGTGCCCAAGGACATGCTGTCACAATGCACAACATTGGCCTCTGTCGAGGCAGCGTCATCCTTAACTAGTGGGCTGAATAGAAGCACTTGTGAGATAGGGGGAACAATAAAGGCAAATAAAAGGGCAAAGGGCTCTCTACATGATATATATCCTCTCGCTCTGACCTTGGGCTGCACACACACACTCCTGATGCCCGAATTTCCACCATTCCATGGGCTTGAGTCTCTTTCTTTTCAGTTAAGAAGCAATTCTCCTGAGGCAGCTGGCATATTGTGCCCCATCTCTGAGGTGAGAAGTGCGTTAGTAGGGCACCTACTCAAAATAATTCATTATTGAATTATTTGCCCTTTGCCATCCCCTCCTCCAGCAAATAGTTTCACCCCTCTTTGCTTTTGTCCTTGCTGTTCCTTGTGTATCTGAATAGAGCCCAGGTGTGGGTCTCTTCCACGTGCAACATTCCCTGGACCTAACAGACAGAAGTACCTAAAACCTCTTGTGTATTCCATATCTTGAGCCCACTTCGTGAGTACCCGAGGTTGACTTTTCCCCATCTATGCCAGGCTGTCCCACTGTGAGCTCCACAGTGTCATATATTTTTGACTTGTTTTGGGTCTCTCCCTCCCCATCCCTCCACCCCCAACACCTAAGGCTTAGCCAAGGGCCAGACATATAATAGGTACTCAGAAAATATTTAGGAAGTGAGAGAAGGAAAGCAAGTGTGGAAAGGAGAAGGAAGGAGAGGGCGGAAAGGAAAAGGAAGGGGAGGCTGGAGGGGAAGGAAGGGGAGGGTGGCAGGGGAAGGAAAGGAAGGGGGGAAGGGAAGGGAAGGGAAGGAAGGGGAGGGTAGAGAGGGGAAGGGAGGGGAAGGAGGGGAAGGAAGGGGAGGTTGGAGGGGAAGGAAGGGGAGGGTGGAGGAGAAGGAGGAAGGAAGGAAGGAAGGAAGGAAGGAAGGAAGGAAGGAAGGAAGGAAGGAAGGAAGGAAGGAAGGAAGGAAAGGAAGGGGAGGGGGGAAAGGAAAAGGAAGGGGGGGCGGAAGGGGAGGGTGTCTTTTCTTTGTGAGTTTGGAGGACTCTCAGCCAGCTCCCTTAGCCCTGCTTCCTAGGCCTCCAGGCACCTGCAGCGTGCAGCCTGCACACCGGGAGAGGCCCCCTTGAGTCTAGGCTTTCTAGAGAGCAAAGGGCAAAGTCTCTCTACCCAATAGATACCCTCTCGCTCTGCCAAATTCTGGGAAGAAGGTGAAAGGGAGGGGTGCAAGGCATTGCTGGGAGCTTCTCAGTTGGGCTGTTGTTACTGGCATAGGGTTCGTTTATAACTCAGCTACTGGCCCTATCCCCCAACCAGTTCTGGTCCCAGCTGCAGCCTTCTCCTTCCCCTTCTTCCCCAGGCCCCCTGAGTCCACTTCTACGCCACTTGTCCACTCAGGGCAGCTAGTAGCACTTAGAAGGGACAGAAGGAGTATGCTGGCCCCAAGGGCACAGGCCTTTAGGGCTCAGTGGGGCTATACCAGAGCAGCCTGTTTGTATGGACCTGGTCTTGGACACTGGAGGCCACCCTAAAGCTCCTCTCTCTGTCACCCTGCAGACTCAGGATGTGTTGTGCTCGCGGGACGCGAAGGGAACTCGAGACACGGAGAATGTAGAATTTAGATGGAGGTGCAGAGGGTTGAGGCTCTGGAGGTGCTGCAACAACCCTCCTCACCATCCAGCGATTTTTATTGTGAGCTACAGAAAGGCAGGTGTGAAAGATAGTGATCAGTAGAAACTATAAAATGCGCATGAACAAATGGCTTTGTTTTATGCTAATGCTTCACATTTGTTCTTAAGGCCATACCCCTCCTGGGGGCGAGCTTCCCAGATCGATAAGGATCTGTTTTCAGTTCCTGTCAGAAATGTCTCCCTCGTTTTCAAGGGGATTTCTGCGACTCTGGGGAAGCTTGCTACCCAACTCCTTCAGAGTTTGCTTGTTGTTTGCTGGCCTTTTCCTACAAGGATGGGCTTTGGGGTCAATGGTCTTGACACTGGGGTGAGGCTTCCCTCAGCCTCATCCACTTAAATAGCGAAACTTTTCTCATCAGCTCAAAAGGATTTGTACTTTTAAGATTCCAACTCAAAGATCTGGTTATGTTGACACAGACTGACCCTTCAGATCTAGTGGTGGAGGGGAGGGAGATGGAAAGGGCACGGGCAGGAATGGAAACAGCCTCTTTCTGGCTACTTGTCCCCCACCTTCAGAAGACACTGGCAAATCTGGGTGCTCCCACCCCTTCTCCTTGCTTTGAGCCTTGAGCGCCACCCACTGGCTTCTGGGGAGTACTACATGGAGAACCTGCCCTGTGCCCATACAGTCAAGAGAAATGGGCAAACTGTAGAGACCTCAGTACTGGCCTAAGAACTTTGAAGTATTTCCTCTCTCCATCCCATAAAGGGGCTCAGGGCCTGTGGATAAAACGAAGGTGGCCAGAAGGGCCTGTGTTCTCTTTCTGCTAATTATGGGTGGGCTGGGGACTCTCACCTAGTGATTACAATCCTGGAGCAAAATGACACCACTAGCATTGTGCATTTATTTTAGTGAATTCTTGTATTTTACAAAAAGACTATTGTTTAAATTGAGTGACCAAATAGCTATATTAAATCCCAGGAGGAGGAGTGGATTCCCTGATGGCCCAGAGGCTCCTATTTCCTAGAGTCTCTTCATTTCAGGATCTCAGTGGAGTGTGATGATTATGAACCTAGGCTCTGAACTTGTACAGCTTAAGTTCAATGGCCCGGGGCAAGAGTCTACTTGGTCCTAGACATCCTCACCCATTGGTTGGGCTTATTAGACACCCACGATGAATAAAAGCAATAGGCATCTGTCCAATGCATGGAAAGGCGAATGGGTTAGACAAGAATATACAAACCCAATCTTATGTTCATTCACTTAACACATGTGTACTGAATGCCAACTATTTACTGTCTCTGTGCTAGTCACTGGGAGTTGATGATGAATTGAGACATGGTCACTGCTACACCCAAGGACTTTAACAGTAGAGTAGATGCCATTCTAATAGACTAAGACAGGATAAACAAGCAAACATTCACTGAGTACCTACCACATATGTGCAAAACTTTTAGTAGAAACTTTGGATGACAGAGGTTTATAAGAATTTGTGCCAAAGCGCTAAATAGGGACCTAATCCTCACCTAATGAATTGAACTTGTTCCTGAAAACCCTGTTGCTAAATAAAAAAATTCTCTTCATTTTTAATTGACAGTATTACAGATGTCCCCCATTATTTTTTTAATCCTTGCCTGAGGATGTGTTTATTGAGTTTTAGAGAGAGACAGGAAGGGAGAATGAGAGAGAGAGAAGCATCAATGTGAGAAAGAAACATGGATCGGTTGCCTTCTGTATGCACTCTGACTGGGGATCGAACCTGAAACCTTTTGGTGCACAGGACCATGCTTGAACCAACTGAGCCACCCACCCAGGGCCCATTACTTGTAATGGTAAAATTATGATGCATTTCATTCCAATCCAACGTATGCAAATATTTTTCACAAGTACAAAAATGTACTAGCCAAACAACGGGGACACGCTTATGTAAGCAGTAAACAAGAATTTGAAAGCAAATAATACATTTTGCACACAAAATGAAATGTAATGAAGGTCGAAGAAGTAAAAGACGAGTTGATAGTTGGGGGAGGGCTAGAGGAGGGGGCAATGCTGAATTTAACTTTCAGGGAGCTTTTCAATATCGAATTATAATTTTCTGTTCCTCGAGACTTTGACTGAAGAGATCAACATGACAATGCTTCAAAAGAGGTGGAAATAGTACACGTGTAAAACAGACTGAAGATCTGTAGGAGATGCTCCCTTCTCATACCTCTCCTTTAGGCTTTGAATGCTAAGCAAAATTATTTGGGTTCATCCAAATCTGGTGCAGAATTTAAATTTTCTCTATACAATATTCTCGAATCGGAAACTGTTTTGTTGAGTAAATTAGTAAGTGGATCTTGACCCGAAACCATAATATCAAAATATTACTTCTTCTAGGATATTAACTTAGGATGTTTTTGAGTGGAAACATCACTGCACCACTATATATATAAAAGGAGTCACCCACAAAGTGGTATAACTTCTTGGGAGCTGTTATGGCGTGAATTGTCCTGTGAACAAGTGTTTTGTAGGGTAAGTTTGTGCAGGAAACAAGACTACTGATTAGTCCCCATTTGCCTGCCCTCCCATCCTAACCAGTTCTCCAACTTTTTCTGTCCTGTGTTGTGAACTAGGAGGCCCACTGACAAATACGGACTACTTGAGGTGCCCTTGCCTCTGGCTTCCTACTGGGTTTTGTCAATGGGAAGCCTTTGCAGGAGATAAAAAGTTGGGAGGAGAGAAGGACCTGGGCCTTTATCTCATCTTCTTTGCCCAAATGCGCTGCTTGCTGTGGTTCTGGAGATGGTTGCTTCTGTTCTGGGGCCACAGCCCCTATAGGGCAGCTCCTGTCCCACTGGTCCAACTCTCTGCGGGCTCCAGTAACATCTCTTCTCCGCTTCTTGTGATACTGGCTCTCTCCATTGCTGGTTCCTGGCTGTTTCATCACTCTTGCTGATTCCATTAATCCTGCCCAGTCCTTTGTAAATTTTCTTCAGTTAAGTCCATTAAGTTGCCATCTGTTTCCTGCTAACCCCTAGACTGATACAAACACAAAGACATGCATAACTACAATGGAAGCAATGCATTCATTTGAGAGCTGTGCTGCTGGGATTGTGAGCAGGGAGGGGCTGCTGATAGCTGGCAAGGCTTCTCTGAGAGGCCACCTTTGAGCTCGGTCTTAAAGGGTGAATGGGACTTCAGCAGTGGGATAAGGTGCTGATGGATTTTGGGAAGAGGTATTAGCCTGAATAAAGGAACTGCTAAGGCCCAGAGCTTATTTGGACAACAGCCGCTCCACTGCATTTGCTGGAGCAAAGGGATTGTGGAGACAATCAGTTGGATCAGTTGGAGACCCAGCTAGAAAAGTCCCGGGAGGGAGGGCTTCAAATGCGAGGCTTCATTTTGGAATGAGTTGTTCAGTGAAGACCTTGCAATTTATAAATGGTTTTAGATGGGGTTCACTGGGAGTTACATAACCAAAAATAAATGGCAGTGTAGGGAACTCCAGGGCTCCACCTCCCCCCATAAAATAACAAATAAAATCGCAAAAACTGTCAGAATCAGCTTTTGGAATCTAGTCAGTGTTCAAGGGGAAATTTATAGCTGTAAACACCTATATGGAAAAAGAAGAGATATCTCTAATCAATAACCAAATTTGATGCCTTAAGAAAAATAAGAGCAGGCTAAACCCAAAGCATAAGGAAAGACGTAGCTGTATTTCACCAAACCCAATTAAAGTGGGTTTGACTCGCCAGCTCGGTGGCCTGCCTCTCAGAGAGCATGTCTATTGCTCACTAAAGGTCTGGGCACATGATTGGTGTTCAGTGTAGACTGGGAATGTCATTCTGCTGGTTCCTTACTGGTCAAGGGAAGAGGAGATCTAAGGAGCATTTTGAAAATGCTTTATAAGTAATTTGTAATAAGTATTTTGGAGCTTTAAAAAATTACAGTTATTGCTTTGACCGGTGTGCCTCCATTGGTTGGAGTGTTGCAATATACCCAAAGTTGGTGGGTTCAATTCCTGGTCAGGGCACATACCTAGGTTTTGGGTTTGATCCCCGCTAGGGGCATATATGGGAGGCACCAATCGATGCTTCTCTCTCAGGTACATGTCTGTTTGTCTCTCTCTTTCTCTCTCTACAAATTCAATGAAAAAGCATATCCTCACACTAGGGGAAAAAAAACCACCACCATTATCATTGGAATGCTAGGGCTCAGAAGCTACTAAGCATCCTATAATGCACAGGACAGCCCCTACAACAAAGAGTTACCTGACCCAAAATGTCAGTCCAAAGTTGAGAAATCCTAACTACATGGAGGAGGGTATAGGTTAGAGAGGTGTTGATGGAGGAAATGAAGGGGGGGGGGGGGGGAAGAGAATGGGAAAGGAAGGGAAGAGGAGGTGGGGGTGGTGGCCAGGTGGTGGGTGAGCAAAGGGGGCTCAGCACCTGGAGTTCTTTCTCCAGCTGAGTCTTCGAGTCTTCCGTCCCTGGAGACAGCGCCAGCCCCAGCTGGGCTGGGAGGCTGGTGGAACAATTTAGGACCATGGGGCTTGCACTGTTGAGGAGCTGGTACCCAAAGAGGGCATCATCCTCCCAGGAATTGCAAACCCACTCCGGGAACATCAGTGGAGGGGCACACTGTGAGCTGTGAGCTCCTGATCCTACTAGCACATCACTCTTCTATCCTCTCTCCCTCTTCTTTCAAATCCCTGGGTTGGAAGTGTGCATATAGGTTCTGGGAGGTTGTGGTAACTCACCAGCCAGGCAGTCTTTCCACGAGGGAATATATATGTATTTCAAAAACTTCCAGTCTTTTAATAGAATTTGTGAGATCCAGTGTCCCCTTGAGGGCCAAGTCCTTCAACCTGGGGGGGGGGGGGGGAGGCAGTGCAGAAAGATCAAGTGTCCCCTCAACCTGGCACTCACCCTTTTGCTGGGGGGGTAGGGGTGTCTAAATTCTTACCCTCAAGGAATCGCTGGTTCCTGGGAAGGTGCCGCTGAGTAGTTCCTGCCATGGGCAGGATTAACCCATCTTTCCAGGAGCCCTACCTGGAGGAAGAACATGGACTCGACGGTAAGCTGGGTGAGTTTCTCGGGATGTTGCAGGGAATCAGCTTTCTGGGACTCAGCAGTGCACCTTTCTTCTTTCCTCGCGCTCCTGCTCCCGAAGTCTCTTAACAGGTTCTGGGGTCATCACTCACGGCCCGGGCTGGGGAGGGAGACACAAGTGCACGAGGCCTCCCCCGACGCCCGTCTGCGCCCAGCCGCGCTCGGTCAGCCCCGGTCCTGTTTCACGTCTCCGGGTTGCTCCATCTCGCTCATGTTCGCTTTTCTAGAATAGCATTCCCCTGACCCCCTTCCTCCAGCCCCCCCAGTGCCCTCGGGCAGGCAGCCCAGCCCGTGGCCCTGCGCCCAGCGGGGAGGAAGGGTCTCGCCCTGGGCCCCCAGCCCGGTACTGCGATCCTCTCGCGGAATCTGTCCAGACCCAGCAGGACTCTGCGCTTGCGCAGCGTCTCCAGCAGGAGGCGTCCCAAGAGCAGGGGGGCGATGTTGACCTCAAACTCCGTCGCCTGCGGGACAGGACAGAGCTCAGACATAGGTTTGGGGGTCCTCAGAGAGGGCGGGTCAGTGAACTTTCAGAGAAGCCTGGCTTCGCTTTCCCCTCGGAGCACTGCCCAGGAGAGACCCGAATCTGGGCTGGAGGGGAGGCGGCACAGCCCACGCTGGAGGGGCGCTGCCTCCCGCCTCCCGCCTCCCCGCCTCCCGCCTCCCGCCTCCCCGCCTCCCCGCCTCCCCGCCTCCCCGCCTCCCCGCCTCCCCGCCTCCCCGCCTCCCCGCCTCCCCGCCTCCCCGCCTCCCCGCCTCCCCGCCTCCCGCGCGCGCCTCGCCCTCTCTGCTCTTCTCTCCCGGCCTCTCGATTTCTCTTTTCCTACCTGGCACCCCACCCGCGCCCGACCTCCTTCCCTGGCCCGGCTTCCCAGGCGCTTCCGTGGCCCAGGCTCCGGCGCGCCCCGCCCTTGGCGGAGTCCGGGTCCCCGCGCCCCGCCTGCTGCGCGCGGACCCGCAGCACAGTGGCCGCAGCCGCTTCCCCAGGTGCACCCGCCTCCCCGCGCTCGCCCACCAGCCACGGCTGCACCAGGTTGCTGGAGTCCGGCAAGACCGAGGCCCGGTGGCCGTGCGGAGCCTGCCCTTGCCCCTCCCGCTGGGACTGGAAGGTTTATCCCCTCAGCCCGCAAACCTTTGGCGGATGGAGGGAGGCTGTCGGGGAAGCACCGGGTATAGACTGCCCTGCGTAGCAGTAACTCTGCGGCACCAGTTGGGAAGCATCCAGGGGGACACTATGTAAAGTATATGATTGTCTAACCACTAAGCTGGACGCCTGAAACCAATACAAAATAAAATGGAAATAAAATAGCCGTTGGCACCCACACAAAACAAGAAGTGGTAAAAGGGGAACTAGCAGAATTCGAGAAACAAATAAGGAAAGGAAAAAAAAACCTGGAGAAACAAAGACAAAGTTAAAAAGAACACAACGGGGAATGGACACAGAAAGCACAGTAAGACTATAAAGGCTAGAAACCTAAAAGCAAATAACATATAACATAAACCAAAGTAATGACGAAAGGGTTAGGGAGGGAAGATAATGGGTGTAGATGACTGGCAGTGAAGTTTCTAAAGAAAACACAGTGGGCTAGGACAATGAAACATGTTTTAAAATATGTGTAATGAAAGGACACTCTCTGGAAATAAAAATCTACACATTGCAAGGATCACGTACCAGTGAAAACTGACCTAGAATTGTCATCTCAGAGATACATCCCTAAAGTTACTGGATCTTAAAGATGAATTAATAATCCTTTGGACAGAGGCACTTACAAGGAAAAAAATAAGTCGGTACTCAGACTGACTCACTGAAACAATCGATGCCAGTAGTTGTGGGTTAGGAAATATTCAAAGGAAAAGTGAGCCAAGGATTTCTTTTCCTGGTGAGCCCATGAATTCTTTCCTTAATGGTATTAAGGTGCACATAACAAAATTTACCATCTTATCTGTTAACAGTTTAGTGGTATTAAATACATTCACAGTGTTGTGCAGCCACCGCCATCTCTCCCATAACAATTTGCATCTTGTAAAACTGAAACTCTGTACCTGTTAAACAGGCACTCCACATTCTCTAGCCCCCCTACGCCCATCCCTGATAACCACCATTTCTCTCTTTATGATTTTGGCTACTCTAAGTATTTCATATAAGTAGTGTCATGTAGTATTTGTCTTTTTGTGACTGGCTTATTTCACTTAGCATAATGCCCTCAAGTTACATCCATGTTGTAGCATATTGCAGAATTTCCTTCCTTTCCAAGGCTGAATAAGGAATGTATGTACCACACTTTGTATGAGTATACCACACTTTGCTTAGCTAGTTACCTATAATAGCTAAAATGTGTTGCTTCCACATTTTAGCTATTATAAATAATGCTGCTATAAATATTGGTGTACAAATATCTTTCTAAGACTCTGCTTTCAGTTCTTCTGGGTATACACCCAGAGTGGGATTGCTGGGTCATATGGTAATTCCATTAAATTTTTTTTTTTATGTGTAAACTCCATATTGTTTTCCACAGTGGCTGTACTATTTTGCATTTCCACTAGAGTGCAGGGTTCCTATTTGTCTATATCCTTGCAAACCCTTGTTTTTCTGTTTTTGTTTTTTTTGAAAAATAGTAACCATCCTAATGGCTGTGTGCTAGTATCTCATTGTAGTTTCAATTTGAATTTCCCTAATAATTTTTAAAAATATATATCTTCATTGTTTTCAGAGAGAGGAAGGGAGGGGGAGAGAGGGAGATAGAAACATCAATGATGAGAGTCATTCATCGGCTGCCTCCTGCACGCCCCCGACTGGGGATCGAGCCTGCAGCCTGGGCATGTGCCCTGACCGGGAATCGAACCTCATCTCCTGGATCCTAGGTCGATGCTCAACCACTGAGCCACCTCAGCCAGGCAATGTTGGGCCTCTTGAAGTTGTCCCAGAGGCTCATCACACTATCTTCATAGTTTTAGATTCTTTTTTCTTTCACTCTTCTGAGTCAGTACTTTTTGCTTCCTTATGTTCCAAACTGCTGACTTGATTCTTGGCATCATCTTCTCTACTGTCGATTCCCTGCAAACTCCATTTCAGTGAGTGTATCCTTCATTTCTCACCAGTTCTTTTCAGTGGTTTCTATGTCCCTTTTCATGCTGTTGGGGTTCTCACTAAGCTTCTCGAGCATGCTCATCACCACTGTTTTGACTCTGTATCTGGTAGTTTGCTTGCCTCCATTTGATTTAGTTTGTTTTCTGGAAATTTCTCCTTTTCTTTCATTTGGGACCTATTTATTTGTCTGTGCATTTTGGCTGCTTCCCCGTGTTTGTTTCTATGTATTAGGTAGAACCGCTACATCTCCCGGACTTGATAGAGTAGCCTTGTGTAGTAGGTGTTAGGTGTCCTGTGGGGCACAGGGGCACAGCCTCCACAGGTACCCCGACTGGGCCCTCCAGGTTGGCACCTGTGTGGGCTGTGTGCACCCTCTTGTTATAGTTGAGCCTTGATTGCTGTTGGCATCACTGGGAGGGATTGACACCCCCAGGCCAATTGTCTATAAAGACTGCTGCGACTACAACAGAGGAGCTGCTGTGCAGGGGTCCACCCTATGGAGCAGGACTTGCTTCAGTGGGGCTTTGGTGCTCACCAAGTCCACCCCTTGAATGTATCACTTGTGGAGGTGGTAGGGTTGTAACCCAGTGTGGTCTGAAACTGTCCACTGGGTACGATGGCTCTGGGGCCTCCCAGAGGTGCAAAGTCAGCCACTGCCTGTGTCCTGCCTGGGGCCACTCGGCTCAAGAGAAAGAAGGATCTGCAGATGGCTACTGCTTGTGTTGGGCTTGGAAGTACCCAGGACAGGCCAAGCTGTGAACCAAGATGGGCTCCCACTAGTGCTGGGACCGGGGCCACTTAGCAAGAGGTTTGGGGTATACAAAAGCCAGATGCTGCTTGTTTGAGAGAGCTTAGAAAAGTCTGACATGTGAGACAAGAGAGGCCAGTTGTATGGACAAACCACGGGAAATGGCATGAATGGGCTGACAAGTTGGGCAGGGCAGGGACTCAGGGACTCATCAGGAAGGCAGGGCAAACAGTGTGAGCCAGGTCCATGGAGATTCAGATAAGGCACCTGCCTGCTGGCTCTTTGGGGGTGGGGTGGGGGTTTCAGAAAAGGAACAATGGCCTCTGCCAGGACTTGTGTCTGGCAGAAAGCCGCCCCCCACCAGCTCTCACCCTGATGCCAGATGCTTCAGTTCCTCCCTGTATGTCCCAGGTTTTTTTTCAAGCTGCTCCCCCAGCACTGGACTCAGAGGGAGTGAGTCCAAGTAAGTCCATGCACAGACCCTTGAAGAGGAACAGCCTGGGCCTCCAGTGGCCCTCTGCTCACTCAGCCACAATCCCTGCTGGTTTTTACGCTCAGAAGTTATGGGGACTTGTCTTGCTGGCACTGGAAGCCTGGGATAAGGGGCCACCAATAGATGAATGGATGGGCACAATGGAATATCATTAAGTTGTAAAAAGCAATGAAATTCTGACACATGCGATAGCATGGATGAATCTTGAAGACATTGTGCCAAATGAAAGAAGCCAGGCACAAAAGAAGAAATAGTGCACGGTTCCAGTGATAAGAGGGACTTAGAAGACATAGTAGAAGGAATTCCCCCAGTGGAAGGGGTGGGGGATTGTTATTTAATGATACAGTTTCACTTTGAAGTGATTAAAAAGTTCTGGAAATGGATAGTCCTGATGGTTGCACAACCATGTGAATACAGTTATACCACTGAATTGTACACTTAAAATGGTTACAGTCATACATTTTATGTCCTATATGTTTACCACAATAAAAATATGTATATGCATACACTCCTACATATATATATGCAGCACATGTCCCACTCTGTTGATTGCAGAAACAAAATATTGAAGACAAGCAGCACTTCTAGCAATAAGGAGGTTGGCTTCGTGTTGATAAAATGCTCAGTTGACCAGAAAGATATAATGATTTTAAATGTAAATGAACCTTATAACATAATCTCAAAATACAAGAAATAAAAACTGACAGAACTACATGGAGAAGCAGGCAAGTCCACAATCACACTGGGAAAGATTAATATACCCCTCTTGGCAATTGATAGAACAAACAGTGAGAATACAGATTTGAAATTGAAAAGTAAAAAATAAAAAGGAACAGAAGCAGAAAAAATGAATATAGATTTGAACGATACAATAAAGAAATGATCAAATGGACGTTTGTAAAACACAGCACCCAACACTGCATAACACACATGATTTTCTTTTCTTTCTTTTCTTCACATATTCCTTTCAAGAACACACAAAACCTTTACAAAAATGGACCACGGAACAAGAAAGCAAGTGTCAGCAAAATTACAAGACCGCAACCTGGCGAGCCCTAGTACTCAAGCCAGACACCAGCAGCAAAAAGCAGTTTCTGAAGACAGCGCGGGATCAGCACAGGGGCTGGCAGAGCAACTGAAGTGGAGTGGAGGGCTCAGAAACACGCCCAGGCCTCTGCCGTGTTGAGCGAGGTGGCGGGGTCACCAGGTGGGGAAGGGGGGGCTCGGTAATAAATACGCTGGATCCTCATCCGTATCATACATAAATCAATTTCAAGTAGATTACAGGTCTAAACGTAAAAGAGAAAACTATAAATCTTTCAAAAGAAAATACAGAAGAATACCTTCGAGACCCTGGGGAAGATTTCTTAAATAAGACACAAATAGTAGTAACCCCAAGGAAAGAGATTAATAAAATGGACTACACTAAAATTAAGAACTTCTGTTCATCAAAAAACATTATATAATTGCTGACGATAGGGGATTGGAATGTGGGGGTTTATTATATTTTCTTTCTATTTTTATGTATGCTTGAAATGATAGTTTAAAAGATTTTTAATAAAAGGTTTATAAAGAAAATGATAAGAGAACCAGTCATGTGGGAGAAGATATTTGCAGTACATATATCCTGAAGAAGACCAAACTGCTAGTATCTGGAATACAAAAAGAACTCCAATAAATCAACAAGCAAGAGACAACCTAATTATAACTAGGCAAACCCATTTGGACAGGTGCCTCACAAACAAGAGATCCATATGATCAATAGCATATTTCAAATTTCTCAACCTCATTAGTAATTAGAAAAATACAAATTAAACTTCAATGAAATACAACTCCATACTTGCCGAACAGCTAAAATAAAGACACTCAGAATACCAAGGATTAGCAAGGATGTGGAACATTTTTCAGTCACTGCTCCTGAGAGCTAAGTTCTTAGAGACACTTCATGAACTCATTAGCATTTTCTAATAAAGTTGAACTTGCTCGTAACCTATAAACTACCAATTTCAGTTGCAGGTGTACCACATTGAGAAACTCTTGTCCATCAACAGTGCGGTGGATATGTTAATTTTAGTATATTTATACAAGACAGCACGGCAAGATATGAGAATGAATGAACTGCAGGTACATGCAGCAATGTGAATTATATTACAAATATAATATTGAGCAAAGGAAGCAAGGTAAAAGGAAGTTAATGTGATTTTATTTATATAAAGTTCAAAATAGGCAAAACTAAGTAATGCATATATCCATGGAAAAACTATAAAGACAGGCAAGGAGATGATTATCACAAGGTTAGAAGAATGGCTATTTTCTGGAGGAAGCTTTGGGAAGTGTGCATAATGGCATGCTGGCAGTGTTTAAATGCTTTAAGCTTGTCTTTAAATTATATATATATATATATTATATATATAAATATAATATATATATATATATGCTCTTTTGTATGTTTTGTAGAGTCTACATTTTAAAAATTTAAGAAAGGAAACGTCATAACATATTTAAAAGATAACCATTACCATAAGTTAAATCACTGAGCTCCCAAGAAAGAGTTTTTTAAAAAGAGTACCAGAAAATGGTTCCTCAAACAGAAAAGTGTGTAATCAAAAGAACTAAAGCGCCCGGCTGGTGTGGCTCAGCGGTTGAGTGTCAACCTAGGCAGCAGGAGTCCTGGTTCCTTTCCTGGTTAAGGCAAGTGCCCAGGTTGCAGGCCTGATCCCCAGCAGGGGGCGCGCAGGAGAGGCAGCCTGTTGATGTTGAGGTCGACGGTTCTCTCTCTCTCCCTCTCCCTTCCTCTCTCTAGAAATCAATAAAAATCTGTTTTTTAAAAAGAGGCTATCTCTTATTTATTTATTTATTTATTTATTTATTTATTTATTTACTTACTTACTTACTTACTTACTTACTTACTTAAATATATCTTTGATTTCAGAGAGAGGAAAGGAGAGGGAGAGAGAGAGAGAGAAACATCAATGATGAGAGAGCCTGCAACCCGGGCATGTGCCCTGACCGGGAATTGAACCCCAATCACCTGGATCCCAGGTCGATGCTCAACCGCTGAGCCACACCCAGCCGGGCGAGAGGCTATCTTCTTGAAAGGCTTATTTAATCAATCTATCAACCAGTATCTATTGATCACCTATGGATCAAGACATCACTTCTTCATTCTCTGCCTTCCAGGAGGTTAGGACTTAATTCCCAGCTACCACCTCTTCTCCAGGCCAGTGAAGCCCAGGGCCTTCCTAAGCTTTCTCAGGTTGCAGCACATCTCTTGGTACCCGGGGCAGGCCCTAACAGACAGACAAAAGAACCGGAGCAGAGAGACACACAGACAATGAGGGACTGTTAAGATTAAGGTCTTGGTAAAGCCAATTCATACTCTACTGGTTAGAAATGCAAACAAGGAGCAGGTCATATCAAGGTAGATTAAGGAAATAGGACAGCTCGGTGGCTCTTAGCCTTTTGGATACACCCTGTCCTGAAGAATCCAATAAAAGTTAAAAACTCTCCAGAAAAATCACATTTACAGGAAATTTGTATCCAATTTCAAGGGCTTCACAGATGCATAAAACTCAGCCATGAATAAGAGGGGAAACTTCGCAAGAACACAGGCCTCAAATATTTTGTTCAGGCCTCCTGAGCCACAAAGTAAGTGATTTGGATCAGCCCAGCTCCTTGAGCAGCACAGGTTACTTGAGACCAATCTTCTGAAACCGCAAATAGCATAGAAAAGACCGGGGACGTCCCCACAGGATGGAGACCGCCTCAGAAACCTTCCTGAAAGTGATGAGCCGAGAGATGCTCAAACCGAGTAAAGGATCAAACCCTGCAGCCAGACCTTGGGGCTGGTTGCCAAAGCGGTCAGCAGTTCCCACGTGAAACCCAAGAGGCCATGAGTCCTGCGGGTGTTACAGGTTTGCACAACCCACTGTACTTAAACAGCAGAAATGGTGCTGAGCCCAGGGTGGGGCAGTTCTGTTCCTGGGTCATGCTTTAACGATGCCAGAAGTAATATGGGTATTTTTAGAAATACTCTATTGAAGATAACAGCAACTATGCTGTGATAATTGCAGGGTAAGGATATAGGCATATAAAATCTGTAATTTACAGCCTTGTAATTGAAAGAAGAATATATTGCTCGTGGACTTTCGATGGCAACTAACGTGCACCTGGTTATGGACTTATTGGTGATAGGTATTGAGCTTGTCAGCACCAGCTCACTGGAATAGCAGCCCAACTGTGTGATAGGCCTAGGAATATTGTGAGCTTTTAAGAATTTCTGTTCAAAAAATAGATTCCTACCTTCCACCCAATTTTTCTATAAACCTAAAACTCCTCTAAAAAAGTTTATGAAATCTATTAATTTTTAAAAAATGTATCCTCTGAATATAAATAATATTCCTCTTTAAAAACTTGTAATCTGTGTGTTTGTTGTTAAACAGTTACAAACCTACATTTCTTTTGTCTTCATGAAGGATGTAAGGAACACTAACTTGTGAAGTATGCACTTAAAATGAAGATGAATTACTGCTCCTGCTTAGACAAATCAGGAGAGGGTGTTAAACTGAGTGAGCAAAAAAAAAAAACAAAAGGTCCTTTAGGAGATGTGCTTTTGAGGACAGTTGAAAGTGACTGACCTGCACAACAATGAAGGGAACCAGGGACGTTTCACTGCTGGGGAGCAGTGTTGCTCTAAATAATTTTTGCTTTTACATAATTAACATAATTAAAATGCCCTAAATGGAAACGTAGTTTGGAGTATTGACTATGCATGTGATTACCCTCAAGCAGGTTATGGGTATAAACAGCTGTGCATTTTTGACACGACTGCAAATCAACAGCTCTCTTCAGAATCCCAGCCAGCCATCAACCCAGGTCAGATATATTTTCCATTCAGATGCACATTCCATACCTTAAGGCCTTAGGTAGTTTCAGAAATGACAGTTGTCCCGCACACTTCCAGGAACACCAGTTACCATGCTCAGAATGTTGCAGTAACTCTTCTATGTGTTACCTACAACTGAAGCTATAATGCTGGTTATTTTATAGTCTCTGGAACTGTGAAGGATAATCATGATCTAGAATTCCTGCAAACAGAGAGGGGAAATGCCTAAAAGAAAATGCTTAAATCACATAGTTAATCAAGCTGAGTTGTTAACATGCAATCTACGTTCTTTTTATTATTCGGGTAGTGTTAGGTACACTGAGAAGGCATCACTGGCCCAAGTTTTCTCCTCCTGGACCTGCTTGTCAAAGTTTTCTGATATGCCAGGAGAATGTCATAGTTGAGCACATTTGGAAGTCTCTTTAGATGAGTAGATATGGCTCTAATGAGGCATCACTCAGAGTGAAAGTTGGGAGAACAGAGCGATAAGGGGATAACTAATCAAGGGACCTCTGCCAGCAGCCATCTCAGCACCTTTCCACCTGCACAGCCATGTAGAGCCAAGAGCCGGATATTCCAGATCCTGATCTCCAGGGGAGCTTCTCAGAGGCAGATGTTGGGGACATTTCCCTGGAGCCAAGAGACTGAATGAAGTAGGAGGCAGACCACTCCAGTGTTACATGAGGAGTTTCTTAAGGGGACTTATGTAGGAGGCATGTCTTGAGTGGTGGCAGGACGACATGGGTGTCCTCTATGCCTGTGCCTTTGCTAACGAATTGGCAGGTGCTAAAGAATTACACACAGCAGGGCCAGATGGATGGGGTGCTGCGCCGTGACTCATCCCAGGAGAGGGACGTGCCTCATCCTGTGCGGCTGGGGCAGGGGAATGGCCTATTCCAGGGAGCAGCAATGGAGGGGGGGCACAGGGCAGGAGTCGATCAGATGGCCTCTGGGGAGATGCACTACAGGAAGCAATCCCTGTTAGGACCGGGACCTAGCTGGAGGGTCCCGCAGTGGCCACATCGTGGAACAATCTCTCCTCCACAGCAGACACGCTGCTGCTGCTTCTTTCAATTGTTTTTATTTGCAGAGGACATTTTTTAAAGCTGGGGGCAGTGAACCAAGAAAGGGCTTGCGTAGAAGAAGCAACAGGAGGGCGCCTAGGTGGGGCTGCTTTGACTCCCTGGGAAATCAGAGAGAAGGAGCCTGGGAGGCAGGGCACAGGCTTAGCCGGAGATGAGCTGCTGCTGCCCATCGCTCCCCTGGTTGCGGGTCTCACAGGGATCCTTAGAACTTCAGGAGAAAAAGCACGTCTGAGAAAGAGAGCGGGGAGAAAGGCGTGGGCATGACCCCGCAGGGAGCTCACCCAGAGATGCTTAACAGAGATTCTCTCTCAGTGTGGGTGGGAAAGACCAGCAGGTCTAACTCTGACTTGATACTTTCTTCTCTGATCATAAAACATAACAATAAACGTGCAAGACTGAGCCCTGGCTGGTGTAGCTCAGTGGTTGGAGGGGTGTCCCACGCACCAGAAGGTTGTGGGTTTGATTCCCAGTCAGGGTACACGCCCAGGTTGCAGGTTTGATCCCTGGTTTCGGTGCCTAAGGTCAGGATGTGTACGGGAGGCAACTAATCGATATTTCTCTTTAACATCAATGGTTCACTCTCTTTCACATCAATGGTTCGCTCTCTTTCCTCCCTCTCTAAAATCAATAAAAATTAAAAATAAATTTTAAAAAATGCAATACTGACAGGTCATGTTGATTCATAATAAAATGTCAAGGCATTAATTTCTCACATGCTTCACTTCAGAGGAAATTCACAATCTTTCTCTTCTCACATAAAGCACTTCTTGAGCCCAAGGAACAAACTCTTGAGGGAGCTACCCAGCCCTGACTAAACAGAGGCTTTGGCAGGTGTAAGCAGGTGGAAAGCAAAGCAGGTTGCTATGACTCACTGACGGCCATCAGAACAGTTGAACACCTAGGAAGCTATTTTGTTTTGATTCTTCCAGGCCCTTTGTACCGGATTATATTGGATCACATGCAGGATAGAGGCAGGCTTTCGCTGTGCTCTCACTTGCAATGCGTATTGCCTGCTTTAAACTCTTCTGAGAAAACTGCTTATTAATTATTTAAACCCACTATTTGATTATTTTCGGCGGTACTTTTTTTTGTTCTCATTTTCAATAGTTCACTTTATCTCCAATGACTTCTCTGCCTTCATCTTTGCAGCTTTAGTTTAGCCTTGCATCCTATTTATCTTCCCTCTCCTATTTATTTAGCTTTTTTAACTTGTATTCTCAGGATTCTAACCCATGCCTCGGCTAATAAATTTTCCAGAACTCCTAAGACTATTTAATTAAGTCATTAAACAGTGAAAAATGCCTCCAGCTCCTATAAACAATCACAAGAGCCGCCTGCTAAATGTAAACATACGTGTATGAGCCAGCGAGGTTTTCTGCTGATCACTAGGGACTTGCCCATCTGTGATTATGTGAAGACCTCAACAACTGAGCCATCCCCCCTTTTTATGGTTCCAGCACCAGCTTTTTAAAGTTATTAAATGATAATATGAACTATATCAAACACACAAAAGAATATAAGCATTTTATATACATATCACAAGATAAATCTCTCGTAACTCTCTTGTATCTTATATTATTCTGAATGACTTACAGTTTCAATTTAAAAGATCTGGGGAGCCAGACAAACACAAATACTGCATGGTATCACTTATACATGTGAAATCTAAAATAGATTTTTTTGTCAAACTCATAGAAACAGAGAATGGAACAGTGGTTGCCAGGGCTGGGGGTCGGGACAAGTGGGGAGAGATTGGTAAAAGGGCCCATGTTTTCAGTCATAACACCCTGGCCGGTGTGCCTTAGTGCGTCGGCCTGCACACTGAAGGGTCTTGGGTTTGATTCCTGGTCAAGGGCACATACCTCTGATGTCGGTTTGCTTCCTGCCCCCGTCAGGGTGCGTGCAGGAGGCAACCAGTCGGTGTGTCTCTCTCACATCAATGTTTCTTTCTCTCTACCCCACCCCTTCATTCCTCCCTTCTACCCTCTCTGGAAAAAGTATCCTCAGCTGAGCATTAACCAAAAAAAAAAAAATTGAATAAAGTCTGAGGATCTAATATATAACATGTTTACTATAGTTGATAGTGCTGCCTTGTACAATTAAAATTTGCTGACAGTAGAACTTAAGTGTTTATGTGAAAAAATAAAAGGTAACTATGGGAGGTGATGGGTGTGTTAACTTGACTATGGGATTCCTTTCACAATGCGAACATAAATGAAATCCTCATGGTATACACTTTACATATATTACAGTTTTATGTGTCAATTATACCTCAATAAAGCTGGAAAAGTTTGGAGGCCAAAGTACTTCTATGGGGGTTGGCCGCTTCCTTATGTATCTCGCTGCGCACAACATGCTCCCCATTCTCTTCCACTGGCTTACTGATCCGGCATGCTAGCAACTTTCCCCTCATGCCAAAATAACCCACGTCCATTGTAGAAAATGAAGGTAATTTGGATAAACATAAAAGAAGATAATATAAAAATTTTCCGCAATTCTACCTCCCAGAGATGTTACCTTTTTGTACATTTCCTTTCTGTGTAACCAGGGAGGAGGCCTACAGTGCTAACTCTGCCTTCCAAAGGAATTTACCCTTTTACAGCCCCTGTTGCTGCTGCGTCTTAGTTTATGCCAGGTAACTGCATCCCACAAGTCCCTCAGATTTGACCAAGGATGATGAACACGCTACTTGTACGAGTCAGGGTTTGGTCAGGAAAACAGACACCACCCTGGACTTTCCAAGCCAAATAAAGAAAATTGGTTACGCAGGAAATGGAAAAGCTCAGAGGCCAAACACAGGATGGAGATTAGCGACAGCTCTCATCAGAAGACACTGAAAAGACATGCCACAGACTGGAAGAAAATATTTATAAAGCGTATAGCATCTAATGGAAAAAATTGTAACCAGATTGTATAAAGAACTTTTATAACTGCATAATAAGAAGACAAACAGCCCAATAAAACAAAATAGGCCAAATATTTTAATAGACACATTACCAAAGAAGATCTATGAATGGCACATAAGCCCATGGAAGACAGTCAACGTCATCAGCCACCAGGGAAATGCAAATTAAAACTAGAATGACTAAGACTCAGAAGACTGTCGATGTCACGTGTTGGTGATGGTGGAGGAAAACGGAACATTGCTGATTGAGACTAAAATGGCACAACTACTTTGGAAAACAGTTGGACAGTTTCTAAGAAAGTTAAAGGTATAGTTACCACATGACTCGGCAATTCCCCCTCTAAGTGCTTATCCAAGAGAAATGAAAGCACCCGTCCATACAAAAACCTGATGATATGCGCTCATAGAAACAGTGAGTCATGTTCAAAGCAGCATTATTCATAAAGCCAAAAATTGGAAACAATCCAAATGTTTATCAACATGTAAGCAGATAAACAAATTGTGATACTTCTATACAATGAAATATCACTAGGCCAAAGAAAGGAATGGACTGAACAAGAGTTGGATGCAGGTCTCCTTGTACTTCCCATTAAGTCCAGCTCAAAATCCTGGGCATTATGTGTAAAACAAACACAAGAAGACTCTAAACAGTAGAGATAAGAAGACAGACCTGCCAGGGGCCCTGGGACCTCAGGAATGACATGGCAGAGAGTTACCTGGTTTTCCTTTTTGCCTCATATAACTGGGTCAGTATGCTTGAGAAGCTGCCAACTAGGAAACACCAATTGGCACAAACAAACCCCCCTGAGAAATCTCTCTGGCCAAAGGAAAAAGGAGCCAATTAACAGGACAGAAAACTTTTAGGCATTATCGCTCTATCCCAGCCAAACATCACAGAAAGACCCACAGTCATGTCACACACTCATCAGAAAATGCTCAATGGGGAGTCTAGACTTTCAGCCTTGCCTGGCTGTAAAGAGACACCTCTCAAGTCCCCCTCCTAGGGTGGTATCAAGAAGACTGGGTGGAGATTTGGGACTTTCACCCCCGTTTGGTGTTGCTGAGGCCTCCCTTCCAAAATGTCAGGGGAGACCACATGGGGATCTAGACTTCCATCCCACCCAGCGATACCAAGGTGCCACTCTCCCTCCCCACCAGAGTCAGAGGAGGCCAAGTGGATTGGCAGAGAGGATTTGAAAACATGACCCAACTATAAGCAAGAGCACTAAGCTGAGTGGGTGTGGGGGGGAAGCCAACCTCAAAAGGTCACATGTTATATGATTCCATTTTATATAACATTCTAGGAATGACAAAAGTATAGAGATGGAGACTGGATTAGGGATTGCCAGGGGTAAGGGACGGTGAAGGGTGGAGAAAGAGTGTGAAAGCAGGAAGGGCTTTGTGTTAATGGAATAGTTCCGGGTCTCACTTGCAGTGGGGTTTACACAAATCTACACCTGTGATAGGGCATAGAACGACACACACTCCTTGTGTTTCTGTTGATTTCCTGGTTGTGCTTTTGTCCTGTAGTTATCATTAAGATGTGCACGGGGCCTCTTTGTCTGATCTTTGCAATTTCCTGAGAACCTATAAATATTTCAAAATAAAATGCTTAATGAACCACTAATACCCATAAGAATGTGGATAAATCACAAAGACATTATGCTGAATAAATAAAGCCACGTGCAAAAGAGTATATGATGTATGATTCCATTTATATATAACTATAGAAAAGACAGATCTAACCTCTGGTGACAGCAAGCAAACATGGTTGCCTGGGAACACAGAGGTTGACTGATGCGGGGCACAAAGGAACACTGTGGGGCAATGAAAACTTTTCATACATTTATGTGGTCATAAATACAAGGGTGTATAAATCTGTAAAAACTCATGGGAATGTTTATTTAAAGTGAATGCATTTTGTCCCGGAAATAGACCCACGCCATTATGGTCAGGTAACATTTGAAAAAGGAGGCAAGAGCATCCAATGGAGTAAAGACAGTCTCTTCAATAAGTGGTGCTGGGAAAATCGGACAGATATATGCAAAAAAAAAGAAACTAGACCACCAACTTTCACCAAACACAAAAATAAACTCAAAATGGATAAAAGACTTAAATGTAAGTCACGAAACCATAAAAATCCTGGACGAAAACAGGCAGTAAAGTCACAGGCATCCCATGTAGTGGACTTTTCACTGATATATCTCCTAGGGCAAGAGAAATAAGAGAAAAAATAAACATATGGGACTATACCAAACTAAAAAGCTTCTGCACAGCAAAAGAAAACAGCCTCAAAATACAAAGGAACCCCAGAGCCTGGGAAACCATATCTGCCGAGGAAGTATCTGATGAGGGGCTAATTTTCAAAGTGTACAAAGAACTCATACTACTCAGCAAGAGGAAGACAAACAACACAATTAAGAAATGGGCAAAGGACCTGAATAGACACTTCTCCAAAGAGGACATACGATGGCCAAGAGGCACATGAGAAAATGCTCAACATCACTAATCATCAGAGATGCAAATTAAAACCACAATGAGCTATCACTTCACATTGGTAAGAATGGCTACATCAACAAATCAACAAACAACTGGTGCTGGCCAGGGTGTGGAGAAAGGGGAACCCGGTACACTGCTGGTGGGAATGCAGACTGGTGCAGCCACTGTGGAAAACAGTGTGGAGTTTCCTCAAAAAATTAAAAATGGAGCTGCCTTTAACCCAGTGATCCCACTTCTGGGAATATATGCTAAGAATCCTGAAACACTAATCAGAAAGAATATATGCGCCCCTATGTCATAGCAGCGCAGTTTACAGTAGCTAAGATCTGGAAACAGCCCAAGTGCCCATCAGTAGATGAGTGGATAAAAAAGCTGTGGGGCATTCACACCATGGAATACTACGCAGCTGTAAAGAAGAAGGACCTCATACCCTTAGGGACAGTATGGATGCACCTGGGGAAAATTACGCTAAGTGAAATAAACCAGGCAGAGAAAGAAAAACATCACATGCTCTCGCTTATACATGGAATCTAAAGAACTTCATGAACTAATGAATGGAATACATTCCATGATATGGAAGCATAGATCAGACTGACGAATATCAGAGGGATGGAAGAGGGCAGGTGGGTGGAGGGGGGGGAGAGTAACCAAAGCATTTATATGCATATATGCACAACCCAAGGACATGGACAATGGTGGGGAGAGGGACTGGGGAGGGGGATGGGACAGGATGGAATGGGTCATTGAAGAGAAAAAGGGATATCTGTAATATTTTAAACAAAAATAAATAAATAAAAATAAATAAAATGTACATTTTGGAGAAACAAGATGGCTGCGTAAGTAAAAGCTGAACCTGCTGCGTCTTGCAACCACATCAAAATTACAACTAAAATACAGAAACACCATCACTTAGAACCTCCTGAAATCTAGGTGAAAAGAAGCCCCACAACCAGGGAACTGAAGCAGCACCAAGACCGGTAGGAGGGGAGGGGACGTGGAGGGATGGGGCTGAATTGGGGAGACACAGCTGCGAGCCCACACCTGGTGCCTCAGGTTAAACCTGGGAGGGTTCTGGATGGTGGAGGTTTCCCAGAGCGAGGGGTCCCAACCCCACAGCAGGCCCCCAACCCAGGGCTTCAGGACCGGGAACAGAAGTCCCCACAACTCCGGGCTGTGAAACCAGCGGAGACTGTGGCTGAGGGTCTCGGAGGCTGCGGGAGCCCCAGCAGCTCCTCTCAAAGGGCCCCGCACGGACTCACTCGGACGCTCCCTCTGAGCCCAGCGCCGGGCAGCAGCCTGAAAGGACCTGGGACACTGGGGAGGAACTAACCTGCCTGAAGTCGGGGCGAGAGGTGGAGGGGCGGCTTCCTCCCAGGCAGAAGGGCTGGCACAGGCCATGGCTCCTTGGGCGAGTCCTCCCCGCACAAGGCCGGCAGGCAGGCGCCATGTTTGAATCGCCAGCACCTGACTCACACCTTTGGCCCCGCCCCGTGATTCCCGGAGGTCCCGCCCTCCCCACCTGCAGCTCATCCAGGCCATTTCCAGGGGCTTTTCTGTCCAAGTGGCCTCCTGAGCCCCATGCTTGGACTTTCCTAAAATCTCTCAAGTAGCAGTGTGCCCCATAGGGCTTGATAAGTGGCCCCAGGCCTGGCACCAGCGGCAGCCTGCATTGGCTCATATCTTGGCCTCTCCTGGGCACCTCCAAGCACAGCACAAGTAGCAGCCAACTACGGTTTGCTGTGTAGCTCATGCTGGGTGGCCCTGGGCAAGGCACTGGCACAGGCTGACTTTGCACCTGCCGGGAGGCCCCAGAGACGGTGCACTTGGTGGTCAGACTCGACCACGCTGGATTACAACCCTACCACATCCACGAGTGACACTCAAGGGACACACTTGGTGAACCAAAGCTCCGCTGAAGTAAATTCTGATCCATAGGGGTGTCTACAGCACAGCAGCTCTTTGGCTGTAGTTGCAGCTGGTCCTCACAGCTGATTGGCTGGGGGGTCATTTCCTCCCAGTGATGCCAACAGCAACCAAGGCTCAACTACAACAGGACAGTGCACACAGCCCACACACGGGAGCACCTAGAAGGCCCAGCTCAGGGGACTGGGGAGGCTGAGCCACTGGACCCTACAGGACACCTACTACACAAAGCCACTCTACAAATTCCAGGAGACACAGCAGCTCTACCTAATACACAGAAACAAACACCTGAAAGCAGCCAAAATGTGGAGGCAAAGAAACATGTCACAAAGGAAAGAACAGGAGAAATCTCCAGAAAAGGAACTAAATGAAATAAAACCAAGCAGGGTACTAGACACAGAGTTCAGAATTTTGGTTATAGGGATGCTCAAGGATATTAGTAAGACTATTATGAAAACAACTGAGACCATCAATGAGCTAATAAAGTACCAATCAATAATGAAGGCTGCACAAACTGAAATGAAGAATAATTTACAGGGAATCAACAGTAGAGTAGAGGACACAGAGAATCAAATCAGCAATTTGGAACATGAGGAAAGAAAAAACATCCAACCAGAAGAACAAAAAGAAAAAAGAATCCAGAAATATGAAGATAGTATAAGGAGTCTCTGGGACAACTTCAAGCAGCCCAACATTCGTATTATTGGGAATCAAAACGAGAAGAAAGAGAGCAAGAAACTGAAAACCTTTTTGAAAAAATAATGACAGAAAACTTCCCTTACCTGGGGAAAAAATAGACTTACAAGCCAGGAAGCACAGAGAGTCTCAAACAAGAGGAACCCAAAGAGACCCACAGCAAGACACATCATAATTAAAATGCCAAAGGTTAAAGACAAAGAGAGAATCTTAAAAGCAGCAAGAGAACAGCAATTAGTTACCTACAAGGGAGCACCCATACGAACTGTCAGCTGAGTTCTCAACAGAAACCTTGCAGGCCAGAAGGGAGTGGCAAGAAGTACTCAAAGTGATGAAAAACAAGAACCTACAACCAAGATTACTCTACCCAGCAAAGCTATCATTTAGAAGTGAAGGTCAGATAAAGAGCTTCACAGATAAGAAAAAGCTAAAGGAGTCCATCACCACCAGACCAGCACTAGAGGAAAATTTGAAGGGTCTTCTTTAAGAAGAAGCTGATGAACAAAGGAATCTGACAAACTAAATAGTTCCAGAGACAGTGCTGCATGTAAGAGATGATATTTCAGAGGAAAGAGGGAAGGGGGTGGAGGGTGGGAAGAGATTAACCAAAGAAGTTAAATGCATATATGCATAACCCATGGACACAGACAGTGACGGGGTGAATGCCTGGGGATGGGGTGGGAGTGAGGTGGAGGGGGTCAATTGGCCGAAAAACTGGGACACCTGTAATACTTTCAACAATAAAGAAAAATTAATTAATTAATTAATAAACTACTAATGATCAACAACAACAAAATCTGTATTGTGGGGTTTCTTTGCTATGGAGCTGAGCCTATACTTTCACTAACAAGAATACCTTTAAAATTCTGAGGGAACTGAGTTTCCCATCCAGGACTCTATTCCTAGGTAAATTACCAATCAAGTGTCAGTTGAATAAGGCCTTTTTAAAATATGAATGATATCAAAAAATGTACTTCTTAAGCACTCCTTTGCAGAAAATTTCCAGAACAGATGCTCCTGCCAACCTCCATGTGCAATGGTTACACAAAAAACAAATATGTAAGTACTGCCTCACTAACCATGGTTCTAAATATTCACGGATACACCACGGTCTCTCCCATGGGCCCATGACTTGTGTAATACCTTTTTTTAAAAAAATCCTCACCTAAGGATACTTTTTCTGTTGATTTTCTTAGAGAGAGTGGAGTGCAGGGAGGAGGCAGAGAGAGAGAGAGAGAGAATGAGAGAGAGAGAGAGAGAAACATCAATGTGAGAGAGACACATTGATTGGTTGCCTCCCGCAGTAATGCATTTTTAATCACATTGTTTATATAGATACAGGGCCTGCAAAAAAAGTTTGCTTGAGACCCTGCACATCCTAGAGGTGGACCTAGGCAAAGTAACAGAGACTTATACAACAATGAGCACACAGGGATGTAAGAATGAAGAGGTCATAAGTAAGATTTAGGATAGGATTCATCATAGTCATTAGGACAGAAGGTTTCACTGAGTGTCAGATAATGGGTGATGACAATATGAATGAACGAACCTATGACACTTTCTGGGTTAATCCACCCATTCCCTTCCTCGAGCTTTATATCCCTCATTTTTAAAGCAGGGATTACAAAAACTACTCTGGGTTTTGTAGGATTAAAGTAGACATTCATTCTCTTTTCACACACACACACACACACACACACACACACACACACACACACACACACACACACCTGATTGTCAGCTATTTGCCAGTTGTTGTTTGGAGATGGGGATGGCAGTGTATGAATCTCAAGAAAGTCAATCTTTGCCTCTTTCACTTTACAAACACTATAAAAAAGACAGTGATGCCTGAGAATTAATTCTGAAAATCCTTTGTTTATGGTGCAAAAGTAGCAACAGGCCTATAACTATTTACAAAACATCTGAAGAGCCAGTTTGGTTTTGGAAAGCCAGGAGGCAGAGCAGAGGAAAGGAGAGGAGACTATGAGAGACAAGTTGTTTTACATAATAAAGCAGGAATACTGACTCTCCTCAAGTATGCCATTGCTGGGGACAGGATGGAGGAGGGGAGGGGCGAGACAGCCTGGGAATCAGTCAAGGGAAGAGAAAGTACCATATTTCCACAACAAGGAAGCTGTGGGCTGGCCGTGGGGTGCTGGGGCTCAGCTACAGGGAAATTTCTGGTGGCAGGAATGACTGCAAAAGATGTTAAGATTATAGATGGTAATTTCAACCCTTACAAATGACCCTGTCTTTATTTAAAATTTTGATATTTTGTTCTTCATGGTTATTACCTTGATTACTGGGGTTTGGGGGGGGCCCTTCAATGTTGCACCTGAGGCTAAGTGCCTCGCTCGCCTCACCCTGGTTATTACCCAGGTTGGTGCCTTTTCAAACGTCCCGTGTGAGTCTGTTAGGTGGAGCAGCTCTGGGTCAGTGAGAGCTTTTAAACCTGGCTGAGCACAGGGTGGAGCAAGGTCCTCTACAGTGGGCAAGACATAAAAATTATCTAAAATCAGTGTGAGTAAGAAATTTGCATAATGAAGGATTACATGGTAAACCTCAGAAAGAGATGGAAACAGAGGGTGGGATGGTTGGGGGTGTTGGCAGGGACCCCGCAGAAGGAATGGGATATCTCTATCCCCCGGACCCTCTGAGGGACCTCACAACTCACTCGCCCTTGATCCTTACTTCTCAGAAACGGAGCGGGAAGTCCAAGATGCTGTGGGTCTGTCGTGCTTGCTGGTGAGGCCTGAAATGAGAGGCCCCACATTGGATGCTGGGTCCCTGAGGAAAACAGGTTCCAGTGGGGGGGGGGGGGGACCAGGGTTAACCTCTCAACCTCTTTATGGAAACAATGAGAAGAGCCAGCGTCAGAACCAGTTAATCCAAGTCATCTAGAGGTTCCAATCTCATGGCAAGAGGGTTTAGGAGGCTTATCTTGACACCACGTTTGCTTAAAACACAACTTGATAACAGATAAGAATGGAGCCTGGCGCCCATGCCTGCTCCGCCACTGAAGCTGGCAGGCTAAGGACAAGGGAGGGGCTCATGTCACCCTCTGCCCGACAGAGCCCCTGGATCCCTGTTCCACTCCCTGTTTTGGATGAACCCAACCTTTCATTTTCTTGTGTCAGCAACCAAGCAGCGAGCCCTGCTAGGGAAATCGCCCTGAGCCATGTTTCTCTACCTTTTTTCCATTACTGCCCCTTACAACGTGTTTTTCCTAGTCGCTCTCTGCCCTGGCTCCATGCGCTTGAACACGTTGGCATGTCTGTTTACGTGCAGGGCCCTGGGAGGGCCACGAGCACTTGCTGTCGCCCCACTTTGAGAGTGGACACCCTGAGGCCAGTTCCTTCACACACTTTCCAGGTTCTGTCTCCTTCCCAGGGTCTTCTCATCACTTGCCCTCCTTCCCCTGCCCCTCAGCCTCTCCCTCTCGCTGGCCCTGCTGGCCACCCGCCTCCAGCTATGGCCCTTTCTCGGTTCCCTTCCTGGCCTTATTTCTTAAATATATTTTTTTATTGACTGTAGAGAGAGGAAGGGACGGAAAGAGAGACAGAAACATCGATGAGAGAGAAACATCGATCGGTTTGCCTCCTGCATGTCGCCAATTGAGCATTAGGCCCAAAACCCTCATGTGAGGGCATGAGCCCTCACAGGGCATCAAACCACGACCTCCTGGTTCATGCGCTGACATTCAACCACTGAGCAACACCGGCAGGGCCTGCCCTTATTTCTTGAAAGGCCGGCCGCACTCCCATCTGCATTCTGCCTGCATCTCTCTACTGTTCTCCATAATTTCACAAATGAACTGTCTCCCACACACGTGCCCTTTCTCCCAGCAATCCCAGGGGAAAGAACTTTTAGCAGCACTTGCTAGGAGAGAGCAAAACGAATGCTGGTTGTTCACCACAACTGTTTCTGGCAAGCTGGAGGTGTCAAGTAACCATGGACATCGAGTAACACCGTCTTTAGTGGACCTAAGACCCCATCTGGTAAAGAACAGGACTTGTTTCAACCATGTACAAACCTGTGTGGTCAATCCAGCCTCTCCACGGAATAAGCTTAGAACTTTAATTAACATGAACATAATGAACACCCCCTTTGAAAATCCTTGACTTGTCCTGATCGGTTTGGCTAAGTGGTTAGAGCATCGGCCCTTGGACTGAAGGGTCTGGGGTTCGATTCCAGCCAAGGGCTCCTACCTCAGTTGCAGGCTGGATCCCTGGCCCCGGTCAGGGTGTGTGCAGGGTTAGGGTGGGGGGAACCAACCTCTCTGTCTCTCTCACATCGATGTTTCTCTCTCTCTCTCCCTTCCAACCCTCTCTGAAAAGCAATGAAAAAAACGTCCTCAGGGGAGGATTAGAAACAAATCCTTGGCTTATCCCTCCCCCTGACAACTCAGTCAGTCTGCTGCGGGCTGTGTCCCTCTGTCTGACAAGTAAGGACAGTCAGCTGTGTCGATTGTTCCTCTTTCATTTGCTTGTTTTATTTTGTTCCTGGGTTTTTGGTATTTTTAATTCTGGTAGTCTTTTATCCTTTGCACCCTTTTCTTGGACTCTCACCCAGAGAAGTAAAGCCATCAAGCACATAAGGATATAAGTGCAAACATGCCCTTTGTAGCGCTCATCATGTCGTAAAAGTGGAAACCACTGAATGCTCATCAGCAGAGGAGTGGCTCAGTGCACCGTGGAGCACCGTGCAGCTGCGGAAAACAACGGGCCAGATGTGTACCTACTGAGCTGCAGAGGGTCCGGGAGATCGACCTCTAGGTGAGACAAGCAAGCTTCTGGAAAGTGTATACAGTGCAGCTCAGGTTTTGTTTAAACAACCAAAACCATCAACTCCTAGAACTGTATCCATGATTCAAGATGATTCTATGAACCCATAGAAACTTGAGAAGACTCTTTGGCCTTGACCTGGGCACACCAGCTAGGTTTGGGGCAGCAAAGGTGAGGAAACAGGGCGCCGGGCAGCAAATGGACAGGACTCTGCCCGCTTTTGTTCCTTCTGAATGGACACAGCTCCTGGAAGAAAACACTCTCTGACTCTTCCCTGAGCCTGATGGTCGCCTCTCCAGCACCCTTTTGAGGTCCCACAAAGGCTGTCCCTTCCCCACCACAGCTGCCCCATGTCCCAACCCCCACTCCAATACTCCCTTGGGATCCAGAGTTGGTAAATGAGGAGGGGGGTGGTGTAAATCTGCATAAAGAGACTGAGACTTGAATTATTTTTTACATTGTTCCATATTAATCAAGTCCCTCTGAGAGACTGAGAAGGTTCTAATAGAGATCCACCAGCAGGAAAGACCCTAAGAGTACCAAGAAGGAACCCACTGGAAGGAGGGTGGCCTGGTTAAATGACCAGGCTCAACAGCAAGGCCTAAGGTTTGAGGCTGAGGCTGGAGAGGGCCCTAGCACAGCCCCTTAGCGCTACAGTCAGGCTTAGGGACGTCGCCCAAGCCTGTGTGAACTAAGAGTTGGGAAGTTCAAGTGTTTGTCACTCATGTGGCCTATGCAGGGATTCCTGCAGCACTAGAAAATGACCCATTAGATTGTGAATGATAATGTTTCCCTGGTTACACCTTTGAACAAGGACAGGAGCAAGGAACAGCAGTCAGAGAGGGTAGAGCTGGACTTCCTGCAAACAGGGATAGGTGGATCCTCAAATTAGTAATCGGAAAAACAGGTCATACAATTTCTACCCTGCAATTAGATCCTATATTTACATAGCTTAAAGTTTCGTACTTTATAATACCATGTTTGTATGCCCAATTTGTCCTCAAAGAACAAATACAAATTCATGGAGCCCCATGCCAAATGGGGGCTCCAAACACAGAGCAAGGACAATGGACTTGCCCTCTAGGTGGATGGCATGTGGAGCCACCTTGGCATAGGAGAAAGGAGGGGAGAAAATGATTCTTGTGTTTAGAAAAACACTTTAGCAGTCTTCTTTGTCTATGAAATGTAAGGTCCATCCCCTCACCCATGCCCTCTGGGGAATAACAGTGAGAGAAACCTTGATCAAGAAGCTAAATTGTTCTGCAAAAAGAAGTAATGAGAAGGTGGGAGTCCGTTACTGGCACAGAAACCAGGGCCCTGGGAGTTGAGAGGAGAGTTTAGCTTGGGCACGCACGTGTGGCAAACGTGGGTTTCCCTCCTGCAAGAGGCCCAGGCAAAAGCAAGCCCTTGGCCCATCCTGTGGCGTGCATAAGGAACAAACGGTAAGTGCAGGGACAAATAAAACATTTAAAGAAGGGGCTTGATTCTCCCTATTGAAAATAGATTTCTCCCCACTCTCCCTTTTCTTAGAGCATTCACTTTAGAAAACTGGTAGTTGGAAGTTCTTTCTGTCTCTTTAACATGTTTGTAGCTCTTTTTAGAAGCTAAATAAGCTTCTTACCAGCTTTGTGACCCAGGAACATCTTTCCCAAGGGCCTGGGAGCCATCTCTTTGAAATCAAGGAAGACAGCAGCCCTATCTCCCAGTTTCTGTGAGAGGGTGGGAGACCAACTGAGATGGGCTCCTTGCTCAAAGTTGCAAAAATACACCTTGTGGTAAAGATATAAAAACTTTGTTTTCCCTGTGATTAAGCCCATTAATAACACAGATGGCCCGGCCGGGCATGGCTCAGCGGTTGAGCGTTGACCTAGGATCCAGGCGATCCGGGTTCGATTCCCAGTCAGGGCACTTGCCCGGGTTGTGGGCTGCAGCCGATCAATGACTCTCTCATCATTGATGTTTCTATACCTCTCTCTCCATCTCCTTTCCTCTCTCTGAAGTCAATAAAGATACATTTAAAAAATAATAATAATAACACAGACGTTCACCAATTACCACGTAAGGTTAGAATGAACTATGCATGACAAACAGTGCCATCAAGCCCCTTACTTGAGAACCAGTTAGGGTTTACCTTGAGAACGTGTGTGTAATGGGTTGTATCTGCTTGGCTACATAAAAGGGTGAGGTTTCTCTGTCTTTACAGTCTCTTAGTGCATTGCCTGTGACGCACATCACACTGGTTAATGCTTCTTCAGTAAAAATTCCGATCTCTCTCTTTCCTACCTGCATGGAGTGGAGTGGTTTTTCTGGGTGGAGAAATTTTGTTTTGAATTATTTGCCCCCAATATAATGCATGTGCCCAAAAAGGAAAAAGAGAAAAAGAAGGGAGAGGAAGGGGCTGGGGGAGTAAGACCCCTCGTGGGAGGCTGGGGCCTGTGGAGGGACATGGGGAAAAGAGAATGTGGTGGGGAAAGGCAGAGGCATTTGTGGAAGTGATGCTGACATTCAGCTGGGAATTGTTTCCACTCTGTGAATAATAGAGTAATAGCAGCTCATACATACAGGGACTCTGTGCCAGGCACTGTTCTCAGTGATTTAAACATTAGCTCAGGTAGCTCATGCAGTAGCTCAGGCTACTGTTCTTAGGTGCTCACCCCCACCCCCCACTGCCCTGAGCCCTCAGAGTCCACTAGAGAGGGGAGAAAGGAATCACCGCAGAGAAGCAGGCTGATGTAGGGACTGATTCTGGAGGTAGGGAGGAAGCAAACTCTCTCTTCTAGGCCAAAGGGACCCCTATTGGGTGGACGTGGAAAGGCCAGGTTCAGTTACCGCATAGGGCAGGAATGTGGGCCATTCTGTTTGGCTCTTACAGTTTTTTGTAATATCCAAAACTGGAGGAAATTGGGGGCCAGCCTGTGGCAGACAGCGGCCCTGAGCACAGAGGACACAGGCAAGATAAGAAGGGGAAGGGCACCCAGGAAGGATCAGACACTGGGGTGAGGTCTGGAGGCTGGAAGGCAGGGCTAGAGTCCCATCTACCCTCACCAGTAACCAATATGGAAATCTTTTCGAAATTATATATATGTGTGTGTGTGTGTGTGTTTGTGTGTGTGTGTGTGTGTGTGTGTGTTTATTGATTTCAGAGAGTGGGAGAGAGAGAGGGAAACACCAATGATGAGAGTCACTGATCAGCTGCCTCCTGCACGCCCCCTACTGGAGATCGAGGCCGCAACCCGGGCATGTGTCCTGACCGCAATCCAACCGCAACGTCCTGGATCATAGGTCGATGCTCATCCTCTGACCCACGCCAGCTGGGCGCCAAGTCATTTTTGAGGGTTTGGCTCAGGAAAGCAGATTTATGTTGCCCTGGCTGAGCGCCGGTTGGGCCTCGTCTGGGGCGGAGACCTGGGAACCCTGAAAGTTGTGAGGAGGGCGGGGACCCAGCCACCTCTTAAAGGCCCGAACTGGCCCTGAGGTGCCGAACTCACGCCGGCGGCCCTGGGGAGCCGAGAGTCGCAGGCCCGGCTCCCGCTCGCCTCGGCGCCCACCTGCCGCCATGGGCCGCTACCGCGTCCGGGTGGCCACCGGCGCCTGGCTCTTCTCGGGGTCGCTGAACCGCGTGCAGCTGTGGCTGGTCGGGGAGCGCGGGGAGGCGGAGCTGGAGCTGCGGCTGCGGCCGGCGCGGGGCCAGGTCAGGGGGTGCGGCGGGGACCCCGATGCCCGGCGGCCGGGCCGGGCGGGGAGGCGGGGCGCGGAGCAGCGCGCACGGGGCGGCGGGGCCTCCAGGAGCCGGGCGCCAGGCTCAGCGGGAGAGGGACGGAGCCCGGCCAGGGAGGGGCTCATCCCTCCCTCCCCGAGCGTGGTCCTTGCAGCCTCCGCTCGGTTCCCGAGTGACCCGGGGCGGTGGCATTATGGAACCTGGGTTCAGGGGGACGGCCCCCCGAGGGCGCGGGCGCGGGGAGAGCGCAGCCAGCGGACGGGGCAGGTGACGAGGCTCCGGGTTCAACCCAAGACCCTGGGGCCTCGCCCCGCGTCCCTCGTCCTCTCGGTGCGATGGGGCGTCGGAGACCCGCCCGCAGGTGTTGGCAGGAGGCGGCGCCCTCCTTGGAGGCCTCGTCACCTGACTCCACAAAGGACCCCGCACCCCCAGCAGACGTCCCCTCCTGGGTCCCCGCTACTGAGTGTCACGGGGTCCTGGTCCCCACAGGTGGAGGAGTTTGAGCACGATGTCCCCGAGGACCTGGGGCCACTGCAGTTCGTGAAGTTGCGCAAACACCACTCCCTGGTGGACGACGCGTGGTTCTGCGACCGCATCACGGTGCAGGGCCCAGGCGCGGGCGAGGAGGCCGCCTTCCCCTGCTACCGCTGGGTGCAGGGCGAGGGCGTGATGAGCCTGCCCGAGGGCACAGGTGACAGGCTGCCTCGGGGACCTGGGTGCAGGGCTGGGGCGCCTGGGGGCTGGGGGAGGCAGGGGATAGCACTGAGGAGGGCCCGAGGGGCTTGAGAAAGGGCGAGCTCAGCAGGTCCAGAGTGGACAAGACGGGAACTGGGGGAAATTATACAAAGGATTAAGAAGCCTGGAAGGGGGCTGGAGAGGGAACTAAGTGATGTGCAGATCCCCCCTCCCAAGGAGGCGACACAGGTCATGGGCGTGCAGCAATGCTGGGAAACAGAAGAGCCAAAGCCAAGTGGAAAGGAGATCTCTCTGTGACTGGGAGCAAGTTAGGGCAGGGACAGGTAAGGCTAGGACATGAAATGGGGGGTGACCCCTGACAGGAGTCAGGTAAGGGAAGCAATAAATGACATGAGGTGGAGCTGGCTTGGCTGTGAAACATGGAAGCAACTGTGGGGCGGGGAGCACACTGTCGTGCCCATGAAGGAGGACAGCTAACGTGGCATCTGTCACCTTAGAAATAAGTAGGAGAGACGTTGAGGGAAGTGACAGGTAAGGAGGGAAAGGTGAACTCTGTCTTTGAGGCACAAGCAAGGAGGGCAGGACAAAGTCAGGTTACCAGCTGTAGGTATGTGGCGCTGAGGATCGCTGAGAGGAAGCTGGAAAAGGTAGCAAGTGGGGCCGTTCCTCAGCTCAGAACACAGGGAACATCTTGTCCCGGGGACCCGGTGATGGTGTAGGTTGCGGAGGTCAGAGAGGGAAGTGTCCCTGACTTGAAATATGTCATTTTGGAGAACAGGTTATGGTGTGGACAGAGGAGGACTTGGACAGTGGAAATTAACTAAGTAATATGGGATAATGTAGGATATGTGTGGACATTTCAGCTGATTAAGAATGAAATTTATAGATAATGAAGAACTGGGACAGATAGATAAATGTGAGTTAAGGGTTATGATAGGGTGTCAAAAATGGATTTTTCTCTCAGGACAAATATGAGATCTGAGATTGGTGAAATCAAGAAAGGGGAGTGTATGAAGATGAATGAATAGAGAATTAAGCAGGAGAGACAGAGAAAAAGGCAAAAGAGTATGATGCCATACAATTAAGAAACAGGAGATTGTGCTCCCCAGTGTTTGCAATATATCCTAATAATCCGGAAACACCTTTCAGAAAGAATATATGCATCTCTATTATCGTAGCAGCATTATTTATAATAGTCAAGATCTGGAAATAGCCCAAGTGCTAATCAGCAGATGAGTGGATTAAAAAGGTGTGGTACATTTATACCATGCAATACTATACAGCTGTAAAAAAGAAGGATTTTTTTGCCCTTTGGGACAGCATTGATTGACCTGAACAATATTATGCTGAGTGAAGTAAGCCAGTCAGAGAAAGTCAAGTATCACAGGATCTCACTTATAAGTGGGATCTAACCAACACAATAAACTGATGAACAACATACACGCAGAGGCATGAACGCATGGAACAGCTGGACAGACCCTGGTGCCGAGGGGGCAAGCAGAGATTAAGCAAAGAACTTATATACATGCACGCTTAATCAATGGATGCAGACAATAATGTAGTAAAGGCCTGGGGTGGGGCAGGGGCTGGGAGGAGGTGGGTAGAGGGAGGGGGTTACGGGGACATCTGTATTACTGTCAACAATAAAATTAAAAAGAAAGAAACAGGAGATTGGAAGAAGCCAGGGCATAGCATGGCACTGGAGAAAGCATTGATGTCAAATGCCTTAATGTCTCCCTAGCTCGCCTGCCGGGAAGCAATACCTTGGATGTGTTCCAGAAGCATCGAAAAAAGGAACTGGAGGAAAGACAGCAAATCTACTGGTGACCACCCTCCCAGTTCACATCCCCTCCCTGACAACTTCATCCATCACTGACTTCTACCCCCTACTTCCTACCCATCACTGTCTTCTACCCCCTTCCATAACCTTAATTCCTGTCTCCTAGCTGGGCCACCTGGAAGGAAGGGCTCCCCCTGACATTAGCTGCAGGTAGTGTGGATGATCTACCTCCAAATATGAGATTCCATGAGAAGAAGAGGCTGGACTATGAATGGACAGTGAATGCAGGGTGAGGAAATGGTCAGAGTGGGTTGGGGCTGGTGCACCCAGAAACAGGTAGGATTTGGTAAATTGATGGTTGTTATGTCCTTGACACCTGTTCTAGGATGATGGAGACTGCCCTGAAATATGTTTCCACCCTCCTGAGGTCATGGGACAGCCTGGAAGATTTTGATCAGATCTTCTGGGGACAAAAGACTGTCCTGGCTGGTCAGTGGTTTCCCCAGGTCTCCATAACACCTTGATGGTCCTTTTAATGAGCTATCTGTCACACTCCACAGTCCCCAAAACTACTTGCCAAAAGAGGACTTATACGTGGGGATCTCACAGAGGCCTCATGAATGAAAATCTGTGGGCTGGGTATGGAGGAGTCATGTGACTAAATCCCTGGGGTAGCCTGGAGGAGAGGGACATGGGGTTGTGGTGAACACCCTCCTCCTCCCCTCCTCCCTGACCCTCAGGGAAGGTTCAGCAGCGCTGGCAGGATGATGAGCTCTTTGGCTACCAGTTCCTCAATGGCGCCAACCCCATGCTGCTGAGACGCTCCACCTCTCTGCCCTCCCGGCTGGTGCTGCCCTCGGGGATGGAGGAGCTTGGGGCCCAGTTGGAGAAAGAACTCCAGGTACGCCCTCCAGCCCTCTATTGTCTTCACTTTGTCTTTGGGGGGAGGTGAAGTGCTGAAGGGAAGGAATCAAAGGTGTCAGGGAAGGGAGGCTGTGGTAACCAACTGTTCCTGGGTGCAAGTCCTCTGCTGGAAAAACCTACAGATGATAAAGTATGTAGAGAACAGCATGAAGGCTGGATACAGCCAATAATGTAGACCTTCAGGAATGCTGGGGAAGGAGCTTGGACAACCAGAAAAGGGGAGACTGGCATACCTGTGACAGAGAATCAACTGGCGTGTCTAATCCTAAAACTACCTCTGCCACAGACAAGCCCCATGTCTCTAGGGAAGACTCCTTTCATGGGGTCCTAACCTTCTCTGTAAAGTGAGAGGACTTGAACTTGATGCTCTGGTGCTTCCTTTAGTTCTGCCCCTGGGACTCTGGGAGGGATGTAGGATAATGGCAAGAAATGAGACTGAATGTCTTTCCATTTCTTCCCCTTTGCCCTGTCCCTCTAACCATGGATACATCCCTTCTTTCCCCAGAAGGGTTCCCTGTTTGAGGCTGACTTCATCCTGCTGGATGGAATTCCAGCCAATGTGATCCAAGGAGAGCAGCAGTACCTGGCTGCCCCCCTCGTCATGCTGAGGATGGAGCCCAGTGGGAAGCTGCTGCCCATGGTCATCCAGGTGAGCTAACCTGGGCACCCCCCTCCCAACACTGCTCTGTGTTCAACCCCAACCTCTGCCCAGGGACAAGGACAGCTGGCTCCTGTCCCCCACCCCTGCCTCACTCAGTGAGACCTGTCCTTGTCTCCAGCCTCTCCTTTCTACCTCACAGCCTGCTCACTGCTCACCCGAAATTACCTTTTGAGAGTCATAATGGTCTCTGTTGGTTCCCACCCTCAGGCTACTCAATGTCTTTCTGACCTTTGAATCTGTGGAATATCCCTTCTTTCTCAGACATCTTTTCTCCCTTAGTTTTAATCTGTTTTTATCAATCCAATGATGAGAACCATCAGTTATCTCAAATTTCAAATTTCTCTTTCCTACCCTACCATCCTAACTCACACCCTGGTCAGGTTTCTCGAAGTCACACTGCGCTCTTCCCCCTGCTAGTGAGAGGATGAGTGGAAGGGGCCTCATTCCTCCTAGTAGATTATGACCCCCTGGGAGGCAATAATCTAGTCAGCAGCGTTTCCCACACAATGCTAAGCATAGTGTCTAAGATTTGATGAGGTCAGTGAATGTTTAATTCCTCTTTATTGCAGATCCAGCCTCCCAACCCCAGCTCCCCCACCCCACCACTGTTCCTGCCCTCAGATCCTCCACTTGCCTGGCTCCTGGCAAAGACCTGGGTCCGAAGTTCAGATTTCCATCTGCATGCGCTCCAGTATCACATTCTGAACACTCATCTGCTGGCTGAGGTCATTGCTGTGGCCACCATGCGGTGCCTCCCAGGACTGCACCCTGTCTTCAAGGTACATCCCCTACCCTCCAAGTCCCACCTCACTCACATTCCAGAGAAAGGAAACAACACAACGACTCTCTAGGATTTTAAAAGCCTAAGCCATCTGTTTGGGAACATGTTAACAAAGCTTCTTCCAGTTGAACGTGTGTCCGTTATTGTAATAAAAAAATTTTATAGCAGTTTGTAAATGGAGAAGAGGAGATGATTGTGTCAGGACCCTAAACCTTTTAGCTTTATTCCTAATGTTCAAAGCATCTTTATTTTGAGATAATCATAGATTCTCATGCAGTTTTAAAAATAGTACAGAGAGACCCCATCCATTGTATTAAGTCAAGTCACTTAGCATACCTTCAGCACTTATGTAAGGGCAGCTCTGACATTCTCCAGCAGAGTCCGGCGTCCAGTAGGAGTATAATTTGATGAACAAAAGTATTGCTCTCCTTTCAGGGAGTTAGCATGGAACTGGCAAGACAAATGGTACACACCAAAAATAACCAGAGAATAGGATCTGGAAATAAGAGTTTGAAATCAAGAGAGAAAGCAATAAACACCATATCTTTGATGGAGAATGTTCCACCACAACTTAGGAATCATTAAGTAGAAGATCAAAGAAATAAAAGAGCAGCCCAAGAGGTGATTTAACCTGCCCAATGAAAGGTGCATGACATGGTAGTGAGATAAATGGAAGGAAAATGCAAAGACTTTGTGAGGAGAGGAAATAGCAGTTGCAGCATGCCTGGGTGCAAGACTGGAGAGAGCGCTCAGAGGCCTGAGCTGCTGCAACAACTAGGAGTCCATCAGTAGATACCATTGTACTGATCCAGAAATACTGTAATTTTATAAAACAGTGAGCCTAGAACTGATTGCTAGCCAGAAGGCAGCAAAAATAGACTTGTGCTTGCTTAAAAGTGTTTTTGAAATCTTGATGACCCTTCACACATAGCAGCAGGAGAAAAAAATGATAGAGGCTTATGAACCAGAGCAATTGTCAGAAACAATACAGTCAGAAGAAGCCAATTTGAGGTCAAAGATGGGATGTTCAGTTTTAGGTCCATAGAGTTTGAAGTGGTAGCAAGATACATGAGTATATAATAGGGAGAACAACTGAATTGTGTTTCTTTGAGGAGTCTCCACCCTTATCTCCAAACCTGTCCACTGCTAGCAGTGACCCCTTTGGATTCTGGGGTAACATAGACGAGGTAGACACTAACGGAATTCCTTGCTCTTGGATTTGATTGACTTCCTGAGGCCTTTGCATCACCACCATCGGTGTGTCTTAGTGGTTAAACCCACCTTTACACTTCAAAATCCCCCTTCCTCAGCCCCTCTACACCTGTCTTCCCTCACCATAACAACTCAGGACAAAGACAAAATTGTCTAATACAAAAGGACCTGCACCCGAGGATTAGATGGCCTTTTTTTTATGGTCAAGGGAAAGCAGGAGAAGTTAACAGTGCTTAATTGGTGGTGGGAAGAGATTTGACAAAGCCCATTTGCTGATAAAGAAAATGGATCAATATGGTTCCTTTAATTCTAAAACTACCCTACCCCCAATCCAAAATTGTTAAAATGCGAGATTAAAACAACTAGAGTTTGGAGGAACAGCTTTGAAAATTAATAGGAAGGCTAGTTTAAACTACAAAGATATTTATGATAGAAAATTTATTTAAAAATATCAAAAGTTAAAGGGCTGATTTTCAAAGGACACCTGTCCTCAAGGTGGAAATAATAAAGGTAATGATAACGGCCACTATTCAAGGACGTCTGTGTGCTGGGCAGTGTACTGAGCACTCAGGCACTGTACACATAAGCATCACCACAGCGCCCGTGATGGGAATAGGGTCATCCCCTATAAACAGATAAACAGAAGGACACTTAGAGGGCTTATTATCTTGGACAAGTATCAAAGTAAGAGGCAAAGTGTAGATTAAAATCCTGGTCAGTCAGACTCCAAAACTCAAGTCACAGGGCAAAAGGAGAACCTGAGACTAAGAGCAGAGAAGCAGAAAGAAACCACCCTGCAAATGCACTAGCAGGGAGGAAAGCATCAGGAGGAAAGTCACCATGCTGAGTGCCACTCCCTAAATAAGAAGGACCCAAGCATGTCCTCTATAAACCACCCCCTCTAACCTGCTCTACCCAGCTCCTGATCCCACACATCCGCTACACCTTGGAGGTCAACACAAGGGCTCGGACCCAAGTCATCTCAGATGGAGGTATATTTGATAAGGTAAGGCGGTAATGGAGTGTGGGGCCACCTAACCATCCAACTCTGCATGGCCTCCTGTCACTTTCAAGATTCCAGGCCACCTTGTATGAATTTCCTGACCCTTGAAACCAGGAGACCTGTTTTTTTATCCCAATGTCATTAAATCTGAAGAGCCCACATCTGACCCCTTCATATAGTATACCATGTTCTCCAGCTCTGTTTCTCCCCTCAAGACCTGTCATTTCCATTGGCACAGGCATGGGGCACAGGTGGAGGGGGCCATGTGCAGTTGACCCGTCGGGCCATGGCTCAGCTGACCTACCGCTCCCTCTGTGCTCCTGACGATCTGGCTGACCGCGGCCTGCTGGGAATCCCAAGTGCCCTCTATGCCCATGATGCTCTACGGCTCTGGGACATCATTGCCCGGTGGGTGAGAGTGGGAGCTGAGAAATGGAGGGGCATTGGGGACAGTGAGAATGGGGCTTTGGGCTGAGGTCAGCATTGGGCCAAAGGAACATGAAACAGAAGGTCCAGACAGGAGGAGCAGAGGACTCAATCCTGGGAGAGAGAAGGAAGAGCATGGGGACAGTGGGTGGGGTCTAAAGATGGGGAGACTGAAATAGTGTCAGCAGGCAGAGTTGGGTGGGTGGGTAAAACCATGGGACCTGGTGGAATCAGGGATTTTGTTACAAAGAGTGACTATCAACCATGTGTATGGAATTCTTGAAACTAATGATCCACATTTTCTTCCTTTCGAAACTAGTATTTTGAAAGAACTAGGGGATGTCACAAAAGGCAAGTCTTGTAAGATATGTCCCCATATACAGTGAGGGTCAGTGGGACAGAGGCCACAGAAAAGGAGCAGTGGTCAGAGGCTACAGCCTTCTACTCTCAAGGTGCTCAGCTTCCCTTCTCCTCTGGGCAGGTACGTGGAAGGGATCGTCCACCTTTTCTACCACGGGGATGACATCGTGAGAGGGGACCCTGAGCTGCAGGCCTGGTGTCAGGATATCACTGTGGTGGGGCTGTGCCAGGCCCAGGACCGAGGTGAGATCTCTCCCCAGAGAACAGAGCTCCTCAGACATTCTGCTCAGAGCCCCTTGTCAGCCATGTCCTTCTGGAGCATGACCACAACACCACATCACCCCCTGTCCCTCCACACAGAGGCATCTAGATCCCATTGCACCTCCTAAGACTCGGGACAATTCTAGAAACTCAAGGAGTGTCCTACTCAGAGAACCCCACGCCTTTTCACAGATGCCTCTAACCTGCCATGGGGCCCAATAACACCAGAACCACAGGCAGTGAGGAATGTGCCCAGGCCCTGAAGGGCTCTCTCTAGGGTTGTCTATTTTCTTACCTAAGGATATGTGAAGAGCTTGTTCCCACCACAGCCCATGGCAGCCCACCCTAGTGTCCCTCCCTTTTCCTCCTTCCTGCTCCTGTCCACACAAAGGATCCAGGCATCCTGCACACCTGCCACAGTGCAAGGTCATTTCTAGACGTGGCCTCAATACTGTGTATATTTTGACTTAAACCCAAACTCAGCACCATGATCCTTGAGACTAAGTTTCTTCGACGAAAGTGCCCCCCTCACCAGTGAACTACCTTCAGGTCCCCAACCGCTTTTTTTATGCATAATGAAGAAACAGCCTTTCTTGGGCTCTTCCTAGATGCACAGTCCTCTCTCTACTACACATAGGCCGGCCGGACTGTTTCGAATCAGCCTTTAGCTCCTTCCCCCTTCACGCTTCACACCAATACCTTGAATCCACCCACTCCCTCCGTGGGATACCTATAGGCAGGAGCTGTGAGCTGTTTCTTATAACCAGGCCCTGGGGGTACACACATCACTAAGCCACACCCCACTGTGGAGAGGAGTCTTACCTCCGAGTATTGGGGCTGTCCCTTCCCCATCCACCCAACAGCACCTCGTCAGCCCTTCCAGGACCAAAATTACTGTAATCCTTCTTAGTTCTGTCCATCAGGCTTGCTTATATTCTTATCACTAACTCAGTGTGTGTAATCTTACTTAGTTATTCTGTTTATGATCGTTCTTTCCTACCACAGCCTGTTTTGCCCACCAGCACATTCCCAATGCCTATAAAGTATCTGGTACATAGTAGCTCAATACTTTTTGAGTAAATGAAGAATGAACAGTCATTAATTCTAATATATGGACATGCCAAGAATCAGCATTTATTTCCTTATCTCCTTTGGGACTCTAGTTTCTAAACTTTGTTTTTCTCTCTCTAGGTTTCCCTGTCTCCTTCCATTCGCGGGCCCAGCTGTGTCATTTCCTTACCATGTGCATCTTCAGGTGCTCTGCCCAGCATGCAGCTGTCAACATGGGCCAGGTATGGACACCTGAAAGCCTGGGTCTCTGAGAGAAAGCATCTGGGCGAGGGGATACCTGAGGGAGAGTTGGGGTCTAGGGTCCTGAATCAGAGTTTCTGAGTGACTCCAGATTCTTCCTCCCCCAGTACGACTGGTTTGCCTGGGTCCCTAATGGGCCATGCTCAATGCGGATGCCCCCACCCACCACCAAAGAAGATGTCACAATGGCCACAGTGATGGGCTCACTACCTAACGTCTGGCAGTCCTGTATTCAAATGGCCACCACATGGCTCCTGAGCCGGCCCCAGCCTGACATGGTGAGTGGGGACCTCTCAAACCCTGAGGGAATGAAGACTGACAAGGAGACTTTAGGGTGAGGGACTGGAGTTTGGGTCCCTGTTTCTCAGAACTAGAAGATGATTATCCTTTCCTTCTGCTTCAGGTACCCCTCGGGCATCACAAAGAAGAGTATTTCTCAGGTCCTGAGCCCAAGGCTGTTTTAAGACACTTTCAGACAGATCTGGAGAACCTGGAAAGGGAAATTGTGGCCCGGAATGAGCAGCTAGAGCTTCCCTATGAATACCTGAAGCCCAGCCTCATAGAGAGCAGTGTCACTATCTGAGCCCAAATTGTTCACCCTTCAAATACTCTAGGCCACCACCGTGGTTAACATTTTCCCCTGATATTTACTTTTTCCATGGTCTGAGTTGCTATGATTCTATTTTCTCCTCTTGAGTTCCCTACCTAAATATCTCACTAGCATGAAGCACTGTCCTTACTTCGTTTTCCTAATACAATGACTTTTAACTTGAAACAAACACCCTTAGAGAAATCAACTACCTACTCATGTCACATTTTCTTTCCCCTGGAAATTTTGCCTTCTCCATTTATCATGAAATCATATATAATGACATTATATTATCATTGACACAAGTGATTAAAAATTTGTCTTAGTGGTGGAACTACTTTTTTAATACAGTGGGAGAGAGAAGTCAATTCCATTTTTTTTTTTTCCCCTGATCTGGATAATCAGTTACCACAGCACTGTTTACTGAAAATAATGCTGACATAAATCATGTAGCTTTCTATCTATGAATGAGACTAGTTCTTAGCTGTCCAGTAGTTATACCACACTCACATAACTACTACAGCTTTATACTTAACAGAGGCTGCCACTTGATGAAATATTCTTCCAATTTGTTTTTTAGAGGTGCTTTGTCTTTCCTTGGGCCTCTCACCTTCCTTAATAATATTAGGATCAGCTTTTCTAGTTTCAGAAATGAAACCTCTTATGATTTTTATTGGAATTGCTTTGTATCTATTTTTTTAAATCTTAAAGCAAGTTTGCATTTTGAAAAATGTACACTGGGTTATCTTAGGCGTTGTGAATTCAATTTGCTTAGTTTTCTCTACATATTTCACATCTGTGTTCATGAATAAGACTGGTCTATAATGATCTCTTGAGCTATGCTTGTCTTTTCGTTGTTGTTGTTGTTAAGAAGGTTGTAATTCCCCCAAAAGTAAGTTGGGTAGTGTTCCTTATTCTCTGTTATTTGGGGGAAGATTTTACCCAAGATCGGTATTACCTTTTCCTAGAGTGTTTTATACAATTTCACCTGAAGACACTACCCAATTCTGGTGGTTTTTTCATTGGAAGATTTAAAATACCTATTAAGCCCAGCCTGGCATGGCTCAGGAGTTGAGCCTCAGCTTGGGATCTTGGAAGTTGTGGTTCGACTCCTGGCTGGGGCACATGCCTGGGTTGTAGGCTCTGTCCCTGGTTGGAGGCATGAGGGAGGCAGCCAATCAGTGATGACTCTCTCATCAGTGGTGTTCCTGTCTGTCTGTCTCTCTCTCTCTCTCCCACTCTGAAATCAATCAGGATATATTTGAAAAAAAAAAAAAAAATACATATTAACATTCTTTAACAGTTATGGGGCTATTCAAGTTTTCTATTTCTTTACTCAGACTTAGCTTTACCTTTTGTAGGATTTTTTTTACATTTGATCAAATTTATTGTCATTTAGTTTTCTTAATATTCTTTTATTAATTATCCGCTGCAACTGCTATTATGGTTGCTTTTCTTTGCAAATATGACTTTCTAAATTCATTTTTTTTCTTCATCAATCTTGCCAGCAGTTTATCAGTTATCCTGATATTCTGAAAGAACCAATTTTGGGCTTTTTTGTTCCTGTCAACTGTGTCTTTGTTTTCTAATGCGTTATTTTAAGTTTTGTTAGTCATAATTTCTTCCCCTGCTGCTTTTGGGATTTTTCTTTTGTTCTTTTTCTAATTTCGTAAGTTGGGTGTTTAATTTTTTAAAAGCGTGACCTACTATAAGAGAAAGAGTGTGGTAACTGGAAGGAGATATGAAGTGAGTAGAAGGACTTTTAAGATGGGGGAAATTAACAGCATGCTTTAGTGCTGATGAGAAAGATTCAAGAGAGAAAGAAAAATTGGTAATGAGTAGGAAGAGTTAGCATGATGTCCTTGGGTAGGTAAGAGATAATGGGACCTAATTCACCAGTGGCAGAGTTGACCTATTTTTACGACAGGGATATTTCACCTACAGCAAAGGGTAATATGGCAGAACATATCAACAATTTTTTTTTTCTTACCAGGAATGATGATAATAGTTTTAGGAATAGAGATCATGATGTAGAACTGAAATCTTCAAGGAACGAGGGGAACTGATTGGAGAATAAGTAGATAATTGCCACAAGCAGAAACAGTAGTTGGTGGAAATTGATGAAGAGATTCAGAGCTGGTTATGTTTAAGGAGAGAGAGGACATGACCTAGCAGTGTCAGTGAGGAGCAAGGACACCTGTCTTAGCCCATTCAGGTTACTATAACAGAATACCACAGACTGTGTGGCTTATAAACCACCAAATCTGTTCCTCACAGTTCTGGAGGCTGGAAGTCTAAGATGAGGAGGCTGGCATCGTCAGGTGGGGCCTCTCCCAGGCTGCAGACCCACTGTCTCCTCACCTGGAGAAGGCAAGGAAACCCTCTAAGGCCTTTTCATAAAGGCACTAGTCCCATTCCTGAAGACTCTACCCCATGACCTAAGCATCCCCAAAGGCCCCAACTCCTAATTCCATCACATTGGCCTTAGGACTTCAACATATGAATTGAGAGGGGGAAGGTGGACATAAACATTGAGCCGATAACAACATTTAATCTGCCAGGGGACACAATGTTAAAATTTCAAGACTGGAGAAAGAGAATTGATGGGGTCATGGATAGGGATAGACAGAAACTCATGGAGATAAGAGACCAGAACCATCTGGACCCTCACCCAACCATCTCATGACCACATGCAGAGAAGGCCTCTAACCCCAGGCCCAACCAATAACAGGTGGGAGAGTGATCTTCACTCAGTCTTCTGCTCTCAGCCTGCATTTCTAAACATCCATTTCTGCCTCTCCTTCAACCTGCCTCCTTTATCCCCTGCCACAATTATACTCACCTGTTCCCATAATACTCCCCTTCTTTATCCCCCAAACTTTATCTTCTTTGCCTCCAAACCATCAAACTAACCATCCTATCCCTAAGCACAATCACTGTGCATAAAGACTATTGAACAAGTATGATGCCCGGGCCCTGTGCCAGGGACTGAAGGCCAATAGAGGAGTAAGGCAGGTTCCCTACATGTAAGAAACTCAGGGAGGCCAAACATATATCTAAAGAGATAATATGTAAAGACCACTCTAGTCTTTCAATAATCACTGTCCGTGGGCTTGGAAGTGACAGGACCACAGATACTGGGGGCAGTCAGAAAATGATTCCTAGAGGAGATAGGGCTTGACTGAGTTTTGAGCCGGGAAGAAAAGTTCTTGGACAAGTTCAAAGAAAGGAAATCAGAATTTCAGATTGAGTTAGTGGCTTGAGGAAAGATCCGGGAGTCAGCAGATACAAGTGGTTTTAAGAGAACAATTATTTGGGCTGGAATGGAAAGAAAGCATGGAAAAGTGATAGACATGAGACTACAAAGATAATCTGGTACTGGACTGTGAGAGGTATAATTTCCAGGTTGAGGACTAGGACAGTGGCAGGTAAGCAAGAAGGTGAGAAACTCTACATTAAAGAGAAACAATAAATATTGTTTTATAAAGTTGGCTTAGAAACTATAAGGGGATGCACTAGTGCAGGGAGAGATCTGTCATGGTCTAGGTGGTGAAAACTGAGAATGACAAGATGGGAAAGAGGATTAAGATATTATGGAATAAGAAACATTTGGACCTGGATATTAGTTAAAGTCAAAGATGAAGCCAGGGTTTTGAGCACATGGCTTTATGGGTATGAAAATGATAAAAATTGGAAAGCTTAAAGAAGGAGCCCTTTTGAAACAAATGGTTGGCCTTGGCTGTAGACAAGGTTAAGTGAGAGGTGATAGATGAGAGGTCAAGAAAGGGATGTCCAGCGGGCAGTAGGAAATTAAAACTTGGGACTCTTGAGAGATGTCAGGTATCAAAGTAGGGCTGGTGCTCTAACCACTGAGCCAAACCAGCTAGGTCTGCACTACCATCTTGGTTATAACTTTAGGTCATCTTTAATGTCTTGTTATTGTGTCTCACACACAGACACACACACCGTGTACAATGACCAGACCTGGATGCTTGCTCCTCCTGCAGTATCTCTTAAGTTCACTCCTCCATTCTCACTACTAAACCATCTCTTTTTTCTTTGAAGAGCTATTATATTTATGAGAGAAGGATAATCATTTTCTCAGGTTTGTATAATAGAAAGAATCACAAAGAAAATAACATATAAAAAGCTAAAGACTTGGTAACTACTATGGGACTTGTCCTCCTGCCATTAAAAAGAAAAATAAAGGTTGCAAGATGTCCATTTTCAAACATTGGAAAACAGGTGGTGCAGGATGGTGAAAGGAAACCAATGAAACGAACCCTATCATCGCCCAGGCTTTCTGTCTAGAGGCAATTTCTGGACTGCGACGCAAGGAGGGGAATGTCCAACAGAGCGTCACTGAATTGAGGACACAGAGATCAGAGTTCAGGGGGACGGAGACAGAATCGGGGGCAGAGCATGAGAGAGGAGGGATCTTCACAGAGAAAGCTCCAGAAATCTGCACAGGGGTCTCCTTAAGAGTTGGGTTGAATACCAGTGTGACCAAGGGTGAAATTTCATGAGCCTGGGCAAGCAGTTCCCAGAAAGAAAATAATTCCTTGTGGATATGAAAGTCAAAAATTCCCTGGGCACAGCAGGACTGGAAAGACTTCAGGTGCCCGTGAGTCGGAGTGGAGAAGCCTCCTTAAGTACTGTACATGGGCCTCAGCAAAGACACCAGTGCCAGAAGTAAGGAAGTGCTTTAAACGTTCAACAATAAAGATCAATTTTAAAAATAAAAATATGAATAACTTTTAAAAAGAAATTCCATTAAATTACCTACTCGGGAAAACCAAAAAAGGGGTGGGAACAGATTACAGGGACACAAGAGCCAAACTGAAAGAGCCACCAATGGCCAAAAATGGAATAATTTGGGCAGCAGAATAAATAATGGAGTATTGGGTTATAAGCCAGAGTACAGAATAAGTATACACAGCGATATAAATAAATAAACGGGGAGGAACAAATGTATCTTACAGAGTTTCAAATGAGCTGTGAAGATGCTACGTGCTCTGGGGGGAGGGCCATGGCTGTCTCCGCCTCTTTTGACTTCCGACTGGATTTAGTGACTCACTTCCAAAGGCTGGAGCCCCTAAAGGGAAAGACGGCATCTTTACAGTGGAGCCGGACCGGCTGCCTTACCCACGTGGTATGACACAGTAATAGTCACATCCCCAGGAATATCACTGAGATATCACACACACCCTCTATGATAACAAGTGCCTGTCACCTCTCTGCTCTCTTTCCAAAAACACGTAACACCATATCTAATCCTGAGAAAATATCAGACAAACCCAATTTGAGGGGAATTCTACAAAATACTTGACCAGGACTCCCCTAAAACGTCAAGCTTATGAAAAATAAGGAATCACTGAGAAGCTGTCACAGGGACAAAGGAGACAGACAGAACTAAATGCAGCGTGCTGTACTGAGTTGGTTCCTAAAATTTAAAAAGCATATTAGTGGAAAAACGGGTATCATCCAAAGAAATTCTAGAGCTTAGTTATACCAAAGGTGGTTTCTTAATTTTGACAAATGAACCACAGTACTATAAGCTGATAACATAGGAAGAAACATGTTGGGTAAGGCAAGTATAAGAGCTCCCTTATGCTATCTGTGCAAATTATCTGTAAATATAGTATTATTCCACAATGGAAGTTTATTAAGAAAACATGCCAGCAACATGGAAAATGCTTCTGATGCAACATTAAACGAAAATGGATGACCAAGAAATATCTGCCCAGGGGAAAAGGGAAGACAAGTCTGAAGAGAAGGGGAAGTGGAAATTGGCTCCCTCCTGCTTGACCCACCTGGTTTCAACTTCTCATTTCCAATTTTGCTGATGCAGCCCCCCAAACGCCCAGAGGAGTATCTGCCCCTTTCCTTCCTGCCAATTCAAACCCCATTCCATCATCGCCCATTAATGAAGTTCTACCACACTTGTTTGAACGGCCCTTCCTATTGCTCTGAATTCTCTCGGCCTGTGGACACTCTGCACCCAAACTGCATCTTAAGGTTCTTGTAAGAGAAGTCACACTTTCCTCCCAAGAGCTTGAAATGGCTCTGCTTCCGCCTCCTTCCCAACAAAAACGCAGGCTTTCATTTGATTTGGTTTTTAATTCAAGCCTTTATTGAAGGGGCTGCTGTGTTCAAAGACCTGTGTGAAGCAGTGCAGCAGTTGCAGCTACAAAGGCACAGAGTGGTTTAGGTCCACTAAGGGCTAGAGGTCCACGTGGATCCCTTTGCCATCTCTCTAGTTCCCAAGGCCTGTGTGTATCTGCCTAGCTGGGTCCTAGGCTGGCCTCCTCGACCCTGGGAATCCCACAATAAAACCACAAGGAGGCAGCAGTGAGGCTGAGGCTCATCAGAGAGTAAGCTTAGTGCTTGGGGATCCCAGGATCTCTATGCATCTGGGTGTGTAGGGGAGCACCAGCCCTGGGGCCAGGATCCCTTTGTGTCCTTCTTTCACAGCCCCTGCTGGGCACCAACATTCCAGCTCACTGTTTTCCTCCCCAGCCGATGGATCCTCAAAAATCTGTTTCCCAGTTCTTCTTGTACAACTTTCTCCAAATCTAGGGTAGAGATGCAGGATGTAGGAGAGATGAGATAGAAGGAGGGGACATTACTGACCCCAGGGATCAAGGGCACCCAAGCAGTGTGAGGTGAAAGCTGGAACCTGGGTCTTGAAGGAGGCAACTACAGAGAACATGTAGGGCAGGGACTAGAAGTTTCCAGAAGCTTGAGATCCCTCTTCTCTGTATCCCAAGTGGCCCTGGGACAGTAGTATATCAGGGAGTATTTCTCACCCAGGCCACTCTGAAGTGGAGCTGCCTGCTCTGGACAAGACGGAGTCCAGGACCTGGGTACTGGATCTATCCGTCCTATGAGTGCCCCCAGCTAGCCTCAAAGTCCATAATTTACATTACGATTCACTCTTGCTGTTGCACATTCTGTGGAGATGGGTGACTGTATAGTGACCTGTATCCATCATTATGGTATCGTACAGAGGATTTTCACTGCCCTCAAAATCTCTGTGCTCCACCTATCATCCCTCCTGCCCCCAACGCCTGACAACCACTGATGGTCTTATTGTCTCCATTCCAGGCCTGTGAATCAGCCTCTCATGGCCTACTCTGGACTTTAAAACCTCAGAGTCAGGTCAAGAGACTAAAGATCCTGCAGAAGGTGGGGAAAGGAAAGCGCGTAGGCGTGGACCTCAGACAGCTGTGTTCAAGGCTCTCCCACCACTCACCAGTTGTATTACCTTAGCAACTGACTAAACTCTCTGAGCATCTGTTTCTTCATCTCGCAAAAGGAGATGATATAATAACCTCGTGGGTTAGTTGTAAAAATTAAATGAGGCCATTTATTTTTAATCATTTTCTTTATTTTTTAATTACAGTTGACATACAATATTATATTAGTTTCAGCTGTACACCCCACTTATTAGACATTATATAACTTAAAGTGATCATCCTGATAAATCTCATACCCCTCTGACACCATAGTTTACTAGAATATTTCTGACTATACTCCCTGTGCTGTGCTTCACATCCCATGACTATTCTGTAACCACCAATCTGTACTTCTCAATCCCTCCACCTTTGTCACTCAGCCCCCAGCCCCCCTCCCATCTGGCAACCGTCAAAATGTTCTCTGCATCAATGAGTCTGTTTCTGTTCTGCATGTTCATTGATTTTTATTTTTATATTTAGATTTAATTGTTGATAAATATGCATTACCATTTATGGTTCATATCTATATATATATTTTTCTTCTTCTTAAAGAAAGCCCTTTAACATTTCACATAATACTGGTTTGGTGGTGATGAACTCCTTTAGCTTTTTATTGTCTGGGAAGCTCTTTACCTGATCTTCAATTTATTTTATGTTACTTTACTTTATTATTTTTAAATGTCTTTATTGACTTCAGAGAGAGAAAGGGAGAGGGAGAGATATAGAAACATCAATGATGAGAGAGTCATTGATCGGCTGCCTCCTGCACATCCCCTACTGGGGATCAAGCCCGCAACCTGGCATGTGCCCTGACTGGGAATCGAATCACGATCTCCTGGATCATAGATTGATGCTCAACTGCTGAGCCATGCCGGCCGGGCTGTCCTTCAATTTTAAATGATGGCTTTGCTGGGTAATCTTGGTTGTAGGTCCTTGCTCTTCATCACTTTGAATATTTCTTGCCACTCCCTTCTGGCCAGCAGAGTTTCTGTTGAGAAAGAAGCTGATAGTCTTAGAAGAGCTCCCCTGCAGGTAACTACCTGCTCTTCTCTTGCTGCCTCTAAGATTCTGTGTCTTTAACCTTTAGCATTGTAATTATGATGTGTCTTGGTGGGGGCCTGTTTGGGTTCTCCTGGTTTGGGGCTCTGCACTTCCTGGACTTGTGTGTCTATTTCCTTCACCAGGTAAGAGAAGTTTTCTGTCATTAATTCTTCAAATAGGTTTTCAATTTCTTGCTGTCTCTCTTCTCCTTCCAGCACCTCCATGATGTGAATGTTGGTAACCCTTTTTTTAAAACTTTTAAATATATCTTTATTGATTTCAGAGACAGGAAGGGAGGGGGAGACGGGGAGAGAGGGAGAGAGAAACATCAATGATGAGAGTCATTCATCAGCTGCCTCCTGCACGCCTCCAACTGGGGATAGAGCCTGCAACCCAGGCATGTGCCCTCATCAGGATTTGAACCTCCATCTCCTGGATCCTAGGTCGATGCTCAACTACTGAGCCACCTCGGCCAGGCAATGTTGGTACTCTTGAGGTTGTCCCAGAGGCTCATCACACTATCTTCATAGTTTTAGATTCTTTTTTCTTTCACTCTTCTGAGTCGGTACTTTCTGCTTCCTTATGTTCCAAATTGCTGATTTGATTCTTGGCATCATCTACTCTACTGTTGATTTCCTGTAAACTCTTCTTCATTTCAGTGAGTGTATCCTTCATTTCTCACCAGTTCTTTTCAGTGGTTTCTATGTCCCTTTTCATGCTGTTGGGGTTCTCACTAAGCTTCTCGAGCATGCTCATCACCACTGTTTTTACTCTGTATATAGTAGTTTTCTGGCCTCCATTTGATTTAGTTTGTTTTCTGGAAATTTCTCTTTTTCATTTGGGACCTATTTATTTGTTTGTGCGATTTGGCTGCTTCCCCGTTTGTTTCTATGTATTAGGTAGAACTGCTGCATCTCCAGGATTTGACAGAGTGGCCTTGTGTAGTAGGTGTTAGGTGTCCTGTGGGGCACAGGGGCACAGCCTCCCCAGGTACCCGGACTAGGCCCTCCAGGTTTGCACCTGTGTGGGCTGTGTGCACCCTCTTTTGGAAATTGAGCCTTGATTGCTATTGGCATCACTGGGAGGGATTGACACCCCCAGGCCAATTGTCTATAAAGACTGCTGCGACTACAACAGAGGAGCTGCTGTGCAGGGGTCCACCCTGTGGAGCAGGACTTGCTTCAGTGGGGCTTTGGTGCTCACCAAGTCCACCCCTTGAATGTATCACTTGTGGAGGTGGTAGGGTTGTAACCCAGTGTGGTCTGAAACTGTCCACTGGGTACGCTGGCTCTGGGGCCTCCCAGAGGTGCAAAGTCAGCCACTGCCTGTGTCCTGCCTGGGGCCACTCGGCTCAAGAGAAAGAAGGATCTGCAGATGGCTACTGCTTGTGTTGGGCTTGGAAGTACCCAGGAGAGGCCAAGCTGTGAACCAAGATGGGCTCCCACTAGTGCTGGGACCGGGGCCACTTAGCAAGAGGTTTGGGGTATACAAAAGCCAGATGCTGCTTGTTTGAGAGAGCTTAGAAAAGTCTGACATGTGAGACAAGAGAGGCCAGTTGTATGGACAAACCACGGGAAATGGCATGAATGGGCTGACAAGTTGGGCAGGGCAGGGACTCAGGGACTCATCAGGAAGGCAGGGCAAACAGTGTGAGCCAGGTCCATGGAGATTCAGATAAGGCACCTGCCTGCTGGCTCTTTGGGGGTGGGGTGGGGGTTTCAGAAAAGGAACAATGGCCTCTGCCAGGACTTGTGTCTGGCAGAAAGCTGCCCCCCACCAGCTCTCACCCTGATGCCAGATGCTTCAGTTCCTCCCTGTATGTCCCAGGTTTTTTTTCAAGCTGCTCCCCCAGCACTGGACTCAGAGGGAGTGAGTCCAAGTAAGTCCATGCACAGACCCTTGAAGAGGAACAGCCTGGGCCTCCAGTGGCCCTCTGCTCACTCAGCCACAATCCCTGCTGGTTTTTACACTCAGAAGTTATGGGGACTTGTCTTGCTGGCACTGGAAGCCTGGGATAAGGGGCCACCAATAGATGAATGGATGGGCACAATGGAATACCATTAAGTTGTAAAAAGCAATGAAATTCTGACACATGCTATAGCATGGATGAATCTTGAAGACATTGTGCCAAATGAAAGAAGCCAGGCACAAAAGAAGAAATAGTGTAGGGTTCCAGTGATAAGAGGGACTTAGAAGACATAGTAGAAGGAATTCCCCCAGTGGAAGGGGTGGGGGATTGTTATTTAATGATACAGTTTCACTTTGAAGTGATTAAAAAGTTCTGGAAATGGGTAGTCCTGATGGTTGCACAACTATGTGAATACACTTAATACCACTGAATTGTACACTTAAAATGGTTACAGTCATACATTTTATGTCCTATCTGTTTACCACAATAAAAATCTGTATATGCATACATTCCTACATATATATATGCAGCACATGTCCCACTCTGTTGATTGCAGAAACAAAATATTGAAGACAAGCAGCACTTCTAGCAATAAGGAGGTTGGCTTCATGTTGATAAAATGCTCAGTTCACCAGAAAGATATAATGATTTTAAATGTAAATGAACCTAATAACAATCTCAAAGTACAAGAAATAAAAACTGACAGAACTACATGGAGAAGCAGGCAAGTCCACAATCACACTGGGAAAGAATAATATACCCCTCTTGGCAATTGATAGAACAAACAGTGAGAATACAGATTTGAAATTGAAAAGTAAAAAATAAAAAGAAACAGAAGCAGAAAAAATGAATATAGATTTGAACGACAATAAAGAAATGATCAAATGGACATTTGTAAAACACAGCACCCAACACTGCATAACACACATGATTTTCTTTTCTTTCTTTTCTTCACATATTCCTTGCAAGAACACACAAAACCTTTACAAAAATTGGCCACGGAACAAGAAAGCAAGTGTCAGCAAAATTACAAGACTGCAACCTGGCGAGCCCTAGTACTCAAGCCAGACACCAGCAGCAAAAAGCAGTTTCTGAAGACAGCGCGGGATCAGCACAGGGGCTGGCAGAGCAACTGAAGTGGAGTGGAGGGGTCAGAAACACGCCCAGGCCTCTGCCGTGTTGAACGAGGTGGCGGGGTCACCAGGTGGGGAAGGGGGGGCTCGGTAATAAATACGCTGGATCCTCATCCGTATCATACATAAATCAATTTCAAGTAGATTACAGGTCTAAACGTAAAAGAGAAAACTATAAATCTTTCAAAAGAAAATACAGAAGAATACCTTCGAGACCCTGGGGAAGATTTCTTAAATAAGACAAATAGTAGTAACCCTAAGGAAAGAGATTAATAAAATGAACTACACTAAAATTAAGAACTTCTGTTCATCAAAAAACATTATATAATTGCAGACGATAGGGGATTGGAATGTGGGGGTTTATTATATTTTCTTTCTATTTTTATGTATGCTTGAAATGATAGTTTAAAAGATTTTTAATAAAAGGTTTATAAAGAAAATGATAAGAGAACCAGTCATGTGGGAGAGGATATTTGCAGTACATATATCCTGAAGAAGACCAAACTGCTAGTATCTGGAATACAAAAAGAACTCCAATAAATCAACAAGCAAGAGACAACCTAATTATAACTAGGCAAACCATTTGGACAGGCGCCTCACAAACAAGAGATCCATATGATCAATAGCATATTTCAAATTTCTCAACCTCATTAGTAATTAGAAAAATACAAATTAAACTTCAATGAAATACAACTCCATACTTGCCGAACAGCTAAAATAAAGACACTCAGAATACCAAGGATTAGCAAGGATGTGGAACATTTTTCAGTCACTGCTCCTGAGAGCTAAGTTCTTAGAGACACTTCATGAACTCATTAGCATTTTCTAATAAAGTTGAACTTGCTCGTAACCTATAAACTACCAATTTCAGTTGCAGGTGTACCACATTGAGAAACTCTTGTCCATCAACAGTGCGGTGGATATGTTAATTTTAGTATATTTATACAAGACAGCACGGCAAGATATGAGAATGAATGAACTGCAGGTACATGCAGCAATGTGAATTATATTACAAATATAATATTGAGCAAAGGAAGCAAGGTAAAAGGAAGTTAATGTGATTTTATTTATATAAAGTTCAAAATAGGCAAAACTAAGTAATGCATATATCCATGGAAAAACTATAAAGACAGGCAAGGAGATGATTATCACAAGGTTAGAAGAATGGCTATTTTCTGGAGGAAGCTTTGGGAAGTGTGCATAATGGCATGCTGGCAGTGTTTAAATGCTTTAAACTTGTCTTTAAATTATATATATATATATATATATATATATATATATATATATATATATATATATATATGTGCTCTTTTGTATGTTTTGTAGAGTCTACATTTTAAAAATTTAAGAAAGGAAACGTCATAACATATTTAAAAGATAACCATTACCATAAGTTAAATCACTGAGCTCCCAAGAAAGAGTTTTTTAAAAAGAGTACCAGAAAATGGTTCCTCAAACAGAAAAGTGTGTAATCAAAAGAACTAAAGCGCCCGGCTGGTGTGGCTCAGCGGTTGAGTGTCAACCTAGGCAGCAGGAGTCCTGGTTCCTTTCCTGGTTAAGGCAAGTGCCCAGGTTGCAGGCCTGATCCCCAGCAGGGGGCGCGCAGGAGAGGCAGCCTGTTGATGTTGAGGTCGACGGTTCTCTCTCTCTCCCTCTCCCTTCCTCTCTCTAGAAATCAATAAAAATCTGTTTTTTAAAAAGAGGCTATCTCTTATTTATTTATTTATTTATTTATTTATTTACTTACTTACTTACTTACTTACTTACTTACTTACTTAAATATATCTTTGATTTCAGAGAGAGGAAAGGAGAGGGAGAGAGAGAGAGAGAAACATCAATGATGAGAGAGCCTGCAACCTGGGCATGTGCCCTGACCGGGAATTGAACCCCAATCGCCTGGATCCCAGGTCGATGCTCAACCGCTGAGCCACACCCAGCCGGGCGAGAGGCTATCTTCTTGAAAGGCTTATTTAATCAATCTATCAACCAGTATCTATTGATCACCTATGGATCAAGACATCACTTCTTCATTCTCTGCCTTCCAGGAGGTTAGGACTTAATTCCCAGCTACCACCTCTTCTCCAGGCCAGTGAAGCCCAGGGCCTTCCTAAGCTTTCTCAGGTTGCAGCACATCTCTTGGTACCCGGGGCAGGCCCTAACAGACAGACAAAAGAACCGGAGCAGAGAGACACACAGACAATGAGGGACTGTTAAGATTAAGGTCTTGGTAAAGCCAATTCTTACTCTACTGGTTAGAAATGCAAACAAGGAGCAGGTCATATCAAGGTAGATTAAGGAAATAGGACAGCTCGGTGGCTCTTAGCCTTTTGGATACACCCTGTCCTGAAGAATCCGATAAAAGTTAAAAACTCTCCAGAAAAATCACATTTACAGGAAATTTGTATCCAATTTCAAGGGCTTCACAGATGCACTAAAACTCAGCCATGAATAAGAGGGGAAACTTCGCAAGAACACAGGCCTCAAATATTTTGTTCAGGCCTCCTGAGCCACAAAGTAAGTGATTTGGATCAGCCCAGCTCCTTGAGCAGCACAGGTTACTTGAGACCAATCTTCTGAAACCGCAAATAGCATAGAAAAGACCGGGGACGTCCCCACAGGATGGAGACCGCCTCAGAAACCTTCCTGAAAGTGATGAGCCGAGAGATGCTCAAACCGAGTAAAGGATCAAACCCTGCAGCCAGACCTTGGGGCTGGTTGCCAAAGCGGTCAGCAGTTCCCACGTGAAACCCAAGAGGCCATCAGTCCTGCGGGTGTTACAGGTTTGCACAACCCACTGTACTTAAACAGCAGAAATGGTGCTGAGCCCAGGGTGGGGCAGTTCTGTTCCTGGGTCATGCTTTAACGATGCCAGAAGTAATATGGGTATTTTTAGAAATACTCTATTGAAGATAACAGCAACTATGCTGTGATAATTGCAGGGTAAGGATATAGGCATATAAAATCTGTAATTTACAGCCTTGTAATTGAAAGGAGAATATATTGCTCGTGGACTTTCGATGGCAACTAACGTGCACCTGGTTATGGACTTATTGGTGATAGGTATTGAGCTTGTCAGCACCAGCTCACTGGAATAGCAGCCCAACTGTGTGATAGGTATATTGTGAGCTTGGAATATTGTGAGCTTTTAAGAATTTCTGTTCAAAACATAGATTCCTACTTTCCACCCAATTTTTCTATAAACCTAAAACTCCTCTAAAAAGTTTATGAAATCTATTAATTTTTCAAAAATGTAACTTCTGGATATAAATAATACTCTTCTTTAAAAACTTGGAATCCGTGTGTTGGTTGTTAAACAGCTACAAACCTAAATTTCTTTTATCTTAATTTTTTTAAAATGTATCTTCTGGATATAAATAATATTCTTCTTTAAAAACTTGGAATCTGTGTGTTTGTTGTTAAACAGTTACAAACCTAGGTTTCTTTCGTCTTCATGAAGAATGTAAGGAACACTAACTTGTGAAGTATGCACTTCTTAAAATGAAGAATTACCGCGGGTGCTTAGACAAATCAGGAGAGGGTGAATGAGCATGAAAACAAAAGGTCCTTTAGGAGATGTGCTTTTGAGGACAGTTGAAAGTGACTGACCTGCACAACAATGAAGGGAACCAGGGACGTTTCACTGCTGGGGAGCAGTGTTGCTCTAAATAATTTTTGCTTTTACATAATTAACATAATTAAAATGCCCTAAATGGAAAAGTAGTTTGGAGTATTGACTATACATGTGATTACCCTCAAGCAGGTTATGGGTATAAACAGCTGTGCATTTTTGACACGACTGCAAATCAACAGCTCTCTTCAGAATCCCAGCCAGCCATCAACCCAGGTCAGATATATTTTCCATTCAGATGCACATTCCATACCTTAAGGCCTTAGGTAGTTTCAGAAATGACAGTTGTCCCGCACACTTCCAGGAACACCAGTTACCATGCTCAGAATGTTGCAGTAACTCTTCTATGTGTTACCTACAACTGAAGCTATAATGCTGGTTATTTTATAGTCTCTGGAACTGTGAAGGATAATCATGATCTAGAATTCCTGCAAACAGAGAGGGGAAATGCCTAAAAGAAAATGCTTAAATCACATAGTTAATCAAGCTGAGTTGTTAACATGCAATCTACGTTCTTTTTATTATTCGGGTAGTGTTAGGTACACTGAGAAGGCATCACTGGCCCAAGTTTTCTCCTCCTGGACCTGCTTGTCAAAGTTTTCTGATATGCCAGGAGAATGTCATAGTTGAGCACATTTGGAAGTCTCTTTAGATGAGTAGATATGGCTCTAATGAGGCATCACTCAGAGTGAAAGTTGGGAGAACAGAGCGATAAGGGGATAACTAATCAAGGGACCTCTGCCAGCAGCCATCTCAGCACCTTTCCACCTGCACAGCCATGTAGAGCCAAGAGCCGGATATTCCAGATCCTGATCTCCAGGGGAGCTTCTCAGAGGCAGATGTTGGGGACATTTCCCTGGAGCCAAGAGACTGAATGAAGTAGGAGGCGGACCACTCCAGTGTTACATGAGGAGTTTCTTAAGGGGACTTATGTAGGAGGCATGTCTTGAGTGGTGGCAGGACGACATGGGTGTCCTCTATGCCTGTGCCTTTGCTAACGAATTGGCAGGTGCTAAAGAATTACACACAGCAGGGCCAGATGGATGGGGTGCTGCGCCGTGACTCATCCCAGGAGAGGGACGTGCCTCATCCTGTGCGGCTGGGGCAGGGGAATGGCCTATTCCAGGGAGCAGCAATGGAGGGGGGGCACAGGGCAGGAGTCAATCAGATGGCCTCTGGGGAGATGCACTACAGGAAGCAATCCCTGTTAGGACCGGGACCTAGCTGGAGGGTCCCGCAGTGGCCACATCGTGGAACAATCTCTCCTCCACAGCAGACACGCTGCTGCTGCTTCTTTCAATTGTTTTTATTTGCAGAGGACATTTTTTAAAGCTGGGGGCAGTGAACCAAGAAAGGGCTTGCGTAGAAGAAGCAACAGGAGGGCGCCTAGGTGGGGCTGCTTTGACTCCCTGGGAAATCAGAGAGAAGGAGCCTGGGAGGCAGGGCACAGGCTTAGCCGGAGATGAGCTGCTGCTGCCCATCGCTCCCCTGGTTGCGGGTCTCACAGGGATCCTTAGAACTTCAGGAGAAAAAGCACGTCTGAGAAAGAGAGCGGGGAGAAAGGCGTGGGCATGACCCCGCAGGGAGCTCACCCAGAGATGCTTCTTTAACAGAGATTCTCTCTCAGTGTGGGTGGGAAAGACCAGCAGGTCTAACTCTGACTTGGTACTTTCTTCTCTGATCATAAAACATAACAATAAACGTGCAAGACTGAGCCCTGGCTGGTGTAGCTCAGTGGTTGGAGGGGTGTCCCACGCACCAGAAGGTTGTGGGTTTGATTCCCAGTCAGGGTACACGCCCAGGTTGCAGGTTTGATCCCTGGTTTCGGTGCCTAAGGTCAAGATGTGTATGTGAGGCAACTAATCGATATTTCTCTCTCACATCGATGCTTCTCCTTCCTCTCTAAAATCAATAAAAGTTAAAAAGAAAATTTTAAAAATGCAATACTGACATGTCATATTGATTCATAATAAAATGTCAACACATTAATTTCTCACATGCTTCACTTCAGAGGAAATTCACAATCTTTCTCTTCTCACATAAAGCACTTCTTGAGCCCAAGGAACAAACTCTTGAGGGAGCTACCCAACCCTGACGAAACAGAGGCTTTGGCAGGTGTAAGCAGGTGGAAAGCAAAGCAGGTTGCTATGACTCACTGACGGCCATCAGAACAGTTGAACACCTAGGAAGCTATTTTGTTTTGACTCTTCCAGGCCCTTTGTACCGGATTATATTGGATCACATGCAGGATAGAGGCAGGCTTTCGCTGTGCTCTCACTTGCAATGCCTATTGCCTGCCTTAAGCTCTTCTGTGAAAACTGCTTATTAATTATTTAAACCCACTATTTGATTATTTTCGGCGGTACTTTTTTTTGTTCTCATTTTCAATAGTTCACTTAATCTCCAATGACTTCTCTGCCTTCATCTTTGCAGCTTTAGTTTAGCCTTGCATCCTATTTATCTTCCCTCTCCTATTTATTTAGCTTTTTTAACTTGTATTCTCAGGATTCTAACCCATGCCTCGGCTAATAAATTTTCCAGAACTCCTAAGACTATTTAATTAAGTCATTAAACAGTGAAAAATGCCTCCAGCTCCTATAAACAATCACAAGAGCCACCTGCTAAATGTAAACATACGTGTATGAGCCAGCGAGGTTTTCTGCTGATCACTAGGGACTTGCCCATCTGTGATTATGTGAAGACCTCAAAAACTGAGCCATCCCCCCTTTTTATGGTTCCAGCACCAGCTTTTTAAAGTTATTAAATGATAATATGAACTATATCAGACACACAAAAGAATATAAGCATTTCATATAAATATCACAAGATAAATCTCTCGTAACTCTCTTGTATCTTATATTATTCTGAATGACTTACAGTTTCAATTTAAAAGATCTGGGGAGCCAGACAAACACAAATACTGCATGGTATCACTTATACATGTGAAATCTAAAATACATTTTTTTGTCAAAGTCATAGAAAAGAGAATGGAATAGTGGTTGCCAGGGCTGGGGGTCGGGACAAATGGGGAGAGACTGGTAAAAAGGCCCATGTTTTCAGTCATAACACCCTGGCCGGTGTGCCTTAGTGCGTCGGCCTGCACACTGAAGGGTCTTGGGTTTGATTCCTGGTCAAGGGCACATATCTCTGATGTCGGTTTGCTTCCTGCCCCCGTCAGGGTGCGTGCAGGAGGCAACAAGTCGATGTGTCTCTCTCACATCAATGCTTCTTTCTCTCTACCCCACCCCTTCATTCCTCTCTTCTACCCTCTCTGGAAAAAGTATCCTCAGCTGAGGATTAACCAAAAAAAATTGAATAAAGTCTGAGGATCTAATATATAACATGTTTACTATAGTTGATAGTGCTGCCTTGTACAATTAAAATTTGCTGACAGTAGAACTTAAGTGTTTATGTGAAAAAATAAAAGGTAACTATGGGAGGTGATGGGTGTGTTAACTTGACTATGGGATTCCTTTCACAATGCGAACATAAATGAAATCATCATGGTATATATTTTACATATATTACAGTTTTATTTGTCAATTATACCTCAATAAAGCTGGAAAAGTTTGGAGGCCAAAGTACTTCTATGGGGGTTGGCCGCTTCCTTATGTATCTCGCTGCGCACAACATGCTCCCCATTCTCTTCCACTGGCTTACTGATCCGGCATGCTAGCAACTTTCCCCTCATGCCAAAATAACCCACGTCCATTGTAGAAAATGAAGGTAATTTGGATAAACAAAAAAAAAGATAATATAAAAATTTTCCGCAATTCTACCTCCCAGAGATGTTACCTTTTTGTACATTTCCTTTCTGTGTAACCAGGGAGGAGGCCTACAGTGCTAACTCTGCCTTCCAAAGGAATTTACCCTTTTACAGCCCCTGTTGCTGCTGCGTCTTAGTTTATGCCAGGTAACTGCATCCCACAAGTCCCTCAGATTTGACCAAGGATGATGAACACGCTACTTGTACGAGTCAGGGTTTGGTCAGGAAAACAGACACCACCCTGGACTTTCCAAGCCAAATAAAGAAAATTGGTTACGCAGGAAATGGAAAAGCTCAGAGGCCAAACACAGGATGGAGATTAGCGACAGCTCTCATCAGAAGACACTGAAAAGACATGCCACAGACTGGAAGAAAATATTTATAAAGCGTATAGCATCTAATGGAAAAAATTGTAACCAGATTGTATAAAGAACTTTTATAACTGCATAATAAGAAGACAAACAGCCCAATAAAACAAAATAGGCCAAATATTTTAATAGACACATTACCAAAGAAGATCTATGAATGGCACATAAGCCCATGGAAGACAGTCAACGTCATCAGCCACCAGGGAAATGCAAATTAAAACTAGAATGACTAAGACTCAGAAGACTGTCGATGTCACGTGTTGGTGATGGTGGAGGAAAACGGAACATTGCTGATTGAGACTAAAATGGCACAACTACTTTGGAAAACAGTTGGACAGTTTCTAAGAAAGTTAAAGGTATAGTTACCACATGACTCGGCAATTCCCCCTCTAAGTGCTTATCCAAGAGAAATGAAAGCACCCGTCCATACAAAAACCTGATGATATGCGCTCATAGAAACAGTGAGTCATGTTCAAAGCAGCATTATTCATAAAGCCAAAAATTGGAAACAATCCAAATGTTTATCAACATGTAAGCAGATAAACAAATTGTGATACTTCTATACAATGAAATATCACTAGGCCAAAGAAAGGAATGGACTGAACAAGAGTTGGATGCAGGTCTCCTTGTACTTCCCATTAAGTCCAGCTCAAAATCCTGGGCATTATGTGTAAAACAAACACAAGAAGACTCTAAACAGTAGAGATAAGAAGACAGACCTGCCAGGGGCCCTGGGACCTCAGGAATGACATGGCAGAGAGTTACCTGGTTTTCCTTTTTGCCTCATATAACTGGGTCAGTATGCTTGAGAAGCTGCCAACTAGGAAACACCAATTGGCACAAACAAACCCCCCTGAGAAATCTCTCTGGCCAAAGGAAAAAGGAGCCAATTAACAGGACAGAAAACTTTTAGGCATTATCGCTCTATCCCAGCCAAACATCACAGAAAGACCCACAGTCATGTCACACACTCATCAGAAAATGCTCAATGGGGAGTCTAGACTTTCAGCCTTGCCTGGCTGTAAAGAGACACCTCTCAAGTCCCCCTCCTAGGGTGGTATCAAGAAGACTGGGTGGAGATTTGGGACTTTCACCCCCGTTTGGTGTTGCTGAGGCCTCCCTTCCAAAATGTCAGGGGAGACCACATGGGGATCTAGACTTCCATCCCACCCAGCGATACCAAGGTGCCACTCTCCCTCCCCACCAGAGTCAGAGGAGGCCAAGTGGATTGGCAGGCAGGATTTGAAAACATGACCCAACTATAAGCAAGAGCACTAAGCTGAGTGGGTGTGGGGGGGAAGCCAACCTCAAAAGGTCACATGTTATATGATTCCATTTTATATAACATTCTAGGAATGACAAAAGTATAGAGATGGAGACTGGATTAGGGATTGCCAGGGGTAAGGGACGGTGAAGGGTGGAGAAAGAGTGTGAAAGCAGGAAGGGCTTTGTGTTAATGGAATAGTTCCGGGTCTCACTTGCAGTGGGGTTTACACAAATCTACACCTGTGATAGGGCATAGAACGACACACACTCCTTGTGTTTCTGTTGATTTCCTGGTTGTGCTTTTGTCCTGTAGTTATCATTAAGATGTGCACGGGGCCTCTTTGTCTGATCTTTGCAATTTCCTGAGAACCTATAAATATTTCAAAATAAAATGCTTAATGAACCACTAATACCCATAAGAATGTGGATAAATCACAAAGACATTATGCTGAATAAATAAAGCCACGTGCAAAAGAGTATATGATGTATGATTCCATTTATATATAACTATAGAAAAGACAGATCTAACCTCTGGTGACAGCAAGCAAACATGGTTGCCTGGGAACACAGAGGTTGACTGATGCGGGGCACAAAGGAACACTGTGGGGCAATGAAAACTTTTCATACATTTATGTGGTCATAAATACAAGGGTGTATAAATCTGTAAAAACTCATGGGAATGTTTATTTAAAGTGAATGCATTTTGTCCCGGAAATAGACCCACGCCATTATGGTCAGGTAACATTTGAAAAAGGAGGCAAGAGCATCCAATGGAGTAAAGACAGTCTCTTCAATAAGTGGTGCTGGGAAAATCGGACAGATATATGCAAAAAAAAAGAAACTAGACCACCAACTTTCACCAAACACAAAAATAAACTCAAAATGGATAAAAGACTTAAATGTAAGTCACGAAACCATAAAAATCCTGGACGAAAACAGGCAGTAAAGTCACAGGCATCCCATGTAGTGGACTTTTCACTGATATATCTCCTAGGGCAAGAGAAATAAGAGAAAAAATAAACATATGGGACTATACCAAACTAAAAAGCTTCTGCACAGCAAAAGAAAACAGCCTCAAAATACAAAGGAACCCCAGAGCCTGGGAAACCATATCTGCCGAGGAAGTATCTGATGAGGGGCTAATTTTCAAAGTGTACAAAGAACTCATACTACTCAGCAAGAGGAAGACAAACAACACAATTAAGAAATGGGCAAAGGACCTGAATAGACACTTCTCCAAAGAGGACATACGATGGCCAAGAGGCACATGAGAAAATGCTCAACATCACTAATCATCAGAGATGCAAATTAAAACCACAATGAGCTATCACTTCACATTGGTAAGAATGGCTACATCAACAAATCAACAAACAACTGGTGCTGGCCAGGGTGTGGAGAAAGGGGAACCCGGTACACTGCTGGTGGGAATGCAGACTGGTGCAGCCACTGTGGAAAACAGTGTGGAGTTTCCTCAAAAAATTAAAAATGGAGCTGCCTTTAACCCAGTGATCCCACTTCTGGGAATATATGCTAAGAATCCTGAAACACTAATCAGAAAGAATATATGCGCCCCTATGTCATAGCAGCGCAGTTTACAGTAGCTAAGATCTGGAAACAGCCCAAGTGCCCATCAGTAGATGAGTGGATAAAAAAGCTGTGGGGCATTCACACCATGGAATACTACGCAGCTGTAAAGAAGAAGGACCTCATACCCTTAGGGACAGTATGGATGCACCTGGGGAAAATTACGCTAAGTGAAATAAACCAGGCAGAGAAAGAAAAACATCACATGCTCTCGCTTATACATGGAATCTAAAGAACTTCATGAACTAATGAATGGAATACATTCCATGATATGGAAGCATAGATCAGACTGACGAATATCAGAGGGATGGAAGAGGGCAGGTGGGTGGAGGGGGGGGAGAGTAACCAAAGCATTTATATGCATATATGCACAACCCAAGGACATGGACAATGGTGGGGAGAGGGACTGGGGAGGGGGATGGGACAGGATGGAATGGGTCATTGAAGAGAAAAAGGGATATCTGTAATATTTTAAACAAAAATAAATAAATAAAAATAAATAAAATGTACATTTTGGAGAAACAAGATGGCTGCGTAAGTAAAAGCTGAACCTGCTGCGTCTTGCAACCACATCAAAATTACAACTAAAATACAGAAACACCATCACTTAGAACCTCCTGAAATCTAGGTGAAAAGAAGCCCCACAACCAGGGAACTGAAGCAGCACCAAGACCGGTAGGAGGGGAGGGGACGTGGAGGGATGGGGCTGAATTGGGGAGACACAGCTGCGAGCCCACACCTGGTGCCTCAGGTTAAACCTGGGAGGGTTCTGGATGGTGGAGGTTTCCCAGAGCGAGGGGTCCCAACCCCACAGCAGGCCCCCAACCCAGGGCTTCAGGACCGGGAACAGAAGTCCCCACAACTCCGGGCTGTGAAACCAGCGGAGACTGTGGCTGAGGGTCTCGGAGGCTGCGGGAGCCCCAGCAGCTCCTCTCAAAGGGCCCCGCACGGACTCACTCGGACGCTCCCTCTGAGCCCAGCGCCGGGCAGCAGCCTGAAAGGACCTGGGACACTGGGGAGGAACTAACCTGCCTGAAGTCGGGGCGAGAGGTGGAGGGGCGGCTTCCTCCCAGGCAGAAGGGCTGGCACAGGCCATGGCTCCTTGGGCGAGTCCTCCCCGCACAAGGCCGGCAGGCAGGCGCCATGTTTGAATCGCCAGCACCTGACTCACACCTTTGGCCCCGCCCCGTGATTCCCGGAGGTCCCGCCCTCCCCACCTGCAGCTCATCCAGGCCATTTCCAGGGGCTTTTCTGTCCAAGTGGCCTCCTGAGCCCCATGCTTGGACTTTCCTAAAATCTCTCAAGTAGCAGTGTGCCCCATAGGGCTTGATAAGTGGCCCCAGGCCTGGCACCAGCGGCAGCCTGCATTGGCTCATATCTTGGCCTCTCCTGGGCACCTCCAAGCACAGCACAAGTAGCAGCCAACTACGGTTTGCTGTGTAGCTCATGCTGGGTGGCCCTGGGCAAGGCACTGGCACAGGCTGACTTTGCACCTGCCGGGAGGCCCCAGAGACGGTGCACTTGGTGGTCAGACTCGACCACGCTGGATTACAACCCTACCACATCCACGAGTGACACTCAAGGGACACACTTGGTGAACCAAAGCTCCGCTGAAGTAAATTCTGATCCATAGGGGTGTCTACAGCACAGCAGCTCTTTGGCTGTAGTTGCAGCTGGTCCTCACAGCTGATTGGCTGGGGGGTCATTTCCTCCCAGTGATGCCAACAGCAACCAAGGCTCAACTACAACAGGACAGTGCACACAGCCCACACACGGGAGCACCTAGAAGGCCCAGCTCAGGGGACTGGGGAGGCTGAGCCACTGGACCCTACAGGACACCTACTACACAAAGCCACTCTACAAATTCCAGGAGACACAGCAGCTCTACCTAATACACAGAAACAAACACCTGAAAGCAGCCAAAATGTGGAGGCAAAGAAACATGTCACAAAGGAAAGAACAGGAGAAATCTCCAGAAAAGGAACTAAATGAAATAAAACCAAGCAGGGTACTAGACACAGAGTTCAGAATTTTGGTTATAGGGATGCTCAAGGATATTAGTAAGACTATTATGAAAACAACTGAGACCATCAATGAGCTAATAAAGTACCAATCAATAATGAAGGCTGCACAAACTGAAATGAAGAATAATTTACAGGGAATCAACAGTAGAGTAGAGGACACAGAGAATCAAATCAGCAATTTGGAACATGAGGAAAGAAAAAACATCCAACCAGAAGAACAAAAAGAAAAAAGAATCCAGAAATATGAAGATAGTATAAGGAGTCTCTGGGACAACTTCAAGCAGCCCAACATTCGTATTATTGGGAATCAAAACGAGAAGAAAGAGAGCAAGAAACTGAAAACCTTTTTGAAAAAATAATGACAGAAAACTTCCCTTACCTGGGGAAAAAATAGACTTACAAGCCAGGAAGCACAGAGAGTCTCAAACAAGAGGAACCCAAAGAGACCCACAGCAAGACACATCATAATTAAAATGCCAAAGGTTAAAGACAAAGAGAGAATCTTAAAAGCAGCAAGAGAACAGCAATTAGTTACCTACAAGGGAGCACCCATACGAACTGTCAGCTGAGTTCTCAACAGAAACCTTGCAGGCCAGAAGGGAGTGGCAAGAAGTACTCAAAGTGATGAAAAACAAGAACCTACAACCAAGATTACTCTACCCAGCAAAGCTATCATTTAGAAGTGAAGGTCAGATAAAGAGCTTCACAGATAAGAAAAAGCTAAAGGAGTCCATCACCACCAGACCAGCACTAGAGGAAAATTTGAAGGGTCTTCTTTAAGAAGAAGCTGATGAACAAAGGAATCTGACAAACTAAATAGTTCCAGAGACAGTGCTGCATGTAAGAGATGATATTTCAGAGGAAAGAGGGAAGGGGGTGGAGGGTGGGAAGAGATTAACCAAAGAAGTTAAATGCATATATGCATAACCCATGGACACAGACAGTGACGGGGTGAATGCCTGGGGATGGGGTGGGAGTGAGGTGGAGGGGGTCAATTGGCCGAAAAACTGGGACACCTGTAATACTTTCAACAATAAAGAAAAATTAATTAATTAATTAATAAACTACTAATGATCAACAACAACAAAATCTGTATTGTGGGGTTTCTTTGCTATGGAGCTGAGCCTATACTTTCACTAACAAGAATACCTTTAAAATTCTGAGGGAACTGAGTTTCCCATCCAGGACTCTATTCCTAGGTAAATTACCAATCAAGTGTCAGTTGAATAAGGCCTTTTTAAAATATGAATGATATCAAAAAATGTACTTCTTAAGCACTCCTTTGCAGAAAATTTCCAGAACAGATGCTCCTGCCAACCTCCATGTGCAATGGTTACACAAAAAACAAATATGTAAGTACTGCCTCACTAACCATGGTTCTAAATATTCACGGATACACCACGGTCTCTCCCATGGGCCCATGACTTGTGTAATACCTTTTTTTAAAAAAATCCTCACCTAAGGATACTTTTTCTGTTGATTTTCTTAGAGAGAGTGGAGTGCAGGGAGGAGGCAGAGAGAGAGAGAGAGAGAATGAGAGAGAGAGAGAGAGAAACATCAATGTGAGAGAGACACATTGATTGGTTGCCTCCCGCAGTAATGCATTTTTAATCACATTGTTTATATAGATACAGGGCCTGCAAAAAAAGTTTGCTTGAGACCCTGCACATCCTAGAGGTGGACCTAGGCAAAGTAACAGAGACTTATACAACAATGAGCACACAGGGATGTAAGAATGAAGAGGTCATAAGTAAGATTTAGGATAGGATTCATCATAGTCATTAGGACAGAAGGTTTCACTGAGTGTCAGATAATGGGTGATGACAATATGAATGAACGAACCTATGACACTTTCTGGGTTAATCCACCCATTCCCTTCCTCGAGCTTTATATCCCTCATTTTTAAAGCAGGGATTACAAAAACTACTCTGGGTTTTGTAGGATTAAAGTAGACATTCATTCTCTTTTCACACACACACACACACACACACACACACACACACACACACACACACACACACCTGATTGTCAGCTATTTGCCAGTTGTTGTTTGGAGATGGGGATGGCAGTGTATGAATCTCAAGAAAGTCAATCTTTGCCTCTTTCACTTTACAAACACTATAAAAAAGACAGTGATGCCTGAGAATTAATTCTGAAAATCCTTTGTTTATGGTGCAAAAGTAGCAACAGGCCTATAACTATTTACAAAACATCTGAAGAGCCAGTTTGGTTTTGGAAAGCCAGGAGGCAGAGCAGAGGAAAGGAGAGGAGACTATGAGAGACAAGTTGTTTTACATAATAAAGCAGGAATACTGACTCTCCTCAAGTATGCCATTGCTGGGGACAGGATGGAGGAGGGGAGGGGCGAGACAGCCTGGGAATCAGTCAAGGGAAGAGAAAGTACCATATTTCCACAACAAGGAAGCTGTGGGCTGGCCGTGGGGTGCTGGGGCTCAGCTACAGGGAAATTTCTGGTGGCAGGAATGACTGCAAAAGATGTTAAGATTATAGATGGTAATTTCAACCCTTACAAATGACCCTGTCTTTATTTAAAATTTTGATATTTTGTTCTTCATGGTTATTACCTTGATTACTGGGGTTTGGGGGGGGCCCTTCAATGTTGCACCTGAGGCTAAGTGCCTCGCTCGCCTCACCCTGGTTATTACCCAGGTTGGTGCCTTTTCAAACGTCCCGTGTGAGTCTGTTAGGTGGAGCAGCTCTGGGTCAGTGAGAGCTTTTAAACCTGGCTGAGCACAGGGTGGAGCAAGGTCCTCTACAGTGGGCAAGACATAAAAATTATCTAAAATCAGTGTGAGTAAGAAATTTGCATAATGAAGGATTACATGGTAAACCTCAGAAAGAGATGGAAACAGAGGGTGGGATGGTTGGGGGTGTTGGCAGGGACCCCGCAGAAGGAATGGGATATCTCTATCCCCCGGACCCTCTGAGGGACCTCACAACTCACTCGCCCTTGATCCTTACTTCTCAGAAACGGAGCGGGAAGTCCAAGATGCTGTGGGTCTGTCGTGCTTGCTGGTGAGGCCTGAAATGAGAGGCCCCACATTGGATGCTGGGTCCCTGAGGAAAACAGGTTCCAGTGGGGGGGGGGGGGGACCAGGGTTAACCTCTCAACCTCTTTATGGAAACAATGAGAAGAGCCAGCGTCAGAACCAGTTAATCCAAGTCATCTAGAGGTTCCAATCTCATGGCAAGAGGGTTTAGGAGGCTTATCTTGACACCACGTTTGCTTAAAACACAACTTGATAACAGATAAGAATGGAGCCTGGCGCCCATGCCTGCTCCGCCACTGAAGCTGGCAGGCTAAGGACAAGGGAGGGGCTCATGTCACCCTCTGCCCGACAGAGCCCCTGGATCCCTGTTCCACTCCCTGTTTTGGATGAACCCAACCTTTCATTTTCTTGTGTCAGCAACCAAGCAGCGAGCCCTGCTAGGGAAATCGCCCTGAGCCATGTTTCTCTACCTTTTTTCCATTACTGCCCCTTACAACGTGTTTTTCCTAGTCGCTCTCTGCCCTGGCTCCATGCGCTTGAACACGTTGGCATGTCTGTTTACGTGCAGGGCCCTGGGAGGGCCACGAGCACTTGCTGTCGCCCCACTTTGAGAGTGGACACCCTGAGGCCAGTTCCTTCACACACTTTCCAGGTTCTGTCTCCTTCCCAGGGTCTTCTCATCACTTGCCCTCCTTCCCCTGCCCCTCAGCCTCTCCCTCTCGCTGGCCCTGCTGGCCACCCGCCTCCAGCTATGGCCCTTTCTCGGTTCCCTTCCTGGCCTTATTTCTTAAATATATTTTTTTATTGACTGTAGAGAGAGGAAGGGACGGAAAGAGAGACAGAAACATCGATGAGAGAGAAACATCGATCGGTTTGCCTCCTGCATGTCGCCAATTGAGCATTAGGCCCAAAACCCTCATGTGAGGGCATGAGCCCTCACAGGGCATCAAACCACGACCTCCTGGTTCATGCGCTGACATTCAACCACTGAGCAACACCGGCAGGGCCTGCCCTTATTTCTTGAAAGGCCGGCCGCACTCCCATCTGCATTCTGCCTGCATCTCTCTACTGTTCTCCATAATTTCACAAATGAACTGTCTCCCACACACGTGCCCTTTCTCCCAGCAATCCCAGGGGAAAGAACTTTTAGCAGCACTTGCTAGGAGAGAGCAAAACGAATGCTGGTTGTTCACCACAACTGTTTCTGGCAAGCTGGAGGTGTCAAGTAACCATGGACATCGAGTAACACCGTCTTTAGTGGACCTAAGACCCCATCTGGTAAAGAACAGGACTTGTTTCAACCATGTACAAACCTGTGTGGTCAATCCAGCCTCTCCACGGAATAAGCTTAGAACTTTAATTAACATGAACATAATGAACACCCCCTTTGAAAATCCTTGACTTGTCCTGATCGGTTTGGCTAAGTGGTTAGAGCATCGGCCCTTGGACTGAAGGGTCTGGGGTTCGATTCCAGCCAAGGGCTCCTACCTCAGTTGCAGGCTGGATCCCTGGCCCCGGTCAGGGTGTGTGCAGGGTTAGGGTGGGGGGAACCAACCTCTCTGTCTCTCTCACATCGATGTTTCTCTCTCTCTCTCCCTTCCAACCCTCTCTGAAAAGCAATGAAAAAAACGTCCTCAGGGGAGGATTAGAAACAAATCCTTGGCTTATCCCTCCCCCTGACAACTCAGTCAGTCTGCTGCGGGCTGTGTCCCTCTGTCTGACAAGTAAGGACAGTCAGCTGTGTCGATTGTTCCTCTTTCATTTGCTTGTTTTATTTTGTTCCTGGGTTTTTGGTATTTTTAATTCTGGTAGTCTTTTATCCTTTGCACCCTTTTCTTGGACTCTCACCCAGAGAAGTAAAGCCATCAAGCACATAAGGATATAAGTGCAAACATGCCCTTTGTAGCGCTCATCATGTCGTAAAAGTGGAAACCACTGAATGCTCATCAGCAGAGGAGTGGCTCAGTGCACCGTGGAGCACCGTGCAGCTGCGGAAAACAACGGGCCAGATGTGTACCTACTGAGCTGCAGAGGGTCCGGGAGATCGACCTCTAGGTGAGACAAGCAAGCTTCTGGAAAGTGTATACAGTGCAGCTCAGGTTTTGTTTAAACAACCAAAACCATCAACTCCTAGAACTGTATCCATGATTCAAGATGATTCTATGAACCCATAGAAACTTGAGAAGACTCTTTGGCCTTGACCTGGGCACACCAGCTAGGTTTGGGGCAGCAAAGGTGAGGAAACAGGGCGCCGGGCAGCAAATGGACAGGACTCTGCCCGCTTTTGTTCCTTCTGAATGGACACAGCTCCTGGAAGAAAACACTCTCTGACTCTTCCCTGAGCCTGATGGTCGCCTCTCCAGCACCCTTTTGAGGTCCCACAAAGGCTGTCCCTTCCCCACCACAGCTGCCCCATGTCCCAACCCCCACTCCAATACTCCCTTGGGATCCAGAGTTGGTAAATGAGGAGGGGGGTGGTGTAAATCTGCATAAAGAGACTGAGACTTGAATTATTTTTTACATTGTTCCATATTAATCAAGTCCCTCTGAGAGACTGAGAAGGTTCTAATAGAGATCCACCAGCAGGAAAGACCCTAAGAGTACCAAGAAGGAACCCACTGGAAGGAGGGTGGCCTGGTTAAATGACCAGGCTCAACAGCAAGGCCTAAGGTTTGAGGCTGAGGCTGGAGAGGGCCCTAGCACAGCCCCTTAGCGCTACAGTCAGGCTTAGGGACGTCGCCCAAGCCTGTGTGAACTAAGAGTTGGGAAGTTCAAGTGTTTGTCACTCATGTGGCCTATGCAGGGATTCCTGCAGCACTAGAAAATGACCCATTAGATTGTGAATGATAATGTTTCCCTGGTTACACCTTTGAACAAGGACAGGAGCAAGGAACAGCAGTCAGAGAGGGTAGAGCTGGACTTCCTGCAAACAGGGATAGGTGGATCCTCAAATTAGTAATCGGAAAAACAGGTCATACAATTTCTACCCTGCAATTAGATCCTATATTTACATAGCTTAAAGTTTCGTACTTTATAATACCATGTTTGTATGCCCAATTTGTCCTCAAAGAACAAATACAAATTCATGGAGCCCCATGCCAAATGGGGGCTCCAAACACAGAGCAAGGACAATGGACTTGCCCTCTAGGTGGATGGCATGTGGAGCCACCTTGGCATAGGAGAAAGGAGGGGAGAAAATGATTCTTGTGTTTAGAAAAACACTTTAGCAGTCTTCTTTGTCTATGAAATGTAAGGTCCATCCCCTCACCCATGCCCTCTGGGGAATAACAGTGAGAGAAACCTTGATCAAGAAGCTAAATTGTTCTGCAAAAAGAAGTAATGAGAAGGTGGGAGTCCGTTACTGGCACAGAAACCAGGGCCCTGGGAGTTGAGAGGAGAGTTTAGCTTGGGCACGCACGTGTGGCAAACGTGGGTTTCCCTCCTGCAAGAGGCCCAGGCAAAAGCAAGCCCTTGGCCCATCCTGTGGCGTGCATAAGGAACAAACGGTAAGTGCAGGGACAAATAAAACATTTAAAGAAGGGGCTTGATTCTCCCTATTGAAAATAGATTTCTCCCCACTCTCCCTTTTCTTAGAGCATTCACTTTAGAAAACTGGTAGTTGGAAGTTCTTTCTGTCTCTTTAACATGTTTGTAGCTCTTTTTAGAAGCTAAATAAGCTTCTTACCAGCTTTGTGACCCAGGAACATCTTTCCCAAGGGCCTGGGAGCCATCTCTTTGAAATCAAGGAAGACAGCAGCCCTATCTCCCAGTTTCTGTGAGAGGGTGGGAGACCAACTGAGATGGGCTCCTTGCTCAAAGTTGCAAAAATACACCTTGTGGTAAAGATATAAAAACTTTGTTTTCCCTGTGATTAAGCCCATTAATAACACAGATGGCCCGGCCGGGCATGGCTCAGCGGTTGAGCGTTGACCTAGGATCCAGGCGATCCGGGTTCGATTCCCAGTCAGGGCACTTGCCCGGGTTGTGGGCTGCAGCCGATCAATGACTCTCTCATCATTGATGTTTCTATACCTCTCTCTCCATCTCCTTTCCTCTCTCTGAAGTCAATAAAGATACATTTAAAAAATAATAATAATAACACAGACGTTCACCAATTACCACGTAAGGTTAGAATGAACTATGCATGACAAACAGTGCCATCAAGCCCCTTACTTGAGAACCAGTTAGGGTTTACCTTGAGAACGTGTGTGTAATGGGTTGTATCTGCTTGGCTACATAAAAGGGTGAGGTTTCTCTGTCTTTACAGTCTCTTAGTGCATTGCCTGTGACGCACATCACACTGGTTAATGCTTCTTCAGTAAAAATTCCGATCTCTCTCTTTCCTACCTGCATGGAGTGGAGTGGTTTTTCTGGGTGGAGAAATTTTGTTTTGAATTATTTGCCCCCAATATAATGCATGTGCCCAAAAAGGAAAAAGAGAAAAAGAAGGGAGAGGAAGGGGCTGGGGGAGTAAGACCCCTCGTGGGAGGCTGGGGCCTGTGGAGGGACATGGGGAAAAGAGAATGTGGTGGGGAAAGGCAGAGGCATTTGTGGAAGTGATGCTGACATTCAGCTGGGAATTGTTTCCACTCTGTGAATAATAGAGTAATAGCAGCTCATACATACAGGGACTCTGTGCCAGGCACTGTTCTCAGTGATTTAAACATTAGCTCAGGTAGCTCATGCAGTAGCTCAGGCTACTGTTCTTAGGTGCTCACCCCCACCCCCCACTGCCCTGAGCCCTCAGAGTCCACTAGAGAGGGGAGAAAGGAATCACCGCAGAGAAGCAGGCTGATGTAGGGACTGATTCTGGAGGTAGGGAGGAAGCAAACTCTCTCTTCTAGGCCAAAGGGACCCCTATTGGGTGGACGTGGAAAGGCCAGGTTCAGTTACCGCATAGGGCAGGAATGTGGGCCATTCTGTTTGGCTCTTACAGTTTTTTGTAATATCCAAAACTGGAGGAAATTGGGGGCCAGCCTGTGGCAGACAGCGGCCCTGAGCACAGAGGACACAGGCAAGATAAGAAGGGGAAGGGCACCCAGGAAGGATCAGACACTGGGGTGAGGTCTGGAGGCTGGAAGGCAGGGCTAGAGTCCCATCTACCCTCACCAGTAACCAATATGGAAATCTTTTCGAAATTATATATATGTGTGTGTGTGTGTGTGTTTGTGTGTGTGTGTGTGTGTGTGTGTGTTTATTGATTTCAGAGAGTGGGAGAGAGAGAGGGAAACACCAATGATGAGAGTCACTGATCAGCTGCCTCCTGCACGCCCCCTACTGGAGATCGAGGCCGCAACCCGGGCATGTGTCCTGACCGCAATCCAACCGCAACGTCCTGGATCATAGGTCGATGCTCATCCTCTGACCCACGCCAGCTGGGCGCCAAGTCATTTTTGAGGGTTTGGCTCAGGAAAGCAGATTTATGTTGCCCTGGCTGAGCGCCGGTTGGGCCTCGTCTGGGGCGGAGACCTGGGAACCCTGAAAGTTGTGAGGAGGGCGGGGACCCAGCCACCTCTTAAAGGCCCGAACTGGCCCTGAGGTGCCGAACTCACGCCGGCGGCCCTGGGGAGCCGAGAGTCGCAGGCCCGGCTCCCGCTCGCCTCGGCGCCCACCTGCCGCCATGGGCCGCTACCGCGTCCGGGTGGCCACCGGCGCCTGGCTCTTCTCGGGGTCGCTGAACCGCGTGCAGCTGTGGCTGGTCGGGGAGCGCGGGGAGGCGGAGCTGGAGCTGCGGCTGCGGCCGGCGCGGGGCCAGGTCAGGGGGTGCGGCGGGGACCCCGATGCCCGGCGGCCGGGCCGGGCGGGGAGGCGGGGCGCGGAGCAGCGCGCACGGGGCGGCGGGGCCTCCAGGAGCCGGGCGCCAGGCTCAGCGGGAGAGGGACGGAGCCCGGCCAGGGAGGGGCTCATCCCTCCCTCCCCGAGCGTGGTCCTTGCAGCCTCCGCTCGGTTCCCGAGTGACCCGGGGCGGTGGCATTATGGAACCTGGGTTCAGGGGGACGGCCCCCCGAGGGCGCGGGCGCGGGGAGAGCGCAGCCAGCGGACGGGGCAGGTGACGAGGCTCCGGGTTCAACCCAAGACCCTGGGGCCTCGCCCCGCGTCCCTCGTCCTCTCGGTGCGATGGGGCGTCGGAGACCCGCCCGCAGGTGTTGGCAGGAGGCGGCGCCCTCCTTGGAGGCCTCGTCACCTGACTCCACAAAGGACCCCGCACCCCCAGCAGACGTCCCCTCCTGGGTCCCCGCTACTGAGTGTCACGGGGTCCTGGTCCCCACAGGTGGAGGAGTTTGAGCACGATGTCCCCGAGGACCTGGGGCCACTGCAGTTCGTGAAGTTGCGCAAACACCACTCCCTGGTGGACGACGCGTGGTTCTGCGACCGCATCACGGTGCAGGGCCCAGGCGCGGGCGAGGAGGCCGCCTTCCCCTGCTACCGCTGGGTGCAGGGCGAGGGCGTGATGAGCCTGCCCGAGGGCACAGGTGACAGGCTGCCTCGGGGACCTGGGTGCAGGGCTGGGGCGCCTGGGGGCTGGGGGAGGCAGGGGATAGCACTGAGGAGGGCCCGAGGGGCTTGAGAAAGGGCGAGCTCAGCAGGTCCAGAGTGGACAAGACGGGAACTGGGGGAAATTATACAAAGGATTAAGAAGCCTGGAAGGGGGCTGGAGAGGGAACTAAGTGATGTGCAGATCCCCCCTCCCAAGGAGGCGACACAGGTCATGGGCGTGCAGCAATGCTGGGAAACAGAAGAGCCAAAGCCAAGTGGAAAGGAGATCTCTCTGTGACTGGGAGCAAGTTAGGGCAGGGACAGGTAAGGCTAGGACATGAAATGGGGGGTGACCCCTGACAGGAGTCAGGTAAGGGAAGCAATAAATGACATGAGGTGGAGCTGGCTTGGCTGTGAAACATGGAAGCAACTGTGGGGCGGGGAGCACACTGTCGTGCCCATGAAGGAGGACAGCTAACGTGGCATCTGTCACCTTAGAAATAAGTAGGAGAGACGTTGAGGGAAGTGACAGGTAAGGAGGGAAAGGTGAACTCTGTCTTTGAGGCACAAGCAAGGAGGGCAGGACAAAGTCAGGTTACCAGCTGTAGGTATGTGGCGCTGAGGATCGCTGAGAGGAAGCTGGAAAAGGTAGCAAGTGGGGCCGTTCCTCAGCTCAGAACACAGGGAACATCTTGTCCCGGGGACCCGGTGATGGTGTAGGTTGCGGAGGTCAGAGAGGGAAGTGTCCCTGACTTGAAATATGTCATTTTGGAGAACAGGTTATGGTGTGGACAGAGGAGGACTTGGACAGTGGAAATTAACTAAGTAATATGGGATAATGTAGGATATGTGTGGACATTTCAGCTGATTAAGAATGAAATTTATAGATAATGAAGAACTGGGACAGATAGATAAATGTGAGTTAAGGGTTATGATAGGGTGTCAAAAATGGATTTTTCTCTCAGGACAAATGTGAGATCTGAGATTGGTGAAATCAAGAAAGGGGAGTGTATGAAGATGAATGAATAGAGAATTAAGCAGGAGAGACAGAGAAAAAGGCAAAAGAGTATGATGCCATACAATTAAGAAACAGGAGATTGTGCTCCCCAGTGTTTGCAATATATCCTAATAATCCGGAAACACCTTTCAGAAAGAATATATGCATCTCTATTATCGTAGCAGCATTATTTATAATAGTCAAGATCTGGAAATAGCCCAAGTGCTAATCAGCAGATGAGTGGATTAAAAAGGTGTGGTACATTTATACCATGCAATACTATACAGCTGTAAAAAAGAAGGATTTTTTTGCCCTTTGGGACAGCATTGATTGACCTGAACAATATTATGCTGAGTGAAGTAAGCCAGTCAGAGAAAGTCAAGTATCACAGGATCTCACTTATAAGTGGGATCTAACCAACACAATAAACTGATGAACAACATACACGCAGAGGCATGAACGCATGGAACAGCTGGACAGACCCTGGTGCCGAGGGGGCAAGCAGAGATTAAGCAAAGAACTTATATACATGCACGCTTAATCAATGGATGCAGACAATAATGTAGTAAAGGCCTGGGGTGGGGCAGGGGCTGGGAGGAGGTGGGTAGAGGGAGGGGGTTACGGGGACATCTGTATTACTGTCAACAATAAAATTAAAAAGAAAGAAACAGGAGATTGGAAGAAGCCAGGGCATAGCATGGCACTGGAGAAAGCATTGATGTCAAATGCCTTAATGTCTCCCTAGCTCGCCTGCCGGGAAGCAATACCTTGGATGTGTTCCAGAAGCATCGAAAAAAGGAACTGGAGGAAAGACAGCAAATCTACTGGTGACCACCCTCCCAGTTCACATCCCCTCCCTGACAACTTCATCCATCACTGACTTCTACCCCCTACTTCCTACCCATCACTGTCTTCTACCCCCTTCCATAACCTTAATTCCTGTCTCCTAGCTGGGCCACCTGGAAGGAAGGGCTCCCCCTGACATTAGCTGCAGGTAGTGTGGATGATCTACCTCCAAATATGAGATTCCATGAGAAGAAGAGGCTGGACTATGAATGGACAGTGAATGCAGGGTGAGGAAATGGTCAGAGTGGGTTGGGGCTGGTGCACCCAGAAACAGGTAGGATTTGGTAAATTGATGGTTGTTATGTCCTTGACACCTGTTCTAGGATGATGGAGACTGCCCTGAAATATGTTTCCACCCTCCTGAGGTCATGGGACAGCCTGGAAGATTTTGATCAGATCTTCTGGGGACAAAAGACTGTCCTGGCTGGTCAGTGGTTTCCCCAGGTCTCCATAACACCTTGATGGTCCTTTTAATGAGCTATCTGTCACACTCCACAGTCCCCAAAACTACTTGCCAAAAGAGGACTTATACGTGGGGATCTCACAGAGGCCTCATGAATGAAAATCTGTGGGCTGGGTATGGAGGAGTCATGTGACTAAATCCCTGGGGTAGCCTGGAGGAGAGGGACATGGGGTTGTGGTGAACACCCTCCTCCTCCCCTCCTCCCTGACCCTCAGGGAAGGTTCAGCAGCGCTGGCAGGATGATGAGCTCTTTGGCTACCAGTTCCTCAATGGCGCCAACCCCATGCTGCTGAGACGCTCCACCTCTCTGCCCTCCCGGCTGGTGCTGCCCTCGGGGATGGAGGAGCTTGGGGCCCAGTTGGAGAAAGAACTCCAGGTACGCCCTCCAGCCCTCTATTGTCTTCACTTTGTCTTTGGGGGGAGGTGAAGTGCTGAAGGGAAGGAATCAAAGGTGTCAGGGAAGGGAGGCTGTGGTAACCAACTGTTCCTGGGTGCAAGTCCTCTGCTGGAAAAACCTACAGATGATAAAGTATGTAGAGAACAGCATGAAGGCTGGATACAGCCAATAATGTAGACCTTCAGGAATGCTGGGGAAGGAGCTTGGACAACCAGAAAAGGGGAGACTGGCATACCTGTGACAGAGAATCAACTGGCGTGTCTAATCCTAAAACTACCTCTGCCACAGACAAGCCCCATGTCTCTAGGGAAGACTCCTTTCATGGGGTCCTAACCTTCTCTGTAAAGTGAGAGGACTTGAACTTGATGCTCTGGTGCTTCCTTTAGTTCTGCCCCTGGGACTCTGGGAGGGATGTAGGATAATGGCAAGAAATGAGACTGAATGTCTTTCCATTTCTTCCCCTTTGCCCTGTCCCTCTAACCATGGATACATCCCTTCTTTCCCCAGAAGGGTTCCCTGTTTGAGGCTGACTTCATCCTGCTGGATGGAATTCCAGCCAATGTGATCCAAGGAGAGCAGCAGTACCTGGCTGCCCCCCTCGTCATGCTGAGGATGGAGCCCAGTGGGAAGCTGCTGCCCATGGTCATCCAGGTGAGCTAACCTGGGCACCCCCCTCCCAACACTGCTCTGTGTTCAACCCCAACCTCTGCCCAGGGACAAGGACAGCTGGCTCCTGTCCCCCACCCCTGCCTCACTCAGTGAGACCTGTCCTTGTCTCCAGCCTCTCCTTTCTACCTCACAGCCTGCTCACTGCTCACCCGAAATTACCTTTTGAGAGTCATAATGGTCTCTGTTGGTTCCCACCCTCAGGCTACTCAATGTCTTTCTGACCTTTGAATCTGTGGAATATCCCTTCTTTCTCAGACATCTTTTCTCCCTTAGTTTTAATCTGTTTTTATCAATCCAATGATGAGAACCATCAGTTATCTCAAATTTCAAATTTCTCTTTCCTACCCTACCATCCTAACTCACACCCTGGTCAGGTTTCTCGAAGTCACACTGCGCTCTTCCCCCTGCTAGTGAGAGGATGAGTGGAAGGGGCCTCATTCCTCCTAGTAGATTATGACCCCCTGGGAGGCAATAATCTAGTCAGCAGCGTTTCCCACACAATGCTAAGCATAGTGTCTAAGATTTGATGAGGTCAGTGAATGTTTAATTCCTCTTTATTGCAGATCCAGCCTCCCAACCCCAGCTCCCCCACCCCACCACTGTTCCTGCCCTCAGATCCTCCACTTGCCTGGCTCCTGGCAAAGACCTGGGTCCGAAGTTCAGATTTCCATCTGCATGCGCTCCAGTATCACATTCTGAACACTCATCTGCTGGCTGAGGTCATTGCTGTGGCCACCATGCGGTGCCTCCCAGGACTGCACCCTGTCTTCAAGGTACATCCCCTACCCTCCAAGTCCCACCTCACTCACATTCCAGAGAAAGGAAACAACACAACGACTCTCTAGGATTTTAAAAGCCTAAGCCATCTGTTTGGGAACATGTTAACAAAGCTTCTTCCAGTTGAACGTGTGTCCGTTATTGTAATAAAAAAATTTTATAGCAGTTTGTAAATGGAGAAGAGGAGATGATTGTGTCAGGACCCTAAACCTTTTAGCTTTATTCCTAATGTTCAAAGCATCTTTATTTTGAGATAATCATAGATTCTCATGCAGTTTTAAAAATAGTACAGAGAGACCCCATCCATTGTATTAAGTCAAGTCACTTAGCATACCTTCAGCACTTATGTAAGGGCAGCTCTGACATTCTCCAGCAGAGTCCGGCGTCCAGTAGGAGTATAATTTGATGAACAAAAGTATTGCTCTCCTTTCAGGGAGTTAGCATGGAACTGGCAAGACAAATGGTACACACCAAAAATAACCAGAGAATAGGATCTGGAAATAAGAGTTTGAAATCAAGAGAGAAAGCAATAAACACCATATCTTTGATGGAGAATGTTCCACCACAACTTAGGAATCATTAAGTAGAAGATCAAAGAAATAAAAGAACAGCCCAAGTGGTTATTTAATCTGCCCAATGAAAGGTGCATGACATGGTAGTGAGATAAATGGAAGGAAAATGCAAAGACTTTGTGAGGAGAGGAAATAGCAGTTGCAGCATGCCTGGGTGCAAGACTGGAGAGAGCGCTCAGAGGCCTGAGCTGCTGCAACAACTAGGAGTCCATCAGTAGATACCATTGTACTGATCCAGAAATACTGTAATTTTATAAAACAGTGAGCCTAGAACTGATTGCTAGCCAGAAGGCAGCAAAAATAGACTTGTGCTTGCTTAAAAGTGTTTTTGAAATCTTGATGACCCTTCACACATAGCAGCAGGAGAAAAAAATGATAGAGGCTTATGAACCAGAGCAATTGTCAGAAACAATACAGTCAGAAGAAGCCAATTTGAGGTCAAAGATGGGATGTTCAGTTTTAGGTCCATAGAGTTTGAAGTGGTAGCAAGATACATGAGTATATAATAGGGAGAACAACTGAATTGTGTTTCTTTGAGGAGTCTCCACCCTTATCTCCAAACCTGTCCACTGCTAGCAGTGACCCCTTTGGATTCTGGGGTAACATAGACGAGGTAGACACTAACGGAATTCCTTGCTCTTGGATTTGATTGACTTCCTGAGGCCTTTGCATCACCATCATCGGTGTGTCTTAGTGGTTAAACCCACCTTTACACTTCAAAATCCCCCTTCCTCAGCCCCTCTACACCTGTCTTCCCTCACCATAACAACTCAGGACAAAGACAAAATTGTCTAATACAAAAGGACCTGCACCCGAGGATTAGATGGCCTTTTTTTTATGGTCAAGGGAAAGCAGGAGAAGTTAACAGTGCTTAATTGGTGGTGGGAAGAGATTTGACAAAGCCCATTTGCTGATAAAGAAAATGGATCAATATGGTTCCTTTAATTCTAAAACTACCCTACCCCCAATCCAAAATTGTTAAAATGCGAGATTAAAACAACTAGAGTTTGGAGGAACAGCTTTGAAAATTAATAGGAAGGCTAGTTTAAACTACAAAGATATTTATGATAGAAAATTTATTTAAAAATATCAAAAGTTAAAGGGCTGATTTTCAAAGGACACCTGTCCTCAAGGTGGAAATAATAAAGGTAATGATAACGGCCACTATTCAAGGATGTCTGTGTGCTGGGCAGTGTACTGAGCACTCAGGCACTGTACACATAAGCATCACCACAGCGCCCGTGATGGGAATAGGGTCATCCCCTATAAACAGATAAACAGAAGGACACTTAGAGGGCTTATTATCTTGGACAAGTATCAAAGTAAGAGGCAAAGTGTAGATTAAAATCCTGGTCAGTCAGACTCCAAAACTCAAGTCACAGGGCAAAAGGAGAACCTGAGACTAAGAGCAGAGAAGCAGAAAGAAACCACCCTGCAAATGCACTAGCAGGGAGGAAAGCATCAGGAGGAAAGTCACCATGCTGAGTGCCACTCCCTAAATAAGAAGGACCCAAGCATGTCCTCTATAAACCACCCCCTCTAACCTGCTCTACCCAGCTCCTGATCCCACACATCCGCTACACCTTGGAGGTCAACACAAGGGCTCGGACCCAAGTCATCTCAGATGGAGGTATATTTGATAAGGTAAGGCGGTAATGGAGTGTGGGGCCACCTAACCATCCAACTCTGCATGGCCTCCTGTCACTTTCAAGATTCCAGGCCACCTTGTATGAATTTCCTGACCCTTGAAACCAGGAGACCTGTTTTTTTATCCCAATGTCATTAAATCTGAAGAGCCCACATCTGACCCCTTCATATAGTATACCATGTTCTCCAGCTCTGTTTCTCCCCTCAAGACCTGTCATTTCCATTGGCACAGGCATGGGGCACAGGTGGAGGGGGCCATGTGCAGTTGACCCGTCGGGCCATGGCTCAGCTGACCTACCGCTCCCTCTGTGCTCCTGACGATCTGGCTGACCGCGGCCTGCTGGGAATCCCAAGTGCCCTCTATGCCCATGATGCTCTACGGCTCTGGGACATCATTGCCCGGTGGGTGAGAGTGGGAGCTGAGAAATGGAGGGGCATTGGGGACAGTGAGAATGGGGCTTTGGGCTGAGGTCAGCATTGGGCCAAAGGAACATGAAACAGAAGGTCCAGACAGGAGGAGCAGAGGACTCAATCCTGGGAGAGAGAAGGAAGAGCATGGGGACAGTGGGTGGGGTCTAAAGATGGGGAGACTGAAATAGTGTCAGCAGGCAGAGTTGGGTGGGTGGGTAAAACCATGGGACCTGGTGGAATCAGGGATTTTGTTACAAAGAGTGACTATCAACCATGTGTATGGAATTCTTGAAACTAATGATCCACATTTTCTTCCTTTCGAAACTAGTATTTTGAAAGAACTAGGGGATGTCACAAAAGGCAAGTCTTGTAAGATATGTCCCCATATACAGTGAGGGTCAGTGGGACAGAGGCCACAGAAAAGGAGCAGTGGTCAGAGGCTACAGCCTTCTACTCTCAAGGTGCTCAGCTTCCCTTCTCCTCTGGGCAGGTACGTGGAAGGGATCGTCCACCTTTTCTACCACGGGGATGACATCGTGAGAGGGGACCCTGAGCTGCAGGCCTGGTGTCAGGATATCACTGTGGTGGGGCTGTGCCAGGCCCAGGACCGAGGTGAGATCTCTCCCCAGAGAACAGAGCTCCTCAGACATTCTGCTCAGAGCCCCTTGTCAGCCATGTCCTTCTGGAGCATGACCACAACACCACATCACCCCCTGTCCCTCCACACAGAGGCATCTAGATCCCATTGCACCTCCTAAGACTCGGGACAATTCTAGAAACTCAAGGAGTGTCCTACTCAGAGAACCCCACGCCTTTTCACAGATGCCTCTAACCTGCCATGGGGCCCAATAACACCAGAACCACAGGCAGTGAGGAATGTGCCCAGGCCCTGAAGGGCTCTCTCTAGGGTTGTCTATTTTCTTACCTAAGGATATGTGAAGAGCTTGTTCCCACCACAGCCCATGGCAGCCCACCCTAGTGTCCCTCCCTTTTCCTCCTTCCTGCTCCTGTCCACACAAAGGATCCAGGCATCCTGCACACCTGCCACAGTGCAAGGTCATTTCTAGACGTGGCCTCAATACTGTGTATATTTTGACTTAAACCCAAACTCAGCACCATGATCCTTGAGACTAAGTTTCTTCGACGAAAGTGCCCCCCTCACCAGTGAACTACCTTCAGGTCCCCAACCGCTTTTTTTATGCATAATGAAGAAACAGCCTTTCTTGGGCTCTTCCTAGATGCACAGTCCTCTCTCTACTACACATAGGCCGGCCGGACTGTTTCGAATCAGCCTTTAGCTCCTTCCCCCTTCACGCTTCACACCAATACCTTGAATCCACCCACTCCCTCCGTGGGATACCTATAGGCAGGAGCTGTGAGCTGTTTCTTATAACCAGGCCCTGGGGGTACACACATCACTAAGCCACACCCCACTGTGGAGAGGAGTCTTACCTCCGAGTATTGGGGCTGTCCCTTCCCCATCCACCCAACAGCACCTCGTCAGCCCTTCCAGGACCAAAATTACTGTAATCCTTCTTAGTTCTGTCCATCAGGCTTGCTTATATTCTTATCACTAACTCAGTGTGTGTAATCTTACTTAGTTATTCTGTTTATGATCGTTCTTTCCTACCACAGCCTGTTTTGCCCACCAGCACATTCCCAATGCCTATAAAGTATCTGGTACATAGTAGCTCAATACTTTTTGAGTAAATGAAGAATGAACAGTCATTAATTCTAATATATGGACATGCCAAGAATCAGCATTTATTTCCTTATCTCCTTTGGGACTCTAGTTTCTAAACTTTGTTTTTCTCTCTCTAGGTTTCCCTGTCTCCTTCCATTCGCGGGCCCAGCTGTGTCATTTCCTTACCATGTGCATCTTCAGGTGCTCTGCCCAGCATGCAGCTGTCAACATGGGCCAGGTATGGACACCTGAAAGCCTGGGTCTCTGAGAGAAAGCATCTGGGCGAGGGGATACCTGAGGGAGAGTTGGGGTCTAGGGTCCTGAATCAGAGTTTCTGAGTGACTCCAGATTCTTCCTCCCCCAGTACGACTGGTTTGCCTGGGTCCCTAATGGGCCATGCTCAATGCGGATGCCCCCACCCACCACCAAAGAAGATGTCACAATGGCCACAGTGATGGGCTCACTACCTAACGTCTGGCAGTCCTGTATTCAAATGGCCACCACATGGCTCCTGAGCCGGCCCCAGCCTGACATGGTGAGTGGGGACCTCTCAAACCCTGAGGGAATGAAGACTGACAAGGAGACTTTAGGGTGAGGGACTGGAGTTTGGGTCCCTGTTTCTCAGAACTAGAAGATGATTATCCTTTCCTTCTGCTTCAGGTACCCCTCGGGCATCACAAAGAAGAGTATTTCTCAGGTCCTGAGCCCAAGGCTGTTTTAAGACACTTTCAGACAGATCTGGAGAACCTGGAAAGGGAAATTGTGGCCCGGAATGAGCAGCTAGAGCTTCCCTATGAATACCTGAAGCCCAGCCTCATAGAGAGCAGTGTCACTATCTGAGCCCAAATTGTTCACCCTTCAAATACTCTAGGCCACCACCGTGGTTAACATTTTCCCCTGATATTTACTTTTTCCATGGTCTGAGTTGCTATGATTCTATTTTCTCCTCTTGAGTTCCCTACCTAAATATCTCACTAGCATGAAGCACTGTCCTTACTTCGTTTTCCTAATACAATGACTTTTAACTTGAAACAAACACCCTTAGAGAAATCAACTGTCTACTCATGGCACATTTTCTTTCCCCTGGAAATTTTGCCTTCTCCATTTATCATGAAATCATATATAATGACATTATATTATCATTGACACAAGTGATTTAAAAATTTGTCTTAGTGGTGGAACTACTTTTTTAATACAGTGGGAGAGAGAAGTCAATTCCATTTTTTTTTTTTTCTGATCTGGATAATCAGTTACTACAGCACTGTTTATTTAAAATAATGCTGACATAAATCATGTAGCTTTCTATGAATGAGAATAGTTCTTAGCTGTCCAGTAGTTATACCACACTCACATAACAACTACAGCTTTATACTTAACAGAGGCTGCCACTTGATCAAATATTCTTCCAATTTGTTTTTTAGAGGTGCTTTGTCTTTCCTTGGGCCTCTCACCTTCCTTAATAATATTAGGATCAGCTTTTCTAGTTTCAGAAATAAAATCTCATATGATTTTTATTGGAATTGCTTTGTATCTATTTAATTTTTTTTAATCTTAAAGCAAGTTTGCATTTTGAAAAATATACACTGAGTTGTTTTAGGCGTTGTGAATTCAATTTGCTTAGTTTTCTCTACATATTTCACATCTGTGTTCATGAATAAGACTGGTCTATAATGATCTCTTGAGCTATGCTTGTCTTTTCGTTGTTGTTGTTGTTAAGAAGGTTGTAATTCCCCCAAAAGTAAGTTGGGTAGTGTTCCTTATTCTCTGTTATTTGGGGGAAGATTTTACCCAAGATCGGTATTACCTTTTCCTAGAGTGTTTTATACAATTTCACCTGAAGACACTACCCAATTCTGGTGGTTTTTTCATTGGAAGATTTAAAATACCTATTAAGCCCAGCCGGGCATGGCTCAGGGGTTGAGCCTCAGCCTGGGATCTTGGAAGTTGTGGTTCGACTCCTGGTTGGGGCACATGCCTGGGTTGTAGGCTCTGTCCCTGGTTGGAGGCATGAGGGAGGCAGCCAATCAATGATGACTCTCTCATCAGTGGTGTTCCTGTCTGTCTGTCTCTCTCTCTCCCTCTCTGAAATCAATAAGGATATATTTGAAAAAAAAAAAAAAAAAAAAATACATATTAACATTCTTTAACAGTTATGGGGCTATTCAAGTTTTCTATTTCTTTATTCAGATTTAGCTTTACCTTCTGTAGGATTTTTTTTACATTTGATCAAATTTATTGTCATTTAGTTTTCTTAATATTCTTTTATTAATTATCCGCTGCAACTGCTATTATGGTTCCTTTTCTTTGCAAATATGACTTTCTAAATTCATTTTTTTCCTTCATCAATCTTGCCAGCAGTTTATCAGTTATCCTGATATTCTGAAAGAACCAATTTTGGGCTTTTTTGTTCCTGTCAACTGTGTCTTTGTTTTCTAATGCGTAATTTTAAGTTTTGTTAGTCATAATTTCTTCCCCTCCTGCTTTTGGGATTTTTCTTTTGTTCTTTTTCTAATTTTATAAGTTGGGTGTTTAATTTTTTAAAAGTCTGACCTACTATGAGAGAAAGAGTGTGGTAACTGGAAGGAGATATGAAGTGAGTAGAAGGACTTTTAAGATGGGGAAAATTAACAGCATGCTTTAGTGCTGATGAGAAAGATTCGAGAGAGAAAGAAAAATTGGTAATGAGTAGGAAGAGTTAGCATGATGTCCTTGGGTAGGTAAGAGATAATGGGACCTAATTCACCAGTGGCAGAGTTGACCTATTTTTACGACAGGGATATTTCACCTACAGCAAAGGGTAATATGGCAGAACATATCAACAATTTTTTTTTTCTTACCAGGAATGATGATAATAGTTTTAGGAATAGAGATCATGATGTAGAACTGAAATCTTCAAGGAACGAGGGGAACTGATTGGAGAATAAGTAGATAATTACCAGAAGCAGAAATAGTAGTTGGTGGAAATTGATGAAGAGATTCAGAGCTGGTTATGTTTAAGGAGAGAGAGGACATGACCTAGCAGTGTCAGTGAGGAGCAAGGACACCTGTCTTAGCCCATTCAGGTTACTATAACAAAATACCACAGACTGTGTGGCTTATAAACCACCAAATCTGTTCCTCACAGTTCTGGAGGCTGGAAGTCTAAGATGAGGAGGCTGGCATCGTCAGGTGGGGCCTCTCCCAGGCTGCAGACCCACTGTCTCCTCACCTGGAGAAGGGGCAAGGAAACCCTCTAAGGCCTTTTCATAAAGGCACTAGTCCCATTTCTGAAGACTCTACCCCATGACCTAAGCATCCCCAAAGGCCCCAACTCCTAATTCCATCACATTGGCCCTAGGGCTTCAACATATGAATTGAGAGGGGGAAGGTGGACATAAACATTGAGCCTATAACAGCATTTAATCAGCCAGGAGACACAATGTTAAAATTTCAAGACTGGAGAAAGAGAATTGATGGGGTCATGGATAGGGATAGACAGAAACTCATGGATATAAGAGACCAGTACCATCTGGACCCTCACCCAACCATCTCATGACCACATGCAGAGAAGGCCTCTAACCCCAGGCCCAACCAATAACAGGTGGGAGAGTGATCTTCACTCAGTCTCCTGCTCTTACCCTGCATTTCTAAACATCCATTTCTGCCTCTCCTTCAACCTGCTTCCTTTATCCCCTGCCACAATTATACTCACCTGTTCCCATAATACTCCCCTGCTTAATCCCCCAAACTTTATCTTCTTTGCCTCCAAACCATCAAACTAACCATCCTATCCCTAAGCACAATCACTGTGCATAAAGGCTTTTGAATATGTATGATGCCCGGGCCCTGTGCCAGGGACTGAAGGCCAACAGAGGAGTAAGGCAGGTTCCCTACATGTAAGAAACTCAAGGAGGCCAAACGTGTATCTAAAGAGATAATATGTAAAGACCACTCTAGTCTTTCAATAATCAGTGTCCGTGGGCTTGGAAGTGACAGGACCACAGACACTGGGGGCAGTCCGAAAATTATTCTTAGAGGAGATAGAGCTTGACTGAGTTTTGAGCCGGGAAGAAAAGTTCTTGGACAAGTTCAAAGAAAGGAAATCAGAATTTCAGATTGAGTTAGTGGCTTGAGGAAAGATCCAGGAGTCAGCAGATACAAGTGCTGTTAAGAGAAGAATTAAATTATTTGGGCTGGAATGGAAAGAGAGTATGGAAAAGTGATAGAGATGAGACTAGAAAGATAATCTAGTACTGGACTGTGAGAGGTATAATTTCCAGGTTGAGGACTGGGACAGTGGCAGGTAAGCAAGAAGGTGAGAAACTCTACATTAAAGAGAAACAATAAATATTGTTTTATAAAGTTGGCTTAGAAACTATAAGGGGATGCACTAGTGCAGGGAGAGATCTGTCATGGTCTAGGTGGTGAAAACTGAGAATGACAAGATGGGAAAGAGGATTAAGATATTATGGAATAAGAAACATTTGGACCTGGATATTAGTTAAAGTCAAAGATAAAGCCAGGGTTTTGAGCACATGGCTTTATGGGTATAAAATGATAAAAATTGGAAAGCTTAAAGAAGAAGCCCTTTTGAAACAAATGGCTGGCCTTGGCTGTAGACAAGGTCAAGTGAGAGGTGATGGATGAGAGGTCAAGAAAGGGATGTCCAGCGGGCAGTAGGAAATTAAAACTTGGGACTCTTGAGAGATGTCAGGTATCAAAGTAGGGCTGGTGCTCTAACCACTGAGCCAAACCAGCTAGGTCTGCACTACCATCTTGGTTATAACTTTAGGTCATCTTTAATGTCTTGTTATTGTGTCTCACACACAGACACACACACCGTGTACAATGACCAGACCTGGATGCTTGCTCCTCCTGCAGTATCTCTTAAGTTCACTCCTCCATTCTCACTACTAAACCATCTCTTTTTTCTTTGAAGAGCTATTATATTTATGAGAGAAGGATAATCATTTTCTCAGGTTTGTATAATAGAAAGAATCACAAAGAAAATAACATATAAAAAGCTAAAGACTTGGTAACTACTACGGGACTTGTCCTCCTGCCATTAAAAAGAAAAATAAAGGTTGCAAGATGTCCATTTTCAAACATTGGAAAACAGGTGGTGCAGGATGGTGAAAGGAAACCAATGAAACGAACCCTATCATCGCCCAGGCTTTCTGTCTAGAGGTAATTTCTGGACTGCGACGCAAGGAGGGGAATGTCCAACAGAGCGTCACTGAATTGAGGACACAGAGATCAGAGTTCAGGGGGACGGAGACAGAATCGGGGGCAGAGCATGAGAGAGGAGGGATCTTCACAGAGAAAGCTCCAGAAATCTGCACAGGGGTCTCCTTAAGAGTTGGGTTGAATACCAGTCTGACCAAGGGTGAAATTTCATGAGCCTGGGCAAGCAGTTCCCAGAAAGAAAATAATTCCCTGTGGATATGAAAGTCAAAAATTCCCTGGGCACAGCAGGACTGGAAAGACTTCAGGTGCCCGTGAGTCGGAGTGGAGAAGCCTCCTTAAGTACTGTACATGGGCCTCAGCAAAGACACCAGTGCCAGAAGTAAGGAAGTGCTTTAAACGTTCAACAATAAAGATCAATTTTAAAAATAAAAATATGAATAACTTTTAAAAAGAAATTCCATTAAATTACCTACTCAAGAAAACCAAAAAAGGGGTGGGAACAGATCACAGGGACACAAGAGCCAAACTGAAAGAGCCACCAATGGCCAAAAATGGAATAATTTGGGCAGCAGAATAAATAATGGAGTATTGGGTTATAAGCCAGAGTACAGAATAAGTATACACAGCGATATAAATAAATAAACGGGGAGGAACAAATGTATCTTACAGAGTTTCAAATGAGCTGTGAAGATGCTACGTGCTCTGGGGGGAGGGCCATGGCTGTCTCCGCCTCTTTTGACTTCGGACTGGATTTAGTGACTCACTTCCAAAGACTGGAGCCCCTAAAGGGAAAGACGGCATCTTTACAGTGGAGCCGGACCGGCTGCCTTACCCACGTGGTATGACACAGCAATAGTCACATCCCCAGGAATATCACTGAGATATCACACACACCCGCTATGATAACAAGTGCCTGTCACCTCTCTGCTCTCTTTCCAAAAACACATAACACCATATCTAATCCTGAGAAAATATCAGACAAACCCAATTTGAGGGGAATTCTACAAAATACTTGACCAGGACTCCCCTAAAACGTCAAGCTTATGAAAAATAAGGAATCACTGAGAAGCTGTCACAGGGACAAAGGAGACAGACAGAACTAAATGCAGCGTGCTGTACTGAGTTGGTTCCTAAAATTTAAAAAGTATATTAGTGGAAAAACTGGTATCATCCAAAGAAATTCTAGAGCTTAGTTATACCAAAGGTGGTTTCTTAATTTTGACAAATGAACCACAGTACCGTAAGCTGATAACATAGGAAGAAACATGTTGGGTAAGGCAAGTATAAGAGCTCCCTTATGCTATCTGTGCAAATTATCTGTAAATATAGTATTATTCCACAATGGAAGTTTATTAAGAAAACATACCAGCAACATGGAAAATGCTTCTGATGCAACATTAAACGGAAATGGATGACCAAGAAATATCTGCCCAGGGGAAAAGGGAAGACAAGTCTGAAGAGAAGGGGAAGTGGAAATTGGCTCCCTCCTGCTTGACCCACCTGGTTTCAACTTCTCATTTCCAATTTTGCTGATGCAGCCCCCCAAACGCCCAGAGGAGTATCTGCCCCTTTCCTTCCTGCCAATTCAAACCCCATTCCATCATCGCCTATTAATGAAGTTCTACCACTTGTTTGAACGGCCCTTCCTATTGCTCTGAATTCTCTCGGCCTGTGGACACTCTGCACCCAAACTGCATCTTAAGGTTCTTGTAAGAGAAGTCACACTTTCCTCCCAAGAGCTTGAAATGGCTCTGCTTCCGCCTCCTTCCCAACAAAAACGCAGGCTTTCATTTGATTTGGTTTTTATTTCAAGCCTTTATTGAAGGGGCTGCTGTGTTCAAAGACCTGTGTGAAGCAGTGCAGCAGTTGCAGCTACAAAGGCACAGAGTGGTTTAGGTCCACTAAGGGCTAGAGGTCCACGTGGATCCCTTTGCCGTCTCTCTAGTTCCCAAGGCCTGTGTGTATCTGCCTAGCTGGGTCCTAGGCTGGCCTCCTCGACCCTGGGAATCCCACAATAAAACCACAAGGAGGCAGCAGTGAGGCTGAGGCTCATCAGAGAGTAAGCTTAGTGCTTGGGGATCCCAGGATCTCTATGCATCTGGGTGTGTAGGGGAGCACCAGCCCCGAGGCCAGGATCCCTTTGTGTCCTTCTTTCACAGCCCCTGCTGGGCACCAACATTCCAGCTCACTGTTTTCCTCCCCAGCAGACGGGTCCTCAAAAATCTGTTTCCCAGTTCTTCTTGTACAACTTTCTCCAAATCTAGGGTAGAGATGCAGGATGTAGGAGAGATGAGATAGAAGGAGGGGACATTACTGACCCCAGGGATCAAGGGCACCCAAGCAGTGTGAGGTGAAAGCTGGAACCTGGGTCTTGAAGGAGGCAACTACAGAGAACATGTAGGGCAGGGACTAGAAGTTTCCAGAAGCTTGAGATCCCTCTTCTCTGTATCCCAAGTGGCCCTGGGACAGTAGTATATCAGGGAGTATTTCTCACCCAGGCCACTCTGAAGTGGAGCTGCCTGCTCTGGAGAAGACGGAGTCCAGGACCTGGGTACTGGATCTATCCGTCCTATGAGTGCCCCCAGCTAGCCTCAAAGTCCATAATTTACATTACGATTCACTCTTGCTGTTGCACATTCTGTGGAGATGGGTGACTGTATAGTGACCTGTATCCATCATTATGGTATCGTACAGAGGATTTTCACTGCCCTCAAAATCTCTGTGTTCCACCTATCATCCCTCCTGCCCCCAACGCCTGACAACCACTGATGGTCTTATTGTCTCCATTCCAGGCCTGTGAATCAGCCTCTCATGGCCTACTCTGGACTTTAAAACCTCAGAGTCAGGTCAAGAGACTAAAGATCCTGCAGAAGGTGGGGAAAGGAAAGCGCGTAGGCGTGGACCTCAGACAGCTGTGTTCAAGGCTCTCCCACCACTCACCAGTTGTATTACCTTAGCAACTGACTAAACTCTCTGAGCATCTGTTTCTTCACCTCGCAAAAGGAGATGATATAATAACCTCATGGGTTTGTTGTAAAAATGAAATGAGACCATTTATTTTTAATCATTTTCTTTATTTTTTAATTACAGTTGACATACAATATTATATTAGTTTCAGCTGTACACCCCACTTATTAGACATTATATAACTTAAAGTGATCATCCTGATAAATCTCATACCCCTCTGACACCATAGTTTACTAGAATATTTCTGACTATACTCCCTGTGCTGTGCTTCACATCCCCAAGACTATTCTGTAACCACCACTTTGTACTTCTCAATCCCTCCACCTTTGTCACTCAGCCCCCAACCCCCCTCCCATCTGGCAACCGTCAAAATGTTCTCTGCATCAATGAGTCTGTTTCTGTTCTGCATGTTCATTGATTTTTATTTTTATATTTAGATTTAATTGTTGATAAATATGCATTACCATTTATGGTTCATATATATATATATATTTTTCTTCTTCTTAAAGAAAGCCCTTTAACATTGCACATAATACTGGTTTGGTAGTGATGAACTCCTTTAGCTTTTTATTGTCTGGGAAGCTCTTTACCTGATCTTCAATTTATTTTATGTTACTTTACTTTATTATTTTTAAATGTCTTTATTGACTTCAGAGAGAGAAAGGGAGAGGGAGAGATATAGAAACATCAATGATGAGAGAGTGATTGATCGGCTGCCTCCTGCACGTCCCCTACTGGGGATCAAGCCCGCAACCTGGCATGTGCCCTGACTGGGAATCGAATCACGATCTCCTGGATCATAGATTGATGCTCAACTGCTGAGCCATGCCGGCCGGGCTGTCCTTCAATTTTAAATGATGGCTTTGCTGGGTAATCTTGGTTGTAGGTCCTTGCTCTTCATCACTTTGAATATTTCTTGCCACTCCCTTCTGGCCAGCAGAGTTTCTGTTGAGAAAGAAGCTGATAGTCTTAGAAGAGCTCCCCTGCAGGTAACTACCTGCTCTTCTCTTGCTGCCTCTAAGATTCTGTGTCTTTAACCTTTAGCATTGTAATTATGATGTGTCTTGGTGGGGGCCTGTTTGGGTTCTCCTGGTTTGGGGCTCTGCACTTCCTGGACTTGTGTGTCTATTTCCTTCACCAGGTAAGAGAAGTTTTCTGTCATTAATTCTTCAAATAGGTTTTCAATTTCTTGCTGTCTCTCTTCTCCTTCCAGCACCTCCATGATGTGAATGTTGGTAACCCTTTTTTTAAAACTTTTAAATATATCTTTATTGATTTCAGAGACAGGAAGGGAGGGGGAGACGGGGAGAGAGGGAGAGAGAAACATCAATGATGAGAGTCATTCATCAGCTGCCTCCTGCACGCCTCCAAATGGGGGTAGAGCCTGCAACCCAGGCATGTGCCCTCATCAGGATTTGAACCTCCATCTCCTGGATCCTAGGTCGATGCTCAACTACTGAGCCACCTCGGCCGGGCAATGTTGGTACTCTTGAGGTTGTCCCAGAGGCTCATCACACTATCTTCATAGTTTTAGATTCTTTTTTCTTTCACTCTTCTGAGTCGGTACTTTCTGCTTCCTTATGTTCCAAATTGCTGATTTGATTCTTGGCATCATCTACTCTACTGTCGATTTCCTGTAAACTCTTCTTCATTTCAGTGAGTGTATCCTTCATTTCTCACCTGTTCTTTTCAGTGGTTTCTATGTCCCTTTTCATGCTGTTGGGGTTCTCACTAAGCTTCTCGAGCATGCTCATCACCACTGTTATTACTCTGTATATAGTAGTTTTCTGGCCTCCATTTGATTTAGTTTGTTTTCTGGAAATTTCTCTTTTTCATTTGGGACCTATTTATTTGTTTGTGCGATTTGGCTGCTTCCCCGTTTGTTTCTATGTATTAGGTAGAACTGCTGCATCTCCAGGATTTGACAGAGTGGCCTTGTGTAGTAGGTGTTAGGTGTCCTGTGGGGCACAGGGGCACAGCCTCCCCAGGTACCCGGACTAGGCCCTCCAGGTTTGCACCTGTGTGGGCTGTGTGCACCCTCTTTTGGAAATTGAGCCTTGATTGCTATTGGCATCACTGGGAGGGATTGACACCCCCAGGCCAATTGTCTATAAAGACTGCTGCGACTACAACAGAGGAGCTGCTGTGCAGGGGTCCACCCTATGGAGCAGGACTTGCTTCAGTGGGGCTTTGGTGCTCACCAAGTCCACCCCTTGAATGTATCAATTGTGGAGGTGGTAGGGTTGTAACCCAGTGTGGTCTGAAACTGTCCACTGGGTACGCTGGCTCTGGGGCCTCCCAGAGGTGCAAAGTCAGCCACTGCCTGTGTCCTGCCTGGGGCCACTCGGCTCAAGAGAAAGAAGGATCTGCAGATGGCTACTGCTTGTGTTGGGCTTGGAAGTACCCAGGAGAGGCCAAGCTGTGAACCAAGATGGGCTCCTACTAGTGCTGGGACCGGGGCCACTTAGCAAGAGGTTTGGGGTATACAAAAGCCAGATGCTGCTTGTTTGAGAGAGCTTAGAAAAGTCTGACATGTGAGACAAGAGAGGCCAGTTGTATGGACAAACCACGGGAAATGGCATGAATGGGCTGACGAGTTGGGCAGGGCAGGGACTCAGGGACTCATCAGGAAGGCAGGGCAAACAGTGTGAGCCAGGTCCATGGAGATTCAGATAAGGCACCTGCCTGCTGGCTCTTTGGAGGTGGGGTGGGGGTTTCAGAAAAGGAACAATGGCCTCTGCCAGGACTTGTGTCTGGCAGAAAGCTGCCCCCCACCAGCTCTCACCCTGATGCCAGATGCTTCAGTTCCTCCCTGTATGTCCCAGGTTTTTTTTCAAGCTGCTCCCCCAGCACTGGACTCAGAGGGAGTGAGTCCAAGTAAGTCCATGCACAGACCCTTGAAGAGGAACAGCCTGGGCCTCCAGTGGCCCTCTGCTCACTCAGCCACAATCCCTGCTGGTTTTTACACTCAGAAGTTATGGGGACTTGTCTTGCTGGCACTGGAAGCCTGGTATAAGGGGCCACCAATAGATGAATGGATGGGCACAATGGAATACCATTAAGTTGTAAAAAGCAATGAAATTCTGACACATGCTATAGCATGGATGAATCTTGAAGACATTGTGCCAAATGAAAGAAGCCAGGCACAAAAGAAGAAATAGTGTAGGGTTCCAGTGATAAGAGGGACTTAGAAGACATAGTAGAAGGAATTCCCCCAGTGGAAGGGGTGGGGGATTGTTATTTAATGATACAGTTTCACTTTGAAGTGATTAAAAAGTTCTGGAAATGGGTAGTCCTGATGGTTGCACAACTATGTGAATACACTTAATACCACTGAATTGTACACTTAAAATGGTTACAGTCATACATTTTATGTCCTATATGTTTACCACAATAAAAATCTGTATATGCATACACTCCTACATATATATATGCAGCACATGTCCCACTCTGTTGATTGCAGAAACAAAATATTGAAGACAAGCAGCACTTCTAGCAATAAGGAGGTTGGCTTCGTGTTGATAAAATGCTCAGTTCACCAGAAAGATATAATGATTTTAAATGTAAATGAACCTAATAACAATCTCAAAGTACAAGAAATAAAAACTGACAGAACTACATGGAGAAGCAGGCAAGTCCACAATCACACTGGGAAAGAATAATATACCCCTCTTGGCAACTGATAGAACAAACAGTGAGAATACAGATTTGAAATTGAAAAGTAAAAAATAAAAAGAAACAGAAGCAGAAAAAATGAATATAGATTTGAAGGACACAATAAAGAAATGATCAAATGGACGTTTGTAAAACACAGCACCCAACACTGCATAACACACATCATTTTCTTTTCTTTCTTTTCTTCACATATTCCTTGCAAGAACACACAAAACCTTTACAAAAATTGGCCACGGAACAAGAAAGCAAGTGTCAGCAAAATTACAAGACCGCAACCTGGCGAGCCCTAGTACTCAAGCCAGACACCAGCAGCAAAAAGCAGTTTCTGAAGACAGCGCGGGATCAGCACAGGGGCTGGCAGAGCAACTGAAGTGGAGTGGAGGGCTCAGAAACACGCCCAGGCCTCTGCCGTGTTGAGCGAGGTGGCGGGGTCACCAGGTGGGGAAGGGGGGGCTCGGTAATAAATACGCTGGATCCTCATCCGTATCATACATAAATCAATTTCAAGTAGATTACAGGTCTAAACGTAAAAGAGAAAACTATAAATCTTTCAAAAGAAAATACAGAAGAATACCTTCGAGACCCTGGGGAAGATTTCGTAAATAAGACAAATAGTAGTAACCCTAAGGAAAGAGATTAATAAAATGAACTACACTAAAATTAAGAACTTCTGTTCATCAAAAAACATTATATAATTGCTGACGATAGGGGATTGGAATGTGGGGGTTTATTATATTTTCTTTCTATTTTTATGTATGCTTGAAATGATAGTTTAAAAGATTTTTAATAAAAGGTTTATAAAGAAAATGATAAGAGAACCAGTCATGTGGGAGAGGATATTTGCAGTACATATATCCTGAAGAAGACCAAACTGCTAGTATCTGGAATACAAAAAGAACTCCAATAAATCAACAAGCAAGAGACAACCTAATTATAACTAGGCAAACCATTTGGACAGGCGCCTCACAAACAAGAGATCCATATGATCAATAGCATATTTCAAATTTCTCAACCTCATTAGTAATTAGAAAAATACAAATTAAACTTCAATGAAATACAACTCCATACTTGCCGAACAGCTAAAATAAAGACAAAATACCAAGGATTAGCAAGGATGTGGAACATTTTTCAGTCACTGCTCCTGAGAGCTAAGTTCTTAGAGACACTTCATGAACTCATTAGCATTTTCTAATAAAGTTGAACTTGCTCGTAACCTATAAACTACCAATTTCAGTTGCAGGTGTACCACATTGAGAAACTCTTGTCCATCAACAGTGCGGTGGATAAGTTAATTTTAGTATATTTATACAAGACAGCACGGCAAGATATGAGAATGAATGAACTGCAGCTACATGCAGCAATGTGAATTATATTACAAATATAATATTGAGCAAAGGAAGCAAGGTAAAAGGAAGTTAATGTGATTTTATTTATATAAAGTTCAAAATAGGCAAAACTAAGTAATGCATATATCCATGGAAAAACTATAAAGACAGGCAAGGAGATGATTATCACAAGGTTAGAAGAATGGCTATTTTCTGGAGGAAGCTTTGGGAAGTGTGCATAATGGCATGCTGGCAGTGTTTAAATGCTTTAAACTTGTCTTTAAATTTTATATATATATATATATATATATATATAATATAATATATATATATATGCTCTTTTGTATGTTTTGTAGAGTCTACATTTTAAAAATTTAAGAAAGGAAACGTCATAACATATTTAAAAGATAACCATTACCATAAGTTAAATCACTGAGCTCCCAAGAAAGAGTTTTTTAAAAAGAGTACCAGAAAATGGTTCCTCAAACAGAAAAGTGTGTAATCAAAAGAACTAAAGCGCCCGGCTGGTGTGGCTCAGCGGTTGAGTGTCAACCTAGGCAGCAGGAGTCCTGGTTCCTTTCCTGGTTAAGGCAAGTGCCCAGGTTGCAGGCCTGATCCCCAGCAGGGGGCGCGCAGGAGAGGCAGCCTGTTGATGTTGAGGTCGACGGTTCTCTCTCTCTCCCTCTCCCTTCCTCTCTCTAGAAATCAATAAAAATCTGTTTTTTAAAAAGAGGCTATCTCTTATTTATTTATTTATTTATTTATTTATTTATTTATTTAAATATATCTTTATTGATTTCAGAGAGAGGAAAGGAGAGGGAGAGAGAGAGAGAGAAACATCAGTGATGAGAGAGCCTGCAACCCGGGCATGTGCCCTGACCGGGAATTGAACCCCAATCGCCTGGATCCCAGGTCGATGCTCAACCGCTGAGCCACACCCAGCCGGGCGAGAGGCTATCTTCTTGAAAGGCTTATTTAATCAATCTATCAACCAGTATCTATTGATCACCTATGGATCAAGACATCACTTCTTCATTCTCTGCCTTCCAGGAGGTTAGGACTTAATTCCCAGCTACCACCTCTTCTCCAGGCCAGTGAAGCCCAGGGCCTTCCTAAGCTTTCTCAGGTTGCAGCACATCTCTTGGTACCCGGGGCAGGCCCTAACAGACAGACAAAAGAACCGGAGCAGAGAGACACACAGACAATGAGGGACTGTTAAGATTAAGGTCTTGGTAAAGTCAATTCATACTCTACTGGTTAGAAATGCAAACAAGGAGCAGGTCATATCAAGGTAGATTAAGGAAATAGGACAGCTCGGTGGCTCTTAGCCTTTTGGATACACCCTGTCCTGAAGAATCCGATAAAAGTTAAAAACTCTCCAGAAAAATCACATTTACAGGAAATTTGTATCCAATTTCAAGGGCTTCACAGATGCACTAAAACTCAGCCATGAATAAGAGGGGAAACTTCGCAAGAACACAGGCCTCAAATATTTTGTTCAGGCCTCCTGAGCCACAAAGTAAGTGATTTGGATCAGCCCAGCTCCTTGAGCAGCACAGGTTACTTGAGACCAATCTTCTGAAACCGCAAATAGCATAGAAAAGACCGGGGACGTCCCCACAGGATGGAGACCGCCTCAGAAACCTTCCTGAAAGTGATGAGCCGAGAGATGCTCAAACCGAGTAAAGGATCAAACCCTGCAGCCAGACCTTGGGGCTGGTTGCCAAAGCGGTCAGCAGTTCCCACGTGAAACCCAAGAGGCCATGAGTCCTGCGGGTGTTACAGGTTTGCACAACCCACTGTACTTAAACAGCAGAAATGGTGCTGAGCCCAGGGTGGGGCAGTTCTGTTCCTGGGTCATGCTTTAACGATGCCAGAAGTAATATGGGTATTTTTAGAAATACTCTATTGAAGATAACAGCAACTATGCTGTGATAATTGCAGGGTAAGGATATAGGCATATAAAATCTGTAATTTACAGCCTTGTAATTGAAAGCAGAATATATTGCTCGTGGACTTTCGATGGCAACTAACGTGCACCTGGTTATGGACTTATTGGTGATAGGTATTGAGCTTGTCAGCACCAGCTCACTGGAATAGCAGCCCAACTGTGTGATAGGTATATTGTGAGCTTGGAATATTGTGAGCTTTTAAGAATTTCTGTTCAAAACATAGATTCCTACTTTCCACCCAATTTTTCTATAAACCTAAAACTCCTCTAAAATTTTATGAAATCTTTAATTTTTCAAAAATGTAACTTCTGGATATAAATAATACTCTTCTTTAACAACTTGGAATCCGTGTGTTGGTTGTTAAACAGCTACAAACCTAAATTTCTTTTATCTTAATTTTTTAAAAATGTATCTTCTGTATATAAATAATATTCTTCTTTAAAAACTTGGAATCTGTGTGTTTGTTGTTAAACAGTTACAAACCTAGGTTTCTTTTGTCTTCATGAAGAATGTAAGGAACACTAACTTGTGAAGTATGCACTTCTTAAAATGAAGAATTACCGCTCGTGCTTAGACAAATCAGGAGAGGGTGAATGAGCATGAAAACAAAAGGTCCTTTAGGAGATGTGCTTTTGAGGACAGTTGAAAGTGACTGACCTGCACAACAATGAAGGGAACCAGGGACGTTTCACTGCTGGGGAGCAGTGTTGCTCTAAATAATTTTTGCTTTTACATAATTAACATAATTAAAATGCCCTAAATGGAAAAGTAGTTTGGAGTATTGACTATGCATGTGATTACCCTCAAGCAGGTTATGGGTATAAACAGCTGTGCATTTTTGACACGACTGCAAATCAACAGCTCTCTTCAGAATCCCAGCCAGCCATCAACCCAGGTCAGATATATTTTCCATTCAGATGCACATTCCATACCTTAAGGCCTTAGGTAGTTTCAGAAATGACAGTTGTCCCGCACACTTCCAGGAACACCAGTTACCATGCTCAGAATGTTGCAGTAACTCTTCTATGTGTTACCTACAACTGAAGCTATAATGCTGGTTATTTTATAGTCTCTGGAACTGTGAAGGATAATCATGATCTAGAATTCCTGCAAACAGAGAGGGGAAATGCCTAAAAGAAAATGCCTAAATCACATAGTTAATCAAGCTGAGTTGTTAACATGCAATCTACGTTCTTTTTATTATTCGGGTAGTGTTAGGTACACTGAGAAGGCATCACTGGCCCAAGTTTTCTCCTCCTGGACCTGCTTGTCAAAGTTTTCTGATATGCCAGGAGAATGTCATAGTTGAGCACATTTGGAAGTCTCTTTAGATGAGTAGATATGGCTCTAATGAGGCATCACTCAGAGTGAAAGTTGGGAGAACAGAGCGATAAGGGGATAACTAATCAAGGGACCTCTGCCAGCAGCCATCTCAGCACCTTTCCACCTGCACAGCCATGTAGAGCCAAGAGCCGGATATTCCAGATCCTGATCTCCAGGGGAGCTTCTCAGAGGCAGATGTTGGGGACATTTCCCTGGAGCCAAGAGACTGAATGAAGTAGGAGGCGGACCACTCCAGTGTTACATGAGGAGTTTCTTAAGGGGACTTATGTAGGAGGCATGTCTTGAGTGGTGGCAGGACGACATGGGTGTCCTCTATGCCTGTGCCTTTGCTAACGAATTGGCAGGTGCTAAAGAATTACACACAGCAGGGCCAGATGGATGGGGTGCTGCACCGTGACTCATCCCAGGAGAGGGACGTGCCTCATCCTGTGCGGCTGGGGCAGGGGAATGGCCTATTCCAGGGAGCAGCAATGGAGGGGGGCACAGGGCAGGAGTCGATCAGATGGCCTCTGGGGAGATGCACTACAGGAAGCAATCCCTGTTAGGACCGGGACCTAGCTGGAGGGTCCCGCAGTGGCCACATCGTGGAACAATCTCTCCTCCACAGCAGACACGCTGCTGCTGCTTCTTTCAATTGTTTTTATTTGCAGAGGACATTTTTTAAAGCTGGGGGCAGTGAACCAAGAAAGGGCTTGCGTAGAAGAAGCAACAGGAGGGCGCCTAGGTGGGGCTGCTTTGACTCCCTGGGAAATCAGAGAGAAGGAGCCTGGGAGGCAGGGCACAGGCTTAGCCGGAGATGAGCTGCTGCTGCCCATCGCTCCCCTGGTTGCGGGTCTCACAGGGATCCTTAGAACTTCAGGAGAAAAAGCACGTCTGAGAAAGAGAGCGGGGAGAAAGGCGTGGGCATGACCCCGCAGGGAGCTCACCCAGAGATGCTTCTTTAACAGAGATTCTCTCTCAGTGTGGGTGGGAAAGACCAGCAGGTCTAACTCTGACTTGGTACTTTCTTCTCTGATCATAAAACATAACAATAAACGTGCAAGACTGAGCCCTGGCTGGTGTAGCTCAGTGGTTGGAGGGGTGTCCCACGCACCAGAAGGTTGTGGGTTTGATTCCCAGTCAGGGCATACGCCCAGGTTGCAGGTTTGATCCCTGGTTTCGGTGCCTAAGGTCAAGATGTGTATGGGAGGCAACTAATCGATATTTCTCTCTCACATCGATGCTTCTCCTTCCTCTCTAAAATCAATAAAAGTTAAAAAGAAAATTTTAAAAATGCAATACTGACATGTCATATTGATTCATATTAAAATGTCAACACATTAATTTCTCACATGCTTCACTTGAGAGGAAATTCACAATCTTTCTCTTCTCACATAAAGCACTTCTTGAGCCCAAGGAACAAACTCTTGAGGGAGCTACCCAGCCCTGACGAAACAGAGGCTTTGGCAGGTGTAAGCAGGTGGAAAGCAAAGCAGGTTGCTATGACTCACTGACGGCCATCAGAACAGTTGAACACCTAGGAAGCTATTTTGTTTTGACTCTTCCAGGCCCTTTGTACCGGATTATATTGGATCACATGCAGGATAGAGGCAGGCTTTCGCTGTGCTCTCACTTGCAATGCCTATTGCCTGCCTTAAGCTCTTCTGTGAAAACTGCTTATTAATTATTTAAACCCACTATTTGATTATTTTCGGCTATACTTTTTTTTGTTCTCATTTTCAATAGTTCACTTAATCTCCAATGACTTCTCTGCCTTCATCTTTGCAGCTTTAGTTTAGCCTTGCATCCTATTTATCTTCCCTCTCCTATTTATTTAGCTTTTTTAACTTGTATTCTCAGGATTCTAACCCATGCCTCGGCTAATAAATTTTCCAGAACTCCTAAGACTATTTAATTAAGTCATTAAACAGTGAAAAATGCCTCCAGCTCCTATAAACAATCACAAGAGCCACCTGCTAAATGTAAACATACGTGTATGAGCCAGCGAGGTTTTCTGCTGATCACTAGGGACTTGCCCATCTGTGATTATGTGAAGACCTCAACAACTGAGCCATCCCCCCTTTTTATGGTTCCAGCACCAGCTTTTTAAAGTTATTAAATGATAATATGAACTATATCAGACACACAAAAGAATATAAGCATTTTATATAAATATCACAAGATAAATCTCTCGTAACTCTCTTGTATCTTATATTATTCTGAATGACTTACAGTTTCAATTTAAAAGATCTGGGGAGCCAGACAAACACAAATACTGCATGGTATCACTTATACATGTGAAATCTAAAATAGATTTTTTTGTCAAAGTCATAGAAAAGAGAATGGAATAGTGGTTGCCAGGGCTGGGGGTCGGGACAAATGGGGAGAGACTGGTAAAAAGGCCTATGTTTTCAGTCATAACACCCTGGCCGGTGTGCCTTAGTGCGTCGGCCTGCACACTGAAGGGTCTTGGGTTTGATTCCTGGTCAAGGGCACATATCTCTGATGTCGGTTTGCTTCCTGCCCCCGTCAGGGTGCGTGCAGGAGGCAACCAGTCGATGTGTCTCTCTCACATCAATGCTTCTTTCTCTCTACCCCACCCCTTCATTCCTCTCTTCTACCCTCTCTGGAAAAAGTATCCTCAGCTGAGGATTAACCAAAAAAAATTGAATAAAGTCTGAGGATCTAATATATAACATGTTTACTATAGTTGATAGTGCTGCCTTGTACAATTAAAATTTGCTGACAGTAGAACTTAAGTGTTTATGTGAAAAAATAAAAGGTAACTATGGGAGGTGATGGGTGTGTTAACTTGACTATGGGATTCCTTTCACAATGCGAACATAAATGAAATCATCATGGTATACACTTTACATATATTACAGTTTTATTTGTCAATTATACCTCAATAAAGCTGGAAAAGTTTGGAGGCCAAAGTACTTCTATGGGGGTTGGCCGCTTCCTTATGTATCTCGCTGCGCACAACATGCTCCCCATTCTCTTCCACTGGCTTACTGATCCGGCATGCTAGCAACTTTCCCCTCATGCCAAAATAACCCACGTCCATTGTAGAAAATGAAGGTAATTTGGATAAACAAAAAAGAAGATAATATAAAAATTTTCCGCAATTCTACCTCCCAGAGATGTTACCTTTTTGTACATTTCCTTTCTGTGTAACCAGGGAGGAGGCCTACAGTGCTAACTCTGCCTTCCAAAGGAATTTACCCTTTTACAGCCCCTGTTGCTGCTGCGTCTTAGTTTATGCCAGGTAACTGCATCCCACAAGTCCCTCAGATTTGACCAACGATGATGAACACGCTACTTGTACGAGTCAGGGTTTGGTCAGGAAAACAGACACCACCCTGGACTTTCCAAGCCAAATAAAGAAAATTGGTTACGCAGGAAATGGAAAAGCTCAGAGGCCAAACACAGGATGGAGATTAGCGACAGCTCTCATCAGAAGACACTGAAAAGACATGCCACAGACTGGAAGAAAATATTTATAAAGTGTATAGCATCTAATGGAAAAAATTGTAACCAGATTGTATAAAGAACTTTTATAACTGCATAATAAGAAGACAAACAGCCCAATAAAACAAAATAGGCCAAATATTTTAATAGACACATTACCAAAGAAGATCTATGAATGGCACATAAGCCCATGGAAGACAGTCAACGTCATCAGCCACCAGGGAAATGCAAATTAAAACTAGAATGACTAAGACTCAGAAGACTGTCGATGTCACGTGTTGGTGATGGTGGAGGAAAATGGAACATTGCTGATTGAGACTAAAATGGCACAACTACTTTGGAAAACAGTTGGACAGTTTCTAAGAAAGTTAAAGGTATAGTTACCACATGACTCGGCAATTCCCCCTCTAAGTGCTTATCCAAGAGAAATGAAAGCACCCGTCCATACAAAAACCTGATGATATGCGCTCATAGAAACAGTGAGTCATGTTCAAAGCAGCATTATTCATAAAGCCAAAAATTGGAAACAATCCAAATGTTTATCAACATGTAAGCAGATAAACAAATTGTGATATTTCTATACAATGAAATATCACTAGGCCAAAGAAAGGAATGGACTGAACAGGAGCTGGATGCAGGTCTCCTTGTACTGCCCGTTAAGTCAGGTCAGAATCCTGGGCATTATGTGTAAAACAAACACAAGAAGACTCTAAACAGTAGAGATAAGAAGACAGACCTGCCAGGGGCCCTGGGACCTCAGGAACGACATGGCAGAGAGTTACCTGGTTTTCCTTTTTGCCTCATATAACTGGGTCAGTATGCTGGAGAAGCTGCCAACTAGGAAACACCAATTGGCACAAACAAACCCCCCTGAGAAATCTCTCTGGCCAAAGGAAAAAGGAGCCAATTAACAGGACAGAAAACTTTTAGGCATTATCGCTCTATCCTAGGCAAACATCACAGAAAGACCCACAGTCCTGTCACACACTCATCAGAAAATGCTCAATGGGGAGCCTAGACTTCCAGCCTTGCCTGGCTGTAAAGAGACACCTCTCATGTCCCCCTCCAAGGGTGGTATCAAGAAGACTGGGTGGAGATTTGGGACTTTCACCCCCGTTTGGTATTGCTGAGGCCTCCCTTCCAAAATGTCAGGGGAGACCACATGGGGATCTAGACTTCCATCCCACCCAGCGATAACAAGGTGCCACTCTCTCTCCCCACCAGAGTCAGAGGAGGCCAAGTGGATTGGCAGAGAGGATTTGAAAACATGACCCAACTATAAGCAAGAGCACTAAGCTGAGTGTGTGTGGGGGGGAAGCCAACCTCAAAAGGTCACATGTTATATGATTCCATTTTATATAACATTCTAGGAATGACAAAAGTATAGAGATGGAGACTGGATTAGGGATTGCCAGGGTTTAGGGACGGTGAAGGGTGGAGAAAGAGTGTGAAAGCAGGAAGGGCTTTGTGTTAATGGAATAGTTCCGGGTCTCACTTGCAGTGGGGTTTACACAAATCTACACCTGTGATAGGGCATAGAACGACACACACTCCTTGTGTTTCTGTTGATTTCCTGGTTGTGCTTTTGTCCTGTAGTTATCATTAAGATGTGCACGGGGCCTCTTTGTCTGATCTTTGCAATTTTCTGAGAACCTATAAATATTTCAAAATAAAATGCTTAATGAACCACTAATACCCATAAGAATGTGGATAAATCACAAAGACATTATGCTGAATAAATAAAGCCACGTGCAAAAGAGTATATGATGTATGATTCCATTTATATATAACTATAGAAAAGACAGATCTAACCTCTGGTGACAGCAAGCAAACATGGTTGCCTGGGAACACAGAGGTTGACTGATGCGGGGCACAAAGGAACACTGTGGGGCAATGAAAACTTTTCATACATTTATGTGGTCATAAATTCAAGGACGTATAAATCTGTAAAAACTCATGGGAATGTTCATTTAAAATGAATGCATTTTGTCCCGGAAATAGACCCATGCCATTATGGTCAGGTAATATTTGAAAAAGGAGGCAAGAGCATCCAATGGAGTAAAGACAGTCTCTTCAATAAGTGGTGCTGGGAAAATCAGACAGATACATGCAAAAAAATGAAACTAGACCACGAACTTTCACCATACACAAAAATAAACTCAAAATGGATAAAAGACTTAAATGTAAGTCACGAAACCATAAAAATCCTGGACGAAAACAGGCAGTAAAGTCACAGACATCCCATGTAGTGGACTTTTCACTGATATATCTCCTAGGGCAAGAGAAATAAGAGAAAAAATAAACATATGGGACTATACCAAACTAAAAAGCTTCTGCACGGCAAAAGAAAACAGCCTCAAAATACAAAGGAACCCCAGAGCCTGGGAAACCATATCTGCCGAGGAAGTATCTGATGAGGGGCTAATTTTCAAAGTGTACAAAGAACTCATAGCACTCAGCAAGAGGAAGACAAACAACACAATTAAGAAATGGGCAAAGGACCTGAATAGACACTTCTCCAAAGAGGACATACGATGGCCAAGAGGCACATGAGAAAATGCTCAACATCACTAATCATCAGAGATGCAAATTAAAACCACAATGAGCTATCACTTCACATTGGTAAGAATGGCTACATCAACAAATCAACAAACAACTGGTGCTGGCCAGGGTGTGGAGAAAGGGGAACCCGGTACACTGCTGGTGGGAATGCAGACTGGTGCAGCCACTGTGGAAAACAGTGTGGAGTTTCCTCAAAAAATTAAAAATGGAGCTGCCTTTAACCCAGTGATCCCACTTCTGGGAATATATGCTAAGAATCCTGAAACACTAATCAGAAAGAATATATGCGCCCCTGTCATAGCAGCGCAGTTTACAATAGCTAAGATCTGGAAACAGCCCAAGTGCCCATCAGTAGATGAGTGGATAAAAAAGCTGTGGGGCATTCATACCATGGAATACTACGCAGCTGTAAAGAAGAAGGACCTCATACCCTTAGGGACAGTATGGATGCACCTGGGGAAAATTACGCTAAGTGAAATAAACCAGGCAGAGAAAAAAAAACATCACATGATCTCGCTTATACATGGAATCTAAAGAACTTCATAAACTAATGAATGGAATACATTCCATGATATGGAAGCATAGATCAGACTGACGAATATCAGAGGGATGGAAGAGGGCAGATGGGTGGAGGGGGGGGAGGGTAACCAAAGCATTTATATGCATATATGCACAACCCAAGGACATGGACAATGGTGGGGAGAGGGACTGGGGAGGGGGATGGGACAGGATGGAATGGGTCATTGAAGAGAAAAAGGGATATCTGTAATATTTTAAACAAAAATAAAAAAATAAAAATAAATAAAATGTGCATTTTGGAGAAACAAGATGGCTGCGTAAGTAAAAGCTGAACCTGCTGCGTCTTGCAGCCACATCAAAATTACAACTAAAATACAGAAACACCATCACTTAGAACCTCCTGAAATCTAGGTGAAAAGAAGCCCCACAACCAGGGAACTGAAGCAGCACCAAGACCGGTAGGAGGGGAGGGGACGTGGAGGGATGGGGCTGAATTGGGGAGACACAGCTGCGAGCCCACACCTGGTGCCTCAGGTTAAACCTGGGAGGGTTCTGGATGGTGGAGGTTTCCCAGAGCGAGGGGTCCCAACCCCACAGCAGGCCCCCAACCCAGGGCTTCAGGACCGGGAACAGAAGTCCCCACAACTCCGGGCTGTGAAACCAGCGGAGACTGTGGCTGAGGGTCTCGGAGGCTGCGGGAGCCCCAGCAGCTCCTCTCAAAGGGCCCCGCACGGACTCACTCGGACGCTCCCTCTGAGCCCAGCGCCGGGCAGCAGCCTGAAAGGACCTGGGACACTGGGGAGGAACTAACCTGCCTGAAGTCGGGGCGAGAGGTGGAGGGGCGGCTTCCTCCCAGGCATAAGGGCTGGCAGAGGCCATGGCTCCTTTGGCGAGTCCTCCCCGCACACAGCCGGCAGGCAGGCGCCATGTTTGAATCCCAGCACCTGACTCACACCTTTGGCCCCGCCCCAGTGATTCCCGGAGGTCCCGCCCTCCCCACCTGCAGCTCATCCAGGCCATTTCCAGGGGCTTTTCTGTCCAAGTGGCCTCTTGAGCCCCATGCTTGGACTTTCCTAAAATCTCTCAAGTAGCAGTGTGCCCCATAGGGCTTGATAAGTGGCCCCAGGCCTGGCACCAGCGGCAGCCTGCATTGGCTCATAGCTTGGCCTCTCCTGGGCACCTCCAAGCAGAGCACAAGTAGCGGCCAACTACGGTTTGCTGTGTAGCTCATGCTGGGTGGCCCTGGGCAAGGCACTGGCACAGGCTGACTTTGCACCTGCCGGGAGGCCCCAGAGACGGTGCACCTGGTGGTCAGACTCGACCACGCTGGATTACAACCCTACCACATCCACGAGTGACACTCAAGGGACACACTTGGTGAACCAAAGCTCCGCTGAAGTAAATTCTGATCCATAGGAGTGTCTACAGCACAGCAGCTCTTTGGCTGTAGTTGCAGCTGGTCCTCACAGCTGATTGGCTGGGGGGTCATTTCCTCCCAGTGATGCCAACAGCAACCAAGGCTCAACTACAACAGGACAGTGCACACAGCCCACACACGGGAGCACCTACAAGGCCCAGCTCAGGGGACTGGGGAGGCTGAGCCACTGGACCCTATAGGACACCTACTACACAAAGCCACTCTACAAATTCCAGGAGACACAGCAGCTCTACCTAATACACAGAAACAAACACCTGAAAGCAGCCAAAATGTGGAGGCAAAGAAACATGTCACAAAGGAAAGAACAGGAGAAATCTCCAGAAAAGGAACTAAATGAAATAAAACCAAGCAGGGTACTAGACACAGAGTTCAGAATTTTGGTTATAAGGATGCTCAACCATATTAGTAAGACTATTATGAAAACAACTGAGACCATCAATGAGCTAATAAAGTACCAATCAATAATGAAGGCTGCACAAACTGAAATGAAGAATAATTTACAGGGAATCAACAGTAGAGTAGAGGACACAGAGAATCAAATCAGCAATTTGGAACATGAGGAAACAAAAAACATCCAACCAGAAGAACAAAAAGAAAAAAGAATCCAGAAATATGAAGATAGTATAAGGAGTCTCTGGGACAACTTCAAGCAGCCCAACATTCGTATTATTGGGAATCAAAACGAGAAGAAAGAGAGCAAGAAACTGAAAACCTTTTTGAAAAAATAATGACAGAAAACTTCCCTTACCTGGGGAAAAAATAGACTTACAAGCCAGGAAGCACAGAGAGTCTCAAACAAGAGGAACCCAAAGAGACCCACAGCAAGACACATCATAATTAAAATGCCAAAGGTTAAAGACAAAGAGAGAATCTTAAAAGCAGCAAGAGAACAGCAATTAGTTACCTACAAGGGAGCACCCATACGAACTGTCAGCTGAGTTCTCAACAGAAACCTTGCAGGCCAGAAGGGAGTGGCAAGAAGTACTCAAAGTGATGAAAAACAAGAACCTACAACCAAGATTACTCTACCCAGCAAAGCTATCATTTAGAAGTGAAGGTCAGATAAAGAGCTTCACAGATAAGAAAAAGCTAAAGGAGTCCATCACCACCAGACCAGCACTAGAGGAAAATTTGAAGGGTCTTCTTTAAGAAGAAGCTGATGAACAAAGGAATCTGACAAACTAAATAGTTCCAGAGACAGTGCTGCATGTAAGAGATGATATTTCAGAGGAAAGAGGGAAGGGGGTGGAGGGTGGGAAGAGATTAACCAAAGAAGTTAAATGCATATATGCATAACCCATGGACACAGACAGTGACGGGGTGAATGCCTGGGGATGGGGTGGGAGTGAGGTGGAGGGGGTCAATTGGTGGAAAAACTGGGACACCTGTAATACTTTCAACAATAAAGAAAAATTAATTAATTAATTAATTAATTAATAAACTACTAATGATCAACAACAACAAAATCTGTATTGTGGGGTTTCTTTGCTATGGAGCTGAGCCTATACTTTCACTAACAAGAATACCTTTAAAATTCTGAGGGAAGTGAGTTCCCATCCAGGACTCTATTCCTAGGCAAATTACCAATCAAGTGTCAGTTGAATAAGGCCTTTTTAAAATATGAATGATATCAAAAAATGTACTTCTTAAGCACTCCTTTGCAGAAAATTTCCAGAACAGATGCTCCTGCCAAGCTCCATGTGCAGTGGTTACACAAAAAACAAATATGTAAGTACTACCTCACTAACCATGGTTCTAAATATTCACGGATACACCACGGTCTCTCCCATGGGCCCATGACTTGTGTAATACCTTTTTTTAAAAAAATCCTCACCTAAGGATACTTTTTCTGTTGATTTTCTTAGAGAGAGTGGAGTGCAGGGAGGAGGCAGAGAGAGAGAGAGAGAGAGAGAGAGAGAGAGAGAAACATCAATGTGAGAGAGACACATTGATTGGTTGCCTCCCGCAGTAATGCATTTTTAATCACATTGTTTATATAGATACAGGGCCTGCAAAAAAAGTTTGCTTGAGACCCTGCACATCCTAGAGGCGGACCTAGGCAAAGTAACAGAGACTTATACAACAATGAGCACACAGGGATGTAAGAATGAAGAGGTCATAAGTAAGATTTAGGATAGGATTCATCATAGTCATTAGGACAGAAGGTTTCACTGAGTGTCAGATAATGGGTGATGACAATATGAATGAACGAACCTATGACACTTTCTGGGTTAATCCACCCATTCCCTTCCTCGAGCTTTATATCCCTCATTTTTAAAGCAGGGATTACAAAAACTACTCTGAGTTTTGTAGGATTAAAGTAGACATTCATTCTCTTTTCACACACACACACACACACACACACACACACACACACACACACACACCTGATTGTCAGCTATTTGCCAGTTGTTGTTTGGAGATGGGGATGGCAGTGTATGAATCTCAAGAAAGTCAATCTTTGCCTCTTTCACTTTACAAACACTATAAAAAAGACAGTGATGCCTGAGAATTAATTCTGAAAATCCTTTGTTTATGGTGCTAAAGTAGCAACAGGCCTATAACTATTTACAAAACATCTGAAGAGCCAGTTTGGTTTTGGAAAGCCAGGAGGCAGAGCAGAGGAAAGGAGAGGAGACTATGAGAGACAAGTTGTTTTACATAATAAAGCAGGAATACTGACTCTCCTCAAGTATGCCATTGCTGGGGACAGGATGGAGGAGGGGAGGGGCGAGACAGCCTGGGAATCAGTCAAGGGAAGAGAAAGTACCATATTTCCACAACAAGGAAGCTGTGGGCTGGCCGTGGGGTGCTGGGGCTCAGCTACAGGGAAATTTCTGGTGGCAGGAATGACTGCAAAAAATGTTAAGATTATAGATGGTAATTTCAACCCTTACAAATGACCCTGTCTTTATTTAAAATTTTGATATTTTGTTCTTCATGGTTATTACCTTGATTACTGGGGTTTGGGGGGGCCCTTCAATGTTGCACCTGAGGCTAAGTGCCTCGCTCGCCTCACCCTGGTTATTACCCAGGTTGGTGCCTTTTCAAACGTCCCGTGTGAGTCTGTTAGGTGGAGCAGCTCTGGGTCAGTGAGAGCTTTTAAACCTGGCTGAGCACAGGGTGGAGCAAGGTCCTCTACAGTGGGCAAGACATAAAAATTATCTAAAATCAGTGTGAGTAAGAAATTTGCATAATGAAGGATTACATGGTAAACCTCAGAAAGAGATGGAAACAGAGGGTGGGATGGTTGGGGGTGTTGGCAGGGACCCCGCAGAAGGAATGGGATTTCTCTATCCCCCGGACCCTCTGAGGGACCTCACAACTCACTCGCCCTTGATCCTTACTTCTCAGAAACGGAGCGGGAAGTCCAAGATGCTGTGGGTCTGTCATGCTTGCTGGTGAGGCCTGAAATGAGAGGCCCCACATTGGATGCTGGGTCCCTGAGGAAAACAGGTTCCAGTGGTGGTGGTGGTGGGGGGACCAGGGTTAACCTCTCAACCTCTTTATGGAAACAATGAGAAGAGCCAGCGTCAGAACCAGTTAATCCAAGTCATCTAGAGGTTCCAATCTCATGGCAAGAGGGTTTAGGAGGCTTATCTTGACACCACGTTTGCTTAAAACACAACTTGATAACAGATAAGAATGGAGCCTGGCGCCCATGCCTGCTCCGCCACTGAAGCTGGCAGGCTAAGGACAAGGGAGGGGCTCATGTCACCCTCTGCCCGACAGAGCCTCTGGATCCCTGTTCTACTCCCTGTTTTGGATGAACCCAACCTTTCATTTTCTTGTGTCAGCAACCAAGCAGCGAGCCCTGCTAGGGAAATCGCCCTGAGCCACGTTTCTCTACCTTTTTTCCATTACTGCCCCTTACAACGTGTTTTTCCTAGTCGCTCTCTGCCCTGGCTCCATGCGCTTGAACACGTTGGCATGTCTGTTTACGTGCAGGGCCCTGGGAGGGCCACGAGCACTTGCTGTCGCCCCACTTTGAGAGTGGACACCCTGAGGCCAGTTCCTTCACACACTTTCCAGGTTCTGTCTCCTCCCCAGGGTCTTCTCATCACTTGCCGTCCTTCCCCTGCCCCTCAGCCTCTCCCTCTCGCTGGCTCTGCTGGCCACCCGCCTCCAGCTATGGCCCTTTCTCGGTTCCCTTCCTGGCCTTATTTCTTAAATATATTTTTTTATTGACTGTAGAGAGAGGAAGGGACGGAAAGATAGAAACATCGATGGGCTGCCTCCTGCATGTCGCCAATTGAGGATTAGGCCCCAAACCCAGGCACCTGCCCTCACAGGGAATCAAACCACGACCTCCTGGTTCATGCGCTGACATTCAACCACTGAGCAACACCGGCAGGGCCTGCCCTTATTTCTTGAAAGGCCGGCCGCACTCCCATTTGCATTCTGTCTGCATCTCTCTACTGTTCTCCATAATTTCACAAATGAACTGTCTCCCACACACGTGCCCTTTCTCCCAGCAATCCCAGGGGAAAGAACTTTTAGCAGCACTTGCTAGGAGAGAGCAAAACTGAATGCTGGTTGTTCACCACAACTGTTTCTGGCAAGCTGGAGGTGTCAAGTAACCATGGACATCGAGTAACACCGTCTTTAGTGGACCTAAGACCCCATCTGGTAAAGAACAGGACTTGTTTCAACCATGTACAAACCTGTGTGGTCAATCCAGCCTCTCCACGGAATAAGCTTAGAACTTTAATTAACATGAACATAATGAACACCCCCTTTGAAAATCCTTGACTTGTCCTGATCGGTTTGGCTAAGTGGTTAGAGCATCGGCCCTTGGACTGAAGGGTCTGGGGTTCGATTCCAGCCAAGGGCTCCTACCTCAGTTGCAGGCTGGATCCCTGGCCCCGGTCAGGGTGTGTGCAGGGTTAGGGTGGGGGGAACCAACCTCTCTGTCTCTCTCACATCGATGTTTCTCTCTCTCTCTCTCCCTTCCAACCGTCTCTGAAAAGCAATGAAAAAAATGTCCTCAGGGGAGGATTAGAAACAAATCCTTGGCTTATCCCTCCCCCTGACAACTCAGTCAGTCTGCTGCGGGCTGTGTCCCTCTGTCTGACAAGTAAGGACAGTCAGCTGTGTCGATTGTTCCTCTTTCATTTGCTTGTTTTATTTTGTTCCTGGGTTTTTGGTATTTTTAATTCTGGTAGTCTTTTGTCCTTTGCACCCTTTTCTTGGACTCTCACCCAGAGAAGTAAAGCCATCAAGCACATAAGGATATAAGTGCAAACATGCCCTTTGTAGCGCTCATCATGTCGTAAAAGTGGAAACCACTGAATGCTCATCAGCAGAGGAGTGGCTCAGTGCACCGTGGAGCACCGTGCAGCTGCGGAAAACAACGGGCCAGATGTGTACCTACTGAGCTGCAGAGGGTCCGGGAGATCGACCTCTAGGTGAGACAAGCAAGCTTCTGGAAAGTGTATACAGTGCAGCTCAGGTTTTGTTTAAACAACCAAAACCATCAACTCCTAGAACTGTATCCATGATTCAAGATGATTCTATGAACCCATAGAAACTTGAGAAGACTCTTTGGCCTTGACCTGGGCACACCAGCTAGGTTTGGGGCAGCAAAGGTGAGGAAACAGGGCGCCGGGCAGCAAATGGACAGGACTCTGCCCGCTTTTGTTCCTTCTGAATGGACACAGCTCCTGGAAGAAAACACTCTCTGACTCTTCCCTGAGCCTGATGGTCGCCTCTCCAGCACCCTTTTGAGGTCCCACAAAGGCTGTCCCTTCCCCACCACAGCTGCCCCATGTCCCAACCCCCACTCCAATACTCCCTTGGCATCCAGAGTTGGTAAATGAGGAGGGGGTTGGTGTAAATCTGCATAAAGAGATTGAGACTTGAATTATTTTTTACATTGTTCCATATTAATCAAGTCCCTCTGAGAGACTGAGAAGGTTCTAATAGAGATCCACCAGCAGGAAAGACCCTAAGAGTACCAAGAGGGAACCCTCTGGAAGGAGGGTGGCCTGGTTGAATGACCAGGCTCAACAGCAAGGCCTAAGGTTTGAGGCTGAGGCTGGAGAGGGCCCTAGCACAGCCCCTTAGCGCTACAGTCAGGCTTAGGGACGTCGCCCAAGCCTGTGTGAACTAAGACTTGGGAAGTTCAAGTGTTTGTCACTCATGTGGCCTATGCAGGGATTCCTGCAGCACTAGAAAATGACCCATTAGATTGTGAATGATAATGTTTCCCTGGTTACACCTTTGAACAAGATCAGGAGCAAGGAACAGCAGTCAGAGAGGGTAGAGCTGGACTTCCTGCAAACAGGGATAGGTGGATCCTCAAATTAGTAATCGGAAAAACAGGCCATACAATTTTCACCCTGCAATTAGATCCTATATTTACATAGCTTAAAGTTTCGTACTTTATAATACCATGTTTGTATGCCCAATTTGTCCTGAAAGAACAAACACAAATTCATGGAGCCCCATGCCAAATGGGGGCTCCAAACACAGAGCAAGGACAATGGACTTGCCCTCTAGGTGGATGGCATGTGGAGCCACCTTGGCATCGGAGAAAGGAGGGGAGAAAATGATTCTTGTGTTTAGAAAAGCACTTTGTCTTCTTTGTCTATGAAATGTAAGGTCCATCCCCTCACCCATGCCCTCTGGGGAATAATAGTGAGAAAAACCTTGATCAAGAAGCTAAATTGTTCTGCAAAAAGAGGTAATGAAAAGGTGGGAGTCCGTTACTGGCACAGAAACCAGGGCCCTGGGAGTTGAGAGGAGAGTTTAGCTTGGGCACGCACGTGTGGCAAACGTGGGTTTCCCTCCTGCGAGAGGCCCAGGCAAAAGCAAGCCCTTGGCCCATCCTGTGGTGTGCATAAGGAACAAACAGTAACTGCAGGGACAAATAAAACATTTAAATAAGGGGCTTGATTCTCCCTGTTGAAAATAGATTTCACCCCACCCTCCCTTTTCTTAGAGCATTCACTTTAGAAAATTGGTAGTTGGAAGTTCTTTCTGTCTCTTTAATATGTGTGTAGCTCTTTTCAGAGGCTAAATAAGCTTCTTAGGAGCTTTGTGACCCAGGAACATCTTTCCCAAGGACCTGGGAGCCATCTCTTTGAAATCTAGGAAGACAGCAGCCCTGTCTCCCAGTTTCTGTGAGAGGGTGGGAGTCTAACTGAGGTGGGCTCCTTGCTCCAAGTTGCAAAAGTACTCCTTGTGGTAAAGATACAAAAACTTTGTTTCCCCTGTGATTAAGCCCATTAATAACACAGATGGTCACCAATTACCAGGTAAAGTTAGAATGAACTATGCATGACAAATGGTGCCATCAAGCCCCTTACTCGAGAACCAGTTAGGGTTTACCTTGAGAACGTGTGTGTAATGGGTTGGATCTGCTTGGCTACATAAAAGGGTGAGGTTTCTGTCTTTAGTCTCATGGTAATGCACATCACACTGGTTAATGCTTCTTCAGTAAAAATTCCGATCTCTTTCTTTCCTACCTTCATGGAGACGTTTTTGTGGGTGGAGAAATTTTGTTTTGAATTATTTGCCCCCAATATAATGCATGTGCCCAAAAAGGAAAAAGAGAAAAAGAAGGGAGAGGAAGAGGCTGGGGGAGTAAGACCCCTCGTGGGAGGCTGGGGCCTGTGGAGGGACATGGGGAAAAGAGAATGTGGTGGGGAAAGGCAGAGGCATTTGTGGAAGTGATGCTGACATTCAGCTGGGAATTGTTTCCACTCCGTGAATAATAGAGTAATAGCAGCTCATACATACAGGGACTCTGTGCCAGGCACTGTTCTCAGTGATTTAAACATTAGCTCAGGTAGCTCATGCAGTAGCTCAGGCTACTGTTCTTAGGTGCTCACCCCCACCCCCCACTGCCCTGAGCCCTCAGAGTCCACTAGAGAGGGGAGAAAGGAATCACCACAGAGAAGCAGGCTGATGTAGGGACTGATTCTGGAGGTAGGGAGGAAGCAAACTCTCTCTTCTAGGCCAAAGGGACCCCTATTGGGTGGACGTGGAAAGGCCAGGTTCAGTTACCGCATAGGGCGGGAATGTGGGCCATTCTGTTTGGCTCTTACAGTTTTTTGTAATATCCAAAACTGGAGGAAATTGGGGGCCAGCCTGTGGCAGACAGCGGCCCTGAGCACAGAGGACACAGGCAAGATAAGAAGGGGAAGGGCACCCAGGAAGGATCAGACACTGGGGTGAGGTCTGGAGGCTGGAAGGCAGGGCTAGAGTCCCATCTACCCTCACCAGTAACCAATATGGAAATCTTTTCGAAATTATATATGTGTGTGTGTGTGTGTGTGTGTGTGTGTGTGTTTGTGTGTGTGTGTTTATTGATTTCAGAGACTGGGAGAGAGAGAGGGAAACACCAATGATGAGAGTCACTGATCAGCTGCCTCCTGCACGCCCCCTACTGGAGATCGAGCCCGCAACCCGGGCATGTGTCCTGACTGCAATCCAACCGCAACGTCCTGGATCATAGGTGGATGCTCATCCTCTGACCCACGCCAGCTGGGCGCCAAGTCATTTTTGAGGGTTTGGCTCAGGAAGGCAGATTTATGTTGCCCTGGCTGAGCGCCGGTTGGGCCTCGTCTGGGGCGGAGACCTGGGAACCCTGAAAGTTGTGAGGAGGGCGGGGACCCAGCCACCTCTTAAAGGCCCGAACTGGCCCTGAGGTGCCGAACTCACGCCGGCGGCCCTGGGGAGCCGAGAGTCGCAGGCCCGGCTCCCGCTCGCCTCGGCGCCCACCTGCCGCCATGGGCCGCTACCGCGTCCGGGTGGCCACCGGCGCCTGGCTCTTCTCGGGGTCGCTGAACCGCGTGCAGCTGTGGCTGGTCGGGGAGCGCGGGGAGGCGGAGCTGGAGCTGCGGCTGCGGCCGGCGCGGGGCCAGGTCAGGGGGGGCGGCGGGGACCCCGATGCCCCGCGGCCGGGCCGGGCGGGGAGGCGGGGCGCGGAGCAGCGCGCACGGGGCGGCGGGGCCTCCAGGAGCCGGGCGCCAGGCTCAGCGGGAGAGGGACGGAGCCCGGCCAGGGAGGGGCTCATCCCTCCCTCCCCGAGCGTGGTCCTTGCAGCCTCCGCTCGGTTCCCGAGTGACCCCGGGCCGGTGGCATTATGGAACCTGGGTTCAGGGGGACGGTCCCCCGAGGGCGCGGGCGCGGGGAGAGCGCAGCCAGCGGACGGGGCAGGTGACGAGGCTCCGGGTTCAACCCAAGACCCTGGGGCCTCGCCCCGCGTCCCTCGTCCTCTCGGTGCGATGGGGCGTCGGAGACCTGCCCGCAGGTGTTGGCAGGAGGCGGCGCCGTCCTTGGAGGGTCGTCACCTGACTCCACAAAGGACCCCGCACCCCCAGCAGACGTCCCCTCCTGGGTCCCCGCTACTGAGTGTCACGGGGTCCTGGTCCCCACAGGTGGAGGAGTTTGAGCACGATGTCCCCGAGGACCTGGGGCCACTGCAGTTCGTGAAGTTGCGCAAACACCACTCCCTGGTGGACGACGCGTGGTTCTGCGACCGCATCACGGTGCAGGGCCCAGGCGCGGGCGAGGAGGCCGCCTTCCCCTGCTACCGCTGGGTGCAGGGCGAGGGCGTGATGAGCCTGCCCGAGGGCACAGGTGACAGGCTGCCTCGGGGACCTGGGTGCAGGGCTGGGGCGCCTGGGGGCTGGGGGAGGCAGGGGATAGCACTGAGGAGGGCCCGAGGGGCTTGAGAAAGGGCGAGCTCAGCAGGTCCAGAGTGGAGAAGAGGGGAACTGGGGGGAAATTATACAAAGGATTAAGAAGCCTGGAAGGGGGCTGGACAGGGAACTAAGTGACGTGCAGATCCCCCCTCCCAAGGAGGCGACACAGGTCATGGGCGTGCAGCAATGCTGGGAAACAGAGGAGCCAAAGCCAAGTGGAAAGGAGATCTCTCTGTGACTGGGAGCAAGTTAGGGCAGGGACAGGTAAGGCTAGGACATGAATGGGGGGTGACCCCTGACAGGAGTCAGGTAAGGGAAGCAATAAATGACATGAGGTGGAGCTGGCTTGGCTGTGAAACATGGAAGCAACTGTGGGGCGGGGAGCACACTGTCGTGCCCATGAAGGAGGACAGCTAACGTGGCATCTGTCACCTTAGAAATAAGTAGGAGAGACGTTGAGGGAAGTGACAGGTAAGGAGGGAAAGGTGAACTCTGTCTTTGAGGCACAAGCAAGGAGGGCAGGACAAAGTCAGGTTACCAGCTGTAGGTATGTGGCGCTGAGGATCGCTGAGAGGAAGCTGGGAAAGGTAGCAAGTGGGGCCGTTCCTCAGCTCAGAACACAGGGAACATCTTGTCCCGGGGACCCGGTGATGGTGTAGTTTGCGGAGGTCACAGAGGGAAGTGTCCCTGACTTGAAATATGTCATTTTGGAGAACAGGTTATGGTGTGGACAGAGGAGGACTTGGACAGTGGAAATTAACTAAGTAATATGGGATAATGTAGGATATGTGTGGACATTTCAGCTGATTAAGAATGAAATTTATAGATAATGAAGAACTGGGACAGACAGATAAATGTGAGTTAAGGGTTATGATAGGGTGTCAAAAATGGATTTTTCTCTCAGGACAAAAATGAGATCTGAGATTGGTGAAATCAAGAAAGGGGAGTGTATGAAGATGAATGACTAGAGAATTAAGCAGGAGAGACAGAGAAAAAGGCAAAAGAGTATGATGCCATACAATTAAGAAACAGGAGATTGTGCTCCCCAGTGTTTGCAATATATCCTAATAATCCGGAAACACCATTCAGAAAGAATATATGCATCTCTATTATCGTAGCAGCATTATTTATAATAGTCAAGATCTGGAAATAGCCCAAGTGCTAATCAGCAGATGAGTGGATTAAAAAGGTGTGGTACATTTATACCATGCAATACTATACAGCTGTAAAAAAGAAGGGTTTTTTTGCCCTTTGGGACAGCATTGATTGACCTGAACAATATTATGCTGAGTGAAGTAAGCCAGTCAGAGAAAGTCAAGTATCACAGGATCTCACTTATAAGTGGGATCTAACCAACACAATAAACTGATGAACAACATACACGCAGAGGCATGAACGCATGGAACAGCTGGACAGACCCTGGTGCAGAGGGGGCAAGCAGAGATTAAGCAAAGAACTTATATACATGCACACTTAATCAATGGATGCAGACAATAATGTAGTAAAGGCCTGGGGTGGGGCAGGGGCTGGGAGGAGGTGGGTAGAGGGAGGGGGTTACGGGGACATCTGTATTACTGTCAACAATAAAATTAAAAAGAAAGAAACAGGAGATTGGAAGAAGCCAGGGCATAGCATGGCACTGGAGAAAGCATTGATGTCAAATGCCTTAATGTCTCCCTAGCTCGCCTGCCGGGAAGCAATACCTTGGATGTGTTCCAGAAGCATCGAAAAAAGGAACTGGAGGAAAGACAGCAAATCTACTGGTGACCACCCTCCCAGTTCACATCCCCTCCCTGACAACTTCATCCATCACTGACTTCTACCCCCTACTTCCTACCCATCACTGTCTTCTACCCCCTTCCATAACCTTAATTCCTGTCTCCTAGCTGGGCCACCTGGAAGGAAGGGCTCCCCCTGACATTAGCTGCAGGTAGTGTGGATGATCTACCTCCAAATATGAGATTCCATGAGAAGAAGAGGCTGGACTATGAATGGACAGTGAATGCAGGGTGAGGAAATGGTCAGAGTGGGTTGGGGCTGGTGCACCCAGAAACAGGTAGGATTTGGTAAATTGATGGTTGTTATGTCCTTGACACCTGTTCTAGGATGATGGAGACTGCCCTGAAATATGTTTCCACCCTCCTGAGGTCATGGGACAGCCTGGAAGATTTTGATCAGATCTTCTGGGGACAAAAGACTGTCCTGGCTGGTCAGTGGTTTCCCCAGGTCTCCATAACACCTTGATGGTCCTTTTAATGAGCTATCTGTCACACTCCACAGTCCCCAAAACTACTTGCCAAAAGAGGACTTATACGTGGGGATCTCACAGAGGCCTCATGAATGAAAATCTGTGGGCTGGGTATGGAGGAGTCATGTGACTAAATCCCTGGGGTAGCCTGGAGGAGAGGGACATGGGGTTGTGGTGAACACCCTCCTCCTCCCCTCCTCCCTGACCCTCAGGGAAGGTTCAGCAGCGCTGGCAGGATGATGAGCTCTTTGGCTACCAGTTCCTCAATGGCGCCAACCCCATGCTGCTGAGACGCTCCACCTCTCTGCCCTCCCGGCTGGTGCTGCCCTCGGGGATGGAGGAGCTTGGGGCCCAGTTGGAGAAAGAACTCCAGGTACGCCCTCCAGCCCTCTATTGTCTTCACTTTGTCTTTGTGGGGAGGTGAAGTGCTGAAGGGAAGGAATCAAAGGTGTCAGGGAAGGGAGGCTGTGGTAACCAACTGTTCCTCGGTGCAAGTCCTCTGCTGGAAAAACCTACAGATGATAAAGTATGTAGAGAACAGCATGAAGGCTGGATACAGCCAATAATGTAGACCTTCAGGAATGCTGGGCAAGGAGCTTGGACAACCAGAAAAGGGGAGAGTGGCATACCTGTGACAAAGAATCAACTGGCGTGTCTAATCCTAAAACTACCTCTGCCACAGACAAGCCCCATGTCTCTAGGGAAGACTCCTTTCATGGGGTCCTAACCTTCTCTGTAAAGTGAGAGGACTTGAACTTGATGCTCTGGTGCTTCCTTTAGTTCTGCCCCTGGGACTCTGGGAGGGATGTAGGATAATGTCAAGAAATGAGACTGAATGTCTTTCCATTTCTTCCCCTTTGCCCTGTCCCTCTAACCATGGATACATTCCTTCTTTCCCCAGAAGGGTTCCTTGTTTGAGGCTGACTTCATCCTGCTGGATGGAATTCCAGCCAATGTGATCCAAGGAGAGCAGCAGTACCTGGCTGCCCCCCTCGTCATGCTGAGGATGGAGCCCAGTGGGAAGCTGCTGCCCATGGTCATCCAGGTGAGGTAACCTGGGCACCCCCCTCCCAACACTGCTCTGTGTTCAACCCCAACCTCTGCCCAGGGACAAGGACAGCTGGCTCCTGTCCCCCACCCCTGCCTCACTCAGTGAGACCTGTCCTTGTCTCCAGCCTCTCCTTTCTACCTCACAGCCTGCTCACTGCTCACCCGAAATTACCTTTTGAGAGTCATAATGGTCTCTGTTGGTTCCCACCCTCAGGCTACTCAATGTCTTTCTGACCTTTGAATCTGTGGAATATCCCTTCTTTCTCAGACATCTTTTCTCCCTTAGTTTTAATCTGTTTTTATTAATCCAATGATGAGAACCATCAGTTATCTCAAATTTCAAATTTCTCTTTCCTACCCTACCATCCTAACTCACACCCTGGTCAGGTTTCTCGAAGTCACACTGCGCTCTTCCCCCTGCTAGTGAGAGGATGAGTGGAAGGGGCCTCATTCCTCCTAGTAGGTTATGACCCCCTGGGAGGCAATAATCTAGTCAGCAGCGTTTCCCACACAATGCTAAGCATAGTGTCTAAGATTTGATGAGGTCAGTGAATGTTTAATTCCTCTTTATTGCAGATCCAGCCTCCCAACCCCAGCTCCCCCACCCCACCACTGTTCCTGCCCTCAGATCCTCCACTTGCCTGGCTCCTGGCAAAGACCTGGGTCCGAAGTTCAGATTTCCATCTGCATGCGCTCCAGTATCACATTCTGAACACTCATCTGCTGGCTGAGGTCATTGCTGTGGCCACCATGCGGTGCCTCCCAGGACTGCACCCTGTCTTCAAGGTACATCCCCTACCCTCCAAGTCCCACCTCACTCACATTCCAGAGAAAGGAAACAACACGACGACTCTCTAGGATTTTAAAAGCCTAAGCCATCTGTTTGGGAACATGGTAACAAAGCTTCTTCCAGTTGAACGTGTGTCCGTTATTGTAATAAAAAAATTTTATAGCAGTTTGTAAATGGAGAAGAGGAGATGATTGTGTCAGGACCCTAAACCTTTTAGCTTTATTCCTAATGTTCAAAGCATCTTTATGTTGAGATAATCATAGATTCTCATGCAGTTTTAAAAATAGTACAGAGAGACCCCATCCATTGTATTAAGTCAAGTCACTTAGCATACCTTCAGCACTTATGTAAGGGCAGCTCTGACATTCTCCAGCAGAGTCCGGCGTCCAGTAGGAGTATAATTTGATGAACAAAAGTATTGCTCTCCTTTCAGGGAGTTAGCATGGAACTGGCAAGACAAATGGTACACACCAAAAATAACCAGAGAATAGGATCTGGAAATAAGAGTTTGAAATCAAGAGAGAAAGCAATAAACACCATATCTTTGATGGAGAATGTTCCACCACAACTTAGGAATCATTAAGTAGGAGATCAAAGAAATAAAAGAACAGCCCAAGTGGTTATTTAATCTGCCCAATGAAAGGTGCATGACATGGTAGTGAGATAAATGGAAGGAAAATGCAAAGACTGTGTGAGGAGAGGAAATAGCAGTTGCAGCATGCCTGGGTGCAAGACTGGAGAGAGCGCTCAGAGGCCTGAGCTGCTGCAACAACTAGGAGCCACCAGTAGATACCATTGTACTGATCCAGAAATACTGTAATTTTATAAAACAGTGAGCCTAGAACTGATTGCTAGCCAGAAGGCAGCAAAAATAGACTTGTGCTTGCTTAAAAGTGTTTTTGAAATCTTGATGACCCTTCACACATAGCAGCAGGAGAAAAAAATGATAGAGGCTTATGAACCAGAGCAATTGTCAGAAACAATACAGTCAGAAGAAGCCAATTTGAGGTCAAACATGGGATGTTCAGTTTTAGGTCCATAGAGTTTGAAGTGGTAGCAGGATACATGAGTATATAATAGGGAGAACAACTGAATTGTGTTTCTTTGAGGAGTCTCCACCCTTATCTCCAAACCTGTCCACTGCTAGCAGTGACCCCTTTGGATTCTGGGGTAACATAGACGAGGTAGACACTAACGGAATTCCTTGCTCTTGGATTTGATTGACTTCCTGAGGCCTTTGCATCACCATCATCAGTGTGTCTTAGTGGTTAAACCCACCTTTACACTTCAAAATCCCCCTTCCTCAGCCCCTCTACACCTGTCTTCCCTCACCATAACAACTCAGGACGAAGACAAAATTGTCTAATACAAAAGGACCTGCACCCGAGGATTAGATGGCCTTTTTTTTATGGTCAAGGGAAAGCAGGAGAAGTTAACAGTGCTTAATTGGTGGTGGGAAGAGATTTGACAAAGCCCATTTGCTGATAAAGAAAATGGATCAATATGGTTCCATTAATTCTAAAACTACCCTACCCCCAATCCAAAATTGTTAAAATGCGAGATTAAAACAACTAGAGTTTGGAGGAACAGCTTTGAAAATTAATAGGAAGGCTAGTTTAAACTACAAAGATATTTATGATAGAAAATTTATTTAAAAATATCAAAAGTTAAAGGGCTGATTTTCAAAGGACACCTGTCCTCAAGGTGGAAATAATAAAGGTAATGATAACGGCCACTATTCAAGGACGTCTGTGTGCTGGGCAGTGTACTGAGCACTCAGGCACTGTACACATAAGCATCACCACAGCGCCCGTGATGGGAATAGGGTCATCCCCTATAAACAGATAAACAGGACACTTAGAGGGCTTATTATCTTGGACAAGTATCAAAGTAAGAGGCAAAGTGTAGATTAAAATCCTGGTCAGTCAGACTCCAAAACTCAAGTCACAGGGCAAAAGGAGAACCTGAGACTAAGAGCAGAGAAGCAGAAGGAAACCACCCTGCAAATGCACTAGCAGGGAGGAAAGCATCAGGAGGAAAGTCACCATGCTGAGTGCCACTCCCTAAATAAGAAGGACCCAAGCATGTCCTCTATAAACCACCCCCTCTAACCTGCTCTACCCAGCTCCTGATCCCACACATCCGCTACACCTTGGAGGTCAACACAAGGGCTCGGACCCAAGTCATCTCAGATGGAGGTATATTTGATAAGGTAAGGCGGTAATGGAGTGTGGGGCCACCTAACCATCCAACTCTGCATGGCCTCCTGTCACTTTCAAGATTCCAGGCCACCTTGTATGAATTTCCTGACCCTTGAAACCAGGAGACCTTTTTTTTATCCCAATGTCATTAAATCTGAAGAGCCCACATCTGACCCCTTCATATAGTATACCATGTTCTCCAGCTCTGTTTCTCCCCTCAAGACCTGTCATTTCCATTGGCACAGGCATGAGGCACAGGTGGAGGGGGCCATGTGCAGTTGACCCGTCGGGCCATGGCTCAGCTGACCTACCGCTCCCTCTGTGCTCCTGACGATCTGGCTGACCGCGGCCTGCTGGGAATCCCAAGTGCCCTCTATGCCCATGATGCTCTACGGCTCTGGGACATCATTGCCCGGTGGGTGAGAGTGGGAGCTGAGAAATGGAGGGGCATTGGGGACAGTGAGAATGGGGCTTTGGCCTGAGGTCAGCATTGGGCCAAAGGAACATGAAACAGAAGGTCCAGACAGGAGGAGCAGAGGACTCAATCCTGGGAGAGAGAGGAAGAGCATGGGGACAGTGGGTGGGGTCTAAAGATGGGGAGACTGAAATAGTGTCAGCAGGCAGAGTTGTGTGGGTGGGTAAAACCATGGGACCTGGTGGAATCAGGGATTTTGTTACAAAGAGTGACTATCAACCATGTGTATGGAATTCTTGAAACTAATGATCCACATTTTCTTCCTTTCGAAACTAGTATTTTGAAAGAACTAGGGGATGTCACAAAAGGCAAGTCTTGTAAGATACGTCCCCATATACAGTGAGGGTCAGTGGGACAGAGGCCGCAGAAAAGGAGCAGTGGTCAGAGGCTACAGCCTTCTACTCTCAAGGTGCTCAGCTCCCTTCTCCTCTGGGCAGGTACGTGGAAGGGATTGTCCACCTTTTCTACCACGGGGATGACATCGTGAGAGGGGACCCTGAGCTGCAGGCCTGGTGTCAGGATATCACTGTGGTGGGGCTGTGCCAGGCCCAGGACCGAGGTGAGATCTCTCCCCAGAGAACAGAGCTCCTCAGACATTCTGCTCAGAGCCCCTTGTCAGCCATGTCCTTCTGGAGCATGACCACAACACCACATCACCCCCTGTCCCTCCACACAGAGGCATCTTGATCCCATTGCACCTCCTAAGACTCGGGACAATTCTAGAAACTCAAGGAGTGTCCTACTCAGAGAACCCCACGCCTTTTCACAGATGCCTCTAACCTGCCATGGGGCCCAATAACACCAGAACCACAGGCAGTGAGGAATGTGCCCAGGCCCTGAAGGGCTCTCTCTAGGGTTGTCTATTTTCTTACCTAAGGATATGTGAAGAGCTTGTTCCCACCACAGCCCATGGCAGCCCACCCTAGTGTCCCTCCCTTTTCCTCCTTCCTGCTCCTGTCCACACAAAGGATCCAGGCATCCTGCACACCTGCCACAGTGCAAGGTCATTTCTAGACGTGGCCTCAATACTGTGTATATTTTGACTTAAACCCAAACTCAGCACCATGATCCTTGAGACTAAGTTTCTTCGACGAAAGTGCCCCCCTCACCAGTGAACTACCTTCAGGTCCCCAACCGCTTTTTTTATGCATAATGAAGAAACAGCCTTTCTTGGGCTCTTCCTAGATGCATAGTCCTCTCTCTAGTACACATAGGCCGGCCGGACTGTTTCGAATCAGCCTTTAGCTCCTTCCCCCTTCACGCTTCACACCAATACCTTGAATCCACCCACTCCCTCCGTGGGATACCTATAGGCAGGAGCTGTGAGCTGTTTCTTATAACCAGGCCCTGGGGGTACACACATCACTAAGCCACACCCCACTGTGGAGAGGAGTCTTACCTCCGAGTATTGGGGCTGTCCCTTCCCCATCCACCCAACAGCACCTCGTCAGCCCTTCCAGGACCAAAATTACTGTAATCCTTCTTAGTTCTGTCCATCAGGCTTGCTTATATTCTTATCACTAACTCAGTGTGTGTAATCTTACTTAGTTATTCTGTTTATGATCGTTCTTTCCTACCACAGTCTGTTTTGCCCACCAGCACATTCCCAATGCCTATAAAGTATCTGGTACATAGTAGTTCAATACTTTTTGAGTAAATGAAGAATGAACAGTCATTAATTCTAATATATGGACATGCCAAGACATCAGCATTTATTTCCTTATCTCCTTTGGGACTCTAGTTTCTAAACTTTGTTTTTCTCTCTCTAGGTTTCCCTGTCTCCTTCCATTCGCGGGCCCAGCTGTGTCATTTCCTTACCATGTGCATCTTCAGGTGCTCTGCCCAGCATGCAGCTGTCAACATGGGCCAGGTATGGACACCTGAAAGCCTGGGTCTCTGAGAGACAGCATCTGGGCGAGGGGATACCTGAGGGAGAGTTGGGGTCTAGGGTCCTGAATCAGAGTTTCTGAGTGACTCCAGATTCTTCCTCCCCCAGTACGACTGGTTTGCCTGGGTCCCTAATGCGCCATGCTCAATGCGGATGCCCCCACCCACCACCAAAGAAGATGTCACAATGGCCACAGTGATGGGCTCACTACCTAACGTCTGGCAGTCCTGTATTCAAATGGCCACCACATGGCTCCTGAGCCGGCCCCAGTCTGACATGGTGAGTGGGGACCTCTCAAACCCTGAGGGAATGAAGACTGACAAGGAGACTTTAGGGTGAGGGACTGGAGTTTGGGTCCCTGTTTCTCAGAACTAGCAGATGATTATCCTTTCCTTCTGCTTCAGGTACCCCTCGGGCATCACAAAGAAGAGTATTTCTCAGGTCCTGAGCCCAAGGCTGTTTTAAGACACTTTCAGACAGATCTGGAGAACCTGGAAAGGGAAATTGTGGCCCGGAATGAGCAGCTAGAACTTCCCTATGAATACCTGAAGCCCAGCCTCATAGAGAGCAGTGTCACTATCTGAGCCCAAATTGTTCACCCTTCAAATACTCTAGGCCACCACCGTGGTTAACATTTTCCCCTGATATTTACTTTTTCCATGGTCTGAGTTGCTATGATTCTATTTTCTCCTCTTGAGTTCCCTACCTAAATATCTCACTAGCATGAAGCACTGTCCTTACTTCGTTTTCCTAATACAATGACTTCTAACTTGAAACAAACACCCTTAGAGAAATCAACTATCTACTCATGTCACATTTTCTTTCCCCTGGAAATTTTGCCTTCTCCATTTATCATGAAATCATATATAATGACATTATATTATCATTGACACAAGTGATTAAAAATTTGTCTTAGTGGTGGAACTACTTTTTTAATACAGTGGGAGAGAGAAGTCAATTCCATTTTTTTTTTTTCCCTGATCTGGATAATCAGTTACCACAGCACTGTTTACTGAAAATAATGCTGACATAAATCATGTAGCTTTCTATCTATGAATGAGACTAGTTCTTAGCTGTCCAGTAGTTATACCACACTCACATAACTACTACAGCTTTATACTTAACAGAGGCTGCCACTTGATGAAATATTCTTCCAATTTGTTTTTTAGAGGTGCTTTGTCTTTCCTTGGGCCTCTCACCTTCCTTAATAATATTAGGATCAGCTTTTCTAGTTTCAGAAATGAAACCTCTTATGATTTTTATTGGAATTGCTTTGTATCTATTTTTTTAAATCTTAAAGCAAGTTTGCATTTTGAAAAATGTACACTGGGTTATCTTAGGCGTTGTGAATTCAATTTGCTTAGTTTTCTCTACATATTTCACATCTGTGTTCATGAATAAGACTGGTCTATAATGATCTCTTGAGCTATGCTTGTCTTTTCGTTGTTGTTGTTGTTAAGAAGGTTGTAATTCCCCCAAAAGTAAGTTGGGTAGTGTTCCTTATTCTCTGTTATTTGGGGGAAGATTTTACCCAAGATCGGTATTACCTTTTCCTAGAGTGTTTTATACAATTTCACCTGAAGACACTACCCAATTCTGGTGGTTTTTTCATTGGAAGATTTAAAATACCTATTAAGCCCAGCCTGGCATGGCTCAGGAGTTGAGCCTCAGCTTGGGATCTTGGAAGTTGTGGTTCGACTCCTGGTTGGGGCACATGCCTGGGTTGTAGGCTCTGTCCCTGGTTGGAGGCATGAGGGAGGCAGCCAATCAATGATGACTCTCTCATAAGTGGTGTTCCTGTCTGTCTGTCTGTCTCTCTCTCTCCCACTCTGAAATCAATAAGGATATATTTGAAAAAATAAAATAAAAATACATATTAACATTCTTTAACAGTTATGGGGTTATTCAAGTTTTCTATTTCTTTATTCAGATTTAGCTTTACCTTTTGTAGGATTTTTTTTACATTTGATCAAATTTATTGTCATTTAGTTTTCTTAATATTCTTTTATTAATTATCCGCTGCAACTGCTATTATGGTTCCTTTTCTTTGCAAATATGACTTTCTAAATTCATTTTTTTTCTTCATCAATCTTGCCAGCAGTTTATCAGTTATCCTGATATTCTGAAAGAACCAATTTTTGGCTTTTTTGTTCCTGTCAACTGTGTCTTTGTTTTCTAATGCGTTATTTTAAGTTTTGTTATTCATAATTTCTTCCCCTCCTGCTTTTGAGATTTTTCTTTTCTTCTTTTTCTAATTTTATACGTTGGGTGTTTAATCTTTTAAAAGTGTGACCTACTATAAGAGAAAGAGTGTGGTAACTGGAAGGAGATATGAAGTGAGTAGAAGGACTTTTAAGATGGGGAAAATTAACAGCATGCTTTAGTGCTGATGAGAAAGATTCAAGAGAGAAAGAAAAATTGGTAATGAGTAGGAAGAGTTAGCATGATGTCCTTGGGTAGGTAAGAGATAATGGGACCTAATTCACAAGTAGCAGAGTTGGCCTATTTTTATGACAGGGATATTTCACCTATAGCAAAGGGAAATATGGCAGAACATATCAACAGCTTTTTTTTTCTTACCAGGAATGATGATAATAGTTTTAGGAATAGAGATCATGATGTTGAACTGAAATCTTCAAGGAACGAGGGGAACTGATTGGAGAATAAGTAGATAATTGCCACAGGCAGAAACAGTAGTTGGTGGAAATTGATGAAGAGATTCAGAGCTGGTTATGTTTAAGGAGAGAGAGGACATGACCTAGCAGTGTCAGTGAGGAGCAAAGACACCTGTCTTAGCCCATTCAGGTTACTATAACAAAATACCACAGACTGTGTGGCTTATAAACCACCAAATCTGTTCCTCATAGTTCTGGAGGCTGGAAGTCTAAGATGAGGAGGCTGGCATCGTCAGGTGGGGCCTCTTCCAGGCTGCAGACCCATTGTCTCCTCACCTGGAGAAGGGGCAAGGAAACCCTCTAAGGCCTTTTCATAAAGGCACTAGTCCCATTTCTGAAGACTCTACCTCATGACCTAAGCATCCCCAAAGGCCCCAACTCCTAATTCCATCATATTGGCCTTAGGACTTCAACATATGAATTGAGAGGGGGAAGGTGGACATAAACATTGAGCCTATTACAACATTTAATCAGCCAGGAGACACAATGTTAAAATTTCAAGACTGGAGAAAGAGAATTGATGGGGTCATGGATAGGGATAGACAGAAACTCATGGAGATAAGAGACCAGAACCATCTGGACCCTCACCCAACCATCTCATGACCACATGCAGAGAAGGCCTCTAACCCCAGGCCCAACCAATAACAGGTGGGAGAGTGATCTTCACTCAGTCTCCTGCTCTTACCCTGCATTTCTAAACATCCATTTCTGCCTCTCCTTCAACCTGCCTCCTTTATCCCCTGCCACAATTATATTCACCTGTTCCCATAATACTCCCCTTCTTTATCCCCCAAACTTTATCTTCTTTGCCTCCAAACCATCAAACTAACCATTCTATCCCTAAGCACAATCACTGTGCATAAAGGCTATTGAACAAGTATGATGCCCGGGCCCTGTGCCAGGGACTGAAGGCCAATAGAGGAGTAAGGCAGGTTCCCTACATGTAAGAAACTCAGGGAGGCCAAACATGTATCTAAAGAGATAATATGTAAAGACCACTCTAGTCTTTCAATAATCACTGTCCGTGGGCTTGGAAGTGACAGGACCACAGATACTGGGGGCAGTCAGAAAATGATTCCTAGAGGAGATAGGGCTTGACTGAGTTTTGAGCCGGGAAGAAAAGTTCTTGGACAAGTTCAAAGAAAGGAAATCAGAATTTCAGATTGAGTTAGTGGCTTGAGGAAAGACCCAGGAGTCAGCAGATACAAGTGGTTTTAAGAGAACAATTATTTGGGCTGGAATGGAAAGAGAGCATGGAAAAGTGATAGACATGAGACTACAAAGATAATCTGGTACTAGACTATGAGAGGTATAATTGCCAGGGTGAGGACTGGGACAGTGGCAGGTAAGCAAGAAGGTGAGAAACTCTACATTAAAGAGAAACAATAAATATTGTTTTATAAAGTTGGCTTAGAAACTATAAGGGGATGCACTAGTGCAGGGAGAGATCTGTCATGGTCTAGGTGGTGAAAACTGAGAATGACAAGATGGGATAGAGGATTAAGATATTATGGAATAAGAAACATTTGGACCTGGATATTAGTTAAAGTCAAAGATAAAGCCAGGGTTTTGAGCACATGGCTTTATGGGTATGAAAATGATAAAAATTGGAAAGCTTAAAGAAGGAGCCCTTTTGAAACAAATGGTTGGCCTTGGCTGTAGACAAGGTCAAGTGAGAGGTGATGGATGAGAGGTCAAGAAAGGGATGTCCAGCGGGCAGTAGGAAATTAAAACTTGGGACTCTTGAGAGATGTCAGGTATCATAGTAGGGCTGGTGCTCTAACCACTGAGCCAAACCAGCTAGGTCTGCACTACCATCTTGGTTATAACTTTAGGTCATCTTTAATGTCTTGTTATTGTGTCTCACACACGGACACACACACCATGTACAATGACCAGACCTGGATGCTTGCTCCTCCTGCAGTATCTCTTAAGTTCACTCCTCCATTCTCACTACTAAACCATCTCTTTTTTCTTTGAAGAGCTATTATATTTATGAGAGAAGGATAATCATTTTCTCAGGTTTGTATAATAGAAAGAATCACAAAGAAAATAACATATAAAAAGCTAAAGACTTGGTAACTACTATGGGACTTGTCCTCCTGCCATTAAAAAGAAAAATAAAGGTTGCAAGATGTCCATTTTCAAACATTGGAAAACAGGTGGTGCAGGATGGTGAAAGGAAACCAATGAAACGAACCCTATCATCGCCCAGGCTTTCTGTCTAGAGGCAATTTCTGGACTGCGACGCAAGGAGGGGAATGTCCAACAGAGCGTCACTGAATTGAGGACACAGAGATCAGAGTTCAGGGGGACGGAGACAGAATCGGGGGCAGAGCATGAGAGAGGAGGGATCTTCACAGAGAAAGCTCCAGAAATCTGCACAGGGGTCTCCTTAAGAGTTGGGTTGAATACCAGTCTGACCAAGGGTGAAATTTCATGAGCCTGGGCAAGCAGTTCCCAGAAAGAAAATAATTCCCTGTGGATATGAAAGTCAAAAATTCCCTGGGCACAGCAGGACTGGAAAGACTTCAGGTGCCCGTGAGTCGGAGTGGAGAAGCCTCCTTAAGTACTGTACATGGGCCTCAGCAAAGACACCAGTGCCAGAAGTAAGGAAGTGCTTTAAACGTTCAACAATAAAGATCAATTTTAAAAATAAAAATATGAATAACTTTTAAAAAGAAATTCCATTAAATTACCTACTCAAGAAAACCAAAAAAGGGGTGGGAACAGATCACAGGGACACAAGAGCCAAACTGAAAGAGCCACCAATGGCCAAAAATGGAATAATTTGGGCAGCAGAATAAATAATGGAGTATTGGGTTATAAGCCAGAGTACAGAATAAGTATACACAGCGATATAAATAAATAAACGGGGAGGAACAAATGTATCTTACAGAGTTTCAAATGAGCTGTGAAGATGCTACGTGCTCTGGGGGGAGGGGCATGGCTGTCTCCGCCTCTTTTGACTTCGGACTGGATTTAGTGACTCACTTCCAAAGACTGGAGCCCCTAAAGGGAAAGACGGCATCTTTACAGTGGAGCCGGACCGGCTGCCTTACCCACGTGGTATGACACAGTAATAGTCACATCCCCAGGAATATCACTGAGATATCACACACACCCTCTATGATAACAAGTGCCTGTCACCTCTCTGCTCTCTTTCCAAAAACACATAACACCATATCTAATCCTGAGAAAATATCAGACAAACCCAATTTGAGGGGAATTCTACAAAATACTTGACCAGGACTCCCCTAAAACGTCAAGCTTATGAAAAATAAGGAATCACTGAGAAGCTGTCACAGAGACAAAGGAGACAGACAGAACTAAATGCAGCGTGGTGTCTTGGGTTGGTTCCTAAAATTTAAAAAGTATATTAGTGGAAAAACTGGTATCATCCAAAGAAATTCTAGAGCTTAGTTATACCAAAGGTGGTTTCTTAATTTTGACAAATGAACCACAGTACCGTAAGCTGATAACATAGGAAGAAACATGTTGGGTAAGGCAAGTATAAGAGCTCCCTTATGCTATCTGTGCAAATTATCTGTAAATATAGTATTATTCCACAATGGAAGTTTATTAAGAAAACATACCAGCAACATGGAAAATGCTTCTGATGCAACATTAAATGAAAATGGATGACCAAGAAATATCTGCCCAGGGGAAAAGGGAAGACAAGTCTGAAGAGAAGGGGAAGTGGAAATTGGCTCCCTCCTGCTTGACCCACCTGGTTTCAACTTCTCATTTCCAATTTTGCTGATGCAGCCCCCCAAACGCCCAGAGGAGTATCTGCCCCTTTCCTTCCTGCCAATTCAAACCCCATTCCATCATCGCCTATTAATGAAGTTCTACCACTTGTTTGAACAGGCCTTTCCTATTGCTCTGAATTCTCTCGGCCTGTGGACACTCTGCACCCAAACTGCATCTTAAGGTTCTTGTAAGAGAAGTCACACTTTCCTCCCAAGAGCTTGAAATGGCTCTGCTTCCGCCTCCTTCCCAACAAAAACGCAGGCTTTCATTTGATTTGGTTTTTATTTCAAGCCTTTATTGAAGGGGCTGCTGTGTTCAAAGACCTGTGTGAAGCAGTGCAGCAGTTGCAGCTACAAAGGCACAGAGTGGTTTAGGTCCACTAAGGGCTAGAGGTCCACGTGGATCCCTTTGCCATCTCTCTAGTTCCCAAGGCCTGTGTGTATCTGCCTAGCTGGGTCCTAGGCTGGCCTCCTCGACCCTGGGAATCCCACAATAAAACCACAAGGAGGCAGCAGTGAGGCTGAGGCTCATCAGAGAGTAAGCTTAGTGCTTGGGGATCCCAGGATCTCTATGCATCTGGGTGTGTAGGGGAGCACCAGCCCCGAGGCCAGGATCCCTTTGTGTCCTTCTTTCACAGCCCCTGCTGGGCACCAACATTCCAGCTCACTGTTTTCCTCCCCAGCAGACGGGTCCTCAAAAATCTGTTTCCCAGCTCTTCTTGTACAACTTTCTCCAAATCTAGGGTAGAGATGCAGGATGTAGGAGAGATGAGATAGAAGGAGGGGACATTACTGACCCCAGGGATCAAGGGCACCCAAGCAGTGTGAGGTGAAAGCTGGAACCTGGGTCTTGAAGGAGGCAACTACAGAGAACATGTAGGGCAGGGACTAGAAGTTTCCAGAAGCTTGAGATCCCTCTTCTCTGTACCCCAAGTGGCCCTGGGACAGTAGTATATCAGGGAGTATTTCTCACCCAGGCGACTCTGAAGCGGAGCTGCCTGCTCTGGACAAGAAGGAGTCCAGGACCTGGGTACTGGATCTATCCGTCCTATGAGTGCCCCCAGCTAGCCTCAAAGTCCATAATTTACATTACGATTCACTCTTGCTGTTGCACATTCTGTGGAGATGGGTGACTGTATAGTGACCTGTATCCATCATTATGGTATCGTACAGAGGATTTTCACTGCCCTCAAAATCTCTGTGTTCCACCTATCATCCCTCCTGCCCCCAACGCCTGACAACCACTGATGGTCTTATTGTCTCCATTCCAGGCCTGTGAATCAGCCTCTCATGGCCTACTCTGGACTTTAAAACCTCAGAGTCAGGTCAAGAGACTAAAGATCCTGCAGAAGGTGGGGAAAGGAAAGCGCGTAGGCGTGGACCTCAGACAGCTGTGTTCAAGGCTCTCCCACCACTCACCAGTTGTATTACCTTAGCAACTGACTAAACTCTCTGAGCATCTGTTTCTTCATCTCGCAAAAGGAGATGATATAATAACCTCGTGGGTTTGTCATAAAAATTAAATGAGGCCATTTATTTTTAATCATTTTCTTTATTTTTCAATTACCGTTGACATACAATATTATATTAGTTTCAGCTGTACACCCCACTTATTAGACATTATATATCTTAAAGTGATCATCCTGATAAATCTCATACCCCTCTGACACCATAGTTTACTAGAATATTTCTGACTATACTCCCTGTGCTGTGCTTCACATCCCATGACTATTCGGTAACCACCAATCTGTACTTCTCAATCCCTCCACCTTTGTCACTCAGCCTCCAAATCCCTCCCATCTGGCAACCGTCAAAATGTTCTCTGCATCTATGAGTTCTGTTTCTGTTCTGCTAGTTCATTTATTTTTATTTTTAGATTCAATTGTTGATAAATATGCATTGATTGCCATTTATTGTTCACATTTTTTATCTTTATCTTTTTTTCTTCTTAAAGAAGGCCCTTTACCATTTCACATAATACTGGTTTGGTGGTGATGAACTCCTTTAGCTTTTTATTGTCTGGGAAGCTCTTTACCTGATCTTCAATTTTATTTTATTTTATTTTACTTTATTATTTTTAAATGTCTTTATTGATTTCAGAGAGAGGAAGGGAGAGGGAGAGAGAGATAAAAACATCAATGATGAGAGAGTCATTGATCGGCTGCCTCCTGCACATCCCCTACTGGGGATCAAGCCCACAACCTGGCATGTGCCGACTGGGAATCGAACCATGATCTCCTGGATCATAGATTGATGCTCAACTACTGAGCCATGCCGACTGGGCTGTCCCTCAATTTTAAATGATGGCTTTGCTGGGTAATCTTGGTTGTAGGTCCTTGCTTTTCATCACTTTGAATTTTTCTTGCCACTCCCTTCTGGCCAGCAGAGTTTCTCTTGAGAAAGAAGCTGATAGTCTTAGAAGATCTCCCCTGCAGGTAACTACCTGCTCTTCTCTTGCTGCCTCTAAGATTCTCTCTGTGTCTTTTACTTTTGGCATTTTAATTATGATGTGTCTTTTTTGGGGCCTCTTTAAGTTCACCTTGTTTGGGACTCTCTGCGCTTCCTGGACTTGTGTGTCTATTTCCTTCACCAGGTAAGAGAAGTTTTCTGTCATTAATTCTTCAAATAGGTTTTCAATTTCTTGCTGTCTCTCTTCCCCTTACAGCACCCCCATGATGTCAACATTGGTACTGTGTGTTTTTTTTAATATATCTTTATTGATTTCAAAGAGAGGAAGGGATAGAAACATCAATGATAAGAGAGTCATTGATTGGCTGCCTCCTGCATGCCCCCTACTGGGGACTGAGCCTGCAATCTGGGCATATGTCCTGACCAGGAATTGAACCTCAATCTCCCGGATCCTAGGTCAATGCTCAACCACTGAGCCACCTCGGCCAGGCAATGTTGGTACTCTTGAACTTGTCCCAGAAGTTCATCACACTATCTTCATAGTTTTAGATTCTTTTTTCTTTCACTCTTCTGAGTCGGTATTTTTTGCTTCCTTATTGCTGATTTGATACTTGGCATCATCTACTCTGCTGTCGATTCCCTGTAAACTTTTCTTTATTTTAGTGAGTGTATCCTTCATTTCCAACTTGTTCGTTTTAATGGTGAGGGTGGAGGAACATGGAGCATTGCTGATGGAGAGTAAAATGGCGCAACTACTTTGGAAAACAGTTGGACAATTTCTTAGAAAGTTAAAAGATTAGTTATCACATGACTCGGCAATTCCCCCTCTAAGTGCTTATCCAAGAGAAATGAAAACATACATCCACTGAAAAACCTGATGATATGTGCTCATAGAAACAGTGAGTCATGTTCAAAGCAGCATTATTTATAAGGGCAAAAATTGGAAACAATCCAATGTTTAGCAACAGGTAAGCAGATAAACAGATTGTGATATTTCTATACAATGAAATATTACTAGGGCAAAGAAAGGAATGGACTGAAGATGAGCTGCATGCAGGTCTCCCTGTACTTTCCATTAAGTCCAGCTCAAAATCCTGGGCATTTATGTATAAAACAAACACAAGAAGACTCTAAATGGTAAAGATAAGAAAACAGACCAGCCAGGGGCCCTGGGACCTCAGGAATGACATGGTTCAGAATTACCTGGTTTTCCTTTTTGCCTCATATATCTGGGTCTGTATGCTGGAGGAGCTGCCAACTGGGAAACACCAATTGGCACAAACAAATCCCCCTCAGAAATCTCTCTGGCCAAAGGAAAAAGGAGCCAATTAACAGGACAGAAAACTTTTAGGCATTATCGCTCTATCCCAGCCAAACATCACAGAAAGACCCACAGTCCTGTCACGCCCTCATCAGCAAATGCTGAATGGGGAGCCTACATTTTCAGTCTTGTCTGGCTGTAAGGAGGCACCTCTCACGTCCCCCTCCTGCAGTGGTATGAAGAAGACTGGGTAGAGATCTGGGACTTTCATCCCACTTGGTGTTGCTGAGGCCTCCCTTCCAAAATGTCAGGGGCGACCACTTGGGAATCTAGACTTCCATCCCACCCAGGGATAACAAGGTGCCACTCTTCCTCCCCACCAGAGTCAGAGGTGGCCAAGCGGATTGGCAGAGTAGATTTGAAAACATGACCCAACTGTAAGCCAGAGCACTAAGCTGAGTGTGTGTGTGGGGGGGGAAGCCAACCTCAAGAGGTCACATGCTGTATGATTCCATTTATATAACATTGTAGAAATGAGAAATGTATAGAGATGGAGAATGGATTAAAGACTGCCAGGGGTTAGGGACAGTGAAGGGTGGAGAAAGAGTGTGAAAGCAGGAAGGTCTTTGTGTTAATGGAATAGTTCCAGATCTCACTCACAATGGGGTTTACACAAATCTACACAAGTGATAGGGCATAGAACGACACACACTCCTTGCATCTCCGTCGATTTCCTGGTTGTGCTATTGTATTGTAGTTATTATTAAGATGTACATGGGGCCTCTTTGTCTGATCTTTGCAATTTCCTGAGAACCTATAAATATTTCAAAATAAAAAGTTTAATGAACCACTAATACCATAATAAGGTGGATAAATCACAAAGACATTATGCTGAATAAATAAAGCCAGATGCAAAAGAGTATATGATGTATGATTCCATTTATATATAACTACAGAAAATACAAATCTATCCTCTGGTGACAGCAAGCAAACATGGTTTCCTGGGGACAGGGAGGTTGATGCGGGGCACAAAGGAACACTTGGGGCAATGAAAACTTTTCATACATTTATGTGGTCATAAATACAAGGATATATAAATCTGTAAAAACTCATGAGAATGTTCATTTAAAATGAATGCATTTTATTGTACATAAACTGCACCTCACTGAAGTTTATTTAAAATCACTTCTTAATGAAACAAAAAATCATCAAATCATATTTTATGAATAAGAAAAGAACAAAATATTTTAATATACAGTAAAATATGTAATTTTAGATTTTTGTTATAAAGTATGACTTACTTGATGGCATATTTCACAGATCTAGAAGAAATATTCTAAAAATTTATATGGAACCATAAAGATCCCAAAAAGTCTCAACCATCTTGACAAAAAAGAACAAAGTGGGGGGATCACAATACCTGATATCAAACTATACTACAAAGCCAGTGTAATCAAAACAGCCTGACACTCGCACAAGAACAGGCATGTAGACCAATGGAGCAGAATAGAGAACCCAGAAATCAACCCACAACTTTATGGTCAATTATTATTTGACAAAGGAGGCAAGAGCATACAAAGGAATAAAGACAGTCTCTTCGCCTAGCTGGTTTGGCTCAGTGGTTATAGTGTCGGCCTGCAGACTGAAGGGTCCCAGGTTTGATTCCGACCAAGGACACGTACCCAGGTTGTAGGCTTGATCCCCAGCCCTGGTAGGGGCACACGTAGAGAGGCAACCAATCGATGTGTCTCTCTCACATCAATGTTTCTCTCTCTCCATCTCTCTGTCTCTCTGTCTCTCCCTTCCACTCTCTCTGAAAGGCAATGGAAAAAATATCCTTGGGTGAGGATTAAAAATACTAATAAATAATAAAAAGACGGACTCTTCCAAAAATGGTGCTGGGAAAATTGAACAGGTATATGCAAAAAAAATAAAACTAGACCACCAACTTACACCATACACAAGAATAAGCTCAAAATGGATTAAAGACTAAATGTAAGTTGCGAAACCATAAAAACCCAGAAGAAAACATAGGCAGTAATATTTTAGACATCTCACATAGCAATATTTTTGCCAATATATCTCTAGGGCAAGGGAAACAAAGGAAAAATAAACAAATGGGACATCATCAAAATAAAAAGCTTCTGCACTGCAAAAGAAACCATCAACAAAATGAAAAGGAAACCCACTGTTTGGGAGAACATATTCATCAATGACACATCTGATAAAGGTTTAATATCCAAAATATATAATGAACTTACATAACTCTAACACCAGGAAGACAAACAATCCTATTAAAAAATGGACAAAGGACCTGAATAGGCATTTCTCCAAACAGGGCATATGGATGGCCAATAGATATATGAAAAAATGCTGAACATCACTAATCATCAGAGAGATACAAATTAAAACCACAATAAGATATCACCTCACACCAGCCAGAATGGCTGCCATCAATAAATCAACAAACAGCAAATGCTGGAGAAAAGGGAATCCTGGTGCACTATTGGGAATACAGACTGGTACAGACAATGTAGTAAACAGTATGGAGTTTCCTTAAAAAATTAAAAATGGAACTACCTTTTGACCCAGTGATCCCACTTCTGGGAATATATCGTAAGAATCCTGACACATCAATATTAAAGAATATATGCACCCCTATGTTCATGGCAGCATTATTTATAATAGCCAAGATCTGGAAACAGCCCAAGTGCCTATCAGTAGATGAGTGGACAAGAAAGCTGGCACATTTGCTCAATGGAATACTATGTGATTGGAAAAAAGGAACTCTTACCTTTTGCAACAGCATGGATGGACCTGGAGATAATTATGCTAAGTGAAATAAGCCAATCATAGGAAGAGAAATACCATACGATGTGCAATCTAATGAACAAAATAGAACCAGAGGTATGAATACATGGAACAGACTGACAGATGTCAGAGGGGAGAGTGTAGGGGGGAATGGATGAAAGAAGTGAAGGGATATGCATAACCCTAGACACAGACAATAGTGAGGTGATGGCCAGTAGGAAGGGGGGTGGTGAGAACTGGGTGGAGGTGCGCAAAGGAGGGGAAAATGGAGACATCTGCAATGGTGTCAACAATAAAAATAAAGTTAAAAAACATTTAAAAATAAAAATAAAATATGGCTTACTTGGCCATTTGGGTATAAGACAGCTGGGAAAGTCAAGTTCACTTGTAATACTCAATACATACACAAAAGCTTTGCTAACACTGACACTTTGTACATACACTCCAAAGCAATATTCATTAATTATATACCCTCATAATATCCTCAAGGACTGTTAACACTTTTCATACCGCTCACGAGTTTTCTCGTGTTTCGCTGACCGTCTGTTAAGGACCGCTCATGAGTTTTCTTGTTTTTCACGTGCCATCTCTTATGGACCTTAGATGTCAACACACTGTCTTGTCCACATCGAATGAAGCGATCTCATTGGTGGAAACCATGCTGGTCAATCTATGAAAAACTATATAATTGCACGAACCCATAAAGCATTGCAGTTACATTGTATTTTGGTCATTCGAATAGTCTTCGTCTTCAAGTTCCTGGTGCTTTTAGAAATGCCCTCTCTCAGAAAAAGGAAGGAAACCAAGAAAACTGACACACTTCCGGAAGTACTTAACGATAATTTATCAGATATTCCTAGTGAGATCGAAGATGCGGATGACTGTTTTGACGATTCCTACGAAAACCTGCAGAGTTTGTGCCGCCCATGGAAAAAGGAACGAATCTAGATACTTATGTAAATTTTGTTTGGTCCCTCTTCGTAGAGGAAAATGTTTTACGCAATACCATATGTTTAAAAAGTACTAGGAACTTTAATTGTTTAATTTTTTAATTGTTTTTATAAATAAAAATATTATAATTATTGAAAAACAACACCTAAAGTGCATTATGATCTGTAGTTATGATGATTTAAATACCGTGCAGTTTGCCCAAAAACGTGTGGTCCCTGGCATATATCTTAGAGATTTCTATGCGGTACGCAATGTGTTAAGTGGAACCATCAAGGCCTATTTGTGTTGATCAATCACTTCACTGACTGGCAGGAGCATATCCCACCAGAAACCAGAAAGTGACCGTAGTTGCACAAATATAATGAGGGGAAAGTGATTCTTCAATATAAGGGTTTCTTGATATAATCCACTAAGAATACAAGAGAGCCTGAGCTCTAGCTACTGCCCGAAATATTCTACTGAGCCAGTATACAAAAGACAGGGTCACCACCACATAACACCAGAGAAAACCTCAACCTAAAAATTTTCAAACAAATTTCAAAATATTGGTGACAATTTCTCTGTACTATCTTCACCATTTTCCTATAAATCTAAAACTATTCTAAAATTTAAAGTTTCAAAAAACCTATTCCTTTGTAAAATAAATCACTAAATCTTTCTTTCAATGTTGGTAACACTGTTGCTTGAGCAGGAATTGTGACATTTCTGAAACATGTTTCGGTGAAATCTTAATGATGTCACTGGCTTTGCATTTTGATGATAGGTGGAGACCACAATTCCTCCCAGATTAATGCCTTAGAGTGGTTTTCTGGAAGGGAGATTTAGACAACGGCACCCAAAATACACCCCCAAAAATGTGTTCGTTGACTGTTGTCGCTGCTCACAGAAACATTTCCAGATGCTAGGAATTATGGGAAAGACAAGTAGTATGATCAAATTAACATAAGCTAGTTGGCCAGTAGACGGTGCTCCCTATTTAGAGATGGAAAGATTTGGAGAACTATCTGCAAACCAATACGAAGTGAGTAGAAGAGAAATCAAGATGACCTACTTTAAAGTACCTCCACTAGGAGGACTGGACAGAGCTGTCTTGAAACCCCTCTGAGCTTCACAGATAGGCACCAAGACAAAACTCAACCTCAAAATAAACACTTCTTCAGAAAAGAAAAAAAAAAAAAAAGAATTTCTACTTCCAACTATAGAAGGAAAAAATAAAATAAAATAGTGAGTCAAAGTGAAATATAAGGCCAATCTCTGAGCAATCTTCCCTTTCATACCCAAATGCAGTCCCCTTTAAACTGGCTGACTCAGAGAGGTTCTAGAAATATGAAAAAAGCAAGGAGATGCCAAGTTCCTGCCCTTGAAAGAAGATAGTGAGAAATTCACTCCACATCCAAACTCACTCACACAGATCCTGGCCTGCCCGGGGAGATCGCTGCCTACAGGTCGGCACATTGTTTTAAGTCGCTATCTCTTGGACCCAGACATTAGGTGCCCAGGTGCTCCTACCTTACCCATTGCATTATTCACAATTCTTTGTCCACGTGTAACAGAAAATCTATTCAGAATGACTCTTTAGAAAGCAAAGACATTTATTGCCTCCTATAATTTAAAAAGTCAGGAGTCGTGTGACCTCAGGTATGGCTGGACCAAGGCGTTCAAACAATATCACCATGACTCAATGCCTCTCTCTCCCTCCTTGGCACAGCTTTGCTCCTCTATGTTGGCTCTATTCTCTGACACCCTTTCTCCAAGTGCGTCCGCTAGAGTCAAGAGTCAACAGGTCTATACAGGCACAACTCAGAGGTGTTGCAGGTTCGATTCCAGGCCACCACAACCAAGCAAGTATTGCAATAAAAACAGACATAGTCTTTTTGCCAGTGGAGAGTCGTGCTTTCAGTGTGTAAAAACAACACACCATCTCTGAAGCACAATAAACCAAAGTGTAATAAAATGAAGCATGCCTGGAGTTGACAAGCAACCAGGATGGAAACACAAAGACTTCATTCTACTTCCATCAAAATCCCAGAAGCCCCTTTGGCTCCGATTAGCCCTTCCTGGGCCACGTGTCCACCTCCTACCCAATCACTGTCCAAGGTGGTGTCACTCTTACTGGTCGGTTTTCATTGAATCATTAATCAGGAGACAAGGAGCAAAATCATCAGGCAGCCTGAGATTCACCAGCTATTAATACCACACGTGAGTAAAAGCAATAAAAGTGGGGGGGGGGGGGAATCTCTGGAAGGCTGAGCACATTTTCAGATTTTGTTCCCCTGGAGACAATAATAACAAGTCCTAACCCATTAACTTAATAAGCTTCCCTGAGGAGCCTGGAGTTATTATAAGTTAATGTATGTAAAAAGCACTTAAAAGAATGTCTGGCCCAAAGTAAGCACTACAGGGCTGGTAGGTGTCAGAGCCCTCATCCCGGGAGGAGGCTCCTGGAGAAGGAATGAGGACATCTCCTCCCAGGCAGGGCGCAGGCACAGGAGACTTTAAATAGTGACAGGAGTGTAACTGGGTTTTGTAACAAACTGGTGAAGCCGATTCGATTACTTTTTGCTCCTTTGATTCACAGTTTGAGAATGACAGGACGTTTTAAATATCTTTTCCGTCACCAAACCAAGGGAATTTGGTATAGAATAAATATCCAATAGCGATTACAAGGTGGTGGGCTGACGGATACTGGAGTCCACCCCCTACACCAAACTCCAGCGATAGGAACAATAGGAAATACATTCTAAACCAATGACTACTCTCCAAAACCAAACAGTGAGTGCCTGGCCGAAGAGAGAACTTGCTAAAAAGAGAAATCATGCTGGATTAGATTAAAGGGGAATGCTGTGGCCCAGGACATCAGCAAGAATGGAGAGAAAGGGCTCTATTTCTCTTCATCAGAAGGAAGCAAGGCCAATGCTGTGAGGTGTGGGAGCCCCCTGGAAGCCATCCATAGGAAATGGGGAGCGATCACACCCTGTCTTCCAACTTCCCTTGTACCTCCCCAGCAGCACATCCCATCCACTTCCAACTTTCAGCACAAAGAAATAGATGGCAACCCTGACCGCAGGCCAGCCTCTCTCCCCAGCCAAGCTGGGAAAGCCAGGACAGCAGACAGTCTGCCCCAACAGGGAAACAAAATGTTGGTCTCTGGAGAAACCGAGCAACACAGTGGGAAAGACCTGAAGATACTCATACTGAGGGTGCCCTCCCAAATGACCAGGTCTCTTCTCATTCCTTTGAAAAGCCCACCAACGGGCACAATCACCTTTAAATAATCTTTTTCAATTGCAGTTGACATTCAATATTATATTAGTTTCAGGTGTGCAGCATGTGCTTAGACATGTATATAAGGGACAGAGTGGTCCCCGTGCTAAGTCTAGTACCCACCTGACACCATACATAGTTATTACAACATTATTGATTATGTTCCCTAAGCTGTATTTTACAACCGCTGTGACTATTTTGTAACAATCAATTTGTACTCCTGAAATTTAGTGCCTCCCTCTTAAATATGAAGAGAAAGCCAAATGCCTGGTGAGACATTTGAAGAGACAAAGGGACTCAGAAAAACAGGAACAGTGCAGGAATAGGAGTTGTTTGTATTATTAACTGTAATTACCATGGTCAGAAATATTAGAGATTTAGCATTCTTAAACAAGAACAAAGTGTTTTCTAAAAGTAACAAAGAACAAGACAGAAAAGATTCAATAGCAGAAAAATTTTAATTCAATAGAAGAGGTGGAAAAGAAGTCGAGGAAATCTCCAAGAAAATACTGAAAAAGAGCTGGAAAATAGAGAAATAATACAGAAACGTCGTTTAAATCTCTGTATTGTGGGAAGGGAGAAACAAGATGGCGGGTAGGTAACAGCTGCACCCGCCGCCTCCCGCAACCACATCAAAATTACAACTAAAACACAGAACCTCCAGCACTCAGAGCCTCCGGAAATCTGGCTGCACAGAAGCCCCACAACCAGGGAGCTGAAGCAGCACCGAGACCCGTAGGAGGGGCGGAGACGCGGGCGGATCGGGGCTGAATCCCGGAGACAGGGCCCCGGGCCCACACCCGGGGACGCGGTTTAAACCCGGGAGGACATCTCAGCTGTGGAGGTTTCCCGGAGGAGGGAGGGGAACCAGGCCCACACCAGGCCCCCAGCCAAGGGCTCCATGGCTGGGAAGAGACGTCCCCACACCCCTGGGCTGTGAAACCAGCGGGGACTGTCCCTGAGGGTCGGGAGGCTGCGGGAGCCCCAGCAGCTCCTCTAAAGGGCCCGGCACCGACTCACTCGGACGCTCCCTCTGAGCCCAGCGCCGGGCAGCAGCCGGAAAGGGCCCGGGACACTCGGGGAGGAACTAACCTGCCTGAAGTCGGGGCGAGAGGTGGAGGGGCGGCTTCCTCCCAGGCAGAAGAGCTGGCGGAGGCCATGGCTTCTTTGGCGAGGCCTCCCCGCACACAGCGGGCAGGCAGGCGCCATGTTTGAATCGCCAGCACCTGACTCACCTTTGGCCCCGCCCCGTGATTTCCAGAAGCCCCGCCCTCCCCACCTGCAGCTCACCCAGGCCATTTCCAGGGGCTTTTCTGTGCAAGTGGCCTCTCAAGCCCCAAGCTTAGGACTTTCCTAAAATCTCTCAGACAAGCAACATTGAGTCCCATAGGGCTTGATAAGTGGCCCCAGGCCTGGCACTAGCGGCAGCCTGCACTGGCTCATAGCTTGGCCTCTCCTGGACACCTCCAAGCCCAGCACAAGTAGCAGCCAACTACGGTTTGCTCTGTAGCTCATGCTGGGTGGCCCTGGGCAAGGCACTGGCACAGGCTGACTTTGCACTTCCCGGGAGGCCCCAGAGATGGTGCACCTGGTGGTCAGACTCAACCACACTGGATTACAACCCTACCACATCCACGAGTGACACACCCAAGGTGCACAATTGGTGAACACCAAAGCTCTACTGAAGTAAATCCTGCTCCATAGGGTTGTCTCCAGCACAGCAGCTCTTTGGCTGTAGTTGCAGCTGGCCCTCACAGTCGATTGGCTTGGGGGTCAATTCCTCCCAGTGACGCCAACAGTAACCAAGGCTCAACTACAACAGGACAATGCACACGGCCCACACAGGGGAGCACCTAGAAGGCCCAGCACAGGTGACTGGGGAGGCTGAGCCCCTGGACCCTACAGAACACCTACTAAGCAAAGCCACTCTACAAATTCCAGGAGACATAGCAGCTCTACCTAATACACAGAAACAAACACCTGGAGCCAAAATGTGGAGGCAAAGGAACATGTCACAAAGGAAAGAACAGAAGAAATCTCTAGAAGAGGAACTAAGTGAAACAGAACCAAACAAGCTACTAGATACAGAGTTCAGAATTATGTTTATAAAGATGCTTGAGAATAGACTTTTGTAAGACTATTACAAAAACAACTGAGACTATGTATGACATCAGAAAGTACCAATCAGAAATGAAGGTGACACAAACTGAAATGAAGAGTAATTTATAGGAAATGAACAGTAGAGTAGAGGATGCTGAGGATCAAATCAACAATTTGGAACATGAGAAAACAAAAAACACCCAACGAAAAGAGCAAAAAGAAAAAAAATCCAGAAATATGAAGATAGTGTAAGGAGTCTCTGGGACAACTTCAAGAGGCCCAACCTTCGTATTATTGGGATGCCAGAACGAGAAGAAAGGCAAAAAGAAATGGAAAAAATAATGACAGAAAAAATAATGACAGAAAACTTCCCCTACCAGGGGAAATAATAGACTTACAAGTCCAGGAAGCACAGAGAGTCCCAAACAAGAGGAACCCAAAGAGGCCCACAGCAAGACACATCATCATTAAACGGCCAAAGGTTAAAGACAAAGAGAGAATCTTAAAAGCAGCAAGAGAAAAGCAGTTAATTACCTACAAGGGAGCCCCCATACAACTGTCAGCTGATTTCTCAACAGAAACCTTGCAGGCCAGACAGGAGTGGCAAGAAATATTCAAAGTCATGAAAAACATGGAACTACAACCAAGATTACTCTACCCAGCAAAGCTATCATTTAGAACTGAAGGTCAGATAAAGAGCTTTACAGATAAGAAAACGCTAAAGAGTTTATCACCACTAAACCAACACTACAGGAAATGTTGAAGGGCCTTCTTTAAGAAGAACCTAATAAACAGAAGAATCTGGCAAAATGAAGAGATCCAGAGACTTTGACCCATGAAACAGACGCTCATATTTCAGAGGAAAGAGGGAAGGGAGGTAGAGGGTGGGAAGAGATTAACCAAAGTAGTTATATGCATATATGCATAACCCATGGACACAGACAATTACGGGGTGAAGGCTTGGGGAGGGGGTGGGAGCGAAGTAGAGGGGGTCAATTGGGGGAAAAAATGGGATAGCTGTAATACTTACAACAATAAAGATAAATTTAAAAAAACAAACAAATGAAAATAACAAATGGTGACAAGGATGTGGAGAAATTGAAATCCCTGTGCACTGCTGCTGGGAACATAAAATGGTGTGGCCACTGTGGAAAACAGTGTGTGGAGGGGTCCTTAAAAAATTAAAATAGAATTACCATATGATCCAGTAATTCCACTGCCAGTGTACAGCCAAAAGGATCGAAAGTAGGGACTCAAACAGTTATTTATATAATTATATTCACAGCAGTGTTATTTAAAGTAGGCAAAAGGTGAAAGCAACCCAGTGGCCATCAGTAGCTGAATGGATAAACAAAATGTGATATATATAGACGACAGAATATTATGCAGCCTTAAAAAGGAAGGAAATTAAGACACATGGTATAACACGACTGAACCTTGAGGACATTTTGCTAAGTGAAATCAGCCAGTCACAGGACAGACACTGCATGTCTCCATTCACATGAGGTAGCTAGAGCTGCCAAATTCATGGAGATAGAAAGTACAATAGTGGTTGCTGGGGCCTGGTGGGAGGAGGAAATGGTGAGGTTTTGTTTAATGGGCACCAAGTTTAAGTAATGGAAGTTTAAAAATTTTTTGGAGATGGATGGGTCCACCAATGTCAATATACTAAGTGCCACTGAACTGTAAACTAAAAAAGTAACTAAAATGATAAATTTTATGTTATGTATATTTTACCTCAAAGAAAAAAACAAAACTTTCAGTACTTTATGAAACAAAAATTTCAGTCAATATAATAATAAATTAGACTAACCCACAAGGATGCAACTCATTAAATGATGAAGTGGTAAAAAAAATCGATGAAAGAAGAAAATAGGGAAAGTATATTTCCTGTAAACTCAGAAAAAAAATTCTGGCCCGGCCGGGCGTGGCTCAGCTGTTGAGCGTCGACCTGGGATCCAGGCAATAGGGGTTCGATTCCGGGTCCGGGCACATGCCCGGGTGGTGGGCTCGATCAATGACTCTCTCATCTTTGATGTTTGTATCTGTCTCTCTCCCTCTCTTTTCTTTTCTCTGAAATCAGTAAAGATATATTTTTTTTAAAAAAGAAGAAATAAAATTCTGCAGGTATGATTTGGTATAATTACAACAAATCAGTATCATACTGACTCCTGTACACAGCACTCAGATTTTAGAATTATGAATCTCATTTATCTTTCCCAATTTTAAAAGATCCTACCATCTTTTGGTATTTATTTTAAGAACACGTGTAACAGGACAAAAGCCCAGACTTTGTGGAATATATCAGCTTCGGAACAATTTATATCACCATTGTAGGCCGGGTGGGATAGGGATATATACTGACTATTCTCATATTACTGTTGTAAGAATTGGTTAGTTGTGTATAGGAAATAAAAGAGATCGGGAGTGGGTGAGGCTGAAGGAGATGTGGATTTGTGGACAAGCACTTCCTCTGTCCCTGAACCCCAGGGGCTCCAAATGAAACAGAGGAATGGCCAGAGGTCAATGAACTACAACAGGAACCTCTGCCAGCAGCACAGCCAAAGGACAAAAAGTCAAAGCATCACAGGCTTTGACAACCGTGATCACTGAGAAAAATCCTTGGGACGTAAGAATCAAAAGAGCATAAAGAAGCTTCAGGGGAAGTTTCAGTAGAATACTAAGGCCAGAAGCCAGCACCCACAGGGTCGAATAGAGAATGGGTGGCTATGATATGAATCAGCGAGTGTTCATGACACTTTCCGGGATCACCCACCTGCGTCTCGGGTGCCTTTGGGGACATGTCTTCATGTCCTTGAGCTCAAATGTCTTTCTTTATAAAAAGTGGTACAGCAAGAAACCATCACCAAAATGAAAAGGGAACCCACTGTGTGGGAGAACATACTCCCCAATGATATATCTGATAAGCGTTTAATTTCCAAAATATAGAAAGAACTTATACAACTCAACACCAGGAACACGAACAATCCAATTTAAATAGGGGTAAAGGACCTGAATAGACACTTCTCCTAAGAGGACATACAGATGGCCAGGAGACTTAGAAAGAAAAAATGCTCAAGGTCACTAATCATCAGAGATGCAAGTTAAAACCACAGTGAGATATCACCTCACTCCTGCCAGAATGGCTGCCATCAGCAAACCAACAAACCACAGTGCTGGCAACTAATTAGGTGTGGAGAGAAGGGAGCCCCTGGGCACTCTTTGTGAAAATGCAGACTGCGGCAGCCACTGTGGAAAACAGTATGGAGTTTCTTCAAAACATTAAAAGGGAGCTGCCTGTGACCCAGCAACCCCACCTCTGGGAGTATATCCTAGGACCCTAAACACCAACCAGAAAGAATATACGCAGCCCTATGTTCTTGCGGATTGTTTACAATAGCCAAGGTCTGGACACAGCCCAAGTGCCCATCAGATGAGTGGATGAGAAAGCTGTGGGGCATTCACACAATGCCCCACATAGGAGGCTGTAAGAAGAAAGGGACTCTTATCTCCTGTGACAGCACTGATGGACCTGGAGATTATTATGCTAGACGAAATAAGCCCGGCAGAGAAAGACAAATACCATATAATCTCACTTACATGTGGAATCTAATAAACAAAAGAAACTGATGAACAAAGTAGAACCAGAGACACTGATGCCTGGTACAGACTGAGAGATGGCAGAGGGGAGGGGGCTGGGGTCGGATGAAAGAAGGTGAGTAGAATGGCCAAAGAAATACACGCACAGCCCACGTGCAGAACAACAATGCTGCGAGGGCCTGGCAGAGGGGAGGGAGGGAGGGAGGGAAAGTGGGGGGATATGGGAGACATCTGTAATAATGTCAACAATAAAAATAAAATATAATTTTAAAAAGTGGTACAGCAATAGCCACCTTACTGAGCTTTCGCAAGGATTAAATAAAAGGCATTTTATATTATTGTTCCACCACAAGACTGAACATAAGCACTTTGTCTTTGAGAGTGTTGGTGGCACTTAAATCAGACAGTTGGGAGAATCAATCTACTTACAACTGCTGGGAAAGAGATGGTGGCAAAGAAGTGAACCCTCCAATGGTCACCAAAGTATCTGCCTTTACGTGGCTCAAACAATAGATGGTCAACTGACTGGAACTCTTCTCTAAAATAAAATGGGAAGAATTTTTACTTTCCAATGATAATTGAAATAAATATAGCAGAGGGGCAGCTTGGTGAGAGGGACTGGAAATAAAGAGGAGAGAGAGTGAGAGACCTGAGCAACATGGAGTGGTGTGTGTGTCTGTCTGTCTGTCTGTCTGGGGTAGGGGAAGTACCAGGAATAAGAAGAGCAGAGGGAAACCCTGTTGTCAGGAATAGGATAAAGCATTTAACAATATAAATGGCTTACAGTAAGTCCCATGGTCTGACTGTATTGGGGGATGAAATAATCCTTCGCTCCATCATGCCAGCTTTTAGAAAACTTGTGCTGTGTCGCTACATGAACAACAGCGTTCTGGGGGGGACAGCTTGTGAGTCTGGGTCATCAGGGCAGAGCAGAGAACAGCACATTAAGCTAGTAATGAGTTAGGTTGAGAAAATAATGAGGGAAGGATGTTAGAACAAGAGCCAATGAATTGCTGAGGGAAATAAGAAAGAAACTCGTGGACGCGGACAACAGTGTGGTGACACCAGAGGGAAGGGGTGGGGCACGGGGAAGGGGGTAAACGGGGGATAAATGGAGATGGGGGAGCCGACTTTGGATGGCGAGTGCACAGTGCAATGTGCAGATGATGTATTACAGAATTGTACACGTGAAACATATATACTTTCACTGATCTGTAAACCCAATATATTTAATTTAAAAAGAGCTAATGAAAATACTTATCAATGGATTTTAGAACTATCAGCACAGACACCTCCCCCAAATCGGGTAGTCTGCCCCTTGGCAGCTGGGAGGGCTGCATTCTCATTTGGAATGGAACCTTGCCTGTCCGAGACGGAGAGAGACATGAGAAAGCCTGGGCTGCCACTCTGGCTCGGCCCTGGGACTGCGATCCCGGGTCCGAGAAGCAGAGCACACCTCGCACCAGGCCGAGAGGAGGAGCGGGATGAATGTGGAAACACGGAGCCTCCTCAACATCCCCTGGCAGAACGGTCTGCGCCCTGCCTTCTGGTAGACAGGAAGCGTCTCCCAGGCGTCCGCACCGGTTCTCCCACATACGGTTCGGATTCAGCCACTCCCCTCAGGGTGCCCCTTCGTCAGTTATGCCTTCTGCACCCTGCACCTTAAACGTTCTCTCTCCACTAGCTCGTTGCCATCCAAGTATCCTCAAGCCTATCCCGTCCCAGAGAGAATCCCCGCCTTGACCTCACACTTCTTGCTGCACCTGGCCCCTCTGTCCTCTGTACCGTCAACGTGACCTCCTTATAGTCGCCCTGCCTGACATTCACTTATTACTTATAGTTGTAGGAATTTGTGTAATTTTATCAATCACAACACCGTGCTCAAATATTTGGACACAAAAGATTTGTAGTGAAATGGAGAGTCTCCAGCCAACTCCCAACCCCAAATTCAATGTTATTTATGGCTCCTGTGTTGCAATTGTTTCTGAATTTACTTGTATTCAATCTACTTGTCTCATTTCCTCTCCCTTTTCATTTTTTTGCCATGTTTATGTGCATAACACAAGGTTGTTTGTCTCCCAAAATGTATATTGGTGGTTATTTCCTGGTGGTTTAACATGGTCCTTTATCCTGTGTACTTTCCCACATGTTGGTGGTTATAGCTATAGATTCAATGAGAATGGCGAACAGTTTTATGGTTCAAGATTCCTTCAGTTCGTGCAAAACATTTCTGCCAGAAGCACATAATCACTGGCAGTGTCTCTTTTGTGCATTTGGCCACTATAGATAACCGTGTCCCAGATGTATTATTTATTGGGGTTGGAAACTGCTGGTATTCTAACCCCATCATTCCTGCCTCATGTATTAGTTGAAATATATCTGAGAAGAGAAATATTGCATAAAGATGCCTGGATTCCTAGTTGGCAAGAGTGTGGAACTGGAATTGGTTTAAAGTCTGCCTGCTGCGGACTCAGCAAGTGTCAGCTCTAAGGAATATACTGGAGATCAGGCATAGGGGTCCGGCGGAGTGAAGCAGCTGTAGTTCCATGTTGAGTCCTTTCTGTGGTGGAGGCGCCCTAGATGTTCGGTGGTCACTGTACTCACACAGAGTGAATACCCCCCAGGGCAGAGAGCCTGGAATAAGAGGCTTGCTGCTACAGCGTCGGATTCATGGGAAGGTGTAGGCCATGCTCTAGCAAACTCAGGGGTTCACCATCTTAATGTGCAAAGACTTCTTGCTGGGCCACATTTACACACTTCCTTTTTCTGTGTATTTCCTCTTCATTACACTGACAGCAGGTTTAACTATGGCAACCACACCTTGGTGAGGGAAGTAGGTTTTCTTTTATATTCATTAGGAAGCTCTTAGAAGGGGTTAAGCAGCTAACACTTCATTCTATTGGGATTGTCGATCTGCCATGGGCCCTGAGGGCCCCTAGGTCTTCCTGCTGGGTGTGCCAGAAATGCAAAGCCCTGACTGCTTTTCCATGGGCTATTTCTCAAGGTTGTTTCCCAGTGAGGAACCATGAGTCATGAGGTCATGTTGCTGTAGACAAAGGATGGACATGAACCGCTTACCTCAAAAGTGGCAAGTCCCCCAAACTCAGGGTCCTTTACCATAATGCAGCCCACTGTGTGGGCTGTCATCCACCCAGACCCCCTCATCACACTCGTGGGGCTTGGGAGGGCATGAGCAACTGAGGTGAATATAAACTATGGCTACTGCTTTTGGTCTGAGTAACAATGTCCCCTTTTTTATTGAACTAGAAGTTTTGTTTCTTGTGTCTTCTGCCACCATCCCCCAAACAGCAAGCAGTCAAACCTGACTAGTTTTTAAGTTGGGGAAAATCCCAGACCCTTCACTGTTCTTGACAATTACACCCAACCTATTGGAAAAAATTAAATGTGATAACTATCTATGCTGGTGGAGATGCAGGAAAATGGCCCTCTGGCACCATGGCACAGCGTTCTGGGGAAGCAATTTGACAATAATAGATATTGGTGTGTACTTATCAGCAAACTCATCGAATTGTATACATGAGATATGTACAGATTTTACACGTCAGGCATACCTCAAGATAGTGGTTTTCAAAAAAAATATCATCTAATATAAAATATATCCATAGATTTTAGTCTGTAATCTCCTTTCTGGGAATCTATGCTATAAATATACGGGTACATAAGGACATACATACAGAGGTGTTCATGAAAGTACTCATGCTGGCTAAACTAATACCCACCAAGAGGGCAACCCTTCAAGCTAGCAAAGGGTGGTTAGATCTCCACCTATTGATCTGCAGATATGCTTGTCACGTATTTATTTCCCTGTGGGAAATAAAATGTACAGTGTGACCTCATTATTGTGGAAGAAATGACCCCAACTATATGAAACAATCCTATTAACAGGATGAGTGGCCAAGCAGAAACAGTGGACACTGACGCTGGTTGCCTGTCTTGGGGATGGGCTGTGGACAGAAAGCAAAGGGGAGAAAGGGAATAGAAGCTGCTTCCTAGGCCCGTGGCCGCCGAAAGTCACATCACAGGAAATCTCTAACTTACCCCTGAACTCTGGAGTGGCCCTCAAGATGGGCCTTCTCTGGCCCACAATGACAATCCAAGTGCCCCTTCAGCAAGCTGGCCTGGTAGGTGAAGAGAAAGTGGGTGCAGTCGCCCAGGGCACCAGGCACTGCCAGCAGGAAAAGGGGTTGGCACCTAGGACCCCTCCAGGGAATGCTAGTCATTAGTACAACAGGGGTGGGGCGACTAGGTGGGGCAATGAGGGCCTAGAAAGACAGCTCTGGTGGGTTGGCCCTGCCCTCTGCACCCCTTCCTGCAGCCAGGCTCAGCCCCGCATCTTCTCCAAGCCCACGTCTCAGCGCTGAGCTGCGGGGAGCAGCCAGCCTTCCCCACCCTCGGGGCTAATCCCAGGTGCTGCTGTGCCCGGGGCGGGGCCCATTCCTGCCCTGGGCTGGCACAGAGTCCTGCTTTATTAAGCCCCGGCCTGTCCCGCCGGCATCAAGACGACGCCTGGTCTCGGAATCTGTCTGGTGTCAGTAACAGCACCTCTGACCCACGGCGCCCACCTGCCGCCATGGGCCGCTACCGCGTCCGGGTGGCCACCGGCGCCTGGCTCTTCTCGGGGTCGCTGAACCGCGTGCAGCTGTGGCTGGTCGGGGAGCGCGGGGAGGCGGAGCTGGAGCTGCGGCTGCGGCCGGCGCGGGGCCAGGTCAGGGGGGGCGGCGGGGACCCCGATGCCCCGCGGCCGGGCCGGGCGGGGAGGCGGGGCGCGGAGCAGCGCGCACGGGGCGGCGGGGCCTCCAGGAGCCGGGCGCCAGGCTCAGCGGGAGAGGGACGGAGCCCGGCCAGGGAGGGGCTCATCCCTCCCTCCCTCCCCGAGCGTGGTCCTTGCAGCCTCCGCTCCTTTCCCGAGTGACCCCGGGCCGGTGGCATTATGGAACCTGGGTTCAGGGGGACGGTCCCCCGAGGGCGCGGGCGCGGGGAGAGCGCAGCCAGCGGACGGGGCAGGTGACGAGGCTCCGGGTTCAACTCAAGACCCTGGGGCCTCGCCCCGCGTCCCTCGTCCTCTCGGTGCGATGGGGCGTCGGAGACCCGCCCGCAGGTGTTGGGAGGAGGCGGCGCCGTCCTTGGAGGCCTCGTCACCTGACTCCACAAAGGACCCCGCACCCCCAGCAGACGTCCCCTCCTGGGTCCCCGCTACTGAGTGTCACGGGGTCCTGGTCCCCACAGGTGGAGGAGTTTGAGCACGATGTCCCCGAGGACCTGGGGCCACTGCAGTTCGTGAAGTTGCGCAAACACCACTCCCTGGTGGACGACGCGTGGTTCTGCGACCGCATCACGGTGCAGGGCCCAGGCGCGGGCGAGGAGGCCGCCTTCCCCTGCTACGGCTGGGTGCAGGGCGAGGGCGTGATGAGCCTGCCCGAGGGCACAGGTGACAGGCTGCCTCGGGGACCTGGGTGCAGGGCTGGGGCGCCTGGGGGCTGGGGGAGGCAGGGGATAGCACTGAGGAGGGCCCGAGGGGCTTGAGAAAGGGCGAGCTCAGCAGGTCCAGAGTGGACAAGACGGGAACTGGGGGGAAATTATACAAACGATAAAAAGCCTGGAAGGGGGCTGGACAGGGAACTAAGTGACGTGCAGATCCCCCCTCCCAAGGAGGCGACACAGGTCATGGGGGTGCAGCAATGCTGGGAAACAGAAGAGCCAAAGCCAAGTGGAAAGGAGATCTCTCTGTGACTGGGAGCAAGTTAGGGCAGGGACAGGTAAGGCTAGGACATGAAATGGGGGGTGACCCCTGAGAGGAGTCAGGTAAGGGAAGCAATAAATGACGTGAGGTGGAGCTGGCTTGGCTGTGAAACATGGAAGCAACTGTGGGGCGGGGAGCACACTGTCGTGCCCATGAAGGAGGACAGCTAACGTGGCATCTGTCACCTTAGAAATAAGTAGGAGAGACGTTGAGGGAAATGACAGGTAGGGAGGGAAAGGTGAACTCTGTCTTTGAGGCACAAGCAAGGAGGGCAGGACAAAGTCAGGTTACCAGCTGTAGGTATGTGGCGCTGAGGATCGCTGAGAGGAAGCTGGAAAAGGTAGCAAGTGGGGCCGTTCCTCAGCTCAGAACCAGGAACCAGGTGATGGTGTAGGTTGCGGAGGTCAGAGAGGTAAGTGCCCCTGACTTGAAATATGTCATTTTGGAGAACAGGTTATGGTGTAGACAGGGGAGGCCCTAGACAGTGGAAATTAACTAAGTAATAAGAGATAATGTAGGATATGTGTGGATATTTCAGCTGATTAAGAATGAAATTTATAGATAATGGAGAATTGGGAACATTGGGTAAATCTGAGTTAAGCGTTACAATAGCGAGTCAAACATGGGATTTTCCTCTCAAGACAAATATGAGGTCTGAGATCAGTGAAATCAAGAAGGGGGAGCAGGGAGATGAATGACTAGGGAATTAAGCAGGAGAGACAGAGGCAGAGAAAAAGGCAAAAAAGTATGATGCCATACAATCAAGAACAGGAGATTGGAAGAAGCCAGGGCACAGCACGGCACTGGAGAAAGCATTGATGTCAAATGCCTTCATGTCTCCCCAGCCCGCCTGCCGGGAAACAATAGCTTGGATGTGTTCCAGAAGCATCGAGAAAAGGAACTGGAGGAAAGACAGCAAATCTACTGGTGACTACCCTCCCAGTTCACATCCCCTCCCTGACAACTTCCTCCATCACTTACTTCTACCCCCTACTTCCTACCCATCACTGTCTTCTACCCCCTTCCATAACCTTAATTCCTGTCTCCTAGCTGGGCCACCTGGAAGGAAGGGCTCCCCCTGACATTAGCTGCAGGTAGTGTGGATGATCTACCTCCAAATATGAGATTCCATGAGAAGAAGAGGCTGGACTATGAATGGACAGTGAATGCAGGGTGAGGAAATGGTCAGAGTGGGGTGGGGTGGTGCACCCAGAAACAGGTAGGATTTGGTAAATTGATGGTTGTTATGTCCTTAACATCTGTTCTAGGATTATGGAGATTGCCATGAAATATGTTTCCACCCTCCTGAGGTCATGGGACAGCCTGGAAGATTTTGATCTGGTCTTCTGGGGACAAAAGACTGTCCTGGCTGGTCAGTGGTTTCCCCAGGTCTCCATAACACCTTGATGGTCCTTTTAATGAGCTATCTGTCACACTCCATAGTCCCCAAAACTACATGCCAAAAGAGGACTTATACGTGGGGATCTCACAGAGGCCTCATAAATGAAAATCTGTGGGCTGGGTATGGAGGAGTCATGTGACTAAATCCCTGGGGTAGCCTGGAGGAGAGGGACATGGGGTTGTGGTGAACACCCTCCTCCTCCCCTCCTCCCTGACCCTCAGGGAAGGTTCAGCAGCGCTGGCAGGATGATGAGCTCTTTGGCTACCAGTTCCTCAATGGCGCCAACCCCATGCTGCTGAGACGCTCCACCTCTCTGCCCTCCCGGCTGGTGCTGCCCTCGGGGATGGAGGAGCTTGGGGCCCAGTTGGAGAAAGAACTCCAGGTACGCCCTCCAGCCCTCTATTGTCTTCACTTTGTCTTTGGGGGGAGGTGAAGTGCTGAAGGGAAGGAATCAAAGGTGTCAGGGAAGGAAGGCTGCGGTAACCAACAGTTCCTGGGTGCAAGTCCTCTGCTGGAAAAACCTACAGATGATAAAGTATGTAGAGAACAGCATGAAGGCTGGATACAGCCAATAATGTAGACCTTCAGGAATGCTGGGGAAGGAGCTTGGACAACCAGAAAAGGGGAGATCTTAGCATACCTGTGATACAGAATCAACTGGCCTATCTAGTCCTAAAACCACCTCTGCCACAGACAAGCCCCTTGTCTCTAGGGAAGACTCCTTTCATGGGGTCCTATCCTTCTCTGTAAAGTGAGAGGACTTGAACTTGATGCTCTGGTGCTTCCTTTAGTTCTGCCCCCAGGACTCTGGGACTGATGTAGGATAATGGCAAGAAATGAGACTGGATGTCTTTCCATTTCTCGCCCTTTGCCTTGGCCCTGTGGAGGTATGCTTCCAACTCTAACCCTGGACGTGTTCCCCTTTCCCCAGAAGGGTTCCCTGTTTGAGGCTGACTTCATCCTGCTGGATGGAATTCCAGCCAATGTGATCCAAGGAGAGCAGCAGTACCTGGCTGCCCCCCTCGTCATGCTGAGGATGGAGCCCAGTGGGAAGCTGCTGCCCATGGTCATCCAGGTGAGGTGCTCTGGGCACCCCCCTCCCAACACTGCTCTGTGTTCAACCCCACCCTCTGCCCAGGGACAAGGACAGCTGGCTCCTGTCCCCCACCCCTGCCTCACTCAGTGAGACCTGTCCTTGTCACCAGCCTCTCCTTTCTACCTCACAGGCTTCCCACTGCTCACCTGAAATTGCCTTTTGAGAGTCATAATGGTCTCTGTTGGTTCCCACCCTCAAGCTACTCAATCTCTTTCTGACCTTTGAATTTGTGGAATATCCCTTCTCACTTAGACATGTTTTCTCCCCAGGTATTAATGTTTCCATTCTCACTGTTCTCATCAATCAATTGATTTGAACTGTCAGTTATCTCACACATCCAGCTTCTTCTTCCTCTTCCACTATCCTATCTCAGACCTTCATCAGGTTTTCCCAAACCACTGTCAAGGCCATACTGGACTCCCCCTTTCCAATTCCTCCTGCTTTGAACCTGACCATCATGGCCCTCACACTTCCCCACAGCTAGTGAGAGGATGAGTGGAAGGGGCCTCATTCCTCCTAGTAGGTTATGACACCCTGGGAGGCAATAATGTAGTCAGCAGCGTTTCCCACACAATGCTAAGCATAGTGTCTAAGATTTGATGAGGTCAGTGAATGTTTAATTCCTCTTTATTGCAGATCCAGCCTCCCAACCCCAGCTCCCCCACCCCACCACTGTTCCTGCCCTCAGATCCTCCACTTGCCTGGCTCCTGGCAAAGACCTGGGTCCGAAGTTCAGATTTCCAACTGCATGAGCTCCAATATCACTTGCTGAACACTCATCTGCTGGCTGAGGTCATTGCTGTGGCCACCATGCGGTGCCTCCCAGGACTGCACCCTGTCTTCAAGGTACATCCCCTACCCTCCAAGTCCCATCTCACTCACATTCCAGAGAAAGGAAACAACCTAACAGGTGTCCAAGGTTTTAAAAGCCTAAGCCATCTGTTTGGGAACATGTTAGCAAAGCTTCTTCTAGTTGAGCGTGTGTCCATGTATTGAACAAAAAAAATCTTACAGCAGTATATGAATGGAGAAGAGGAGATGATTGTGTCAGGACCCTGGGCCTTGTGGTTTTGTTCCTAATGTTCAAAATATCTTTATGTTGAGATAATCATAGATTCTCATGCAGTTTTAAAAATAGTACAGAGAGACCCCATCCATTGTATTAAGTCAAGTCACTTAGCATACCTTCAGCACTTATGTAAGGGCAGCTCTGACATTCTCCAGCAGAGTCCGGCGTCCAGTAGGAGTATAATTTGATGAACAAAAGTATTGCTCTCCTTTCAGGGAGTTAGCATGGAACTGGCAAGACAAATGGTACACACCAAAAATAACCAGAGAATAGGATCTGGAAATAAGAGTTTGAAATCAAGAGAGAAAGCAATAAACACCATATCTTTGATGGAGAATGTTCCACCACAACTTAGGAATCATTAAGTAGAAGATCAAAGAAATAAAAGAACAGCCCAAGCGGTTATTTAATCTGCCCAATGAAAGGTGCATGACATGGTAGTTAGATAAATGGAAGGAAAATGCAAAGACTTTGTGAGGAGAGGAAATAGCAGTTGCAGCATGCCTGGGTGCAAGACTGGAGAGAGAGCTCAGAGGCCTGAGCTGCTGCAACAACTAGGAGTCCATCAGTAGATTCCGTTGTACTGATCCAGAAATGCTGTAATTTTATAAAACAGTGAGCCTAAACTGATTGCTAGCCAGAAGGCAACAAAATAGCCTTATGCCTGCTTAAAAATGTTTTTGAAATCTTGATAACACTTCACGTATAGCAGCAGGAGAAGAAATAATACAGGCTATGAACCAGAGCAATTGTCAGAAACAATACAGTCAGAAGAAGCCAATTTGAGGTCAGAGATGAGATGTTTAGGTTTAAGTCCATGGAGTTTGAAATGGTAGCAAGATACATGAGTATATAATAGGGAGAACAACTGAATTGTGTTTCTTCCAGGAGTTCTCACCTTTATCTCTAAACCTATCCATGGCTAGCGGTGACCCCTTTGGATTCTGGGGTAACATAGACGAGGTAGACACTAACAGAATTCCTTGATCTTGGATTTGATTGACTTCCTGAGGCCTTTGCATCACCATCATCATGTGCTGTGGTAGTTAAACCCACCTTTACACTTCAAAATCCCCCTTCCTCAGCCCCTCTACACCTGTCTCCCCTCGCCAAACAACTTCACCCCATGGCAGACAGCTGTGTTGTTCTCAGGCCACCCAGGAGGGCTAAGCCTGCCCACTTCATAAAGCTTACCCATGCAGGATGCAGGCTCTGCATTCAGGCTGCTGGGGTCTGAATCCTGAATCCCGGCCTCAGTTCCTCCCAGATGTGTGCTCAGTGTCCTCATCTCTAAATGGGGATAATAGGAGCTCCATCATGGAGTTGATGAGGGATAACAGGACAGCGTGACACGGGGGAAATGCTACAAAACTCAGTAGTTCTTGCTGTTTTGATTAGTTCTTTGTGTTCTGGAAACTTCTCCCCTGATGTGGACTTTGGGCTTTCTATGGCACTCATAGTGTTTCACGGTCTTTCTGAAGTTATAGACCAATGTGAGTTGCTTTGATATGTTGGTACCAATGATATCAGTTGGATCCTTCCCACTCTGTAGCATCACCAACTCACATGAATACCAGCATTGCATGAATCCTCCAGCTCAGGATGAAGACAAAATTGCCTAAGACAAAAGGAAGTGCAGCTGAGGATCAGATGGCATTTTTTAATGGCCAAGGGAAAGCAGGAGAGAGGGGCCCTAACTAACAGGGCCTAACTGGTGGTGTAGGAGATTTGACAACAGCCCCTCTGCTGATAAAGAACATAGATCACTATTGTTCCTTTAATTCTGACTGAAAGGACCCTACCCTCCCCAACTCCCAACCCCCAAATTTAAAAAATGCAAGAGTAAAACAACTAGAGATTGAAGGAGCTGCTTTGAAAATTCATAGAAAGGCTAGTTTAAACTCTAAGGAAGTGTATGATAGAAAAATTATTTAAAAAATCAAAAGTTAAAGTGCTGATTCTCAAAGGACACCTGTCCTCAAGGTGGAAATAATAAAGGTAATGATAACGGGCACTATTCAAGGACGTCTGTGTGCTGGGCAGTGTACTGAGCACTCAGGCACTGTACACATAAGCATCACCACAGCGCCCGTGATGGGAATAGGGTCATCCCCTGTAAACAGATAAACAGAAGGACACTTAGAGGGCTTATTATCTTGGACACATATCAAAGTAAGAGGCGAAGTGTAGATGAAAATCCTGGTCAGTCAGACTCCAAAGCTCAACTCACAGGGCACTAGGAGAACCTGAGACTAAGAGCAGAGAAGCAGAAGGAGACCAGCCTGCAAATGCACTAGCAGGGAGGAAAGCATCAGGAGGAAAGTCACCATGCTGAGTGCCACTCCCTAAATAAGAAGGACCCAAGCATGTCCTCTATAAACCACCCCCTCCAACCTGCTCTACCCAGCTCCTGATCCCACACACCCGCTACACCATGGAGATCAACACACGGGGTCGGACCCAACTCATCTCAGATGGAGGTATATTTGATAAGGTAAGACGGTAATGGAGTGTGGGGCCACCTAACCATCCAACTCTGCATGGCCTCCTGTCACTTTCAAGATTCCAGGCCACCTTGTATGAATGTTCTGACCCTTAAACCCAAGAGCCTGTCCCTTTATACTCATGTCTTTAAATGTGAGAATCTCACATCTGAACCTTTTGTATACTGTGCTCTGAATTCTTCCTCAAGGCCTCTCATCTTTGTCCCAGGCAGTGAGCACAGGTGGAGGGGGCCATGTGCAGTTGACCCGTCGGGCCATGGCTCAGCTGACCTACCGCTCCCTCTGTGCTCCTGACGATCTGGCTGACCGCGGCCTGCTGGGAATCCCAAGTGCCCTCTATGCCCATGATGCTCTACGGCTCTGGGACATCATTGCCCGGTGGGTGAGAGTGGGAGCTGAGAAATGGAGGGGCATTGGGGACAGTGAGAATGGGGCTTTGGCCTGAGGTCAGCATTGGGCCAAAGGAACATGAAACAGAAGGTCCAGACAGGAGGAGCAGAGGACTCAATCCTGGGAGAGAGAAGGAAGAGCATGGGGACAGTGGGTGGGGTCTAAAGATGGGGAGACTGAAATAGTGTCAGCAGGCAGAGTTGTGTGGGTGCGTAAAACCATGGGACCTGGTGGAATCAGGGATTTTGTTACAAAGAGTGACTATCAACCATGTGTATGGAATTCTTGAAACTAATGATCCACATTTTCTTCCTTTCAAAACTAGTGTTTAGAAAGAACTAGGGGATGTCAGAAAAGGCAAATCCTGTAAGATATGTCCCCATATACAGTGAGAGTCAGTGGGACAGAGGCCACAGAAAAAGAGTAGTGGTCAGAGGCTACAGCCTTCTACTCTCAAGGTGCTCAGCTCCCTTCTTCTCTGGGCAGGTACGTGGAAGGGATCGTCCACCTCTTCTACCACGGGGATGACATCGTGAGAGGGGACCCTGAGTTGCAGGCCTGGTGTTGGCAGATCACTGAGGTTGGGCTGTGCCAGGCCCAGGACCGAGGTGAGATCTCTCCCCAGAGAATAGAGCTCCTCAGACACTCTGCCCAGGGTCCCTTGTCAGACTTGCCCTTGTGGAGACATGACACCAACCTTGCATCACCTCCTGTCCCTCCACACAAAGGCATCTAGATCCCATTCCCACCTCCTAAGACTCGGGACAATTCTAGAAACTCAAGGATTGTCCTACTCAGAGAACCCCACACCTTTTCACAGATGCCTCTAACCTGCCATGGGTCCCAATAATTCCAGAACCACAGGCAGTGAGGAATTTGCCCAGGCCCTGAAGGGCTCTCTCTAGGGTTGTCTATTTTCTTACCTAAGGATATGTGAAGAGCTCGTTCCCACCACAGGCCTTGGCAGCTCACCCTAGTTTCCCTCCCTTTTCCTCCTTCCTGCTCCTGTCCACACAAATATCCAGGCATCCTGCACACCTGCCACAGTGCAAGGTCATTTCTAGACGTGACCTCAATACTGTATATATTTTGACTTAAACCCAAACTCAGCACCATCAAGGGAGACTAACTTTCTTAGGCCAAAGTGCCCCCCTCACCAGTGAACTACCTTCAGGTCCCCCGCCCCACTTTTTATGCATAATGAAGAAACAGCCTTTCTTGGGCTCTTCCTAGATGCATAGTCCTCTCTCTAGTACACATAGGCCGGCCAGGCTGTTTCGAATCAGCCTTTAGCTCCTTCCCCCTTCACGCTTCACACCAATACCTTGAATCCATCCTCTCCCTCCGTGGGATACCTATAGGTAGGAGCTGTGAGCTGTTTCTTATAACCAGGCCCTGGGGGTGCACACATCACTAAGCCACACCCCACTGTGGAGAGGAGTCTTACCTCCGAGTATTGGGGCTGTCCTTTCCCCATCCACCCAACAGCACCTCGTCAGCCCTTCCAGGACCAAAATTTCTGTAATCCTTCTCAGTTCTGTCCATCAGGCTTGCTTATATTCTTATCACTAACTCAGTGTGTAATCTTACTGAGTAGTTCTGTTTATGATCATTCTTTCCTACTACAGTCTGTTTTGCCCACCAGCACATTCCCAGTGCCTATGCAGTATCTGGTACTTTTTGAATAAATGAATGAATGCTCACTAATTCTAATATATGGACATGCCAAGAATCAGCATTTATTTCCTTATCTCCTTTGGGACTGTAGTTTCTAAACTTTGTTTTTCTCTCTCTAGGTTTCCCTGTCTCCTTCCATTCGCGGGCCCAGCTGTGTCATTTCCTTACCATGTGCATCTTCACGTGCACTGCCCAGCATGCAGCGATCAACACAGGCCAGGTATGGACACCTGAAAGCCTGGGTCTCTGAGAGAAAGCATCTGGGCGAGGGGATACCTGAGGGAGAGTTGGGGCCTAGGGTCCTGAATCAGAGTTTCTGAGTGACTCCAGATTCTTCCTCCCCAGTTCGACTGGTTTGCCTGGGTCCCTAATGCCCCATGCTCAATGCGGATGCCCCCACCTACCACCAAGGAAGATGTCACAATGGCCACAGTGATGGGCTCACTACCTAATGTCTGGCAGACCTGTCTTCAAATGGCCACCACATGGCTCCTGAGCCATAAGCAGACAGACATGGTGAGAGGGGACCTCTGGAACTCTGAGGGGACTGATGGCTAACAAGGAGACATTGGGGTGACGGAGTTTCGGTCCCTGTTTCTCAGAACTAGAAGATGATTATCCTTTCCTTCTGCTTCAGGTACCCCTCGGGCATCACAAAGAAGAGTATTTCTCAGGTCCTGAGCCCAAGGCTGTTTTAAGACACTTTCAGACAGATCTGGAGAACCTGGAAAGGGAAATTGTGGCCCGGAATGAGCAGCTAGAACTTCCCTATGAATACCTGAAGCCCAGCCTCATAGAGAGCAGTATCACTATCTGAGCCCAAATTGTTCACCCTTCAAATACTCTAGGCCACCACCATGGTTAACATTTCCCCATGATATTTACTTTTTCCATGGCTCTGAGTTGCTATGATTCTATTTTCTCCTCTTGAGTTCCCTACCTAAATATTTCACTAGCATGAGGCATTGTCCTTACTTCCAGTTTTCCTAATACAATGATCTTTAACTTGAAACAAACTCCCTTAGAGAAATCAACTATCTATTCATGGCACATTTTCTTTCCCCTGGAAATTTTGCCTTCTCTGTTTATCATGAAATCATATACAATGATATTATATTATCATTGACACAACTGATTTAAAAATTGGTTGTAATGGTGGAACTAATTTTTTAATACAGTGGGAGATAGAAGTCAATTCCATTTTATTTTTGTGATCTAGATAATGAGTTACCACAGCATTGTTTATTGAAAATAATGCTGACATAAATCATGTAGCTATCTATGAATGAGACTAGTTCTTAGCTGTCCAGTGGTTAGACCACACTCACATAACTACTACAGCTTTATATTTAACAGAGGCTGCCACTTGATGACATAGTCATCCAATTTGTTTTTTAGAGGTGCCTTGTCTTTCCTTGGGCCTCTGACCTTCCCTATAAATAAATATTAGGATCAGCTTCTCTAGTTCCAGAAATAAAGCCTCTTATGATTTTTATTGGAATTGCTTTGCATCTATTTAATTTTTTAAATCTTAAGGCAAGTTTGTATATTGAAAAATATACTCTGAGTTATCTTTTTTGTTGTTGTTAATTTATCTTTATTGTTGAAAGTATTACAGGTGTCCCATTTCTTCCCCCCAATTGACCCCTTCCACCTTGCTCCCACCTCCTCTCTGGCCTTCACTCCATTATTGTCTGTGTCCATGGGTTATGCATATATGCATATAACATATTTGGTTACCCTCCTCCCACCTTCCACCCCCCTTCCCGCTGTCCTCTGAATTATGATCGTCTGTTGCATGCGTCAATGTCTCTGGATCTATTTAGTTCATCAGATTCTTCTGTTCATTAGCTTCTTCTTAAAGAAGACCCTTCAACATTTCCTGTAGTGCTGGCCTGGTGGTGATGAACTCCTTTAGCTTTTTCTTATCTGTGAAGCTCTTTATCTGACCTTCACTTCTAAATGATAGCTTTGCTGGGTAGAGCAATCTTGGTTGTAGTTCCATGTTTTTCATCACTTTGAATATTTCTTGCCACTCCCTTCTGGCCTGCAAGGTTTCTGTTGAGAAATCAGCTAACAGTCGTATGGGTGCTCCCTTGTAGATAACTAATTGCTTTTTTCTTGCTGCTTTTAAGATTCTCTCTTTGTCTTTAACCTTTGGCATTTTAATGATGATGTGTCTTGCTGTGGGCTTCTTTGGGTTCCTCTTGTTTGGGACCCTCTGTGCTTCCAGGCTTGTAAGTCTATTTCTTTCCCCAGGTAGGGGAAGTTTTCTGTCATTTTTTCAAATATGTTTTCAATTTCTTGGTCTCTTTCTTCCCCTTCTGTCACCCCAATTATATGAATATTGGGCCTCTTGAAGTTGTTTCAGAGGCTCATCACACTGTCTTCATAGTTTTAGATTCTTTTTTCTTTCACTCTTCTGAGTCGGTACTTTTTGCTTCCTTATGTTCCAAATTGCTGATTTGATTCTTGGCATCATCTACTCCGCTGTTGATTCCCTGTAAGCTCTTCTTTATTTCAGTGAGTGTATCCTTCATTTCTCACCTGTTCTTTTCAATGGTTTCTATGTCCCTTTTTATGCTGTTGGGGTTCTCACTAAGTTTCTTGAGCATGCTCATCACCACTGTTTTGACTCTGTATCTGGTAGTTTGCTTGCCTCCACTTGATTTAGTTTGTTTTCTGGAAATTTCTCCTTTTCTTTCATTTGGGACCTATTTATTTGTCTGCGCGATTTGGCTGCTTCCCTGTGTTTGTTTCTATGTATTGGATAGAGCTGCTACATCTCCTGGACTTGACAGAGTGGCCTTGTATAGCAGGTGTCCCATAGGGCCCAGGAGCACAGCCTCTCCAGGTACCCGGCTGGGCACTCCAGGTTGGCACCTGTGTGGGCTGTGTGCGCCCTCTTGTTGTAGTTGAGCCTTGATTGCTGTTGGCATCACTGGGAGGGATTGACACCCCCCAGGCCAATTGTCTATAAAGACTGCTGCAACTACAACAGAGGAGCTGCTGTACAGGAGTTGACCCTATGAGGCAGGACTTGCTTCAGTGGGGCTTTGGTGCTCACCAAGTCCACCCCTTGAATGTATCACTTGTGGAGGTGGTAGGGTTGTAACCCATTGTGGTTTGCAACTGTCCACTGGGTACGCTGGCTCTGGGGCCTCCCAGAAGGTGCAAAGTCAGCCACTGCCTGTGATCTGCCTGGGGCCACTCGGCTCAAGAGACACATGGATCTGCAGATGGCTACTACTTGTGTTGGGCTTGGAAGTACCCAGGAGAGGACAAGCTGTGAACAAAGACGGGCTCCTACTAGTGCTGGGACCGGGGCCACTTAGCAAGAGGTTTGGGGTATACAAAAGCCAGATGCTGCTTGTTTGAGAGAGCTTAGAAAAGTCTGACATGTGAGGCAAGAGAGGCCAGTTGTATGGACAAACCACGGGAAATGGCATGAATGGGCTGACAAGTTAGGCAGGGCAGGGACTCAGGGACTCATCAGGAAGGCAGGGCAAACAGTGTGAGCCAGGTCCATGGAGATTCAGATAAGGCACCTGCCTGCTGGCTCTTTGGGGGTGGGGTGGGGATTTCAGAAAAGGAACAATGGCCTCTGCCAGGACTTGTGTCTGGCAGAAAGCCGCCCCCCACCAGCTCTCACCCTGATGCCAGATGCTTCAGTTCCTCCCTTTATGTCCCAGGTTTTTTTCAAGCTGCTCCCCCAGCACTGGACTCAGAGGGAGTGAATCCAAGTAAGTCCATGCACAGACCCTTGAAGAGGAACAGCCTGGGCCTCCAGTGGCCCTCTGCTCACTCAGCCACAATCCCTGCTGGTTTTTACACTCAGAAGTTATGGGGACTTGTCTTGCTGGCACTGGAAGCCTGGTATAAGGGGCCACCAATAGATGAATGGATGGGCACAATGGAATATCATTAAGTTGTAAAAAGCAATGAAATTCTGACACATGCTATAGCATGGATGAATCTTGAAGACATTGTGCCAAATGAAAGAAGCCAGGCACAAAAGAAGAAATAGTGTAGGGTTCCAGTGATAAGAGGGACTTAGAAAACATAGTAGAAGGAATTCCCCAGTGGAAGGGGTGGGGGATTGTTATTTGATGATACAGTTTCACTTTGAAGTGATTAAAAAGTTCTGGAAATGGATAGTCCTGATGGTTGCACAACCATGTGAATACAGTTATACCACAGAAATGTACACTTAAAATGGTTACAGTCATACATTTTATGTCCTACATATTTACCACAATAAAAATGTGTATATGCACACACTCCTACATATATATATGCAGCACATGTCCCACTCTGTGTATTGCAGAAACAAAATATTGAAGACAAGCAGCACTTCTAGCAATAAGGAGGTTGGCTTTGTGTTGATAAAATGCTCAGTTGACCAGAAAGATATAATGATTTTAAATGTAAATGAACCTAATAACAATCTCAAAGTACAAGAAATAAAAACTGACAAAACTACATGGAGAAGCAGACAAGTCCATAATCACACTGGGAAAGATTAATATACCCCTCTTGGTAATTGATAGAACAAACAGTGAGAATACAGATTTGAAACTGAAAAGTAAAAAATAAAAAGAAACAGAAGCAGAAAATATGAATATAGATTTGAAGGACACAATAAAGAAATGATCAAATGGACATTTGTAAAACACAGCACCCAACACTGCATAACACACATGATTTTCTTTTCTTTCTTTTCTTCACATATTCCTTTCAAGAACACACAAAACCTTTATAAAAATGGACCATGGAACAAGAAAGCAAGTGTCAGCAAAATTACAAGACCGCAACCTGGCGAGCCCTAGTACTCAAGCCAGACACCAGCAGCAAAAAGCAGTTTCTGAAGACAGCGCGGGATCAGCACGGGCTGGCAGAGCAACTGAAGTGGAGTGGAGGGCTCAGAAACACGCCCAGGCCTCTGCCGTGTTGAGCGAGGTGGCGGGGTCACCAGGTGGGGAAGGGGGGGCTCGGTAATAAATACGCTGGATCCTCATCCGTATCATACATAAATCAATTTCAAGTAGATTACAGGTCTAAACATAAAATAGAAAACTATAAATCTTTCAAAATAAAATACAAAAGAATACCTTCGAGACCCTGGGGAAGATTTCTTAAATAAGACACAAATAGTAGTAACCCCAAGGAAAGAGATTAATAAAATGGACTACACTAAAATTAAGAACTTCTGTTCATCAAAAAACTATATAATTTCTGACGATAGGGGATTGGAATGTGGGGGTTTATTATATTTTCTTTCTATTTTTATGTATGCTTGAAATGATAGTTTAAAAAGTTTTTTATAAAAGGTTTATAAAGAAAATTATAAGAGAACCAGTCATGTGGGAGAGGATATTTGCAGTACATATATCCTGAAGAAGACCAAACTGCTAGTATCTGGAATACAAAAAGAACTCCAATAAATCAACAAGCAAGAGACAACCTAATAATAACTAGGCAAACCCATTTGGACAGGCGCCTCACAAACAAGAGATCCATATGATCAATAGCATATTTCAAATTTCTCAACCTCATTAGTAATTAGAAAAATACAAATTAAACTTCAATGAAATACAACTCCATACTTGCAGAACAGCTAAAATAAAGACACTCACAATACCAAGGATTAGCAAGGATGTGGAACATTTTTCAGTCACTGCTTGTGAGAGTTAAGTTCCTAGAGACACTTCATAAAATCATTACTATTTTCTAATAAAGTTGAACTTGCTTGTAACCTATAAACTACCAATTTCAGTTGCAGGTGTACCACATTGAGAAACTCTTGTCCATCAACAGTGCAGTGGATATGTTAATTTTAGTATATTTATACAAGACAACATGGCAAGCTATGAGAATGAATGAACTGCAGCTACATGCAGCAATGTGAATTATATTACAAATATAATACTGAGCAAAGGAAGCAAGGTAAAAGGAAGTTAATGTGATTTTATTTATATAAAGTTCAAAAAAGGCAAAACTAAGTAATGCATATATCCATGGAAAAACTATAAAGACAGGCAAGGAGATGGTTATCACAAGGTTAGAAGAATGGCTATTTTCTGGGGGAAGCTTTGGAAAGTGTGCATAATGGCATGCTGGCAGTGTTCTAATTCTTGAACTGGCTGTCGTTACCTGGGTGCTTTTTAAATGCTTTAAACTTCTCTTTAAATTATAATGATATATACACACACTCTTTTGTATGTTTTGTAGAGTCCACATTTTAAAAATTTAAGAAAGGAAAAGTCATAACGTATTTAAAAGATAACCATCACCTTAAGTTAAATCACTGAGCTCTCAAGAAAGATTTTTTTTTTAAAGAGTACCAGAAAATGGTTCCTCAAACAGAAAAGTGTGTAATCAAAAAGAACTAGAGGGCCCAGCTTGTGTGGCTCAGCGGTTGAGTGTCAACCTAGGCAGCAGGAGTCCTGGTTCCTTTCCTGGTTAAGGCAAGTGCCCAGGTTGCAGGCCTGATCCCCAGCAGGGGGCGTGCAGGAGAGGCAGCCTGTTGATGTTGAGGTCGACGGTTCTCTCTCTCTCCCTCTCCCTTCCTTCTCTAAAAAATCAGTAAAAATCTACTTTTTAAAAACAGGCTATCTTCTTGAAAGGCTTATTTACTCAATCTATCAACCAGTATCTATTGATCACCTATGGATCAAGACATCACTTCTTCATTCTCTGCCTTCCAGGAGGTTAGGACTTAATTCCCAGCTACCACCTCTTCTCCAGGCCAGTGAAGCCCAGGGCCTTCCTAAGCTTTCTCAGGTTGCAGCACATCTCTTGGTACCCGGGGCAGGCCCTAACAGACAGACAAAAGAACCGGAGCAGAGAGACACACAGACAATGAGGGACTGTTAAGATTAAGGTCTTGGTAAAGCCAATTCTTACTCTACTGGTTAGAAATGCAAACAAGGAGCAGGTCATATCAAGGTAGATTAAGGAAATAGGACAGCTCGGTGGCTCTTAGCCTTTTGGATACACCCTGTCCTGAAGAATCCGATAAAAGTTAAAAACTCTCCAGAAAAATCACATTTACAGGAAATTTGTATCCAATTTCAAGGGCTTCACAGATGCACTAAAACTCAGCCATGAATAAGAGGGGAAACTTCACAAGAACACAGGCCTCAAATATTTTGTTCAGGCCTCCTGAGCCACAAAGTAAGTGATTTGGATCAGCCCAGCTCCTTGAGCAGCACAGGTTACTTGAGACCAATCTTCTGAAACCGCAAATAGCATAGAAAAGACCGGGGACGTCCCCACAGGATGGAGACCGCCTCAGAAACCTTCCTGAAAGTGATGAGCCGAGAGATGCTCAAACCGAGTAAAGGATCAAACCCTGCAGCCAGACCTTGGGGCTGGTTGCCAAAGCGGTCAGCAGTTCCCACGTGAAACCCAAGAGGCCATCAGTCCTGCGGGTGTTACAGGTTTGCACAACCCACTGTACTTAAACAGCAGAAATGGTGCTGAGCCCAGGGTGGGGCAGTTCTGTTCCTGGGTCATGCTTTAACGATGCCAGAAGTAATATGGGTATTTTTAGAAATACTCCATTGAAGATAACAGCAACTATGGTATGACAATTGCAGGGTAAGGATATAAGTATATAAAATTTGTAATTTACAGCCTTGTAATTGAAAGGAGAATATATTGCTCGTGGACTTTTGATGGCAACTAACGTGCACCTGGTTATGGACTTATTGGTGATAGGTATTGAGCTTGTCAGCACCAGCTCATTGGAATAGCAGCCCAACTGTGTGATAGGTATATTGTGAGCTTGGAATATTGTGAGCTTTTAAGAATTTCTGTTCAAAACATAGATTCCTACTTTCCACCCAATTTTTCTATAAACCTAAAACTCCTCTAAAATTTTATGAAATCTTTAATTTTTCAAAAATGTAACTTCTGGATATAAATAATACTCTTCTTTAACAACTTGGAATCTGTGTGTTGGTTGTTAAACAGCTACAAACCTAAATTTCTTTTATCTTAATTTTTTAAAAATGTATCTTCTGTATATAAATAATATTCTTCTTTAAAAACTTGGAATCTGTGTGTTTGTTGTTAAACAGTTACAAACCTAGGTTTCTTTCGTCTTCATGAAGAATGTAAGGAACACTAACTTGTGAAGTATGCACTTCTTAAAATGAAGAATTACCGCTGGTGTTTAGACAAATCAGGAGAGGGTGAATGAGCATGAAAACAAAAGGTCCTTTAGGAGATGTGCTTTTGAGGACAGTTGAAAGTGACTGACCTGCACAACAATGAAGGGAACCAGGGACGTTTCACTGCTGGGGAGCAGTGTTGCTCTAAATAATTTTTGCTTTTACATAATTAACATAATTAAAATGCCCTAAATGGAAAAGTAGTTTGGAGTATTGACTATGCATGTGATTACCCTCAAGCAGGTTATGGGTATAAACAGCTGTGCATTTTTGACACGACTGCAAATCAACAGCTCTCTTCAGAATCCCAGCCAGCCATCAACCCAGGTCAGATATATTTTCCATTCAGATGCACATTCCATACCTTAAGGCCTTAGGTAGTTTCAGAAATGACAGTTGTCCCGCACACTTCCAGGAACACCAGTTACCATGCTCAGAATGTTGCAGTAACTCTTCTATGTGTTACCTACAACTGAAGCTATAATGCTGGTTATTTTATAGTCTCTGGAACTGTGAAGGATAATCATGATCTAGAATTCCTGCAAACAGAGAGGGGAAATGCCTAAAAGAAAATGCCTAAATCACATAGTTAATCAAGCTGAGTTGTTAACATGCAATCTACGTTCTTTTTATTATTCGGGTAGTGTTAGGTACACTGAGAAGGCATCACTGGCCCAAGTTTTCTCCTCCTGGACCTGCTTGTCAAAGTTTTCTGATATGCCAGGAGAATGTCATAGTTGAGCACATTTGGAAGTCTCTTTAGATGAGTAGATATGGCTCTAATGAGGCATCACTCAGAGTGAAAGTTGGGAGAACAGAGCGATAAGGGGATAACTAATCAAGGGACCTCTGCCAGCAGCCATCTCAGCACCTTTCCACCTGCACAGCCATGTAGAGCCAAGAGCCGGATATTCCAGATCCTGATCTCCAGGGGAGCTTCTCAGAGGCAGATGTTGGGGACATTTCCCTGGAGCCAAGAGACTGAATGAAGTAGGAGGCGGACCACTCCAGTGTTACATGAGGAGTTTCTTAAGGGGACTTATGTAGGAGGCATGTCTTGAGTGGTGGCAGGACGACATGGGTGTCCTCTATGCCTGTGCCTTTGCTAACGAATTGGCAGGTGCTAAAGAATTACACACAGCAGGGCCAGATGGATGGGGTGCTGCACCGTGACTCATCCCAGGAGAGGGACATGCCTCATCCTGTGCGGCTGGGGCAGGGGAATGGCCTATTCCAGGGAGCAGCAATGGAGGGGGGCACAGGGCAGGAGTCGATCAGATGGCCTCTGGGGAGATGCACTACAGGAAGCAATCCCTGTTAGGACCGGGACCTAGCTGGAGGGTCCCGCAGTGGCCACATCATGGAACAATCTCTCCTCCACAGCAGACACGCTGCTGCTGCTTCTTTCAATTGTTTTTATTTGCAGAGGACATTTTTTAAAGCTGGGGGCAGTGAACCAAGAAAGGGCTTGCGTAGAAGAAGCAACAGGAGGGCGCCTAGGTGGGGCTGCTTTGACTCCCTGGGAAATCAGAGAGAAGGAGCCTGGGAGGCAGGGCACAGGCTTAGCCGGAGATGAGCTGCTGCTGCCCATCGCTCCCCTGGTTGCGGGTCTCACAGGGATCCTTAGAACTTCAGGAGAAAAAGCACGTCTGAGAAAGAGAGCGGGGAGAAAGGCGTGGGCATGACCCCGCAGGGAGCTCACCCAGAGATGCTTCTTTAACAGAGATTCTCTCTCAGTGTGGGTGGGAAAGACCAGCAGGTCTAACTCTGACTTGGTACTTTCTTCTCTGATCATAAAAGGTAACTTTAAACATGCAACATGAGCCCTGGCTGGTGTAGCTCAGTGGTTGGAGGGGTGTCCCACACACCAGAAGGTTGTGGGTTTGATTCCCAGTCAGGGCAAACGCCCAGGTTGCAGGTTTGATCACTGGTTTGGGTGCCTAAGGTCAGGATGTGTATGGGAGGCAACTAATCGATATTTCTCTTTCACATCAATGGTTCGCTCTCTTTCCTCCCTCTCTAAAATCAATAAAAATTAAAAATAAATTTTAAAAAATGCAATACTGACAGGTCATGTTGATTCATAATAAAATGTCAAGGCATTAATTTCTCACATGCTTCACTTCAGAGGAAATTCACAATCTTTCTCTTCTCACATAAAGCACTCCTTGAGCCCAAGGAACAAACTCTTGAGGGAGCTACCCAACCCTGACTAAACAGAGGCTTTGGCAGGTGTAAGCAGGTGGAAAGCAAAGCAGGTTGCTATGACTCACTGACGGCCATCAGAACAGTTGAACACCTAGGAAGCTATTTTGTTTTGACTCTTCCAGGCCCTTTGTACCGGATTATATTGGATCACATGCAGGATAGAGGCAGGCTTTCACTGTGCTCTCACTTGCAATGCGTATTGCCTGCCTTAAGCTCTTCTGTGAAAACTGCTTATTAATTATTTAAACGCACTATTTGATTATTTTCGGCTATACTTTTTTTTGTTCTCATTTTCAATAGTTCACTTAATCTCCAATGACTTCTCTACCTTCATCTTTGCAGCTTTAGTTTAGCCTTGCATCCTATTTATCTTCCTTCTCCTATTAATTGAGCTTTTTTTTACTTGTTTTCTCAGGATTCTAACCCAAGCCTCAGCTTTAATATGCCTTTAAATCTCTCAGTCTCTCAGCTAATAAATTTTCCAGAACTCCTGAGACTATTTAATTAAGTCATTAAACAGTGAAAAATGCCTCCAGCTCCTATAAACAATCACAAGAGCCACCTGCTAAATGTAAACATACGTGTATGAGCCAGCGAGGTTTTCTGCTGATCACTAGGGACTTGCCCATCTGTGATTATGTGAAGACCTCAACAACTGAGCCATCCCCCCTTTTTATGGTTCCAGCACCAGCTTTTTAAAGTTATTAAATGATAATATGAACTATATCAAACACACAAAAGAATATAAGCATTTTATATACATATCACAAGATAAATCTCTCGTAACTCTCTTGTATCTTATATTATTCTGAATGACTTACAGTTTCAATTTAAAAGATCTGGGGAGCCAGACAAACACAAATACTGCATGGTATCACTTATACATGTGAAATCTAAAATACATTTTTTTGTCAAATTCATAGAAACAGAGAATGGAATAGTGGTTGCCAGGGCTGGGGGTCGGGACAAATGGGGAGAGACTGGTAAAAAGGCCCATGTTTTCAGTCATAACACCCTGGCCGGTGTGCCTTAGTGCGTCGGCCTGCACACTGAAGGGTCTTGGGTTTGATTCCTGGTCAAGGGCACATACCTCTGATGTCGGTTTGCTTCCTGCCCCCGTCAGGGTGCGTGCAGGAGGCAACCAGTCGGTGTGTCTCTCTCACATCAATGCTTCTTTCTCTCTACCCCACCCCTTCATTCCTCTCTTCTACCCTCTCTGGAAAAAGTATCCTCAGCTGAGGATTAACCAAAAAAAAATTGAATAAGGTCTGAGGATCTAATATATAACATGTTTACTATAGTTGATAGTGCTGCCTTGTACAATTAAAATTTGCTGAGAGTAGAACTTAAGTGTTTATGTGAAAAAATAAAAGGTAACTATGGGAGGTGATGGGTGTGTTAACTTGACTATGGGATTCCTTTCACAATGCGAACATAAATGAAATCATCATGGTATACACTTTACATATATTACAGTTTTATGTGTCAATTATACCTCAATAAAGCTGGAAAAGTTTGGAGGCCAAAGTACTTCTATGGGGGTTGGCCGCTTCCTTATGTATCTCGCTGCGCACAACATGCTCCCCATTCTCTTCCACTGGCTTACTGATCCGGCATGCTAGCAACTTTCCCCTCATGCCAAAATAACCCACGTCCATTGTAGAAAATGAAGGTAATTTGGATAAACATAAAAGAAGATAATATAAAAATTTTCCGCAATCCTACCTCCCAGAGATGTTACCTTTTTGTACATTTCCTTTCTGTGTAACCAGGGAGGAGGCCTACAGTGCTAACTCTGCCTTCCAAAGGAATTTACCCTTTTACAGCCCCTGTTGCTGCTGCGTCTTAGTTTATGCCAGGTAACTGCATCCCACAAGTCCCTCAGATTTGACCAACGATGATGAACACACTACTTGTACGAGTCAGGGTTTGGTGAGGAAAACAGACACCACCCTGGACTTTCCAAGCCAAATAAAGAAAATTGGTTACGCAGGAAATGGAAAAGCTCAGAGGCCAAACACAGGATGGAGATTAGCGACAGCTCTCATCAAAAGACACTGAAAAGACATGCCACAGACTGGAAGAAAATATTTATAAAGCGTATAGCATCTAATGAAAAAAACTGTAACCAGATTGTATAAAGAACTTTTATAACTGCATAATAAGAAGACAAACAGCCCAATAAAACAAAATAGACCAAATATTTTAATAGACACATTACCAAAGAAGATCTATGAATGGCACATAAGCCCATGGAAGACAGTCAACGTCATCAGCCACCAGGGAAATGCAAATTAAAACTAGAATGACTAAGACTCAGAAGACTGTCGATGTCACGTGTTGGTGAGGGTGGAGGAAAATGGAACATTGCTGATTGATACTAAAATGGCACAACTTCTTTGGAAAAGAGTTGGACAGTTTCTAAGAAAGTTAAAGGTATAGTTACCACATGACTCGGCAATTCCCCCTCTAAGTGCTTATCCAAGAGAAATGAAAGCACCCGTCCATACAAAAACCTGATGATATGCGCTCATAGAAACAGTGAGTCATGTTCAAAGCAGCATTATTCATAAAGCCAAAAATTGGAAACAATCCAAATGTTTATCAACATGTAAGCAGATAAACAAATTGTGATACTTCTATACAATGAAATATCACTAGGCCAAAGAAAGGAATGGACTGAACAAGACTTGGATGCAGGTCTCCTTGTACTTCCCACTAAGTCCAGCTCAAAATCCTGGGCATTATGTGTAAAACAAACACAAGAAGACTCTAAACAGTAGAGATAAGAAGACAGACCTGCCAGGGGCCCTGGGACCTCAGGAATGACATGGCAGAGAGTTACCTGGTTTTCCTTTTTGCCTCATATAACTGGGTCAGTATGCTGGAGAAGCTGCCAACTAGGAAACACCAATTGGCACAAACAAACCCCCCTGAGAAATCTCTCTGGCCAAAGGAAAAAGGAGCCAATTAACAGGACAGAAAACTTTTAGGCATTATCGCTCTATCCCAGCCAAACATCACAGAAAGACCCACAGTCCTGTCACACACTCATCAGAAAATGCTCAATGGGGAGCCTAGACTTCCAGCCTTGCCTGGCTGTAAAGAGACACCTCTCATGTCCCCCTCCTAGGGTAGTATCAAGAAGACTGGGTGGAGATTTGGGACTTTCACCCCCGTTTGGTGTTGCTGAGGCCTCCCTTCCAAAATGTCAGGGGAGACCACATGGGGATCTAGACTTCCATCCCACCCAGCGATAACAAGGTGCCACTCTCCCTCCCCACCAGAGTCAGAGGAGGCCAAGTGGATTGGCAGGCAGGATTTGAAAACATGACCCAACTATAAGCCAGAGCACTAAGCTGAGTGTGTGTGTGGGGGAAGCCAACCTCAAAAGTTCACATGTTATATGATTCCATTTTATATAACATTCTAGGAATGACAAAAGTATAGAGATGGAGACTGGATTAGGGATTGCCAGGGGTAAGGGACGGTGAAGGGTGGAGAAAGAGTGTGAAAGCAGGAAGGGCTTTGTGTTAATGGAATAGTTCCGGGTCTCACTTGCAGTGGGGTTTACACAAATCTACACCTGTGATAGGGCATAGAACGACACACACTCCTTGTGTTTCTGTTGATTTCCTGGTTGTGCTTTTGTCCTGTAGTTATCATTAAGATGTGCACGGGGCCTCTTTGTCTGATCTTTGCAATTTCCTGAGAACCTATAAATATTTCAAAATAAAAAGCTTAATGAACCACTAATACCCATAAGAATGTGGATAAATCACAAAGACATTATGATGAATAAATAAAGCCACGTGCAAAAGAGTATATGATGTATGATTCCATTTATATATAACTATAGAAAAGACAGATCTAACCTCTGGTGACAGCAAGCAAACATGGTTGCCTGGGAACACAGAGGTTGACTGATGCGGGGCACAAAGGAACACTGTGGGGCAATGAAAACTTTTCATACATTTATGTGGTCATAAATACAAGGGTGTATAAATCTGTAAAAACTTATGGGAATGTTTATTTAAAGTGAATGCATTTTGTCCCGGAAATAGACTCACGCCATTATGGTCAGGTAATATTTGAAAAAGGAGGCAAGAGCATCCAATGGAGTAAAGACAGTCTCTTCAATAAGTGGTGCTGGGAAAATCGGACAGACATATGCAAAAAAAAGAAACTAGACCACCAACTTTCACCAAACACAAAAATAAACTCAAAATGGATAAAAGACTTAAATGTAAGTCACGAAACCATAAAAATCCTGGACGAAAACAGGCAGTAAAGTCACAGACATCCCATGTAGTGGACTTTTCACTGATATATCTCCTAGGGCAAGAGAAATAAGAGAAAAAATAAACATATGGGACTATACCAAACTAAAAAGCTTCTGCACGGCAAAAGAAAACAGCCTCAAAATACAAAGGAACCCCAGAGCCTGGGAAACCATATCTGCCGAGGAAGTATCTGATGAGGGGCTAATTTTCAAAGTGTACAAAGAACTCATGCTACTCAGCAAGAGGAAGACAAACAACACAATTAAGAAATGGGCAAAGGACCTGAATAGACACTTCTCCAAAGAGGACATACGATGGCCAAGAGGCACATGAGAAAATGCTCAACATCACTAATCATCAGAGATGCAAATTAAAACCACAATGAGCTATCACTTCACATTGGTAAGAATGGCTACATCAACAAATCAACAAACAACTGGTGCTGGCCAGGGTGTGGAGAAAGGGGAACCCGGTACACTGCTGGTGGGAATGCAGACTGGTGCAGCCACTGTGGAAAACAGTGTGGAGTTTCCTCAAAAAATTAAAAATGGAGCTGCCTTTAACCCAGTGATCCCACTTCTGGGAATATATGCTAAGAATCCTGAAACACTAATCAGAAAGAATATATGCGCCCCTATGTTCATAGCAGCACAGTTTACAATAGCTAAGATCTGGAAACAGCCCAAGTGCCCATCAGTAGATGAGTGGATAAAAAAGCTGTGGGGCATTCATACCATGGAATACTACGCAGCTGTAAAGAAGAAGGACCTCATACCCTTAGGGACAGTATGGATGCACCTGGGGAAAATTACGCTAAGTGAAATAAACCAGGCAGAGAAAGAAAAACATCACATGCTCTCGCTTATACATGGAATCTAAAGAACTTCATAAACTAATGAACGGAATACATTCCATGATATGGAAGCATAGATCAGACTGACGAATATCAGAGGGATGGAAGAGGGCAGGTGGGTGGAGGGGGCGGAGGGTAACCAAAGCATTTATATGCATATATGCACAACCCAAGGACATGGACAATGGTGGGGAGAGGGACTGGGGAGGGGGATGGGACAGGATGGAATGGGTCATTGAAGACAAAAAGGGATATCTGTAATATTTTAAACAAAAATTAAAAAATAAAAATAAATAAAATGTACATTTTGGAGAAACAAGATGGCTGCGTAAGTAAAAGCTGAACCTGCTGCGTCTTGCAGCCACATCAAAATTACAACTAAAATACAGAAACACCATCACTTAGAACCTCCTGAAATCTAGGTGAAAAGAAGCAGCACCAAGGAACTGAAGCAGCACCAAGACCGGTAGGAGGGGAGGGGACGTGGAGGGATGGGGCTGAATTGGGGATACACAGCTGCGAGCCCACACCTGGTGCCTCAGGTTAAACCTGGGAGGGTTCTGGATGGTGGAGGTTTCCCAGAGCGAGGGGTCCCAACCCCACAGCAGGCCCCCAACCCAGGGCTTCAGGACCGGGAACAGAAGTCCCCACAACTCCGGGCTGTGAAACCAGCGGAGACTGTGGCTGAGGGTCTCGGAGGCTGCGGGAGCCCCAGCAGCTCCTCTCAAAGGGCCCAGCACGGACTCACTCGGACGCTCCCTCTGAGCCCAGCGCCGGGCAGCAGCCTGAAAGGACCTGGGACACTGGGGAGGAACTAACCTGCCTGAAGTCGGGGCGAGAGGTGGAGGGGCGGCTTCCTCCCAGGCACAAGGGCTGGCAGAGGCCATGGCTCCTTTGGCGAGTCCTCCCCGCACACGGCCGGCAGGGAGGCGCCATGTTTGAGTCGCCAGCACCTGACTCACACCTTTGGCCCCGCCCCGTGACTCCCGGAGGCCCCGCCCTCCCCACCTGCAGCTCATCCAGGCCATTTCCAGGGGCTTTTCTGTCCAAGTGGCCTCTTGAACCCCATGCTTGGACTTTCCTAAAATCTCTCAAGTAGCAGTGTGCCCCATAGGGCTTGATAAGTGGCCCCAGGCCTGGCACTAGCAGCAGCCTGCATTGGCTCATAGCTTGGCCTCTCCTGGGCACCTCCAAGCACAGCACAAGTAGCAGCCAACTACGGTTTGCTGTGTAGCTCATGCTGGGTGGCCCTGGGCAAGGCACTGGCACAGGCTGAGTTTGCACCTGCTGGGAGGCCCCAGAGATGGTGCACCTGGTGGTCAGACTCGACCACGCTGGATTACAACCCTACCACATCCACGAGTGACACTCAAGGGGCACACTTGGTGAACCAAAGCTCCGCTGAAGTAAATTCTGATCCATAGGGGTGTCTACAGCACAGCAGCTCTTTGGCTGTAGTTGCAGCTGGTCCTCACAGCTGATTGGCTGGGGGGTCATTTCCTCCCAGTGATGCCAACAGCAAACAAGGCTCAACTACAACAGGACAGTGCACAGCCCACACACGGGAGCACCTAGAAGGCCCAGCTCAGGGGACTGGGGAGGCTGAGCCACTGGACCCTACAGGACACCTACTACACAAAGCCACTCTACAAATTCCAGGAGACACAGCAGCTCTACCTAATACACAGAAACAAACACCTGAAAGCAGCCAAAATGTGGAGGCAAAGAAACATGTCACAAAGGAAAGAACAGGAGAAATCTCCAGAAAAGGAACTAAATGAAATAAAACCAAGCAGGGTACTAGACACAGAGTTCAGAATTTTGGTTATAAGGATGCTCAACCATATTAGTAAGACTATTATGAAAACAACTGAGACCATCAATGAGCTAATAAAGTACCAATCAATAATGAAGGCTGCACAAACTGAAATGAAGAATAATTTACCGGGAATCAACAGTAGAGTAGAGGACACAGAGAATCAAATCAGCAATTTGGAACATGAGGAAACAAAAAACATCCAACCAGAAGAACAAAAAGAAAAAAGAATCCAGAAATATGAAGATAGTATAAGGAGTCTCTGGGACAACTTCAAGCAGCCCAACATTCGTATTATTGGGAATCAAAACGAGAAGAAAGAGAGCAAGAAACTGAAAACCTTTTTGAAAAAATAATGACAGAAAACTTCCCTTACCTGGGGAAAAAATAGACTTACAAGCCAGGAAGCACAGAGAGTCTCAAACAAGAGGAACCCAAAGAGACCCACAGCAAGACACATCATAATTAAAATGCCAAAGGTTAAAGACAAAGAGAGAATCTTAAAAGCAGCAAGAGAACAGCAATTAGTTACCTACAAGGGAGCACCCATACGAACTGTCAGCTGAGTTCTCAACAGAAACCTTGCAGGCCAGAAGGGAGTGGCAAGAAGTACTCAAAGTGATGAAAAACAAGAACCTACAACCAAGATTACTCTACCCAGCAAAGCTATCATTTAGAAGTGAAGGTCAGATAAAGAGCTTCACAGATAAGAAAAAGCTAAAGGAGTCCATCACCACCAGACCAGCACTAGAGGAAAATTTGAAGGGTCTTCTTTAAGAAGAAGCTGATGAACAAAGGAATCTGACAAACTAAATAGTTCCAGAGACAGTGCTGCATGTAAGAGATGATATTTCAGAGGAAAGAGGGAAGGGGGTGGAGGGTGGGAAGAGATTAACCAAAGAAGTTATATGCATATATGCATAACCCATGGACACAGACAGTGACGGGGTGAATGCCTGGGGATGGGGTGGGAGTGAGGTGGAGGGGGTCAATTGGTGGAAAAACTAGGACACCTGTAATACTTTCAACAATAAAGAAAAATTAATTAATTAATTAATTAATAAACTACTAATGATCAACAACAACAAAATCTGTATTGTGGGGTTTCTTTGCTATGGAGCTGAGTCTATACTTTCACTAACAAGAATACCTTTAAAATTCTGAGGGAAGTGAGTTTCCCATCCAGGACTCTATTCCTAGGCAAATTACCAATCAAGTGTCAGTTGAATAAGGCCTTTTTAAAATATGAATGATATCAAAAAATGTACTTCTTAAGCACTCCTTTGCAGAAAATTTCCAGAACAGATGCTCCTGCCAAGCTCCATGTGCAGTGGTTACACAAAAAACAAATATGTAAGTACTACCTCACTAATCATGGTTCTAAATATTCACGGATACACCACGGTCTCTCCCATGGGCCCATGACTTGTGTAATACCTTTTTTTAAAAAAATCCTCACCTAAGGATACTTTTTCTGTTGATTTTCTTAGAGAGAGTGGAGTGCAGGGAGGAGGCAGAGAGAGAGAGAGAGAGAGAAACATCAATGTGAGAGAGACACATTGATTGGTTGCCTCCCGCAGTAATGCATTTTTAATCACATTGTTTATATAGATACAGGGCCTGCAAAAAAAGTTTGCTTGAGACCCTGCACATCCTAGAGGCGGACCTAGGCAAAGTAACAGAGACTTATACAACAATGAGCACACAGGGATGTAAGAATGAAGAGGTCATAAGTAAGATTTAGGATAGGATTCATCATAGTCATTAGGACAGAAGGTTTCACTGAGTGTCAGATAATGGGTGATGACAATATGAATGAACGAACCTATGACACTTTCTGGGTTAATCCACCCATTCCCTTCCTCGAGCTTTATATCCCTCATTTTTAAAGCAGGGATTACAAAAACTACTCTGGGTTTTGTAGGATTAAAGTAGACATTCATTCTCTTTTCACACACACACACACACACACACACCTGATTGTCAGCTATTTGCCAGTTGTTGTTTGGAGATGGTGATGGCAGTGTATGAATCTCAAGAAAGTCAATCTTTGCCTCTTTCACTTTACAAACACTATAAAAAAGACAGTGATGCCTGAGAATTAATTCTGAAAATCCTTTGTTTATGGTGCTAAAGTAGCAACAGGCCTATAACTATTTACAAAACATCTGAAGAGCCAGTTTGGTTTTGGAAAGCCAGGAGGCAGAGCAGAGGAAAGGAGAGGAGACTATGAGAGACAAGTTGTTTTACATAATAAAGCAGGAATACTGACTCTCCTCAAGTATGCCATTGCTGGGGACAGGATGGAGGAGGGGAGGGGCGAGACAGCCTGGGAATCAGTCAAGGGAAGAGAAAGTACCATATTTCCACAACAAGGAAGCTGTGGGCTGGCCGTGGGGTGCTGGGGCTCAGCTACAGGGAAATTTCTGGTGGCAGGAATGACTGCAAAAGATGTTAAGATTATAGATGGTAATTTCAACCCTTACAAATGACCCTGTCTTTATTTAAAATTTTGATATTTTGTTCTTCATGGTTATTACCTTGATTACTGGGGTTTGGGGGGGCCCTTCAATGTTGCACCTGAGGCTAAGTGCCTCGCTCGCCTCACCCTGGTTATTACCCAGGTTGGTGCCTTTTCAAACGTCCCGTGTGAGTCTGTTAGGTGGAGCAGCTCTGGGTCAGTGAGAGCTTTTAAACCTGGCTGAGCACAGGGTGGAGCAAGGTCCTCTACAGTGGGCAAGACATAAAAATTATCTAAAATCAGTATGAGTAAGAAATTTGCATAATGAAGGATTACATGGTAAACCTCAGAAAGAGATGGAAACAGAGGGTGGGATGGTTGGGGGTGTTGGCAGGGACCCCGCAGAAGGAATGGGATTTCCCTGTCCCCCGGACCCACTGAGGGACCTCACAACTCACTCGCCCTTGATCCTTACTTCTCAGAAACGGAGCGGGAAGTCCAAGATGCTGTGGGTCTGTCGTGCTTGCTGGTGAGGCCTGAAATGAGAGGCCCCACATTGGATGCTGGGTCCCTGAGGAAAACAGGTTCCAGTGGTGGTGGTGGTGGGGGGACCAGGGTTAACCTCTCAACCTCTTTATGGAAACAATGAGAAGAGCCAGCGTCAGAACCAGTTAATCCAAGTCATCTAGAGGTTCCAATCTCATGGCAAGAGGGTTTAGGAGGCTTATCTTGACACCACGTTTGCTTAAAACACAACTTGATAACAGATAAGAATGGAGCCTGGCGCCCATGCCTGCTCCGCCACTGAAGCTGGCAGGCTAAGGACAAGGGAGGGGCTCATGTCACCCTCTGCCCGACAGAGCCCCTGGATCCCTGTTCCACTCCCTGTTTTGGATGAACCCAACCTTTCATTTTCTTGTGTCAGCAACCAAGCAGCGAGCCCTGCTAGGGAAATCGCCCTGAGCCACGTTTCTCTACCTTTTTTCCATTACTGCCCCTTACAACGTGTTTTTCCTAGTCGCTCTCTGCCCTGGCTCCATGCGCTTGAACACGTTGGCATGTCTGTTTATGTGCAGGGCCCTGGGAGGGCCACGAGCACTTGCTGTCGCCCCACTTTGAGAGTGGACACCCTGAGGCCAGTTCCTTCACACACTTTCCAGGTTCTGTCTCCTCCCCAGGGTCTTCTCATCACTTGCCCTCCTTCCCCTGCCCCTCAGCCTCTCCCTCTCGCTGGCTCTGCTGGCCACCCGCCTCCAGCTATGGCCCTTTCTCGGTTTCCTTCCTGGCCTTATTTCTTAAATATATTTTTTTATTGACTGTAGAGAGAGGAAGGGACGGAAAGAGAGACAGAAACATCGATGAGAGAGAAACATCGATCGGTTTGCCTCCTGCATGTCGCCAATTGAGCATTAGGCCCAAAACCCTCATGTGAGGGCATGAGCCCTCACAGGGCATCAAACCACGACCTCCTGGTTCATGCGCTGACATTCAACCACTGAGCAACACCAGCAGGGCCTGCCCTTATTTCTTGAAAGGCCAGCCGCACTCCCATCTGCATTCTGTCTGCATCTCTCTACTGTTCTCCATAATTTCACAAATGAACTGTCTCCCACACACGTGCCCTTTCTCCCAGCAATCCCAGGGGAAAGAACTTTTAGCAGCACTTGCTAGGAGAGAGCAAAACTGAATGCTGGTTGTTCACCACAACTGTTTCTGGCAAGCTGGAGGTGTCAAGTAACCATGGACATCGAGTAACACCGTCTTTAGTGGACCTAAGACCCCATCTGGTAAAGAACAGGACTTGTTTCAACCATGTACAAACCTGTGTGGTCAATCCAGCCTCTCCACGGAATAAGCTTAGAACTTTAATTAACATGAACATAATGAACACCCCCTTTGAAAATCCTTGACTTGTCCTGATCGGTTTGGCTAAGTGGTTAGAGCATCGGCCCTTGGACTGAAGGGTCTGGGGTTCGATTCCAGCCAAGGGCTCCTACCTCAGTTGCAGGCTGGATCCCTGGCCCCGGTCAGGGTGTGTGCAGGGTTAGGGTGGGGGGAACCAACCTCTCTGTCTCTCTCACATCGATGTTTCTCTCTCTCTCTCCCTTCCAACCCTCTCTGAAAAGCAATGAAAAAAACGTCCTCAGGGGAGGATTAGAAACAAATCCTTGGCTTATCCCTCCCCCTGACAACTCAGTCAGTCTGCTGCGGGCTGTGTCCCTCTGTCTGACAAGTAAGGACAGTCAGCTGTGTCGATTGTTCCTCTTTCATTTGCTTGTTTTATTTTGTTCCTGGGTTTTTGGTATTTTTAATTCTGGTAGTCTTTTATCCTTTGCACCCTTTTCTTGGACTCTCACCCAGAGAAGTAAAGCCATCAAGCACATAAGGATATAAGTGCAAACATGCCCTTTGTAGCGCTCATCATGTCGTAAAAGTGGAAACCACTGAATGCTCATCAGCAGAGGAGTGGCTCAGTGCACCGTGGAGCACCGTGCAGCTGCGGAAAACAACGGGCCAGATGTGTACCTACTGAGCTGCAGAGGGTCCGGGAGATCGACCTCTAGGTGAGACAAGCAAGCTTCTGGAAAGTGTATACAGTGCAGCTCAGGTTTTGTTTAAACAACCAAAACCATCAACTCCTAGAACTGTATCCATGATTCAAGATGATTCTATGAACCCATAGAAACTTGAGAAGACTCTTCGGCCTTGACCTGGGCACACCAGCTAGGTTTGGGGCAGCAAAGGTGAGGAAACAGGGCGCCGGGCAGCAAATGGACAGGACTCTGCCCGCTTTTGTTCCTTCTGAATGGACACAGCTCCTGGAAGAAAACACTCTCTGACTCTTCCCTGAGCCTGATGGTCGCCTCTCCAGCACCCTTTTGAGGTCCCACAAAGGCTGTCCCTTCCCCACCACAGCTGCCCCATGTCCCAACCCCCACTCCAATACTCCCTTGGCATCCAGAGTTGGTAAATGAGGAGGGGGGTGGTGTTAATCTGCATAAAGAGACTGAGACTTGAATTATTTTTTACATTGTTCCATATTAATCAAGTCCCTCTGAGAGATTGAGAAGGTTGTAACAGAGATCCACCAGCAGGAAAGACCCTAAGAGTACCAAGAAGGAACCCTCTGGAAGGAGGGTGGCCTGGTTAAATGACCAGGCTCAACAGCAAGGCCTAAGGTTTGAGGCTGAGGCTGGAGAGGGCCCTAGCACAGCCCCTTAGCGCTACAGTCAGGCTTAGGGACGTCGCCCAAGCCTGTGTGAACTAAGAGTTGGGAAGTTCAAGTGTTTGTCACTCATGTGGCCTATGCAGGGATTCCTGCAGCACTAGAAAATGACCCATTAGATTGTGAATGATAATGTTTCCCTGGTTACACCTTTGAACAAGGACAGGAGCAAGGAACAGCAGTCAGAGAGGGTAGAGCTGGACTTCCTGCAAACAGGGATAGGTGGATCCTCAAATTAGTAATCCGAAAAACAGGTCATACAATTTCTACCCTGCAATTAGATCCTATATTTACATAGCTTAAAGTTTCGTACTTTATAATACCATGTTTGTATGCCCAATTTGTCCTCAAAGAACAAATACAAATTCATGGAGCCCCATGCCAAATGGGGGCTCCAAACACAGAGCAAGGACAATGGACTTGCCCTCTAGGTGGATGGCATGTGGAGCCACCTTGGCATAGGAGAAAGGAGGGGAGAAAATGATTCTCGTGTTTAGAAAAACACTTTAGCAGTCTTCTTTGTCTATGAAATGTAAGGTCAATCCCCTCACCCATGCCCTCTGGGGAATAACAGTGAGAGAAACCTTGATCAAGAAGCTAAATTGTTCTGCAAAAAGAAGTAATGAGAAGGTGGGAGTCAGTTACTGGCACAGAAACCAGGGCCCTGGGAGTCGGGAGGAGAGTTTAGCTTGGGCACGCACGTGTGGCAAACGTGGGTTTCCCTCCTGCAAGAGGCCCAGGCAAAAGCAAGCCCTTGGCCCATCCTGTGGCGTGCATAAGGAACAAACGGTAACTGCAGGGACAAATAAAACATTTAAATAAGGGGCTTGATTCTCCCTATTGAAAATAGATTTCTCCCCACTCTCCCTTTTCTTAGAGCATTCACTTTAGAAAACTTGTAGTTGGAAGTTCTTTCTGTCTCTTTAACATGTTTGTAGCTCTTTTTAGAAGCTAAATAAGCTTCTTACCAGCTTTGTGACCCAGGAACATCTTTCCCAAGGGCCTGGGAGCCATCTCTTTGAAATCAAGGAAGACAGCAGCCCTATCTCCCAGTTTCTGTGAGAGGGTGGGAGACCAACTGAGATGGGCTCCTTGCTCAAAGTTGCAAAAATACACCTTGTGGTAAAGATATAAAAACTTTGTTTTCCCTGTGATTAAGCCCATTAATAACACAGATGGCCCGGCCGGGCATGGCTCAGCGGTTGAGCGTTGACCTAGGATCCAGGCGATCCGGGTTCGATTCCCAGTCAGGGCACTTGCCGGGTTGTGGGCTGCAGCCGATCAATGACTCTCTCATCATTGATGTTTCTATACCTCTCTCTCCATCTCCTTTCCTCTCTCTGAAGTCAATAAAGATACATTTAAAAAATAATAATAACACAGACGTTCACCAATTACCACGTAAGGTTAGAATGAACTATGCATGACAAACAGTGCCATCAAGCCCCTTACTCGAGAACCAGTTAGGGTTTACCTTGAGAACGTGTGTGTAATGGGTTGTATCTGCTTGGCTACATAAAAGGGTGAGGTTTCCCTGTCTTTACAGTCTCTTAGTGCATTGCCTGTGACGCACATCACACTGGTTAATGCTTCTTCAGTAAAAATTCCGATCTCTTTCTTTCCTACCTTCATGGAGTGGAGTGGTTTTTCTGGGTGGAGAAATTTTGTTTTGAATTATTTGCCCCCAATATAATGCATGTGCCTAAAAAGGAAAAAGAGAAAAAGAAGGGAGAGGAAGGGGCTGGGGGAGTAAGACCCCTCGTGGGAGGCTGGGGCCTGTGGAGGGACATGGGGAAAAGAGAATGTGGTGGGGAAAGGCAGAGGCATTTGTGGAAGTGATGCTGACATTCAGCTGGGAATTGTTTCCACTCTGTGAATAATAGAGTAATAGCAGCTCATACATACAGGGACTCTGTGCCAGGCACTGTTCTCAGTGATTTAAACATTAGCTCAGGTAGCTCATGCAGTAGCTCAGGCTACTGTTCTTAGGTGCTCACCCCCACCCCCCACTGCCCTGAGCCCTCAGAGTCCACTAGAGAGGGGAGAAAGGAATCACCGCAGAGAAGCAGGCTGATGTAGGGACTGATTCTGGAGGTAGGGATGAAGCAAACTCTCTTCTAGGCCAAAGGGACCCCTATTGGGTGGACGTGGAAAGGCCAGGTTCAGTTACCGCATAGGGCAGGAATGTGGGCCATTCTGTTTGGCTCTTACAGTTTTTTGTAATATCCAAAACTGGAGGAAATTGGGGGCCAGCCTGTGGCAGACAGCAGCCCTGAGCACAGAGGACACAGGCAAGATAAGAAGGGGAAGGGCACCCAGGAAGGATCAGACACTGGGGTGAGGTCTGGAGGCTGGAAGGCAGGGCTAGAGTCCCATCTACCCTCACCAGTAACCAATATGGAAATCTTTTCGAAATATATATATATGTTTTTATTGATTTCAGAGAGTGGGAGAGAGAGAGGGAAACACCAATGATGAGAGTCACTGATCAGCTGCCTCCTGCACGCCCCCTACTGGGGATCGAGCCCAAAACCCAGGCATGTGCCCTGCCCAGGAATGAAACTTTGCTCTCCTGGATCCTAGGCCAATGCTCAGCTGCTAAGCCACGCCCGGCCAGACAAAGATAAATGTCTTTAAATGTCTTCTCCCACCTCCCCACCCCACCTCCATCCCTGCAATCCAACCGCAACGTCCTGGATCATAGGTCGATGCTCATCCTCTGACCCACGCCAGCTGGGCGCCAAGTCATTTTTGAGGGTTTGGCTCAGGAAAGCAGATTTATGTTGCCCTGGCTGAGCGCCGGTTGGGCCTCGTCTGGGGCGGAGACCTGGGAACCCTGAAAGTTGTGAGGAGGGCGGGGACCCAGCCACCTCTTAAAGGCCCGAACTGGCCCTGAGGTGCCGAACTCACGCCGGCGGCCCTGGGGAGCCGAGAGTCGCAGGCCCGGCTCCCGCTCGCCTCGGCGCCCACCTGCCGCCATGGGCCGCTACCGCGTCCGGGTGGCCACCGGCGCCTGGCTCTTCTCGGGGTCGCTGAACCGCGTGCAGCTGTGGCTGGTCGGGGAGCGCGGGGAGGCGGAGCTGGAGCTGCGGCTGCGGCCGGCGCGGGGCCAGGTCAGGGGGGGCGGCGGGGACCCCGATGCCCCGCGGCCGGGCCGGGCGGGGAGGCGGGGCGCGGAGCAGCGCGCACGGGGCGGCGGGGCCTCCAGGAGCCGGGCGCCAGGCTCAGCGGGAGAGGGACGGAGCCCGGCCAGGGAGGGGCTCATCCCTCCCTCCCCGAGCGTGGTCCTTGCAGCCTCCGCTCCTTTCCCGAGTGACCCGGGGCGGTGGCATTATGGAACCTGGGTTCAGGGGGACGGTCCCCCGAGGGCGCGGGCGCGGGGAGAGCTCAGCCAGCGGACGGGGCAGGTGACGAGGCTCCGGGTTCAACTCAAGACCCTGGGGCCTCGCCCCGCGTCCCTCGTCCTCTCGGTGCGATGGGGCGTCGGAGACCCGCCCGCAGGTGTTGGCAGGAGGCGGCGCCGTCCTTGGAGGCCTCGTCACCTGACTCCACAAAGGACCCCGCACCCCCAGCAGACGTCCCCTCCTGGGTCCCCGCTACTGAGTGTCACGGGGTCCTGGTCCCCACAGGTGGAGGAGTTTGAGCACGATGTCCCCGAGGACCTGGGGCCACTGCAGTTCGTGAAGTTGCGCAAACACCACTCCCTGGTGGACGACGCGTGGTTCTGCGACCGCATCACGGTGCAGGGCCCAGGCGCGGGCGAGGAGGCCGCCTTCCCCTGCTACGGCTGGGTGCAGGGCGAGGGCGTGATGAGCCTGCCCGAGGGCACAGGTGACAGGCTGCCTCGGGGACCTGGGTGCAGGGCTGGGGCGCCTGGGGGCTGGGGGAGGCAGGGGATAGCACTGAGGAGGGCCCGAGGGGCTTGAGAAAGGGCGAGCTCAGCAGGTCCAGAGTGGAGAAGAAGGGAACTGGGGGGAAATTATACAAAGGATTAAGAAGCCTGGAAGGGGGCTGGACAGGGAACTAAGTGACGTGCAGATCCCACCTCCCAAAAAGGCAACACAGGTCATGGGGGTGCAGCAATGCTGGGAAACAGAAGAGCCAAAGCCAAGTGGAAAGGAGATCTCTCTGTGACTGGGAGCAAGTTAGGGCAGGGACAGGTAAGGCTAGGACATGAAATGGGGGGGGGGTGACCCCTGAGAGGGGTCAGGTAAGGGAAGCAATAAATGACATGAGGTGGAACTGGCTTGGCTGTGAAATATGGAAGCAACTGTGGGGCGGGGAGCACACTGACATGCCCATGAATGAGGACAGCTAACGTGGCATCTGTTACTGTGGGAAATAAGAGATGTATACAGAGACACATGAGGTCCAGGACCAGTAAGAATGGAAACATGAACTATGACTGATACAGGTGAGTGTAAGTGCTGCTAAGGCAGGAAGAAGTCAGTAGACTTCAACGGTAAGTGTAAAAAAGATGAAGTCAGGTAAAGCAAGCAAACAGTTCTTCCGAGGACAACTGAAGGTGTGGCAGGTGAGCTTCAAGAAGTGAAAATTCACCAAAGCAATATATAGTAGAAAACAGGTGTGGGCATATGGGTGATTAAGGTTTTATCACCTTAATTCAGGTGATTTATCCAACCATAGATATTGATGAAACAGGATCAGGTGAGGAAAGATGAATTCAGGGACAAGAAAAGGGTGGCAAATATGGCACTTTTGTCTCAAGGCAAGAGATGAGGGCTAAGATAAGTGAAACCAGGAGTGCATGCATGCATAAATAAATAAATAAATATAAAAAATAAAAACGAAACCAGGAGTGCAAAGTTGGAATAAATGTTTCTGGGGAATCAATGAAATGAGGCACAGCCAGAGATCAAAACAACAGATCGTGACTGAAAACATGGACTATGAATCAAAAAGGAAGGTGAGGACAAGCAGGGAGAGCACAAGACAGCACAAAATGTGTGGCCAATTGTATTAATGTCTCCCCAGCCCGCCTGGCAGGAGACAATGCATTGGATGTGTTCCAGAAACATCGAGAGAAGGAACTGAAAGAAAGACGACAAATATACTGGTGACCACCTTCCCATATTAGATCCCCAAGTTCCACACACACCCTTCCCTGACCCTGCCCACATCACTGACCCGAACACCCACCCTGACGCCTTGTCCCCAACTCCTAGCTGGGCCACCTGGAAGGAAGGGCTACCCCTGACAATAGCTGCAGGCAGTGAGGATGATCTACCTCCAAATGCAAGATTCCACAAGGAGAAGAAACTGGACTTTGAAACGACACTGAGGGCAGGGTAAGGAAAAGCCTGGAGCTGAGAGTGGAATGAGGGCTGGGACATCCAAGAATGATGGTAAGTAGCGAGGGGATCAGGAATTGGCGAATGGGGTCATGCCTCAACACCTGTCCTAGGATTCTGGAGATTGCCCTCAAGCGTGTTTACACCCTCCTGAGCTCCTGGAACCATCTGGAGGATTTTGATCAGATCTTCTGGGGCCAGAAGAGCACTCTGGCTGGTCAGTGATTCCCCCAGGTCTCTATAACCCCTTGATGGCCCCCTTTGATGCCCCGACCTTATACTCCATAGGCCCCCATAGCACCTTGCCAGATGAGACGTCATCTCAGAGAGGGGCTGGACACAGGGTAGTCTTTGCCTGAATCACTGGGGTAGAGCCTGCAGGAGGGACACTGAGTTGTGGTGAAAATCCTCCTCCTCTTGGAACACATAATACAATATACAGATGACGTGTTATAGAATTCAATTTACTATCCCCCATCCTGACCCCACAGAGAAGGTTCAGCAGCGCTGGCAGGATGATGAGCTCTTTGGCTACCAGTTCCTCAATGGCGCCAACCCCATGCTGCTGAGACGCTCCACCTCTCTGCCCTCCCGGCTGGTGCTGCCCTCGGGGATGGAGGAGCTTGGGGCCCAGTTGGAGAAAGAACTCCAGGTACACCCTCCAGTCCTGTTGTCTTCTCCTTGTCTGTGTGGGAAGCAAGTGGTGAAGGGGAGGGATCGAAGGTGAGTCTGAGAAGGGAGGCTGTGGTAACCCACTGTCCCTGGGTACAGACAGAGTCCTCTGCTGGAAAAAACCTAGAGATGATAAAATATGTAGGAGAAACTATGAGGTACTCCCAGCATGGATGTCCCAGGCACATACAGGTGGGGCCAGTGATGATACAGCTGGAACAATGACATTCCCTGGCTGATGTCAGTGCTCCCAACACCAGTGTTTATGGGCAGCAAGAAAGGTGAAGAATGCAGTCAGGTGGGGAGAACTGAGGTTTCCTGGAGGAGGAAAGCTGGATACAGAAAAGATGAACTGGATGTAAGGCAGAACAAGACAGGACGTGAGCATGTCCACTTGCACGCGTCTGGATTCTGTGGCAGTGGTAGTCAGGGGAACCTCTGTGGATTACTTGGCAGAGGAGGTAAGATTTGGACAGAGAGTGAAAGAGCGTTTGCTGACCTGATGGGAGCCAAACACAGGGAGCAGACTGCTGGGTGATGATGGGGAAGGGGCACGGCCATCTTTTTTTTTTTTTAATGTGTATTTTTATTGATTTCAGAGAGAGGAGGGGAGAGGGAGAGAGAAAGAGACATCAATGATGTCACTAATTGGCCACCTCCCACATGCCCCCTGCTGGGGATTGAGCCTGAAACCCAGGCATGTGCCCTAACCGGGAATCAAACTTCGCTCTCCTGGATCCTAGGTCAATGCTCAACTGCTGAGCAACGCCCAGCCAAGCAAAGATAAATGTCTTTAAATGTCTCCCCCCGCCCCCCGTTTGCCCTGTCCCTCTGGGGGTAGACTTTGAACTCTAACCATGGATATGTTCTTCATTTCTCCAGAAGGGTTCCCTGTTTGAGGCTGACTTCATCCTGCTGGATGGAATTCCAGCCAATGTGATCCAAGGAGAGCAGCAGTACCTGGCTGCCCCCCTCGTCATGCTGAGGATGGAGCCCAGTGGGAAGCTGCTGCCCATGGTCATCCAGGTGAGCTAACCTGGGCACCCCCCTCCCAACACTGCTCTCTGTTCACTGCAACCTCTGCTCCTGGCTCTTGGCTCCCAAATTCCAATCTCACAGAGTGAGACCTGTCCTCATGTCACTCTTTGCTTGCAGCCTGGTTTTCCCTGGCTCACCCAACTGGAAGTACTTGTTCAAGAGTCATAATGGCCTTTTGGAGTCTCATCCTGTACTCAGTGGTTCTCAAACTTTAGTGTGCGTTAACACCACCTGAAGGGCTTGTTAAAACACAGGTTCTGGGTCCACCACCAGATTTTCTGATTCAGTAGATCTGGGGTGGCAACTGAGAATTTGCCTTTCTAACAAGTTCCAAAATTATGCTGATGCTGCTAGTTTGGGAACACACTTTGAGAATCACTATTTCATCTCTCAGTAGCCTTGACTCTAAATACCCATTGTTTCCTGGATATCTTTTCTCACAAAGCTCTCAACAGTCAGGAAGTAAGTACTGTCAGTATCTCACACATCCAGTTTCTCCTTTTCACCCCCGCCCTAACTCAGAAGCCCATCACGTTTCTCTCAAACCACTGTTAGAATCTTCCTACTGGACTCCTGCTTCTGACTCCCCTGCATTCAGCCTGGCCATCATGGCGCTGAGATGGCCCACAGCCAGTGAGAGGCAGGGAGGAAGGATCCTCTTCTTCCTACCAGATTATAACCTCCTGGAAAAGAACAATCGTACTTAGTTCTCCGTTTCCCCAAGAACGCTGACCTTAATGTCATACATAAAGTGGAAGTTCAATAAATGTTTCATTTTTTTCCCAGATCCAGCCTCCCAACCCCAGCTTTCCAACCCCACCACTGTTCCTGCCCTCAGATCCTCCACTTGCTTGGCTCCTGGCAAAGTCCTGGGTCCGAAGTTCAGATTTCCAACTGCACGAGCTCCGATACCATCTTCTGAACACTCATCTGGTAGCTGAAGTGATCGCTGTGGCCACCATGAGGTGCCTCCCAGGACTGCACCCTGTCTTCAAGGTACATCCCCTACCCTCAGTGTCCCATATTGCTCAAACCCAAGGCCAATATCAAATGATACTGCAGCGAAAAGACAAAATATCAAAGATTTGGTGAAGGGAGGAAACAGCAGGTACACATGCCTGGGAATAAGACTGAAGAGAGAAAGGTCACAGGTCTAAGCTGCAACAACTAAGAGCCCACAGGGTGGGTGTGTTGTAATTTTATAAAACAGCGAGTTCAGTATCTGCTGCTAGGCAGAAGGCGGCAAGTTAAGACTTGTGCTTGCTTGAAAGTATTCTCAAAATCTCGATGACACTTTAGGTATAGGGAACATGGCAGAGAAGGGACAACACTGATACAAGCTTATGAACCAGAGCAACTGTCAAAAACAGCAAAGTCATGAGAGAAAGCCAGTCTGGAAGCAAACATGAAGTGTTCATATTAGGTACACGGAGTTTGAAATGTTGGCAAGATATGCAAATGAGTACCTAGGTAAGGAGAACTGAACTGTGTTTCAAGCTAGGGGCTTACACCCTGACCCCCCCAAACCTGGCCAATAGTAGCTATGGTCTCATTGAGTCTGGGGTAACACAGACAAGATGGAGACCAGTGTGATTAACATGATCTTGGCCTTTACTGATCTCATGGTGCTCCTGCATCACCATCTTCTTCTTACTCCCCTGGTGAAGGCCCTCTCCACACCTATATCCACTCACCAAAATGACTTCATCTCATGGCAAAGCACGGAGCTGCTATCGGGTCACACAGAACTAACCTGTAAATGTCATAAAGCTTATGTAGGCAGGCTGTGGATTAGGACTGCCAGGGTCTAAATCCTGAATCCTAACTCAGTATCTACCAGATGCTCACTCGCTTCGAAGAGGACAACGGGAGCTCCACCATAGGTTGTTGAGTGATAAAATGGTATAACAATGTAACGCAGGCTGCAAACTACTTATTAGGAGTTGTTTGTCCTCAAGTATCTTCCCTCTTCATGGGGACTTTGGGCTTTCTATGACATTCCGCATCTTTCATGAACTTTCTGAAAAGTTTCACACTAATGTGAGCTGCTTTGACGTCTTGACACCAGAGGTATCACTTGGGTCATTCCCTGTGTCCAGCATCCACAACTCAGATAAATACCAACACTGCATGAAACCTGTAGATAAACTGGGTGGAAATGAACACAAAATAGTCTGAGATAAAAGGAAATGTGAGGATCAGGTGACCTTTTTTAATACCTAAGAAAAGCTATTTTTTAAAAAGCTACTAAAAATAGAGAGGGCCTAACTGCCTAATTGGGGGTGGGGTAGCCCCTCTGCTGCTTAAGTAGGTAGCTCAGAATGGCTCCTCTTACTCAGACTAAAGGTACCCACCCCCAAAAACAACAGTGAAGTGAGCAGAGGATAAGGTGTGACTTTGGTAATGAGCAGAGAGGTAATTATAAGTTAATGAGGATGCAAATGATAGAAGTATAAAAGAAAATCAAAAGGGCCTGATTCTTTAAAATCACCAACACTCAAGGTGGAAATAATGAAGGTAAATGATAACAGCTGAGACTTGAGGACTTGAGTGTACTAAACCCTCTTCATACATCACTCACCTAAGCATCACCACTGCCTCCTGAGATAAGAAACCCTATTATCACCCCCTGTTGGCAGATGAGGTGATAGACAGGGATGAGACAGATTAACACGTAGAGGGTCCATTACCTTGGGAGAGGATCAGAGTGTAGACTGAAACCCAGGCCAGTCTAGCTCTAGAGCCTGACTCACAGGGGAGTCAAGAGCATGAGAATGAGTGATCACAGAAGGGGAAGGAGGTCAGCCTGCAAAGGCACTAGCAGGGAGGAAAGCATCAGGAGGAGGGAAAGTCACCACTCCCTAAATAAGAAGGACCCAAGCATGTCCTCCATAAACCACCCCCTCCAACCTGCTCTACCCAGCTCCTGATCCCACACATTCGCTACACCATGGAGATCAACACACGGGGTCGGACCCAACTCATCTCAGATGGAGGTATATTTGATAAGGTAAGGAGGCAATGGAGTGTGGGGCCACCTAACCATCCAACTCTGCATGGCCTCCTGTCTCTTTCAAGATCCCAGATCAACCTGTGTGAATGTCCTGACCCTTAAGCTCAGGAACCCTGTCCCTTTATACTCATGTCTTTAAATGTGAGAATCTCACATCTGAACCTTTTGTATACTGTGCTCTGAATTCTTCCCCAAGGCCTCTCATCTCTTTGTCCCAGGCAGTGAGCACAGGTGGAGGGGGCCATGTGCAGTTGATGCGTCGGGCCATGGCTCAGCTGACCTACCGCTCCCTCTGTGCTCCTGACGATCTGGCTGACCGCGGCCTGCTGGGAATCCCAAGTGCCCTCTATGCCCACGATGCTCTACAGTTCTGGGAGATCATTGCCCGGTGGGTGAGAGTGGGAGCTGAGAAATGGAGGGGCATTGGGGACAGTGAGAATGGGGCTTTGGCCTGAGGTCAGCACTGGGCCAAGGGATCATGAAACTGGAAGATCCAGACAGGAGGAGCAGAGGACTCAATCCTGGGCAAGATAAGGAAGAGCATGGGGACAGTGGGTGGGGTCTGATAAGGAAGAGATTAGGATGGGGGTAGACAGCCTAGGCCGGGGCAGCTGTGGATGGGGAGACTGAGGGATCTGGACAAATCAGGGTTTTTGTTAGGAAGAATGGCTATCGACCATGTATAGAGAATTTCTAGAAGTAATGACCCACATTTCATTCCTTTCTATACTAATGTGTAGAAAGAGCTGGGGAATGTCCCAAAAGGTAAATCTTGAAGGATCTATACTCAGACACAGTGAGAGTCAGCAGGACAGAGGCCATAGAAAAGGAGTAGTGGTCAGAGGCTACAGCCTTTTACTCTCATGCTCAGCTCCCTTCTCCTCTGAGCAGGTATGTGGAAGGGATCATTCACCTCTTCTACCATGGCGATGACATCGTGAGAGGGGACCCTGAGCTGCAGGCCTGGTGTCAGGAGATCACTGAGGTGGGGCTGTGCCAGGCCCAGGACCGAGGTGAGATCTCTCCCCAGGGAAGGGAACTCCTCTGACTCTGCCCAGAGCCCCTTGTCAGCCTTGCCCTTCTGGGGACATGACTCCACCCTTCATCACCTCTCTCCCTCCACACATGAAGCATCTGAATCCCATTCCCACCTCCTAAGACTCAGGACAGTCCTATAAAGCCAAGGATTGTCCTCCTCAAAAGAACCTGACCATCAACCTCTATGTCCATCTCCCATTCCTAGTCATAGATGCCCCCAACCTGCCACAGCATGGGGCCCAGTGGGTCCAGAACCACAGCTAGTGGGGGATCTGTCCAGGCCCTACTGGGGCCCATATCTCTCTCCATGGTGTCTATTTTCCTACCTGAAGGTATGAATGGGAAGATTTTCCACCAAATCCCACAATGACTCACTCTGTCTTTCCTCTCATCTCCTTCCTGCTACTGTCCAGTACACACAGAGGGCCCAGTGATACTGCACACTTTACACAGTGCTCATTTCTAGGTGCAAACTCAATACTGTACATGTTTTGGCTCAAACCTAAACTCAGTTCCCTGTCCCTTGAGGTTCACATTCCTTTGGCCAATCCGTCCTCCCCCTCCCCCTGCCCGGATCTAGCCACTAGCTTAGGATCTAGCCACTAGCTTAGGATCTAGCCACTAGCTTTAGCATCCCCTACCCACATTTAACCTGGGGAAGAAACTGTCTTTCTTCAGCTCTCCTAGGTTCATGCTCCTCTCTCTAGCACACATCAACCAACTTGGACTGCTTCAAATCGTCCTTCAGCCCCTGCTCCTCACACTTCACACCAACATCTCTGCCTCTGTGGAACACCTACAGACATTTACTGGGGAGCCATTGTGGCCAGACCCTGGGGATGCAGTGAGCAATAAACCAACACCTGCACTCTGGAGGAGCCTCTCCCCGGGGAATCTGAGGCTGCACCACTCCCACCCTCCCAGGACCGAGCTTCTTTAGACATCTTGGTACTGTCCCTTAGGCTCCACATGACCCCAGAAGTCTCTTCTTCCTCTCCCTGGCCATCCTTTCCCCAACTAGAACCAACTACATTTGGAAAATAAAACTTCCACATGTTCACTTTAACCTCCACTAACTGCCTCTCATTCTCTCTCCCTCAGTTCTCATAGCTGACTTTTGCCTAATTTTCCCAATAGACTTGCGGAGGAAATGTGTTAAGATGAAAAACTCCGAAATTAACCGTCAAAAACCCGAGTTCAAAGGCCTCTGCCTTTTCCCAACTGTGTTCTGACAAGCAGTTTATTCTCTCTGGTCTTTGATTTTTTTTAAAATCTATAAAAGGGGAGTGGTTATATTTGTTCCATGTAACTGAATTGGGTCCCTGAGTCCCCATCTCCACTGTAAAATGAGCAGCCTGGGACAACTTTCATGGAAAGCCCATTGGCTGTGACACTAGAAATCCATAGTGTCCCTTATTCCTTACCTTATACCTCAGGCCCTTGTAATTCCCTGTCTGAGAACAGGAGGAAGCAGCCCTACATTCTTAACCACTTTTTAAGGCAGAAGATATTTGATCACTTGACCTTTTCAGCCCCCAACCCTTCTATAATGACAATAATTATTATTTACTAAGCACTTGTTACATAACAGGTGATTTTGATACATTATCTCATTTATAAGGTAAGTAGCACCCACACTTTACACAAAGAAATTGAGGTTCAGAGAAGTTAACTGGCCTGGGTATCCAAACTAGGTGGCTTGAGCCTGAACTGAAACTTATGTCTGATGCAAATATATTTGAATAAATGAACCAACACCCACCAATTCCAAAATACAAACATCCCAAAACATCGGCCTTTATTTCTCTCCTCTCCTGCTGTAGCCTCTAAATCTTGTTCCTCTCTTGCCCAGGTTTCCCTGTCTCCTTCCAGTCTCTGAATCAACTCTGCCACTTCCTTACCATGTGTGTGTTCACATGCACTGCCCAGCATGGGGCCATCAACAAGGGCCAGGTATGGACAGCTAAAAGCCCAGGTCCCTGAAAGCAAGTGTCTGGACCTTGGGATGCCCAAGGGAGAGATAGGGATTCAAACCCTAAGTACCAGGATCCTAGAGTTGTACTTTCTTTCCCCAGCTGGACTGGTTTGCCTGGGTCCCTAATGCCCCATGCACAATGCGAATGCCCCCACCGACCACCAAAGAAGATGTGACAATGGCCACAGTGATGGGCTCACTACCTGATGTCCAACAGGCATGTCTTCAAATGGCCATCACATGGCATCTGGGTCGACGCCAGCCAGACATGGTAAGAGAGGACTCTAGGAAAAGGGAAACAATAACGGAAGGGAAACATCAGAGTGAGGGGCTAGGCTCTAGGTGTTTCTGCCTTCAAACTAGAAACTGACTGATCCTTTGTTCTTTCTTAGGTACCTCTGGGGCATCACAAAGAAATGTATTTCTCAGGCTCCAAGGCCAAGGCTGTACTAAACCAATTCCAAACAGATCTGGAAAACTTGGAAAGGGAAATTACAGCCCGGAATGAGCAACTTGGCTTAGCCTACGAATACTTAAAGCCCAGCCACATAGAGAACAGTATCACTATCTGAGCTCTAAGGTGTCCCCACCTGGAAAACTTTAGCTCTCCCAACTAAATCCCCTACATCAGTATCCCATTTGCCCAGGGTGGGCAGCAAACCTTTTCTGTAAAAGGCCAAATAAAAACTGTAGGCTTTGTAGGCCACACAGTCTCTGCTACAACTACTCAGCTCTCCCACTGCAGCAAAAAGCAGCCACAGACAATATGAAAATGAATGAGTGTGACTGTGTTCCAATAAAGCTTTATTCATGGACAGTGAAAGAACTTAATGTGTCACAAAATATTCTTCTTTTGGTTTACAACCATTTTAAAATGCAAAAAGCAGCCCTAGTCAGTTTGGCACAGTGGTTAGAGTGTCGGCCCAAAGACTGAAGGATCCCAGGTTTGATTCCGGCCAAGGGCACAGATCTCAGTTGCAGGCTCTATCCCTGGCCCTAGTCAGGGAGCATGTGAGAGGCAACCAATCAATGTGTCTCTCTCACACTGATATCTCTCTCTCTCTCTCTCCCTCTCTCTGAAAAGCAATGGAAAAAAATAAAATATCCTTGGGTTAGGATTTTTAAAAATGCAAAAAACAAACAAACACCCCTGCGCTTTGGTAAAGAGGTGCACAGGCTGCAAGCTGAATTTGGCCTTCAGTGGCAGTACCTGAACAAGGGTGCACTGCTCTAGCCTGAGGCACTGACCTACTTGCAAACATCCAGAGAATGCTCTCAGGGGTGGGTGGGAAAGATTTCTTGGAGAAATGAACTACTCAACTAATTCTCCTTTCCCAGGAGCTAGACTTCATGCTTGGTGAGCAAGTTAAAAATTCCTGATTCTGTTCTTTCACAACTTTCCTTCCACCCCTATTATTCTTATTCACACATCTACCCCCCAAAAACCCTGGAATAAGAAAGGTACTCCTAGAGCAGAATAAAAACTTTTGGCTTCCTTCCCCAAACAGTCTCAACAAAAGAGACCTGTCTCAAGGCCACTTTCTCAGCCCCTTTAATACACTGGAGTCGCTGCATGTGTCCCAGGTTCCACATTCTCTCTCACTACCCTTTTCAGAACAGTATGCATGGGGTAGATCCAAGATGGCGGTGGACTAAGTGGAAACTTCACTGAACTCTCCCAGGACCAAACTGGAATTACAACTAAAATATATAAAAATCACCCTGAATAATCAACTCAACTGAAGACTAGCTGGAGAGCACCCTCATAACCAAGAATGAAAAGTGGAGACTACACTGAGGCTGCTTTTGCCTGGGGGGGAAGCAACACCCTCCCCCTTGCTGGAAAACCTCAGGCCCCACCCTGTGGAGTTTCTACAGCCTGAGGCTCATTAAGAAACTGAATAACAGCCTCTGGGTACTTTGAGCCTTTGACTGATCTGCTTCTGGACCCAGGGCTTGGAAAAGCAGATCTTGATGAGCATCTTGGTCCTGTCCAAACACACCAAGCCCCAGCAGAAGAAACTAGAAGCTGTGGAGTGTCGAAAACTTCAAACAGGGTACTCAAGGCCAGTCACAAACAGCATCTGACATTGGCCTCCACCAGAAACTATCCAGAAGGCTGGGAGTCCTACAGATCTACCTAATGCATAGAAATAAATCCAAACAGGCAGCCAAAATGGGGAGACAAAAAATCCCCAGCTCTAGCCAGTTTGGCTCAGTGGTTAGAGCACTGGCCCACAGACTGAAGGGTTCCAGGTTCTATTTCAGCCAAGGGCACATACCTTGGTTGCAGGTTCAGTCCCCAGGCAGGGCGAGCGTGGAAGGCAACCAATCCATGTATCTCTCTCTCCCTTCCACTCCCTCTGAAAAGCAATGGAAAAATATCCTCAGGTAAGGATTTAAAAAAAAAAAAAAAAAGCCCCAAATGAAAGAAAAAATTCTCCAGAATAAAAGCTAAATGAAATGGAGATAAGCAATCTATTATATATGGAATTCAGAATACTGATCATAAGGATGTTCAACAGCATGAAAAAAGTATGGAAACTATGAAGGAAATTAAGAATGACACAGTAGAAATTTTAAAAACATTGGAAGGAATGAGCAGCAGATTAGGGGAAGCTGAGGATTGGATCAGTGAATTAGAAGACAGGGTAGAAAAAAATCACTCAGTCAGAGAACTAAAAAGAAAAAACAATTAGAAAACAGGAGGACAGTTTAAGGGACCTGTGGGACAATATGAAATATTCACATCATAGGAATGCCAGAAGAAGTAGAAAGTCAGCAAGGGTTAGAGAACCTGTTTGAAGAAATAATGGCAGAAAACTTCCCTAACCCGGTGAAGGAAAGTCACACAAGTTCAGGAGGCACAGAGAGTTCCAAGCAAGAAGAATCCAAAGAGGCCCATGCCTAGACACATCATAATTAAAATGCCAAAAATTCAAGACAAAGAGAGACTCTTAAACGCAGCAAGAGAAAGGCAATCTTTTACCTACAAAAAAGCTCTCATAAGGCTGTCAGCTGACTTCTCACCAGACATTACAGGTCAGAGGGAATAGCATGCAGTATTCAAGGTAATGCAAAACAAGGATCTGAAACCAAGAATACTCTATCCAGCAAGGCTATCATTCAACATAGATGGTGAAATAAAGAGCTTTCTAGGCAAAAGAAGGCTAAAGGAATTTATCACCACCAAACCATCATTGCAAGAAATGTTAAAGAGACTGCTGTAATAAGAAGTTGAAATAGAGAGAATGAGGAACATAGGCATAAAGAAATAAAATGGCAATAGATAAGTACCTATCAATAATAACCTTAAATATAAATGGATTAAATGTCCCAATCAAAAGACATAGGGTAGCTGAATGGGTAAGAAAATAAGACCCAAATACATGCTGGCTACAAGAGACCCACCTCAGAACAAAAGACTCACACAGGCTGGGGGGCGGGGGGGAGGGGGAACAAAAAACTTCTGGAGGACTTTAAAGGAGAGGTAGACAGCAATACAGTCATAGTAGGGGAATTTAACACCCCACTGACTTTACTGGATAGGTCTTCCAGACAAAAAATCAACAAGGAAACAGTAACTCTAAATGACACACTAGAACAGATGGATTTAATTGACATTTACAGAACATTCCACTCCAAACCTGCAGAATAGGCATTCTCCTCAAGTGCACATGGGACATTCTCAAAGATAGGCCACATGTTAGGACACAAAACAAGTCTCTACAAGTTCAAGAAGACTGAAATATCAAGCATCTTCTTGGACATTTACACCATGGACTACTATGCAGCTGTGAAAACAAAGGATCGCTTACTCCATAAGACAGCATGGATGGCCCTGGAGAGTATTATGCTAAGCGAAATAAGACAGTCACAGAAAGACAAGTGTCACACGATCTTACTCGTGTGTGGAATCTAATGAACAAAATAAACCAATGAACAAAATAGATCCAGAGACATAGAAGCATGAAACAGACTGACAAATCTCAGAGGGAAGATAGGGGTGGGTAGGGGGATGGGTGGGGAGAGGTTAACATAACCATTTATATGCATATATGCATAACCCATGGACACAGACAATAGTGGGGTAAGGGGTACAGGGACACAGACTGGGGGGAGGGGTACAGTGGGGAGCGGCTCAATGGGGGGAAAAGGGGGACACTGGTAATACTTTCAACAATAAAGATAAATTTTTTAAAAACTTCAACTATAAAAAAAAAACAATATGCACAAAATAAATGGAAAAAACAACAAAGATATGCTAACCACTGTTTCTTTGTCTAGTTCCAGGGTCTTGGGATCAAAATGACCCCTCTCAATTATGCTACGATCACTGTCTTCACTAGACTGGGTACAACAAGCTCAGAACAAAACTCTGCTCTTCTAACACCTGTTTCCCGAGATAATTATCACAAACCTGTCTTTTACCAATGAAATATACAAACTTTTTCTTTGGAGTGAATCATCTATTCATATTTTTTAAATCTTGTACCCTACCTTATTCAAAGGTCCTATAGTCGGTTTCCTTAGTTTACAGCAGGGAAGCAAAGTGACATTTTCTGTATTATTTCTCTCTCCCGCACATTTAGCAGGACCACTCACCTTCACAACTCAGTCTACTTTCCCTAGGCTTTTCCTAACGCCCATATTTTTCCTGGGTTTAGCATCCAAAACCATTTAGTATTCCACATTTGGTAACAAAATGTTACTTAAGAATTTCCAATGCCAAGAACAATCCGCAATTTTTTTTTTTTAATATATCTTTATTGATTTCAGAGAGAGGGAGAGGGAGAGAGAGAGAAACATCAATGAAGAGAGAGTCGTCATTGATTGGCTGCCTCCTGCACGCCCCGGACTGGGGATCCAGCCCGCAACCCAGCCATGTGCCCCGACCAACCGGGAATCAAACAGCGATCTCCTGGATCCTAGGTGATGTTCAACCACTGAGCCCCGCCCCGCCGGGCCCTCCGCAATTTTAAAGCCTTCTGGCCATGCCCAGCAGGTGTGGTTGGATGGTTGAGCGTGGACCCCCATGAACCAAGAGGTCACCAGTTCGATAGGGGGTCAGAGCGCATGCCAGGGTTTCCGGCTGGATCCCCAGTAGGGGGAATGCAGAAGGCGGCCAATCAATGTTTCCCTCTCATCGATGTCTCTCTACCCCTCTCCTTTCCTCTCTCTCTAAAAATAAATAAAAGCATATTTTTAAAAAAATAAAAAATAAAGCGTTCTGGCCACCACAGTACGCTTGACCTCAGGGAGGTCTCCTATTTCCTTTTACTGTGTCAGAATATCTATTTTTATAGAGATGAAAGGAGATATAGGCGATCTCTCTTAGCGTGAATTTCTGTCTCACTTATCATTTCCCCACCACAGGATACCACCCGAACCTACAGTATCCGACAGAAAAAAAATCAGTTCCAATCCTCTGCTCCTAAAAGCCCACCGGCCAAGGTTACCAGGAGCTCTGCAACCTAGACTCTTTCCCCAAACACCAGCTACGCAGGCGGAGGTTCCTCATCACATGACTTTCCAAAATGGGTCACGTGACTTTGCCGGCTGTTTCCACCCCAATTTAGAGAGGGGGGACAAAGAAACCTAAGCCCTTGCTACTGCAAGACTCGCGCCCCAGCTACATGGGTCAATAAAGAAGTCTGGAGGTGCTACTTTGGTTTTAAACACCGCCTTTTACTACCAAAAGTTTGGAAAGGAGCCAAAGTCACCCAGAGTCCTCCACCTGGAGCGCCGCCCCCCGCACGAAGGTTGGGTCCGAGGCCACGCCCCTCGGCCGACCTCCAGTCCTGTCCTCCGCGGCGCGAGACCCCGAAATCAGCTCGCTTTTACCCTTCTGGCGAGTCGCGGAATCGTTTCACCGCCTTTCCACCCGGCCCACATCTAGGCGACCTCCGACTCCCATCTTCATGGCGTCGCTTCTGTGCTGTGGGCCCAAGCTGGCAGCCTGCGGCATCGTCCTCAGCGCCTGGGGAGTGATCATGTTGGTGAGGGGACTGGCCTGCGAGAACTGGAGAGGACCTGCGGGCCCCGGTGTTGGAGGCCTGGAAGGCAGCAGGCAGGCTGGAGGGGGTGGTTGATTAGCCGCTGGAGAGCAAGACAGGAGTGAGAATGAGAAATAGGAACTAGAGCGGGGCGGGTGGTGGGGGTACAGGGAGCTGGAGCTTGGAATGGGAGCCCGGGCTGGTAAATATGGTGACCACTCAAGATACGAGGAAGAGCTAGGTTCCTGAGAGATGTTTAAACTGAATGGAGGGCCGTGGACGAAAGAGCGCTTGTTCTCGAAATGTGTAGCTGGGGCCTTGTTTCCCCAGCACTCTGCCCGCCCCACTCTAGGAAGAAATAATACGTGCTGATTCCCCCTGACCCCTCTGCCCTGTCCCGTGATAATGACGCCTCTGGAAAGGAGAATTATCTGGGTTACTGGGTTACTCACTATTTCTGCCCTTGCCCCAGCCAAGTCGTCTCTTTGTCACCACTTTATGCCCTGTTCGGGGTGACTGAGTACGAATCCAGCAACAGCCACCTCTAATCCTAGCGCATTCTCTTAATTCCCAAACCCAGATGTTGTGGCAACATTGTAAGTGGAAGGAGTTTAGAGAGTCACCAGGGCAGGTGCCTGAGGTCAAAATCTAACTATTCCGTTTTCAGATAATGCTCGGAATCTTTTTTAACGTCCATTCCGCTGTGCTAATTGAGGACGTTCCCTTCACGGAGAAAGATTTTGAGTAAGTGTCAAGTGGGAGAGGCTGGGAATAGGTGGGAGGTGGCTGAGCCTGTGGTCACAATTCTGGGCGGGGAATTACAGGAGTCTGGATGCTTGGGGCTCAGGGGCTAGGTAACTGAGTGCGGAGAACTGCTCTCTTTAGCATACAATTTGTATTGGTCTTGGGAGTCAGACCTTAGCAGCCATCCTAAACCCACCACTTCAGTTGTGGCTTCTTTACGTATTTTACTTGACTTCCTGTGCCTACGCCCCCCCTCTGCAAAGTGGATGCTGTACTAGAACTCGCCCCATAGGGTGAAGAAAATTGAGTAAGGTAATACATGTAAAAGCACTTAGAACCCGTTCCTAGCACATAGTAAGTACTCAGTAGATATTGGCTGCTTTAATGTCTGACATTTCTCTGCCTAATCCCCACCCCTAGGAATGGCCCCCAGAACATATACGACCTTTATGAGCAAGTCAGCTACAACTGTTTCATCGCTGCGGGCCTCTACCTCCTCCTCGGAGGCTTCTCTTTCTGCCAAGTTCGGCTTAATAAGCGCAAGGAATATATGGTGCGCTAGAGCACTGTCGCGTGTACCCTCGTCAGCCCCCTCTTCTATTTAAAGACTCTCCCCACCCCCTCCTGGTCTTCCTTCTGGGGCTGGCTGTCACCTGTGCCTCCAGCCCCCTCGCCTTTTTCCGTACCACAATAAAGAGAAACTGCCCTCTTAAGCCCTGTGTCTGTTCTTGGGGTGGGAGAGGCGGGCACCGGGGGCTGGTTCTCGGCCTCGGAGTAGGGAGTCCCTACCCCTCGACGGAAGTGCAGTGAAGCCGGACCGGAAGGGAGGAGGTGTCTTCCACTCCCTTCTTCGCGCGGAGGCAGCCTCAGTAACTGTAGCTGGCAAGGCTCTGAGCGGCCTAGTGTGAGCCAATCAGCTGCGTGGAGGGGCGGGACTTCCTGCGCGGGTAGGAGCGGTTGGGTCGGCAAGCTCTCGGTGGTCCCGGCTCCGCGGTGGAGGTGGCGGCGGCAGCGTCTCCGAGCCGGAGACGCACGGGGCCATGACGTCAGCGTCCACAAAGGTTCGACCTCCCTTGCGGACAGCGCTCCCTGGCGGCCACGGGAGGGCGTCCCCGCCAGTTGGCTCCGGGCTCTTCCGCCTAGGGTGGGGTTTGAGGGGCGGGAGGCAGGCGGGAGTCGAGTCTGGGGTGGGGCTAGGGGTTCCGGGCGGGGCGGCGCGGGGGTGTGCTTCGGCCCCCCGTAATGCTGCCCCACCCCCAGGTCGGAGAGATCTTCTCCGCGGCGGGTGCCGCCTTCACGAAGCTCGGAGAGCTGACGATGCAGCTGCATCCCGTGGCCGACTCTTCCCCTGCTGGGTACGTGAGCCCGGGCTGGGACGTGGACGCTGAGTGCGGGCGCTTGGACTCGATCTCTGACACGGACACTCTCTGGGGCAGGGACAGATGTTAGTTTTAGTTTGCTTTTTGCCTGGCACAGCGCAGAGTGGGTGTTAATAAATGATTGTTGAATGAATGACAGATAAAACCACAGACTGAGGCTCAGAACCCGAACCCACAGACCGTAGGCCACCACCGCTACCCACCCTAGTCTTGTGGAATTGCCTCAGATTGCCGCAGACTGTGTTCAGGTGTTCTGTTTGTTGAATTGGTTTCAGTGGGCAGTTTACAGCAGTTGTTTCACGATAATGGGGAAGAGGCTTTCTTATGAGGTGGCGGTTGTTGCAGTATCATGAGGTTGGGGGTCCTCGGGGTTCCCACGGCGTCTTAAGAGATTTTGGGTGTTTTTTTTAAGGAGGACCTCTTTATGGACCTATGGGAGGGGCCCCAGGGATTAGGGGGAGGAGGCTGGTTGCTGTGGAATGCCTAGCCTGGGGGCCGGCTCCACACCCCTCCTCCTCCCACTTTTGCTATTCCCCTCTCCCCTCTGACAGTGCCAAGTGGACGGAGACGGAGATAGAGATGCTGAGGGCTGCTGTGAAGCGGTTTGGGGACGATCTTAATCACATCAGCTGTGTCATCAAGGAACGGACAGTGTGAGGGAGGGGTGGCTGGTAGAGAAAGAGGGGGGTGGGCAGCTTTCTTCCTCTGTACCCATTGTTCCATCTTCCCCAGAACACCCTTCCAATTCAACATCTTTCCTACTTTGTTGCTAGTTTTGTTAGCATCCCCTTGAGGACTGAAACATAAAGGAATTGTCAAAATCGGTCAGAAGTTACTCAAATGCTTTGGTAATTAGGACATTCCAAGAATTTGATTTTAGCTTGCCTGAGATACCCAGTAATTAAATTTGGTAATGGGAGTTGCCTGGTTATTTATACAGATCTTTTGAGACTCTACTGCTGTGTTTCCAGGGATATTGTGGTCCTGAGCTAGTTGATCAGAATCTACCTGTAGATCATCAAGGATTACCAGTTAGCCTTTCACATCCATACTTCTCTCCCAGAAGAGAATTAGGAGATGGGCCCTTCCCGCTATTCAGTTCAGGGAATCCGCTTTTTACACTCCATCTGCCCTGAGTGAAAAGATTCAGTAAAATGAGACCCTACCAAAGTATTGGGGCCCTAACTTGGATTCTTATCCAGATTCTGAAGGGGGGGATCCCCAGTATTCCTTCTGAGTGTCCCATTATCCCTGCCCCTCCCCTCCCTTCTTTCTTCAGTCTCTCTGATGATGACTTCCTTCCTAACCTGCTCTCTTTTCTTCAGGGCTCAGATAAAGGCCACTGTGAAGCGCAAAGTATATGAAGACTCTGGTATCCCCCTTCCAGCTGAGTCACCCAAGAAAGGGCCCAAGAAGGTGGCATCTGGTGTCTTGTCGCCTCCTCCAGCTGCCCCTCCACCAAGCAGCTCCAGTGTCCCTGAAGCTGGGGGTCCCCCCATAAAGAAACAGAAGGCTGGTGAGGGCTGTGGAGTTGTTGCCTAGGGGTTAAAGTCCCACCTGCGGTTTAGTGAGAGAATTGGGCTTGGGTCAAAGAAGGACAACTCTCTTCCTCTCCCAGTGAAGGTTCCCGTAGAGTGGCTAGGGTGGGGGTAGGAGGGAGAGCTCGAAGCTTTGGAAAGCCAGGGTGGCAGTCAGGGAACCTAGAACCTAGCTTATGCCCCCCTCTCAGATGTGACACTCAGTGCTCTGAACGACTCCGACGCCAACAGTGACCTGGTGGATATTGAAGGGCTAGGAGAAACTCCTCCATCCAAGAAACTCAACTTCGACCAGGGTAGGAGTCCTTCTCCTCCCACACCAGCTGAAGGGGTCGGGGAGGAAGTGTCACTTGGATGGTAGGGGAGGGTCTTATAAGGAGTCCCCTCCCTTGTATAGGGGCTTTGGAAGAGTAGGTTCTCTCATACACAGTGCAGGCGGTTGGATCAGTTAAGAGTGGGGGAGGGAGGCTTTGGGGAGGCAGGAATTGTCTTCGAAGCATACTTGGGGCTCGCTCCATCTCGGCCCATTTTACTTCCTGTTCCAGACAGCCTGACCCTGGATTCTGGCCTTCTCATGACCTCTGCTGACCCTCCTCTGCTGTCTCGCTGAGCCTTCCACCTCTGACCCCTCTCACTGTTCACCCTGGACCTGTGGATCGCCTAGGACTCTGAGCAAGGCCTGCATGAGAGAGTGTCAAAAGACTGCTGGGGCTGCCCCCTTGCTGTTCCTGTATAAGACTCTGCCCCCTACCCTTTTGATGTGCATCTGATGGACATTTTTATACAGAAAACAATAAAGATTTCCCTCTCAGCTTGGTGCCTTCACTTGACATTATTGGAATATAAGGGACCATTCCCTCTCTCCTTAACCCCCATGGGCTCAGCCCTCCTCGGCAACTCTCACCACCCTGCCTGGAGCAGCTCAGCCAATATTGGCAGACTCTCTTCCCAGTGCCAATATTTCTGTGCTGCTAGAGCCAGGGGAGCTGGGTGTGGGGAACAAAGACTGCACTTTGCTCTCTGGAGGCAGAATATACTCCCAGGGTCTCTAGCAGTCAGTATTCCTGAAACTGCCCTGGGGATTTCAGAGGGGCTGTTTCCGGTGCTTTCATACCTCCCTTCCCCCAACCCCCACCCCCAATCTCACAAAAAGGCCCCAGATGTCTTTTATGTCACTTCTCCAGGGTGGCCTCCTGGGCCAAGCCTCAGCGATGCCTCCCCCACCCTCGCTCTAACACCACAGTGTGGTTTGGACGTGGCCACAGTGCCGTACAAACCACAGTGTGCTGCTGGGGCGGGAGCAGGACTGGGGTGTGTTGAGAGGAAGGGAGCATGAGGCAGTGCTGGGAAGACCCCACCACCAAGAGCAGGGAGATAGAGAACGTATAAAAGGCAAACATGGCCCCAAGAATGGTTGGGGAAAAAAGAAACCAGGGCTAGGAGCTAAGCAGGCAACTAGAGGGACAGGGGCCTAAGGGGTGAGTCTGCATTATAATAAGACTGGAACCATCTTCCCTCTGTAGAAACTCTGCTCAGGGGATCCCTAGGGTGGGGTCAGAGGCGGAGGAATAGGGAATGACTATGGGGGACCAACAAACTCTCCTGAGTCAGCAAGGGCAGGGGCCCAAGGCTTCCTGTGTCCGTTGCTCCCCCTCTGTGGGTCAGAACCCAAGAGAAAGCAAGGAGAGACAGGAGGCCAAAGACAGCAGGGTTGGAAGCTGGCAATCCAGAGGTGGTGGGGCCGGAACGTGGTTGGGAGAGGGGGGCCGGAAGTGGCCCTGGGCCCTGGGCCTGCCACAAGATGGAGGCCAAAGGCAGGAAATGGAGGCAGGGGGAAAGGAGGGCAGCAGGCCCAGGGAGAGGGGCCTCTGGACCTGGGGGCCAGGTATTCAACCCCCAGCTCTGTTTCCACTCCCCATGGTCCCCCAGGACCCAAGTCCCACCCAGGGCAACAACCCCCATCAGCCCATGCACCAGGCGCAGGAAGGTGGGCCCATCCCAAAAAGCCACGTTTAAGCTGAGACAAACATGCCTCTCCCCACCCCCACCCTGGGCCTTCCCTCAGCCTTTTCTCCTGTCCAGGATTTGATTTTTTAAAAGCACACCCCAGAAATCAATCCAAGGGCCAAAATCCCTCCTGCAAATCAAAATAATATCCTCTAAAACCCAAAAGTTATCCTCCCACCTCCCATCCCACCCTTTACCACCCTACCTTCCGACACACCCCCCAAAACTCTTAGCAATCAAAAAGATCTAAGATGGTAGGTGTAAGCAGTCTTTTTAGGCCCTGGGGATGCCAGACCCCTCCTTTGACACCCCTCTCTCTCCTACACCAAGTCCTGCCAAGGCCTCCTGCTCCTCATTCCACCCTCCACAGCCCCCAAACTGAACAGCTGCCCCCAGCTCCCATCCTCGGCAGAACCTTTGTAGGGGTGAAACAGAAATCAAACACTTTACTAACGGCCGGGGATGTTGGGGGGCCCTCTGGTCTCAGCCTTTGGTTTCCACCTGGGGGACTACAGTTTAGGGCCATAAGAGAAAGCCTCTCCAATTACCCCCCCAGTTCCAAGACTGACAAAGCCCAACCCCACCCCAGCACGCACCTCCAAACCTCCCCCCCAACCGCCACGTCTCTCCTGAAAACAGGGGACACTTTCCTCCCCACTTACCTCAGCTACTCTCCCCTGAGATCCTGGTCCCCTATTTTGAAGGGGAAAAAATTGGGGGTGCATCCCTCACATTTGGGGTGCAGGAGAAAGGAGCCGCCCCAGTCGCATCGCTGGCCTCCTTCCTCTCGGCTGGCTCAGGGAGTGGGGAGTGCCCTAGGGAGGGGGGACCCCCACAAGAGAGCTCAGGAGGGGGTTCCTCCACTCTCAGTTAGAATTGGGGACACCCCCCCAAACCCGTCCCAGCCCATCCGTGTCCAACTCGGCGGGAGAGGCAGCTGCAATGCCCCAGTCAGATTCCCCCAACACTACATTCCTCACCCCATCTAGAGAGGTCCCGGGGGCCCCAAAAAATCCCCAAAAAATCTAGGATGTTGGCAGGACGGTCCTGGACTAGCTCTCCAAATTTGGGGTCCTCAGATACCCCCGTTTTTCCAGGAAAATTCTGTCTTTCTCCTGCCTCCCGCCAGCCCTGCTCTGTCCCGATGCCAATTTTGGAAGTCACTCCCTCCTTCCTCCTCCCCGGCTCTCCAGGCCCCCCCGCTCGGGGGCTAGGGTCCAGGACACCTGGCTTCCATACCGGGGGGCACTCCTCGAAGGGCTAGGGGCCAGGAGGTCAAGCTCATAGCCCCAGTCTTAGGGAAGCAGGAAAGCCCGATCCTCCCTCCCCTCCCCCCTGGCTGGTCTCGGTGGTGGTTCAGGAAAGCCTGAAGGATTGGAATCTGCCATTGCTGTTGCACAGGCAGTTTTTTTCCCTTGGGTTGTGGGGGTGGGCGGTGGGAGGGAGAGAGGGGAGGAGAGCCGAGCAGAGCAGGGACCCAGGCGTGCAGAGCTGGCCTGGCTTACCCTCTAGCCCCTGCTGCCGTGGGGAACCCCTCCCCCATCTCACCCACACTCCCAGTTCTCTATCGGCTTTCTGTTTGGGGCTCTTATTCTAGAAAATCAGGGTACAAGAATCACCTCCTTGTACCCAACCACCACCTCTCCTTGCCACAGTTCCAACAGCACTGGCCTATTCAGAGGTGTCCACTTTACCACAAGACACCCCATTTTCTCCACCTTCTCCCATACTGAGGTGTACTCCCTTAAGAAATTGGGGTTCGGAGCCTGAAACCACCTTTTCTCCCTCAGATCTATTCAAGCCACATAGAAATAAGAGAAAATACATTCCTTTTCCAAATTTCTCTGGTCAAATCCTGGGCATATTTGGGGTTCACTAAAGAAAGAGATTTCTAGAATCTGGGGTGAAAGGGAGCTATAAGCAAAGGAAATCCCAAATCAGTTGTGCTCCAAATTAAGTAAGCTCCCTAAATCAATATCACCTTTTGATCCATCCCTCAGCTTTGCCCAAATAGTTGCAAAACACCCCAAAATAAGAACACCCCAAAACTTTAATTTTCCACCCTGGGACTCTCATCTTCCTCTGGATAAAGCTTCTTGGCTATCTGTGCACACACAAGAACATCCCCTCCTCAAAGTAAGTTTCCACAACATTCAGTGTAAAGCTTGGCCCCCCTCATGGACCCACAATCATAGGCGGCCTTCAAACACTCTCCCAGTTTCCACTCTGTTCCACCACATAATAAGAAAAAAACTCCAAATTGAATTTCATGCCCCCAAATCTACTCTGAGCCTTGAAACTTATATGGCTCCCCAAAACATAATGCACCCCCAAACCAACATAACTATTGTACTCGAAATCAGATTGTCCATATATTCCAATGATTATGAATCCCTAAAACAAAACCCTCATTCACTTCCCCAAGAGCACCTAGCAGGTTCTCCTGATATTCCAAGATGACAATCTCCAAATTGGGGGTGTCAGAATTTCCAAAACTAATGTAGTTTCAAAATCAGCTCCATGCCTCAAATTTACCATTTGCCCTCAAGCCTGAATGCAGCCCCCAGTAACCCAGAATAATCAGTTACTCAACATCCCATAATAAACAGGTATCCCACAATTGACCAGATAACACAAAATCAACTCCATCCTGATACCAAAGGGAGCCTCTAATCTAATTCCCACCTCTGCACTGGGCAGAGATCAAAGTGACCAACATATCAAAAGCCACCAAATGGTCCTGAGTCCTTACTGGTCCCCAATTCCCAGTTTCTCAGCAGTTCTGTGCATGCAAATAAAGACACCCTCAAATCTGAAGGGAAGGGCCTCAGGCCTGCATATGTAACTTCATGTGTAATCCTTGGTCATTCCTGGGCAAAGGGAGACTCCTGAGCCCAAATCCAAGTCCTGCTTTGCAGCTGGACTCAGCTCTGGCCTCCCTTCTCCAAATGAACCTTGTCACCTGCAACCCAACATCCCCTCAAACAAAATATGAGGGTTTAATCCGTGCCTATCTCTCAGATCAGGGACTTAAAATTGGGGTTATCAGCACCCCCTTCTCTCCCTTCTTTTATCCTGAAAACCTCCCTGTTTTCCCTTCTCTTTGTTCACCCCATCCAGTTTTCATATTAATGTTCACTAAAAATTCACCTCTAAAACAGATTATAGTGTCTAGACTAATTAAAAAGGAAAATCCTGTGCTCTCAGGGATCAGACCCCCCCACACTCCTTGTCCCACCCATTTCCCTTGTACCCAAAGCCGTCAGATTTCTCACCCCAGGTAGGAGCCCCAGCCGCCGAGGAAAGTCACTTCTATCGCCTAACTCTCCCTCCCTCTGCCCAACCCTTGTTGCCTCCTAGGAAATAGAGGGGCAAAATAGACCAGCGCAAAGGGGTCGAGGTCGAAGGTTTCCACGGTTCAGTCTGAATTGATCCTGAGCCCCTGACACAGTGACACCCCCCCCCCCCCCCCCCCGCCCCAAGCAGGGTGAAGACGACCGGCGAGGCGAAGCTAGTGCTCGCCCGCCCCCTCGTGGAAGAAGCCAAACATTGCCGAGCTTCGCTCGCTTGCCGCGCTGGACCCCGGCGTCCCGCCAGCCTCCTAGCCAGCGGACCCACGGGTGCCCGAGGCCCTAGTGGGCTGGGATTGGGGGAGGGCGAGCGGGCTTTGGGTGTGAGTCTGTCTCTCTCTCTGGATCCCTAAAAGGATTCTGAAGGGAGTCGGGAGCGAGAGTCCGGACGCTTAGGTCTCCTGAGCGTCTCTCGGCTCCCACCCGGGACTTTCCCCACCTCCTCGAGGGGAAGCAGCTGGAGGAGCCGTCCGGTCGCAGGACAATGGAAGGAAACAAACTAGAAATCATATCCGCCCTTTCCCTACCCCGCCCGGTCAGAGTCCCCCTTCTGGTAGGCCATGCTAGAGGGACCTGTCATTCACACCACCCCTCCTCAGCCTGAGACCCCACGGGAGCCCCACTATAGCCTCCCCAAATCTGGTGCGCCGTCGGGCTCTCCTTTACGCCCCGTAGTGCTGTGCTTTGGGGAGTTTCGCTGTGTTCACTCTCCCGCAACAGGCTCCTGGTACCCCCTTCCAAAGGCCAACACACCCATTTTCGCGGCCCCAGATTCCCACCCCCACGACCCAGTCACCCCTAATGCCACCCTCGATGTCCCCGGTCTTCTCCCCAATTCGAACGTCCCATCCCCGATGATTCCACCTTCGGTGACCCAAGACCCCTTAGGTTAACGACCACCCAGCGTTTCTGAGGTCCCGCCCCAGAGCCGGAGACCCCGCCCCGGGCTCGCCATCTGGAGAGCGCCGGAGGAAGGAAGGATACCGACCCAGGCGTCCACCCCACCTCCACCCCCGCCCCCGACATCCCGGCCAGATAAAGGAGCCGAGGCCAAAAGGGGAGAGAGGCCCCACCCCCTTGAGAAGAGAAGCCGCAGCCCCTGCAGGACGGGGGTAAGAACGAGAGACAGGGAGCCAGCCGGTCTCCTGGGTCCCCGGAAAGGGTTGGTAGGAAGACCGAGGCCCCCAAATTGGGCTGAGCTAGGGATCCCGCGCTAGAGTGTAGTAGGATTCGCGGTTCGGGGGAGGGAACTTCGATGGGGATGTGAAGGTGTGTGGACCGCAGAGCGCCTGGGGCCCCCAGGCGGGGTCGGACCCCTGAGACTCAGGAGCGCAGAGCAGCGGAGGGGACTGGGGGCGGGGGGGTGGGTAGCTGCTGGAAGGGCTCTGGGAGTCGAACTAAGGGCGTTGCGGGCCGGAGTCCCCACGCTCGCCATCGACGCCGCAGAGTGGGAGCCTTCAAATCCAGAGGGGAAAAGCGAGCGATGATGTGATCGAGGGCAGAAAGAGCAAGAATTTCAGTGAGGCTGCGTGAGCCGGGGCCGGGGGCTTGGCTATAGTTGCCCCTCAGGAGGAAGGGGCAGAGTGCGGAACGGAAGGCGACTCAGGACTGCCCGGACCCCTTGGCACCCGCAGGCCGGCGTCGGGATGGGCTCCGCCGCTTCGCCCGAGGGAGCGCTGGGCTACGTCCGCGAGTTCACGCGCCACTCCTCCGACGTGCTCGGCAACCTCAACGAGTTGCGCCTGCGCGGGATCCTCACTGACGTCACGCTGCTGGTTGGCGGGCAACCCCTCCGAGCTCACAAGGCAGTTCTTATCGCCTGCAGGTTCGAGGGGAGCCTCTGGGGGTGGAGTGGGACCCAATGGGAAAGGGGCGGAGCCATAAGGTCTTCGGGAGGGAATCCGGAGCTAAGCCTCCCAGAAGCCGCCCAGGAGGCGGGGCGACAGTGGGGAGGAGGCGGGGCTCTCCACGGGGCGGGGCTTTCATAGAGGCGCATCTCTTCCTTGGTTCCCTAGCCTAATGTGCCCTATCTGCCCTTTCTCCAGTGGCTTCTTCTATTCGATTTTCCGAGGCCGTGCAGGAATTGGGGTGGATGTGCTCTCCCTGCCCGGGGGCCCCGAAGCCGGAGGCTTTGCCCCTCTCCTGGACTTCATGTACACTTCGCGCCTACGCCTCTCTCCGGCCACTGCGCCAGCTGTTCTTGCGGCCGCCACCTATTTGCAGATGGATCATGTAGTCCAGGCATGCCACCGCTTCATTCAGGCCAGGTGAGAAGCCCCAGCTCCGTGTTCTCCGTGGGTGAGGTGGTTGGTATCCCAGGTTTCAGGGGCAGAGGCCAAGATTAGGAGATAGTACTAACGTCCATCGCACTTTTCCCAGCTATGAACCTCTGGGCATCTCCCTGCGGCCCCTGGAGGCAGAACCCCCCACGCCCCCAACGGCCCCTCCACCAGGCAGTCCCAGGCGCTCCGAAGGGCACCCAGACCCACCTACTGAGTCTCGAAGCTGCAGTCAAGGCCCCCCCAGTCCAGGCAGCCCAGACCCCAAGGCCTGCAACTGGAAAAAATACAAGTTCATCGTGCTAAACTCTCAGGCCTCCCAAGCAGGGAGCCTGGTGAGGGAGAGGAGTTCTGGTCAACTTTGCCCCCAAGCTGGGCTCCCCAGTGGAGATGAGGCTTCCAGCAGCAGCAGTGGCAGTGAAGAAGGACCCATTCCCGGCCCCCAGAGCAGGTACAGAAACTGGAACCCCAAGAATCTGCAGTGACCAACCTCAGCTAGGAAGCAGGGAGAGCCATTGGGCCTGGGTGGTCAGGAGCAGGGAGTGAGTGGGTGGGTTCCAGAGACACTAGCCCACCTTAGGAAGTTGGCCAGAGGCCCGGCCGGTCAGGCTTACTCAGTGAAGTGGGTCTTTGGCAGCACAGTTGAATGTGGCTCATTGGTCAGTATTGGCTCACTTCCAGAGTGTAGGCCTTTGGCTTCAAGTTCTCTAGCAGAGAAGCTCCCCCATACACACATAATCTCTCCGTTTACTCTGCTTAGGCTCTCTCCAACTGCTGGCACTGTACAGTTCAAATATGGGGCTCCAGTCAATACCCCCCATCTCACACCCCGGGCTCCAGAAACCACTGCATCATCTCCCACTGGGCGGGCTCGGCCACCGCCAGGTAAGAGCCCCCCCTTTTATCTCCTTCTGGGCTTTTCTCCTATGGCCGGTCAAAGCCAGTTTGGGCCAAAAGACCTCAGGAAAGACCAATTCCAATTACATACTGCAAATTACAATCACCTATGGAGCTTTTTAAAATTCTATTTCCCAGGGCACACCCCATAGATCAAAATGTCTAGAAGTGGGAGCCAGGCTTTAGTTATTTTTTTAAAGCTTCCAATGAGCAGTAGTGTTTGGGAACTTCCGGCCTATTGCCATTCAGCCCAGAGCTCAGCAAGGCCTTTCTGGCAAGCTGTCATCCAGAGTGGTGCAAGAGAAGAGAGAAACGGAAACTTCCACCCACTAGTAGGGACCTCCACCTACCACCACTGCCATTGAAGAGATTAGCAGAGTACTCTGAAGACAGATAGACATGGAGTCAGATCTTGGCTTCCCCTCTTATGAACCCTGTGACCTGGAGCAAGTCAAAGGGGCCCCAGAAGTCTTAACAGTAAATTGGGGAAAAGAAAGCCTACTACTCTGTGGTTTGAGGATTCTCTGGTCTTGTCATTACCCACCCCACTTTGCAGGAAGTGAGTTTTTCAGCTGCCAAAACTGTGAGGCTGTGGCTGGGTGCTCATCGGGGCTGGACCCCTTGGCTCCTGGAGATGAGAACAAACCCTACAAGTGTCAGCTCTGCCGGTCTGCATTCCGCTACAAGGGCAACCTGGCCAGTCACCGCACGGTGCACACCGGTAGGGGAGGAACAGGGAGGAGAGGCCCCTGGCCTTTGTGCCCACAGGTGACCTAGGGCAGAGTCCCTGACTTCCCTTCCTCCCTGCCTCCAGGGGAGAAGCCCTACCACTGCTCCATCTGCGGAGCCCGCTTTAACCGGCCGGCTAACCTGAAAACGCATAGCCGCATCCATTCAGGAGAGAAGCCCTATAAGTGTGAGACGTGCGGTTCCCGCTTTGTACAGGTACAGAGCCAGTCTCAGAACTGTCTCAAAGGCAAATCTGAAGAGGGCAGAGTGGCCCTTTGGGGAGGGTTCTGTATTTCCCAGAGGCCTCATCTGAGGCCCCCTCCCCTCCCAGGTAGCACATCTGCGTGCGCACGTGCTGATCCACACGGGGGAGAAGCCCTATCCTTGCCCCACCTGCGGGACGCGCTTCCGTCACCTACAGACCCTCAAAAGCCATGTTCGCATCCACACAGGGGAGAAGCCTTACCACGTGAGTACCAGACCTGGCCCGGCCCAAAGCCTTAGAGTTATCTCCCGTTTACCTAGGGGTGGGGCCCCAAGAGGAGGGGGCCTGGGTCCCTAGATCTCTTCCAAATGGGCAGTGCCCTGGAAGAGTCCTGGGTGCAAGGGGTGGGGCCTAGGGTAGGAATGTGGGTAAGGGGCGAAGATGGAGGTAGAAAGGGGCAGGTATAGAAGTTAGGCTCCTTGACTAGATGCTAGCTCCCGAAGAGGAGCTAAGGGATGGACAATCCTTTGCCGAAGAGGGCAGCGCCTATCTCCTTGGTCTCTCCCTGAGGATTTGTAAGGACATCAGGACTGAAGAGCTTCTCCTGGGCGGAGAGCTAACAGTTCTCCCTCACTCAACACCTAAAAGGTGGTTATGGATGGAGAGGGACCTGATCTGGCTGTCCCCTCCACAGTGCGACCCCTGCGGCCTGCATTTCCGGCACAAGAGTCAACTGCGGCTGCATCTGCGCCAGAAACATGGAGCTGCTACCAACACCAAAGTGCACTACCACATTCTGGGGGGGCCTTAGCTGAGCGACGGCCCAGAGCCCAGTCACTTTCTGGAAGCCAGGAAAGCTGCTGGCCCACACCTGGCTTCTCTGTCAGATTTGGGCATGAAGGTGTGCAAGGCCCCTCCATTCTCAGAAACTGCTACCACCTTAATTTCTCGCTGGGGAGAGCAGGGGTGGCAGGTCCTGACTCGATCTGCCTCTGTTTTGCTGGTCAAAACCTCTTCCCCACAATCAACATTGTTTCTGAGGAGAAAGCAGGCTGGGAGCTGGGAAGAGGAGAGGTTGGAGGCCTAGTTTTCTTAGGAAACAGTCCTCCACCTGCAGTCCCTATCTCATTTGGTTTATCTGTAAATATAATTTATTGAGGCCTTTGGGTGGCACCAGGGCCTTCATTCTACTGCATTTCCCACTTCCCTCTTCCCAGTGTGATCAAAGTGACCTGAAACACAGAATGTGAGATCTCTTCCCTATGAGATCTGAAATTTTGTGTTCTCTTCACAGCTCTGCTGGCAGAGATTAGCACTTAGCTGTGTCCCTCGGCTTGAGTGTTCTATGTTGTTATTGCCATAACTTCTGTCTTTAGAATTGTTCTTTCTCCTATTTGTTTGCTTGTTGGTTTGTTTCAAATGGAGAAATGGGTTTCCTGTGTCCTGCCCCCCTAATTCTAGGTCTGGAACCTTTCTTTGTCTAGGGCAGCTCTGGGCACACGTGGGTTTGTGGAATCGGGTCAGGAGCCCTCTCTGGTATCCTGGATATTATAGGTTCTCTAGCAGGCTAGAACTGGGTAGTCTTTTCTCTGTTCTTCAGGGTTATGGAAACTGTGTGGTAAGCCTGAAATGGAGGGAATAAATGCCTCCCGAGGGCTGGGGGTGGGGGGCTTTGTCAGTCTTGGAACTGGGGGGATGATTGGAGAGGCTTTTTCTTATACCCCTAACTGTCCCATTCATTTGTTCACTGAGGTTTGATACCACTGTGTCTGTCACGATAGAGCCCACAACCCTCCCACTAGGGCCTGTTCTTAGCACTGAATTGGTCCCTCCATAGGGAAGAGATCTGAAATTCCTTATTAGAGATGATGCAGCCTTTTCTGATTCTGCCTCGTCTCTAAGAATGTTATGATGTAGAGGAGCATTACAAAACTCTTTATCTTGGCTAAGCATGTCATGACCAGTCCTTTGATGCTGAGGCATCTGGGCTTGAATGTCCCTTGGGGCTCTCTCTACCTGAGACAAACTCCTTCCTTCAGTGGGTTTTTGGACGTGTTCTGGCAAATGTCCAGATCCCAGAAACTTCTTTGCCTCTAGAAGCCACAGGTGCTTGGTAACTTGCTTTCCTTAGAAAAGCTGGGTCTGTGACCCGGTCTTTCCATCACTGCATTCCTGTCTGGAACTAGTGAATGCACTAGAACCTTCCACAAGGAGAGTAAAGGGGCTGAGTTCCATTTTGGGTTTGCTATAGTTTGGGATTATGATTGGGATTACTGTTGGGGTTAGAGGTTTAGATTTAAAAAAGTAATTGACTGATGGACCTCCTAGTAGACCAAGTATCCAGGTAGAATTAAGAGACTGGTTGAGGGGTGCAGTTTCTGGTGTAGGCCAAGCAGGTAGAAAGTTAGGAATGGGGTTGCCTCTTAACTAGGCAGAAGGTCTGGAATGTTAGATAATGCTCTGAAGCCTTGATTTACAGTCCTGCCCTTTTTGCCATGGAGCCTATTTGATTATGGGGCATGGGGAAGAGGGTAAGAAGCACTTTGAATTTGTGGGGTAGAGCTTCCTCAAGATAGGTTAGTACTAGTGGCTGTCATTTGGAAACTGGTGAGAAAGCTACTCTTCGCCCTCTTATTCTCCACTGCAGGCTTGCAGGAGGGAGGGAAAGAAGAAGAGAGATGCAAGAAAGAACTACGATTTTTTATTTATTTTTTTAAAATTTTTTAGCAGAATGGATGGGCAGGTGGAGAGTGCCTAGGGGGGAGATGTTAGATCTTACAAGATCAGAATCATGGAATAAAGAAGCCTCTCTGTGTTGCCTGCTGTGTCCTGGGGTTCTTGCCTGGGGGATCTGGGGACTGGGAAAAGCTGGAGAAAGATGGTTCCTCCGTAATACCATCTTGGATTTTGTGCCCATTCCACCAGACATTTCAAAAGGTCCCTGTTCCCTCCCCTGCCCTTGCCTTCTGGCTCATTGTGTAGGAACCAGTGACTTCATGAAGTTCTCCGGAGCCACCTGCATCCGCTGCTCTGAAGTCACTTCCTGCCTGAAGTGTGGAGGCGGCAGGGAGAAACCAGGAAGCCACTAATAATACCAAGAGACTGGGGGATGCATCTGTGCTGGGACACCCCCTACCACCGCCATAACCACCAGAAAAATGGATAGGACTTGGGTCCCCTGAGGACAATAGGGGCTGGAGGTGGCAGTGAGACAGCTGTGTGGTTAGAGCCAATGTGCTAACTCTACCCCTCCCCCAGCAATGGTGTCTTGGAATCTATCCATTGCCTAGTGTATGCTTCTCTCCCACCTTGACCCCTGTCCTGTGTGTGTCCTGGGTGCACAGCTCTGTTCTGCCCTGTGGACAGAGGGTAGAAGGTCATTAATTCTGATAACTTACCTTCCTTTTGGACTTAAATTACTTACCTGTGAAATAAGTCCATTAACATGGTCTCTGCAGCTCCTTCCAACATTTAGAGTTTGTGATTGTTTCTTAGTCTTTTAAAGCACATGACCTGGATTACTTTATTAAAAAGTAAAAAGTGAAACTTAGAAACTAAAACCTTCCTTCTCCTCCCACTGCAGTTTATCCCCTGTTGAAAATGAGACCAGCTAATATACTCCTGCTACTTGTCAGGCCCTCAACTAAGCATTTTAGTGCATAGGTTTTTCTAATTCAACTCTCCTGACAACCTAAAAAGTAGGTGCTACTATTATCCCCAATTTACAGATAGGAAAAACAACTAAAAGATTCAATATCTTGGCCAAATTAGTAAGTGATGAAGCTGAGGTTGGAACTATGATTCTATAGATTGCTCTTAACTACTATGTTATGTAGTGCCACACCAATTTCTAGATCATTGGCATATTCCCCCACCACCCAAAATTTTGACTCCACTTACCAAAAGAAGTTTTTTGGGTATGATTATTTTTATTTTCCACATATAAAATTATAAGGCTCAATATGCTTTTTAAAATTACACAGCCTCCCTTCATCCCCCATGTCTGGGTATACATCCTTGAGTCCGAGTTTCAAGGTCAGGGTCCTGGGGAGCTTGAATTATAGTGAAGAATTAGGAAGCCAAGCCATTGGTGCTATAGGAGGTGGAGGAAGTGGGTAGGAGGGGCTGATTCCTCCAGAGGTCATGGCTTTGGTCTGTGGATAATCCTGAGATCAAAAACTGGTTAAGAAGTGGTTTTTACTAGAGGGACAGAGGAAAGGGCTCCAGTCCCGCTGAAGAAGGGGTAGGTGATGCTGGTAGGCTCGCCCTTCCTCTCCCCAGTTATTTTTGGTCTCTGTGACCTGTAGGTTTCCTGTTAGTGGGAACAGAAGCAACATTGCAGAAATTAACGCCAGGAGTCCAACAACCCATTCCCCCTTATCTCTTTCTTTGGGCCTCAGGGATCCAGGCATCTAGATTCTAGTGACCTCAGGAGCTTGGGGCATTTTGTTTGAACCTCATCTCTTACTCCCTTCGCTGGCCCCCACCGGGCCTTGCAGCTCCTGGGCAACTCGTTAAGCAAGTGAACATTCTCCTCCCTGAACCAGTTTACCCACCACCAACCCCTATGTACTCCTTACATGCGGGACTAAGGGCTGAAATCTGGACGAACTGGCCTGCTAGGTGCACCGGAGACGGAAGCAGCCCCTCGGCAGGTTCCCGCGTCACCTGGGGCGCATCTAATTGAGGTCCCGCAGTTCCCTCTGCGCACCTCGCTGCAGGGGTCCAGAACAATGCTCTAAACCCCGCCTGCCCCTGGCTCCGCCCTGCGCGGGCTGGCCAGGTGCGGACACCGGCAACCACAGACCAGACAACCCTCGCGGAGGACCGCGCGCCTCGCGGGTAGGGCCCGAGCCCAGCGCCGCCTCCCGGCTCCTCCGCGGAAGCTCGGCTCCCCCCGCCCAGGCCCGGACTCTCCCCGCAGCCGGCGGAGCCACGCCCCCGGGCGCTAATCGCGGGGGCCTGCAGGGGCCTGTTCTCCCTACCCCCCCCCCCCCCAGGAGAAAGGCGCAGGCGCCTCACGCAGCCTCTCTGCAGCTTCAAGCGCTCGTCAGTACCTTCCCTTTGCCACCCCTTCCTGCCCCGCGCGGCCCCGCGCCCCGGCTGGCCGGCTGGGTGGGCGGCGGGGGAGCGCCCCGAGCCCCGCTCCCACGGCGCCGCTTAGCGGCGGCGGCTCCGTTACCTCCCCGATGGCGCGGAGGGCCGAGCCCCCCGACGGGGGCTGGGGATGGATGGTGGTGCTCTCGGCGTTCTTCCAGTCAGCGCTGGTGTTCGGGGTGCTCCGCTCCTTCAGCGTCTTCTTCGTGGAGTTCGTGGCGGCGTTTGACGAGCAGGCGGCGCGGGTCTCCTGGATCGCCTCCATAGGGATCGCTGTGCAACAGTTTGGGAGTGAGTGCTGCGCTTGGGTCGGGTGTCCTAGGACCCTCGGGAGGGGCAGGGGATGCGGGGACAGCAAAGGGGGAGGGCGAAGACGGAGGGGATGCTGGAGTAGGACGCCTGAGGACTTCTCACAGAACTCCTTCCTCTTCCCCAGGCCCCGTAGGCAGTGCCCTGAGCACGAAATTCGGGCCAAGGCCCGTGGTGATGGCTGGGGGCATCTTGGCAGCGCTGGGCATGCTGCTCGCCTCCTTTGCTACCTCCTTGACCCACCTGTACCTGAGTATTGGGCTGCTGTCAGGTGAGACTCTGGGCAGGGTCAGGAAAGTCAAATGCCTGAGTCTTCGGCCTCTAGACTATCACCTTCCTCCTGATCCTTCCAGAAGACTTTGGGAGAAGCTGAAAGTTTTGAGTAGCACCTGTGCCCCAAAGGGAATTAAGAGTGATGACAACATTAATAAAATTGGTGGGGCAATTAGGACATTCAGAGATAATGAGACCAGACTGCGAACCCAGGGCTAGTGGGACTGGAGTGTAAAAGGAAGAGTCACATACTATAAAGCTGTGTCAGGCGCTGTGGCTGTGAAATAGATATCTACCCTATTTGCAGATGAAGCAAGGCTCTAGGAGCTTAGGGAACATGGCATATGAAGATCACACGGCCAGAAATGGTAGAGCCCAGGTGCAACTCCAAAATTCTGTGATAGTTACTTTAAAAACATTATCTCTAAGCCCCTACGGTCCCATAAAGTATATTACCCCCCATTTTACAGATGAAGAGATTGAGATTGGGAGATTTAAGTAAAGTCATACAGCTAGAAAGTATCAAAGTATCAAGCTAGGATTGGAATCAGACTTGTGCTACATTCTGCTGCTGGGCAGTATTGGGATTACTGGGTGCCATGAGCTCCCTACGAGTCCCCCAACCACAATTTCTTTGTCTCTTTCTTCTTTCTTTTTTTTTTTTTTTGACAGGCTCTGGGTGGGCCTTGACCTTCACTCCAACACTGGCCTGCCTGGCTCGTTACTTTTCTCGCCTGAGATCCCTGGCCATGGGGCTGGCACTGACTGGTGTGGGCCTCTCCTCCTTCGCCTTTGCCCCACTCTTCCAATGGCTGCTCAGCCACTATGCCTGGCGGGGCACCCTCCTCCTGGTGTCTGCCATCTCCCTCCACCTGGTGGCCTGTGGTGCTCTCCTCCGCCCACTCTCCCTGACTGAGGACCCTGCCATGGGTGGCCCTGGGGCCCAACTTGCCTCCCTCCTCCATCATGGCCACTTCCTCCGTTACACTGTTGCCCTCACCCTGATCAACACTGGCTACTTCATTCCCTATATGCACCTGGTGGCCCATCTCCAGGACCTGGATTGGGATCCACTGCCCGCTGCCTTCCTACTCTCGGTGATTGCTATTTCTGACCTCGTGGGGCGTGTGGTTTCTGGGTGGCTAGGGGATGCAATCCCAGGGCCTGTGGCACGACTCCTGATGCTCTGGACCACTCTGACTGGGGTGTCACTGATCCTGTTCCCCGTGGCTCAGGCTCCCACAGCCCTGGTGGCTCTGGCCGTGGCCTATGGCTTTACATCAGGGGCCCTGACCCCAGTGGCCTTCTCCATGTTGCCTGAACTGGTGGGGACTGGAAGGATATACTGTGGCCTGGGACTGGTGCAGATGGTAGAAAGCATCGGGGGACTGCTGGGGGCTCCTCTGTCAGGTAAGAGGAATGAGGTTTCCAGGTGGCCAGAGATGCCATGTCATACCATTTGGGGAGGGAACTATTCATGTTATAGTGGACGTAAACGTTGCCCTCTGTTATGGTATACTATGTGGCCTGGTATACTACATGGCCTGTATAACCAATCATTGCAATGCCGAAGTGGGTCCATGGGGCAGAGAAATTGGGGCTGAGGAAAAACTAAAATAAGCTATGTGGAACCCTTGATAGGATACCTGTAGCTTGGATTTTCACACTTGGCCAGACCTGGCCAGACATAACATGCCCTTTCCCTTGGCCCATTTAGCCTCAGTTCAGATGTCTGAGACATGTGGTCAAAATCATGCAGCCTCCAGATGCCAGAACCTTCAGATCCTTAACGTTTTCCTCTTAACTATTAACTGAAGGTATGGATGGCAGGGCCACAGCTGCCAGAAAGAAAGGCACAGGTGTGCCTGACTCGATCTGCATCCCCAAATCCCCACTGGCTGATTTGGAGGTCCTTTCTGAAGGGAGGAAAGTCATTGACATTACCTTTTGAAACCCCTTGGGAAACCAGAGTTCTCAAGCTCATCCAGTCCCACCTTGGGAGTTCTAACTTTTCCAAGATGGTGGGTTAGAGATTGTTTTCTTCCCTCCACCCAAAAATATGTCTGAGTCATCAGTCCCAGGAAACAGATCGCCCATGTGTCTTCTTTTTCTCTCTTGGACATAGGCTACCTCCGGGATGTGACAGGCAACTACACAGCTTCTTTTGTGGTGGCTGGAGCCTTCCTTCTTGCAGGGAGTGGAGTTCTCATCACTCTGCCCCACTTCTTCTGCTTCTCAGCTCCTGCCCCCAAACCCCAGGACCTTGTTACAGAGGCACTGCATACCAAAGTCTCCCTGCCCAAGGAAGGGCTGGGAGAGGACTGAACTCCAAAAAGACCTAGAAAGCCATAGATTGGCAGCTCCAGGTCTTCTCCTCCTGCCCCATATTGATGCCCAGAGAACCACAGTGCCTTAAGCATCTTGATTTGTCTTCCACCCCAGCAGGCCCGGGCTCCTTCGATGTGTGTGCCAACCCTTTGTATTTTGTTGAGGAATCCTACCTCTTCTTTGCTTCCACAACCTTTTCTGCAGAATCCAAGAGTTTAGCCTGCTCCACTGAGCTGTGAATCAACTGTGAAAATCAAAGGCCAAGAGACTGATTATGTTTTACAAGTGATCTCTAGTGTTGCCTACTAAGTTTCTTCCCTGAAGACAGATGTTTGGGGAAGAGGGATGCCTCTTTGAGATAAACTGAATAAGAAAACTGGATAATAGTCAGAACCTCAGAAAGAACTGGAGCCCATATGCTTGGGTTGGTTGAATGGGGTCATGGCTGTGGGGTAGAGGGGAGGCATCCGGGAGCTCTGGTGACTCAGAGCGTTTTTACCCTGGACTCAGCTCTCTGGACCACATTTCCCCCCACTTGCCCACTAACCTCCCTCTATCCCTGTGACTTAGAAAAGAAATTAAGAGAATGGTGGGGACACGGTGGGGAGGAGGGTATAATTTGGTAGGGGGAGCTGAAGCTGAGAGAGCTAAGTCTGGGTCTAGGATTCTTGTATTTCCCTCAGGCCATTAGAAGGAGAGCTTTGAGTAAAAGGAAGGGTAGATAGCACCCACGAGCCTCCCTCTCCCCCAAACAAACTGAAGCTGACAGGCAGACAACTTCTCAAAGATTCCCTGTTACAATGGTAACATCTTGGGCAAAGAGAAATGGACTGGCCAGACAGACAGCTACCCCTCCCCTCACCTGGAGCTTAATGGGATCCTGTTCCTTTCAAGCAGCCTTTTGAATATCTTAAGTAGAAAGTTTTCAGTGTCCTAGATTGGCCAACAATTGGAACTTGCAGGAAAACTGGAAATTTTTATTGAGGGAGGGGCTCAAACCAAAAGAAAATGGTCAACAGGTGGTGTCCAAAGTGGAGTGAGGGCCTCCTGGGGACAGCAGGGCAACCTGAGGAACTGGGAGCAGCTCCCCGCTCTCGGGGGGAGGAGTGGCTGGAGGGGAAGCTGGGCTGCAGGAGGGCAGCGCCCCCGGCAGCCCCAAGTAGACCAAGCTGCCTGAGAGGACCAACGAGCCGCACGTGACGAAGGAGGCGGTGAAGTCTCCGGTCTCATCCCTTAGGAAGCCTGAGGGGAAGGGGAAAGGAATTTAGGGGCCTCGGACCCAGGGGCAGAGGGAGGTGGCTAGCGGCTCTGCTGGATCAGGCCCTCACCTGACAGCGGAGGGCCCAGAAGCCCCCCGAGGCTCATCAGCATCATCACCAGACCCGTGGCCTGTACAACACCTGCGATGCCCACCAGCCCGGGGAGCACTCCGAAAACCAGCGGGGCGTAGCTGCCGGCGCTCAGCCCGTAGGCCCCCGCCGCAGCCAGCAGGGAGCCCCCCCAGCCCTCCTCTCTCCCCACCCCCGGCACCAGCCCTACGGCCAGCAGCGCCAGCCCTGTGAGAGCCCCGGACACCGCCAGCAGCCGCGGGAGGGGCACCCAGCCCTGGTCCGCCAACCACCCGCAGACCAGCCGGGCGCCCGCATCCGCCACCGCCGCCGCCGCCACCACCAGCGCTGCCCTATAGCCGCCCAGGCCCAGGTCTAAAGCGTGAGGGGCCAAATGCACGTAGGGGACGAAGTACCCGCCCCCAACCAGAGCCGTGCCCAGAGCAAACACTGAGAAGGCCCTGCGTGTGAAGAGACCCAGGCCGAGGGCAGCTAGGGGCCCACTGGGTGGGACCGAAGGGTCACCAGGGAGCTCCAGGGGTCGCAGCAGGGCGCCACAGGGGGCGAGGTGGAGGGTAATGGCACCAAGGAGGAGCAGGGCCCCCCGCCAGCCGAAAGTATCCAGGAGGAGCTGCAAGGCAGGCGCCAGGAGCAGCGAGGAGGCCCCGTTGCCGGTGAGTGCCAGCCCCACGGCCAGGACTCGACGGCGGGAGAAGTAACGAGAGAGGGTGCCGAGGGCGGGGGCAAACACCAGGGCCCAGCCGGAGCCTGCGAGAGCGCAAGGCCGGGTGAGACAGCGACCTGGGGGCCTGGCCTAGCCATCCCAGCCCTGCTCTTCGGAGGACGCCCCCCACGCCCCCGCACTGTTGGCCTCCAGCCCCCAACAAGCTCCTGTCTCCAGCATCACCCCTTAAGGACCGAATCGTCTCCCCTCACCAGCAAGGACCCCCAGGCCAAGGTAGAGGTGCAGCAGACTGCCGGCGAAAGCCGAGAAGACGAAACCCAGCGAGGTGAGGAGGCCTCCAGTCATCACCACGGGACGCGCCCCCCAGCGGGTGCTCAGGGCGCTGCCCACCGGGCCTGGAAGGAGGCGGGGCCCATGGAAGACACGCCCCTCAACTCGCTCAAATACTTCTCATTGGCTGCCTGGCCTAAAACTCTTCCCCCAGCCTAACAGCTCCTCCTCTTAGCCTCAAATCACTCTTTTCTAGAACTTGGTGCCGCCCGTCGTCCTTTCTCAGGTTATCTGGTAACCAGGTGGGTCCTCCACCGCTACACTCACGGCCCCTGCACCCCGGTTCATGCCCCCCACCTCGTGGGGGGGGGCTCACTGGCTGCCTGCTGCACAGCCAGGGCCAGGGAGCTGACCCACGCTGTGTCCTGAGAGGCTCGGTCGAAGTGCTCGGCGATATCAGGGAGGGCGAGGCCCAGGGACCGTAACAGCCCGTAGGAGAGCCCGTTCACCACGAAGGCTGCGGCTGCCACCACCCAGCCCCAGCCCCCATCCGGGGTTCTGGCAGGCTTGGGGGTCATCACCGTCTGGGGGAGAAAGGAACACCTGTGAGTGATGCCTCCACGTCCGTCCCTGCTCTAGGGACCTGAGATCCAGCGGCTGGCTGCTTTCCCAGGGAGGGCGTGTCACCCCAGCACCTTAGGGCGGCGGCGGAGGGAGCGGGAGTCGGGCCTGGGGATGGAACTCCCGGGCCGGCGAGAGTTACCTGTTAGATACTGGGACTGGGTGACAGAGGACGCTCCTGGCCTGGAACTCCCCCTGCCCCGCTGACCCCCTCCCCCTTACCCTTTACCCGACCTCTCAGGGCGAGGAATGGCTCGGCCTGATTTCTCCCAGCTTCTTAGGCGGGTGGATGGCGGGGGTGCAGAGGGGAGCGAGTGCAGAGATGGAGCCCCACCTGGACCGGCTCTCTCTGTAAACAGAGATCTCTGCGGGGCCTGAGCCACCTGGGACGCGGTGGTGGGGAGGGCGGGGGCCAGCGGAGACAGCCAATCAGCGGAGCCCAGCCGAGGGGAGGGTGAGGCCAGGCACGGAGTCCCACGGGGATTAGGTTATACACACGCGCGCGCACACACACACACACACACACACACACACACACACACACACACACACCCTGAAAAGGGAGCAGCCTGGAATGAATGCCACAGGCGCCCGCCCACCGCCCGGCACCTGCTGCCTGCTGCTCACCGAAGGGACAGGTGGACCGACTGCAATCCCCAGCAAGCCCAAGGTCGGTAGCAAACCACTGAAACAGGGATGGTTCCCCCAAGGTCTGAGGGGATGAGTAGTTTTATTTTCAGAAAATGTTGCTGGAAGACCAGGAAAATCTTGGCTATCAAATCCCAGATCTCCACTGAATGCTTGTTGTGTGCTCAACAATAATTTGCCCTCAAGGACTTAGGGGAAGGAAGAGGGACTCCCTTATGCTGAGGAGCTGTGATGTGCCAGGCCCTCTTCACACATGTGGTCTTTTCATCCTCACAATAACCCTGGGAAGACGGTGTCATCCTCATTTTACAGATAAAGTAATTGAAGCTTCCAGAGATTAGGTGACTTGCCCAACCACCCAGTTAAAAGATGGTGGAAACATGTATTTGAATTTTGGGTTTGTACAACTGTGGGACCCATACAAGGAGAACAGACCTAGGACTGAAATAGGATCTGTCATAGTGAAGGGAAATGGCCTGGAGACAGTTTGATGCCAAACTGACCTGGAAATGCAGAGTCTTTTCAGGGCCAGAGAATTTATGATTCTAAGATAGGGGCACTGGGAGAACACAAAGGATATTTGCAATCAAAACTACTAAAGATTTAGAGATTGGAATTTTAAATACAAAGTAAGAAATCCAAGAACTGAACCCAGGTATTGATGTTTTAATTAAATTTTTAAAATTTATTTATTGAGTTTAGAGATGGGGGGATGGGGAGAGAGAAACATTGACTTGTTGCTCCACTTATTTATGCATTTATTGGCTGATTCTTGTCTGTGCCCTGTCCGGGGACGGAACCTGCAACCTTCGTGTATCTAGACGATGTTCTAACCAACTGAGCACCTGGCCAGGGCTTAGGTATTGATTTCTCAAAAAAACTTTATTAAAAGTATCATTTAAAAATTATTTATTTATATGTAATTAGCTTACCTTTAATGTAACTTGGGCAATTCTAAGCAATGTATAGATTTTTTAAATTTAATCAAAAGTATATATATATATTTTTTACATTCAATATTATTATGTATTAGTTTCAGGTGTACAGCATAGTGGTTAGACAATCATATGCTTTTTAAAGATTTTCAGAATTGATTTTAGAGAGAGAGAGGAAGGAAGAGAGAGGGAGAAAGAGAAACATGAGTTTGTTGTTCCACTTACTTATGCATTCATTGGTTACTTCTTGTATGTGCCCTGATCAAACCTGCCAACTTGGCATATTGGGACAACACTCTAAACAACTGAGCTACCAGCCCGGCCGGGTGTGGCTCAGCGGTTGAGTATCCACCTGGGATCCAGGCGATAGGGGTTTGATTGCCAGTCAGGCCACATGCCCGGTTGTGGGCTTGATCAATGACTCTCTCATCATTGATGTTTCTGTCTCTCTCTCTGTCCCTCTCCTTTCCTCTCTCTGAAATCAATAAAGATATATTTTAAAAAAAAAAAACAAAAAACTGAGCTACCAGGCTAGGGCAAAAATCATATACTTTACTAAGTGTTCCCCCTGATACTTTCAGTACCCCCTTGGCACCGTGCATAGTACAATATTATTGACTATACTCCCTGTGCTGTACTTTACACCCCCGTGACTATTCTGTAACCACCAATCTGTACTTCTCAATCCCTCCACCTTTTTCACCCAACCCCCAAGCCCCCTCCTCTCTGGCAATCATCAGTCTGTTTTCTGTACCTATTAGTCTGTTTCTGTTTAGTTTGTTTATATTATTCTTTAGATTTCACATATAAGTGAAATCATATGGTATTTGTCTTTCTCTAATTAACTCATTTCACTTAGCATAATACCCTCTAGGTCCATGCATGCTCTTGTAAATGGTAAGATTTCATTCTTTTTTATGGCTGAGTAATATTCCATTGTATATATGCACGGCAGCCTTTTTTTTTAATTGAATTTATTGAGATGACATTGGTTCACAAAACCATATAGGTTTCAAGTGTACAACTCAACATTGTGTGCCCATCACCCAAAGCAAAGTCTCTTTCCATTCCCTTTTATCCGCCCATTGCCCACCTCCACCTACTCCCACCCGCCTTTCCCCCTGGCTATCACAACACTGTTGTGTGTGTGTGTGTGTGTGTTTGCTTAATCCCTTCGCCTTCTTTCACCAAGCCCCCCAAATGCCCACCCTTCTGACAGCTGTCAGTCTGTTCCATGTATCTATGCCTCTGTTTCTATTTTGTTCGTCAGTTTATTTTGTTCATTAGATTAGACATATAAGTGAGATCATACTGAATTTGTCTTTCTCTGAGTTGCTTATTTCACTCATCAGAATAATCTTTAGGTCCATCCATGCTGTCACAGAAGGTAAGACTGAAAGAAGGAAATTTACATTCACTCATTTACATTTACATTTATTCCATTGCATAAATGTACCACAGGTTTTTTATCCACTCATCTACTAATGGGCACTTGGTCTGTTTCCAGATCTTGACGGATGGAAGGTTATTGTAAATAATGCTGCAATGAACATAGGGGTACGTATATTCTTTCAAATTAATGTTCTTGGATTTCTTTGGATATACTCCCAGAAGTGGGATTGCTGAGTCAAAAGGCATTTCCATATTTAATTTTTTGAGGAACCCTCTTACTGTTTTCCACTTTGGCTGCACCAGTCTGCATCCCACCAACAGTGCACGGGGGCTCCCTTTTCTCCACACCCTCACCAACGCTTGTCATTTGTTGAGTTATTGATGGCAGCCATTCTGACAGGGGTGAGGTGATACCTCATTGTGGCTTTAATCTGTATTTCTGTGATAATTAGTGATGTTGAGCATCTTTTCCATTTGCTCTATGTAATTTATGTCTCTTGGCCATCTGCGTGTCCTCTTTGGAGAAGTGTCTATTCAGGTCCTCTGCCCAGTTTTTAATTGTATTATCTGTTTTCTTGGTGTTGATTTGTATGAGTTCTTTATAAATTTTGGATATCAGCCCCTTATCAGATGTACCATGGGGGATATGTTCTCCATTCAGTAGGTTGTCTTTTTGTTTGTTGATGGTTTCCTTTGCTGTGCAAAAACTTTTCAGTAAAAATATCCTTTTCACATCAGAATTAAGGTCACCATTGCTTTACTTCAGCTATTTGAATCAAGAGACGTGTTCTTTGGTTTCATTATTAAACAATATCAGAAAATTCGGCAAATTACCATTTGAACATGCATCACCCAAAAGCCACATGATGGCAGTGTTTCCTAATTGTTGAGAAGTATCTGCAACTAAGGAAAAAAACCCAGTTTCTTAAGTAGAGAAACTGTAAACCTAACAGATACAGCATGACCTTTGATGGCTCTCCACTGCCTATAGGAGGAAAAGAAATCAGATTTCCCTACTTTGGGTATAAGGCCTTTCACAACCAAAAGTGGACCCAGAATACTTTCCCGTTCCATTCCCCCCTCCTCACACACCCTCCATCAGCCCCAGTGCTCCCCGTCTCCGTGGCACGCGTGTCTTTTTCTCAGTCCTGAATGTTTACATATGTCATGCCCTCTGCTGCTCCTGGGTGGGGTACCGGAGTCCCTGAAGGGTTAAGGTCCTGCCAAATGCACCTGAGAAAAAAGTGGTCTCACTGGTTTTCCCAGCCTGGGTTGCTGCTGTGAAAGGCCCCTGGGGGTGAAGTCAGCAGAGCCTCAGCCGCCCAGGAGGGCAGGGAGCCCACTTCCTAGATGGGGGGGGAGGATTCTGTTCCAGGCTGAATGCAGTCAACTGAAACCAGCCTCTCCCTCTCCGTGGGGAAGTGAAAAGGAGACTGGGCCTTCTGGGTATGGGAGCTCTACAGTTATGCTGAGCACACTTAAAGGATACTTACAAACCCAGCAGGTGTCCCAGAGCCTGGCACTGGGGTGATTGGTTGTGAAAGGGCACAATCCTCTTCTACCTCACGTTCCCTACATTCTTAGCTGAAATTACCATCACTATACATCTTTTGCTCATTGAGGTAATATAGCATTGAGGTTGGGAGAATAGATTCCCCAGCTAGACTTCTTTAGTTTGAATCTCATCTCAGCCACTTATTAGTTACTCGATCTCTCTGTGCCTCAGTTTTCTCATCTCTAAAATGGGGATAATAATAGTAGCTACATGATAGGGTTTTGATGAGGATTAAATGAGTCACTGTGTATACATGTATTAACAAGGAACATAAAATGGTCCCTGGAACATGGCACATGTCAGCCCCTATTGCTGCTATTGTGACCTGAGGAACCTGACCAGACGCTGCAAACACCACTGTGCTTTTGCCACCTGGCTGTATCTTAGTGCCTGAAGGTCTAAGCAACTCATAGGTCTGGTGAGATCTCAGTAGAACTACACCAGTTATGTCAATGGCTACGGAAAGGGGTTAAGTGGAAGTAGGTTTTTTTCCTATGTGGTGAGTGGTTTTCTTAGCATTTTTCAAGGTTTATAAGAAAATGCTGGTCTCCCTATGTTGACTCTACAAATAAAAGAGAAGAAAGGAGTTGAAGTAAGTTTTGTTCAATCATCCCTTCATACAAAATGTTTATAGATACCTACCATGCCAGATACTATGCTTAGGGCTAGGGATACAAATATGAATGATGCAGTCTCTCCCCTCCAAGCTCTCACAATCAAATTGGGGCAGGGGGGGAGGGAAATAAAGAACTCTCAACACAAGGAGAGATACACAAGCAACTGACTCATTCTGCTTGGGCCTGCTGGGGTGGCTTCACAGATGAGGAGCCATTTGAGCTGGGTCTTGAAGGATGAGTAGGAGTTTGCCAGATGGATGTGTGGGCAGGGGCATTCCAGGCAAAGGGAGCAGCTTGTGGAAAAATCACAAAGGCATGAGCCAGCTTGGCACAGTGTTTGTTTGGGGAGCTGTAAATAGCTGCTGTGCGGAGGACAGAGAGAGTGTAGGAGGACAATGTAGAATGAAGCTGCTGGGGCAGAGGGTCCCATCGTGAAAGGTCTTGCAGGCCAGGCTAAGGAATTTGGATGTTTTCCCAGAGACTTCTCAAAAATTCCCCCTGATGTAGCATTCACTAATATTTGCTGATATTGGAAGCTGAACACAGAGGAAAGAGGACTCATACCAAAGTCAGAGGGGTCAGGAAAGTCTGGGCTTATAGACCTTTTATGTGTAGGAAATGTCTCTGAAATATCTTGTTTTACATTGAAAATGTGTGTGGAATTTTACATCCTACTTTATTCTACTTCATAATTTGTGATGCATTTTTCATAGTCAAATAATGCTTTATGAATTATTTTTCCCCCAAGTCTTCTCCACTGACGAAGTCACCTGACCACACCGACTCCTAATAGGCATTAGATGCCTCCCCCTCTTTCTAATCAACCCCCATCAGAGCACTTCTCAGCCTGTGGTACAATCATCCAGTTTTTTTTTTCTTTTAAATCTATTTTTATTGATTTCAGAGAGAGGGAGAGAGATAGAAACATCAATGATGAGAGAGTCATTGATTGGCTGCCTCCTGCAGGCCCCCTGCTGGGGATTGAACCCGCAACCCAGGCATGTGCCCTGACCAGGAATTGAGCCATCACCCCCTGGTTCATAGGTCGGCCCAATCATCCATTTTTGTCTTCTTTCCCTTACTCCTACATTGCCCTGGAGGTGGAACCTTGCATTATTGATTCTGGATATTTGACACCCTAAGGTGCCAAATGTGAATAATAAATATCTGAGTGAGAGAAACACTGAACAAGGGGCTCATTGCATGAGTGGACTCAGAGCCTGCTGCTCCATGGATACGGAAATATCACAAGAAGGGGTTGTTGATAGACCAAACCGCTAATGTTTGCCCTCATGAAGAAAGCCCTGGAAGCAGGTACTGAGCCAGGTAGGGCCTTTAGGGAGATCAACAGAGTGGGTCTGTACATAATTTGCTTTGGGGACCACAGGATCAGGAGTGTGTCTGTGTTTGTGAACTCAAAACTGCTTTGGGGTTTTCTCATGGGAGCCCCTGTGGGAGGTTTTGGGGGGTCAGGGATCTGCAACCTTCGGAAAGCTCTGAACTGAGCTCAGCCACTCCTTGGGTACACCCACTGGGGGCTCCCTCTTCAGATGGGAGGGAAGGAAACAGGCAAGGATGGATGGCATTACCCACAGGAAACACTGCTCTATTCGAGGCACACAAAAATATAAGACTTTCTGGCATTTGGCCCAGCTGATCTTGGGCTTCTAAATGCCTAATAGAGCTGCCTCTCACCCCTCATCCACCAGATCCTCTCCTTCCCCAGCTCACCCAGAGACCAGGCCATGGGAAGTTAGCATAGACGTCAAAGCCCAGACCCAGGGTCTGGAAAAGTGGGGGGAAAAACATGACCCAGGAAGGGGATGAGATCACAAGGTCAGGGTTTGTGTTTTGGGGTCAGGGGAGCACATCTATTGAGATGCTGTGATATGGGGGCATATCAGAAGTGAGAAGGTAAAAGCACAGTGGGGCTCTTAGTGTTCAGGGAACAAGTCTGCTTGGATGACCACACATGAATGGAGAACTGAGCTGGGTCTCGGGCACCTTGTGCTAGAACCGAGACTGGGTAAGGGGTCTGCTGAGTTTAGGGCTGGGAGAGGCCATGGGCAGGCTGAAGGTGGCACAGGTGAGACATCTGAGGCTAGAGCTAGAATACAGCCAAGACCTGGGATGGGACGGGAGCCCTACCCCACATTACTTCTCTCTTAACCCCTTTCGTCTCCAGTGCCTCTTTCAGTTCACTCCCCATCCCTTCCCTCTGTCACCCCCACCTCCCTAGCCCCCTTAACTTCTGAAGACCTGGAGCCTCTGGCTCTTAGATCTCTCTGGACAGGCTATTCTCCAGGACAGGTGATCAGGATGGTGGAGGGAGCCCAGCTAATAGTCTCTGAACCAGTCTGTGTCTCTAAATATCCAAATTTGTCTTATCTGACATTTTCTGCTTCTGGAATTTTGGCCAGTATCTGCGTCAGAGTTCTTAGTTGTAAGCCATTAGGCACCGTGATTGTTTAGGGAGAGAACTGATTGATTATAGGATATACTGGGTACCTCTCAGAATTATCAAGACGGCTACAGAAATAGGTTTGGATGGAACACAGACTGCCACAGGGCTAAACAGGTTGCCAGTGCTGCTGCTGTCACCGTTAGATGTCGCTGCTGGCCCTCTGCATTCACAGGACCTAAAAAATGCTGCTGCGCAGAACTCCTCTGCTTCACTCACCAGTAGCTCTAATCCAAGGCCAGGGTCAGTATTCCTGACGACCTGCACCTTGGTCATGTGCTCTCTTCCTAGCTGGCAGGGACACCAGGAAAGTGAGCACCTGGTGTTTTCAGCGTCTACAGGTAGGATGAGTTCTGCCTCCCATCAGAAATAATAAAGTGGGACATGTCAATCATAGCTCAATAAAATGAAATAAATATAATACTAATTGACATTTCTCAAACAAAGGAAGAATTTCAAGTACAAGGCAGTCCAAAATGGCCACTAAAAACAGGTTGTCAGGATGGGATTTGAACGGAGACAGCAGTGTGCGTGCATCCTGCAAAAGCAACTGGGACATGGAGAATTAGTTAAAAGCATAGTTTTTTATTCTTTTTTTTAAATCTTCACCTGCGGATATGCTTTTTTTTTGTTAATTCTTAGGGATAGAGGAAAGGAAAGGGAAAGAGAGAGAGAAACAACAATTGGCTGCCTCTGCATGCACCCAGGCTGGGGATCAAACCTGCAACCTGACCCTTGCCCGAGCCCGACGGGAATCAAACCCACGACCTTTCAGTGCACAGAACGACGCTCTAACCAACTGAGCCACACCACCAGGGCCATAGTTCTTGATTCTTAGTGCCAGCATTTTCTAGGCATCTAGATTGCTGGTGAGACATCAGTGAAATAAAGCTTGGAAAAGACCCGCTCAACTCCAGGCATATGGTGGGCACTACAAATGGAATTTCTCTTCCATTTCATTTCCTCTCATTTTCTGGCCACCGGTAGTCACCCCTTCATCTCTACTTCAGTCCAATCTCTACTCCAGTTCCCTGTGCTCCTCATGTCTTGATTTGAGAGGGGGAGTCACACCAGAAGGGGCAAGAGGTGATGTCTGTCATTTCCCTTCTGCAGTACTCAACCTTTTAGCTACCTCTGGATTTTCTGGGTGCACCGCCTGTCTTTCCAGCCTCAGCCTGGGACCTCACATCTGATTTAAAAGGACTCAGCCTCTGAGGGGACTCTGTTGACAACACCCAGATCTGCAACAGTGGCGCTGGGTGTTCAGAATCTGTTTCCCAGCTGAATAATGTCAACCAGGACCAAGGGGCAAGGTGGGAGGAGACAGGGAGGCAGGCAACAGGTTTTCCTGCAGCTGTAGGAATGTAAATTAGACATTCTGGAGATCTAACATGTGTAAGGCAGAGGGGTTAAGGCCTGTTCTCTTTCCACAAGGAAAAAAAATCCCTTCATGGACACTGGAAGGAGTGAGGTGGGGACTGACTGGGCCCTGGGAAAGTCCTGAAGCCACTGGTAGGGTCTGTGAACTGAAAAGGCTCTGGCTGCTGCTGCTAATACCACACAAACCTCTTCTTGTGCATGCACAAGCTGGGGTTTTTTTCCTTTCAATGCCCTTTCTTCTGAACAGGGTTCCTCTTATTTGCCTCAAATCTCCTCTGCCCCTGCCAGCACTTCAGTGCTTTTCCTTTTCCTTCACATCTATGTCCCTCCCCTCGCTTCCTTCCTCTTTCTAAAATCAGTTTTTAAATGTTTTTAAAAATTCAAATCTGATCCATTCACAAAGGCTCTCCCCACACCCCTCAAGACAAACTCTGGACTCCTTAGCCAGAAGCACAAGGCTCCTTGTCATTTGAATCCAGCCTAAAAACCACATCTTCAGAGCTCTCTCGTATCCGTAGCTTCAGCCCACAAGAGGGAAAATGACTGAAGCGGGAACACATACCACATGGCTAACTAGCGGATGTAATATCACTCCAATAAATTCTGAGGAGGCACTGGAAGCACTTCAGCAGCCATTTTCTAATTTTAAAATTAAGTAAAATAGAAATATAAAAAAACTTCTTAAATTTTTTAAAGGCCATTTCTCAAAGAAAGCAAATATCCTAAAAAGAAAATCATTAAATCTATTTCATTAAAAAGCAAGGATACCCATTATTACCCAACAATACCCAGAGGTTCTAGCAAGTACAAAAATGAAAGTACAGCCTGGCCAGAGTGGTTCAGTTGGTTGAGCATCGTTCTGTGCGCCGGAAGGTTACCGGTTCGATTCCAGGTCACTCACACACCTAGGTTGTGGGTTGTATCCTCAGTTGGGGCATGTATGGAAGGCAACCAATTGATAGTTCTCTCTCTCTCTAACTTCCTCTCTCTAAGTATGTCCTCTGGTGAGGATTTTTAAAAAACGAAAGTACATATTTTAAGACTGAATACCTGGTAGACACAACAAGCTCGAGTATAAATATATATATCAGAATTAATAAGAAAATTTGGCAAGGTGGCTGGATAAAAGACATATAAATGTAAAACAGTAGCTTTAAGTTATCTTTCTAGTAATAGGGCAGATAAACTCGCACTACAAAATGCCTAAAATTACTGGATGATGAAAGAAAATGTTTCCCCCTAGCTAGTTTCTCAGTGGTTAGAGCATCCCCCTCAGACTGAAGGGTCTCCAGTTCGATCCTGGACAGGGTGTGCAGGAGGCAACTGATCAACACATTGATGTTTCTCTCTCTCTCTCTCTCTTTCTCTCTCCCCTCCTCCCCCACTCTCTCTGAAAAGCAATGGAAAAAATATCCTTGGGTGAGAATTTTTAAAAAGGAAATGTTTCTTTTAAATTAGTAGTTTAGCTGAGGGAGGGGGCACAGGGTAAGATTCTTACATCTGAGGCATGAATCCAAAGATGTAAGCAAGGGCTAAAGCAGAGAGCCATCTGAAGAGCTGAGTGAGTAATTTGGGCTTTCAAAATGAATGCTGGTGTGGGTGGCAAGCTGGGGAGGCCTGGGCCCACGTGAGGTGTGGAGTCAGACAATAGCAGCCTCAGGAAGGGCCACAAAAGAGACAAGAAGGAAGCTGTTCTTCCAAAGAAAAGACTCCCATAAAAATTCATGACCACAAGCTTGCCCTCAAGCAGGATCAGGGCACAAATACACACACTTCTTTGAGGTCCAAAAACCGATCCAGCTGAGTGATTTATTTAAAGTAGCCTCAGGCTGGAAGGACCTCAGCCACCTAGTAGAAGCAAGCACAAATCCTCTCTATAGGAATACACTAGGCCAGACCTAAAAGCATTTTGGAAGACAAACTTCCAAAAACTAAGAGCCTGTGGTGTAAAAAACCCACAAAACACAAAACAAAACAGGATATCAGGAATGAGAGTCAGCAGAAATAGCAAACAGCAGAATCGACTTGTGTGAAGTTTAGATGTTGGAGTTATTGAGAAAATACAAAAAACGTATATCTAATAAATAGAAGAGAGTTTTAAAAGATCAGTAAGAAAAAAGAAACTGTCAAAAGAACTAGAGAGATCTCCAGTGAGGAGTGCCTACAGCTCCGCCGCCACTTCAGACACAGAGCGAGGCTGAGACCTGAGCCGCTGAGCTGTGGGCAGGTCCTGGGGCTGGTGGGGCTGCGCGTGGTAACAGTCCCAGAACAGTGGTGTAGAGATGGCAAGCCGGGGACTTCACTCGGAGGAGTGGAGTAGCTGGGTTGAGTCCCCTCAGACTCCAAACAGAAGACGGGGAGTTTGATTAATTGCCTACTTTATTGGAATTCCACAAAATGCACTATTTGGACACTGCAGTGTTGATAGGACCAGCTTCCAGGGCCAGGCGGGGAAGTGGGGTAATTCTCAGGCAGAAAGAGCCCGAGGACTTGTAACCCAAGCCCTCTTTGACTTTAATGAGTGTGATGAAGATCTTGCCTTTAAGGAGACACCCTGAGAATCCAGGGAAAGCCTGAAGAGCAGTGGTGGAATGAGAACAGCAAAGGCAGGAGGGGTTCTTTTAGCCCCAGTCCCTTCTGTTGGGAGCATAGACCTCCCTCCCTCTCAGGGTTGGCCCTGACTGGTGGCCGGTGAACTGGTAAAGTCTCGGGATTAACGGGAGTGGTCAGGTGGCGGAGACGTGGAAGCAAACTAGGTTACTGGCCACTCACTGATGGCCGTCTACTGGGTGGACAGAGCCCCACGAGGACTTCAGCAGAACGCAGCTCGTCCAACTGTTTTGCTGACAGAAAGGAGCAATTATTTTTAGTCTTTTTTTGCAACTGCCATCTATGCAATTCCTTACAGAGAGCTAAGGCAGCCTAGTTTATAAGAAGCTTTCTGTTCCTTATGATCTTCTAGGCCAGAATCGGTCCATTTCAGGTGCAGCTCAGCATGGTCAAGGTATGAACCTGGAGAGTCTGGGTGTTAATTAATTTCTGAATTAACTAATTGTAGGCGTAGTGGCTCTGCCTGTGTGTAGAAGGGGTGGTGTCTTGCCCCTTACTCTCAGGCAGTGCAAATCAACCCTTGGAAAACGGGGGTCAAGAGGGCTGTACACTGCTTATCTTGATCTATTTAACGGCTTTCTTTTCTCATTCTGAAACCACTCTGTTAAATGGCAACAGGCTGTTCCCATCCACCCCCGTGAAGTAATCATGCGCCACCTGAATAATAGTACACAATGGAGGTGCTTTTCACATGACCGGCTATGACTCATTCTGACATTTCAAATACAAATAATTCTGGGGCACAACTGGAGGTACTTGTCTTCCTTTCTAGCCAATGATTCATACATTCTGTTCAGATTCTTGTTCTTTTCCCCCCAAACTACAAGTAGATTAACTAAGGGCAGTGTATATTTTCATTCCAGATGAGAAGCAGGACGTGCAGAGCACTGTACTCAGAGCGTGGCATTGAGCCAGCACTGGGTCCTCTAAACACCCAGCCTCCCCCAAAGGGCCATGGTACTTTCACACTCCACAGCGGTTAAATCGACTCCATACCCTTGGCTTTCCCTTCATGGACATGAGACAACTGCCACTGTGCCCCACATCTTGACAAGGAAACATCCATAGCAAGAAGGCAACAAGCTGGGTTCCTCCTTTAGACACCTTTCTTTTTTCACCCAGGAGGAAAATCTTTCCTAGAAGCCCCAGGAGGTTTCCAGATCCTCAAGGGTCATTGGCCAAAAAGGAGTCACCTGTCTTCCCCTAAATCAATAGGGACAGAAGAGAGTGAGCATTTCCCAACAGGCTTAAGCCAATCATAATTCAGCCCTTGGTAGTAAAGGGGAGAGGGGGCCACCCTGGTTGCTGTCCCAGATCTGCATAGGAAGAAACTGGAAATGACCAGAGAGCGTGTTGGCCAAAGAGCAGAGAATGACGATCTGCAGTGAGAAAGAGGAATAAAGCGGATGAAGAGAGGAAAGGGACCCCAGGGGTTCCAGTTCCACTTTCCAGTCTGTCTCAGCTTCAGCCACTTCCCTGCTTCTAAGTCACATATTGGTTTTCTAGGCCTGCCTTAGCAGAATTCCACAGAAGCAACAGAAATGTAGTGCCTCACAGTCCTGGAAGCTCAAAGTCTGAAATCAAGAGGCTGTGGTCCCTCTGAAACCTGTAGGGGAGAACCCCTCTTGGCATCTCCCTAGCTTCCAGTGGTTTTCGGGCAATCCTTGACATCCCTTGGTTTTCACTCCAGTCTGCCTCCATGGTCACATGGCTTTCTCCCTGTGTGTCTGTGTCTCCTCTCATGTGGACCCCAGTCGTACTGGAGTAAAGGCCCACCCTACTCTAATATGACCTCAACTAATTATATCTGCAACTACCCTGTTTCCAGAAGGTGATATTCACAAGTACTGAGCGTGAGGACTTCAACATATCTTTTTAGAAGACACAGTTCAACCCATAACGGGCTGTGTGAGACACCCTTGTTTAAGGAATGCTCTTTGCGTTACCTAAATCCAGCGATCTGTAGTTTATAACCAAAAAGGCCTTCTAATATAGGACTCAAAGAGGGGTTCAAACTAGTGCAAACAAACAAGGGTCACACCATTTCTTTCTCAGTCTCATCCCCTCCTTACCTAAGAGTCTTGGTTTCCAGAAGTAACTTAGAAACTTTACAGGATCGCCCAAGAGCAGTTTGACGTTTGACTGCATAAGAGTCAGCATGGGATGTTTCCTAAAATTAAGGAAGTCTCCTTTTAAAATGTATTCTTGCCATACAAGAAAATTCAGGGGGGTGGTGGTAGTTTTAACTTGTGAAAATGGAGCTTTTAAATAACACTTTTTGTTCCATTTGCAGGCTTCCTGATGGGCCAGATTAATTGTGCTTCCTCCCAGTCCCTGGCCGTCTTTCTGGGTATTGATTATTCTTAATATTCAGAACTTGAAACCAATTGCACACCTTCACCTAACCCACCCCACCCCAAGCATCTGACTTTTCAGAGCTGGGACAACCTCCCCTTTGTGGGGCCGTTGTGACACCCAGACCAGGCCAGAATTGTTAATTTTGTCTTTGCTTTGGGAGGTGACAATTACAGTGTCAACTTAACTCGCTCATTCCAAACTTGCAGATCTTGTGCAAGTTGGTGAAAATTTCTAATTAGATATTTTTTACTTTCTTTTTAAAATATATCTTTATTGATTTCAGAGAGAGGAAGGGAGAGGGAGAGAGAGAGATAGAAACATCAATGATGAGAGAGTCATTGATCGAGCCCACAACCTGGGCATGTGCCCCGACTGGGAATCAAACTGCGATCTCCTGGATCCTAGGTTGACTCTCAACCGCTGAGTCACACCCGGCATGGCTCTAATTAGATATTTTTAATGTCATTTACTTGTTTGTTTTAAATTAAAAATATATTCAGTTAGAGAATCTAAGAGTACAGAAGGATGTTACATGAAAAGCATGCAATAATAATATTTGCAGTAGATGAGGTCCCCAGCATCAAACCTTGGTGTAACCGCTGTCCTGCCCACCACTCAGGTGCAGTGACTGCTCTCCCCAGCCTCTGCCCTGACTTGGGAGCAGGAATGCATGTAAACCAAGACAAAAGATTACACTGGATCTCTGAATGAATTTTCAAAACTCACAATAGAAGCACCATTCTGAAAGCCAAGGTGAATCTAATTTGCAAGAGCCAAGCTGTGGAGGAGAGAAGATTTTTAATTCCAATGTTTGCCTTTCAATATGAACATCAGCCAAAGCCACAGGAAAGACCAAAACCAGGACCCCAGAGCTGCAGCCCAGTGGAGACATGACACGGGAAGCCCTTCACACATAGGGAGAGACACTGTGCTTCAGAACAGGGCCATCCTCAAACTCTGGCAATCAGAACCTCTGGGCTTCACAATTCAGGGCGCCCTCACTGGCCCTCCTCCAGCTCCATCCCTTCCTGTGGAAGGAGGAAGCTGCAGGGCCCCGGGGGCATGCTGACCCTGGGCCATGCCTGTCCTGGCTTCCTGGAAGCCCGGGTCACCGGCCCTGAACACCCTGAGCCTGTTTCAGGGGACCATGTGCATCAACTCCCTGCACCTCTTTTCTTTGGCTGCCAGTGCTGCTTGTGCACACCCTGAGCCCCCCGAGGCAGCCGTGGGAAGCAGTCATGAGGGGAGTGGGGTGTGGACTGTGTGCTGGGGGTGTCCTCACATGTGCCCCTAGGCTCCTCAAGGGGCAGGACTGAGCCAGGATTGGGGAGTGAGGAGGGGGGTGGGCTCAAGAAGAACTAGCTGAGGCCCCCACAACTTTTAGGGATGGGCCTCTCTCTGGGGTCTTCTGCTTGTCTTGTTTGTTTGGGTTCTTTCTCTTTCTTTCTTTCTTTCTTTCTTTCTTTCTTTCTTTCTTTCTTTCTTTCTTTCTTTCTTTCTTTCTTTCTTTCTTTCTTCCTTCCTTCCTTCCTTCCTTCCTTCCTTCCTTCCTTCCTTCCTTCCTTCCTTCCTTCCTTCCTTCCTTCCTTTCTTTAAATTGATATATAGAGAGAGAGAGATGATTCAAAGAAACCTTGATCAGTTGCCTCCTGTGCAGCCCAGCCAGGGAATCAAACCACAGCCTAGGTATGTGCCCTGACCAGGAATCGAATCTTAGATCCTGTGGTGAAGGAGATGAGTGTAACCAACTGAGCCACCCGGCCGAGGCACTCTTGTCTTTTCTAAACTGCTGTTCATTCTCACTGTCCGAGCCCTTCAGGTCATCCTTGGGGTCTCTCCCTATGCGTGAAGGGCTTCCCATGTCATGTCTCCATTGGGCTGCAGCTCTGGGGTCCTGGTTTTGGTCCTTCCTGTGGCTTTGGCTGATGTTGTTATTGAAATGCAAACACTGGAATTTAAAAAATCTTTTCTCTCCTCCACAGCCTGGCTCTTGCAAATTAGATTCACCTTGGCTTTCAGGTCAGCCCATCATTGACATCCTTGGGCCAAAGTGGTCTCTGAGGTTGTTGGGGCTGAGATAGGGGCAGAGATGGGTTGGCTATGGCTGGTGTTAGGGCCTCTATGGGAGGAGACTGAGACGAGTGCTGGAGGTGGGCCTAGAACTGGTTCTGAGGTAGGAAATGAAGTCAGGTGGAGACTGAGCCTGGATGGTGGGACTAGAAATAGGGATGGGGCTGGATTTGCAGCTGAGATTGAGACAGGGATCAAGATTGGAATTAGATCTAAGGTTGGGATGGGGTTGAGGCTGAAGTTAGAATTGAGATGGGGTAGGATTAAATTTTGTGTTTGAAGCTGAAAGTGAGGTTAGGTCTCAGGCTAAAATTGCTGAGAGGGCTCTTGTTGGGTGTAGGACTAAGTTTGGGGTTGAGGTTGGAGGCAAGGCCACGTTGGAGCTGCTTTTGGGACTGAGCTTCAATTTACCGTTAAATTTAGAGCTAAGGCTGGGACTGAAATTGGGACTGGGGGTTGGGTTCAGGAGCTGAGTCTGAAGCAGTAGTTGGAGCTTTAATTGTGCTGACTCGGGGCTGTCTAACCAGATCTAGAGGTCAGTAGAGTGACAGTCTCTATGTTCTCCAGTGAGGAATTCAAGTCTGTGGTCTATGTTATCATTTATTTCCACCTAAAACACAAAGTCATCCTCTCCTCCAGTCCCTTACATCCTTCCAGTTACTTGCAGAGAGTTGAAGACTATAATTCCTGGTTTCTTCAGACAGCATCAGGAAATTCTGAATGGAGGGCCATAAAGTCAGAGATGTCACACGAGTGCCTGAGCCCTTCCTGTCTGTGTGTGGAGGGCCCAGCATTCTGTACCCTGAGATCTCCCAGCCCGGCTGTGGACAGTGAACCAGAAGGGGCCTGGAACACAGAAATAGGGTTATTTGGGTGGCAGTGGGGGATGACCCCCACTTCACACACCCCTCTTCCAGGCTACATTTCTTCTCCTTTCCCCTGCTTTCCAGTCCCCCAACTTCCTCATATTTACCATTTGGAGGGGAAGAGTTAAGGGTGAAGTTTGCTGTTTCCCTCTGTCACATTCTTTTTCACTTCCTCTGAATTCCCCAGAATTGTTGATGTTTCCAGATATTTCTGACTTGGGTCCAGAGGAACCCATTTCTCTTCTCTTGCCCAGTGTAAACCTGGGCTTCTCGAATCTGAACTACCTGATCCAACTTCATTAGGTGGCTTACCCATCAGGTGACCTAGCTCTGGTCTTTCCTCCACTCAGAAGTAAAAGTCAACCAAGGACTCAAGACAGTAGGGAAGGAGGAGAGAGGGTGACAGAGAAGAGGATTTCCTGGCTGGACCAGGAGGGGAAGAGCTGGGATAGGAACAAACTTTTCCCCCCAACATATTTATCTATCTATTTATTTATTTATTAAATTGTTGAGACTATTACAGATCTCTCCCATCTCTCCTTTTTTTCTTTTCTTTCCTTAAAGTCTTTATTGATTTTTAAAGAGAGAGAAAAGGAGAGGAAGAGAGAAACATCGATGTGAAAGAGATACATGGATCAGCTGCCTCCTGCATGCCCCCTCCACCTGGCTCCTGCCCACCCCAGGCCTTCACCTCACTATTGTCTGTGTCAAAGGGCTATTCATATAGTCCTTTGGTTAATCTCTTCCTGCTCCCCTTGCCCCCTTTCTTCTGAGATCTGTCTGTCTGTCCTATGCATCAGTGTCTCTGGACCTATTTTGTTCATCAGTTTATTTTGTTCATTAGATTCCACAGATAAGTGAGTTTATGTGATACTTGCCTTTCTCTCACTGGCTTATTTCACTTAACATAATACTCTCCAGTTCCCTCCAGGCTGCCCCAAAGGGTAAGAGATCCTTCTTTTTTACAGCTGCGTAGTAGTCCATGGTGTAAATGTCCCACAGTTTTTTTAATCTACTCATCTGATGGGCACCTGGGCTGCTTCCAGATCTTAGCTATTATAAATAATGTTGCTATGAACATAGGGGTGCGTATATTCTTTCTGATTGGTGTTTCGAGATTCTTAGTACATATTCCTGGAAGTGGGATTGCTGGTCAAACAACAGTTCCATTTTTAATTTTTTGACAAAACTCGATGTTGTTTTCCACAGTGGCTGCACCAGTCTGCATTCCCACCAGCAGTGCACTAGGACTCCCTCCTCTCCACACCCTCGCCAGCACTTGTTTGTTGATTTACTGATGGCAGCCATTCTGACAGGTGTGAAGTACTATCTCATTGTGGTTTTAATTTGCATCTCTCTGATGATTAGTGACATTGAGCATTTTTTCATATGTCTATTGGCCACCTGTATGTCCTCTTTGGAGAAGTGTCTGTTCAGGCCTTTGCCTATTTTTACTTACTTACTTAATTATTTATTTAATCCTCCCCCAAGGATATTTCTCCCTTGCTTTTCAGAGGGAGAAAGAGAGAGAGACATCGATATGACAGAAACACATCACTTGGTTGCCTCCCGCACACACCCCGACCTGGGCTGGGGGATCGAGCCTGCAACTGAGGTATGTGCCCTTGGCCAGAATCGAACCCAGGACTCTTCAGTCTGCAGACCAAGGCTCTAACCACTGAGCAAAACCAGGTAGGGCCTTTGCCTATTTTTTAATTGGATTGTTTGTCTTCCTTTTGTTGAGTTGTATGAGGAGCAAACTTTCATTTAGCATCAAATTTGTCACTGGGATTGAGCTAAACACTTGCTGTACATTAACCATTTAATTCCCTCCCGAGTCTTGGGAGGCATTTTGGACGATGAGCCGAGGCTCACTGAGTGAGGAGCTCCATCGCTCATAAAGGGGAGCCGGGACTCCAGCTCAGTGCTGCCCCCGCCCCGGCCCGCTCTCTGCACGCACGCACGCACGCACACTGTCTTCACAAAAGGGACTCAGTTCCCACCAGGGAGCCCTGTAAATCCTGCTAGGAGGGCTTCCTCGGGTCGATGCACACATTCCTTTCAACAGGAGGAAACCTGAGTGTCTTGAAAGGTGGAGAAGGAAAGGAAACATATATAATATATAAGCTACAATGTACATCTTCTGCACCTTGCCTTTTTAAAATTAACATTATACCATAAACTTCCCTCCATATCAGAAATAAAGATATAATCCCTCATTTTCGCATCTGTATAGTATCTTATACGTTCTCTCCTAGGCAAGGAAATGACTGTTGTGTTCAGAGAATGGCAAGGAGGCTGGTGTGGCTGGAGCGGACCGAGCGGGGGAAAGGAGCAGCGAGTGAGTTTGGAGGGTCAGGGGCATTGAAGGCCACTGGAAGGGACTTGCTTTTCATCTTAGTCCAACAGGAAGATTTTGGAAAGCTTTGACACAGGAATCACATGATGAGCTCACATTATACAGGATCATTCTCCTTTCTGGGTTGTGACCCGTAGGAAGGGTGGCAAGGATGACAAGAAAATTCCAGGTGAGATGCCGTGAGGGCTTGGCCGGGGTAATAAAAGTGGAGTGGGGAGAAGCGTTCACATTCTGGATGCACGAGAACTATCAGGATTTGCTGGTGGGTTTGCACGAGGGATTTGAAAGAATGACAGAGTCAAGGATAACGTCAGGTTTGAGAGACTAGGAGGAAGGTGGGGAGGAGAAGCTGGTTCTGTGGCTGGGACGCGAGAGAAGCTTTGTTTGGACGGTTGCGTTTGAACAGCCGGCTGACTTCCTAATGAAGACGTATCCCCCCCCCCCCCCCCCCGTGTTCTTGGGTAAACATTGATAATTTCTTTAAAAAGGCTTCGTCAGTCCCAGCAAAGTAAAGATGGCAACACAAAAGGATTTCACTGAAAAGAGTTCAATGAAGGGACGTTTACAGAGTGTTCGCAGGAATGAGAACAGCAAAGGTGGGTGAAGCCTCCTTGACCGGGGCAGCGATGCTGATGCCACACCTGGGGCAGCAGAGGGGGGGGGACATGACACTGGGACCCTGAGAGGCTTTGGAGCACGGGGAGGGCCATCTGGAAGGCGATTAGAGCGCAGTCCCCAGAGCCGTAGCATCTACAGGAGACCCCACACCAGCAGCTCTGTGTCCCTGCCCTCAGGACGGCCAGTGCCCGCCTTCCATTGGAAGGCCCCAAAGGAGGCCATGTGGCAAAGGCGTGTCATGATGCGTCACAGCGATCAGCTTCCCGGAGCACAGCAGGGCAGGAAAGACGGACAATGTTTCTGGAGAGAGACTCAAGGAGTCACCAGCAGCACAGTCCTCTACTTTCCCCGCTCAGCATTTGTTCTAATTCTTCACTTGGCTGAGGAAATTCCTGGCCCTGACGACGGGGGGGGACCACAAATGGTTTATGTGTTATTAAGTGGCGATGATTATTCAGTCGTGCTTTTGGCTGGAGCCTCGACAGGTCCCTCTCACGCATGTTAGCAGGCGGGAAGGGCATTAATGGACGTGAATACAGCCCTGCTGTCTCTTTCCGTAGCTGGTCACGAGGCATAAGACGGTATACATGATTTCTCTCTTCCACCCTCTTTTCCATGACCCCTTGAGCTTCTGCTAGAACCTCAGTTTATCAGGGCTGTTTTTCACTTGGTGGGCTGCCCGAACTTTCGTCCTCACACAAGGCGAGCCCTTAGAGTGCCTGTCTTGCCCTGGTTGCCACTATTTGCCACTGACCAATATTACCAGTCAAACAAGACTCCAGGAACTCCTCTAGGTTTCAGGTATAGTCCTCCTCGCCCCACAACGTCACAGCCTCCATTTCCCCCTTGGTCATTGGGATCGATCTCTTCCACCAGAATAAGAGCCTTCTTCTCTGCCTGTTGTTGGCTCAGTGGCATAAAGAGCCTAAAATGAACAGGAGTTATTCTTGGATGTGAATTTAATGGAACAATGACTATTTTCCTCATGGGAGCATTTTTAATTGGGTGCTGAGATCTCCAAACCCAATCAGCCCAAGATTGCAAGATAGGGAGCAAAAAAAAAAATCCATAAGTGGAGTGGGAGGTATATTAGTGAGAGGGGACACCCCACCTCCATACCTTGGTCCCCAGCTGGTGCAATATCTCCAAGAAGGACATGACATCACATATTGTATAAGGCATATTCCATATCCTGTAGAACAACACCCCCAACCTCGTAGGGTACTATCTCCCAGCTGGTGTTATAACTGAGTCTTTAAAAAACTATCCCACCACTCAATCAATCTGTCCATCTGAGTGCCAGACACATGGCAATATCATAGGGCCAGCCCACTGCCACACGTCCTTCATTATGAACTGAGTTCCTCAGTTGGAGGTGATAGCGTGAGGGATAACATGCTACATACGTGTTCATGAGTGGAGGCGCTGGCAGAAGCTTTGTGGTGAAGGAAGTCATATCCATATTCAGAGTATGTGCTTATTCCTCTGAGGACATATTATTGCTCCCTTTATGACGCAAGGGGTCCAGTGTAGTTAACCTGCCATAAGATAAACTGCCAATGACACCTAAACAGGGGCTCAGTATTGGTCTCTGCTTTGGGCGGGTTGGGCGCTCAGCAGAAGCAATAGTCATGCTGAGCTAATAATGTGCAGCTTCCATCCCTGGTAACTCATGATAACTTTCCTGTTTATTTTTTGTTTTATCTTGTTCTGAGGATATTTTTTCCATTGCTTTTCAGAGAGAGAAAGAGAGAAAGGGAGTGAGGGAGAGAGAGAAACATCAATGTGAAAGAGACACATCGATTGGTTGCCTCCCACACACACCACAACCGGGGCCAGGGATCAAGCCTGCAACTGAAGTACATGCCCGTGGCCAGAATCGAACCCAGAACCCTTAAAGTCCTTGGCTGACACTCTAACTTTCTGTATAAGTCAACTGAGTAAGCACCAGGTAAAGCTGACTGGCATTCACAAAACAGGTCATGTGACCCACCTGGTTCTTGAGAGCCACTTCATCTCTGGCTGTTTTTTGCTGGGCATTTAGAAGGACTACAAGTATCTTCACCCTCTATGCCCATTCTGAGATGTGCAACCGTGTACCCTTTTCCCCCCGAAAAAGTCAACAGTTTCCCCATCTTGTTCTTCCCAAAGCACTGACCGGCTAGTGAACTCATTAAACCACTACCCATAAATCAGCATAGATCCATACTTCAGGCCATATCTCCTTCTACCTAAAATAGACAACCAAGCACACTGCTCAAAGATCTGCCCTTGAGAAGGATTCCCTTCACCATTGCCTTCCGGGGCATCCCCTGGATAAGGCTATACTGAAGCAGCCATACCCTTGTGCATAGTTGCTAGCACAGCCTGAAAAGCCACCTTCAAATCAGGACTGTGGTTTCTACTCTCCTGTTCACTAATTATATGGAACTCTTCGTGAGGCCCTAGATTTGAACTGAAGAAGCTACAGCAAAGCACTGGGAACAGGTACAATGGAAATATCAGCCACCTACCAATGCAATAGTGCCCTCTGGACTCATCGTTTATGTATGAAACATTTCTATTTTGTAATTTATTGCAACCCACGTTTAATTCTATGATTTTGATCATCAAATAAAACCTAGATCATGATGGGGATTTTGGGTTGCTTAGTCACTTAAAGGTTAGCAGTTAGGTATTGAATCTCTACCAAGCCCTAGGAGCAAGTTGCTTTTCTAATGGAACACAGTGGTAAACAAAAGAGGGCACTATTTTATTCCAAAATCCTAGGGATCTACACTGTGATTTCTATACTGGGATTTGCCAGAGGCTCAACATAGTACCCTTACTTGCCATAGACGGCTCCAATGCTATTGGGTCTGCTTAGTTGTATGGCCTAAATAATAAAAAAAAATCTTACCGTTCAGTCTGGACCTGATACAAAGCTTTTTCTTGCTCTAGACGTATTGTAACCTTATAGGTTACTCAGTTAATGGTTGAGAGCAACAAACCCATGTGTGCTATGTGTTTTCTCAAAAATTAAAGGACATTCAAAGCATCTTGCCTCTTTCCTCCTGAGGGGCACTGCAAAATGTGGCAACTTGGCCCTAACTTTTGAAGGGCAGTCTGACATACCCAAGACCACTGGGGTGTTAGCAGAGTGTATCCCCCTGCTCCAGCATTCATGTATCTTACAAAGGTGCTTGTTCCTTCCTCCTCATCTGGCAAAATTAGTATAATGTTATTAACATAATATAGTATCATGTTATATATTTCCTCTTTGTCCAACATCTTATCGAGGCAGTGGGGTTGCCCTGCGCTCCGAGTCTCGCCATGCCCCTCAAGGACGACAAAAAAGAAAGATACTGGAAAGTCGGCCAAGAAAGACAAAGACCCAGTGAACAAATCTGGGGGCAAGGCCAAAAAGAAGAAGTGGTCCAAAGGCAAAGTTCGGGACAAGCTCAATAACCTAGGCTTGCTTGACAAAGCAACATGACAAACTCTGTAAGGAAGTTCCCAACTATAAGCTTATAACCCCAGCTGTTGGCTCTGAGAGACTGAAGATCCGCAGCTCCTTGGCCAGGGCAGCCCTACAGGAGCAACTCAGTAAAGGGCTTTATTAAACTAGTTTCAAAGCACAGAGCTCAGGTAATTTACACCAGAAACACCAAGGGTGGGGATGCTCCAGCTGTTGGAGAAGATGCATGAACAAAAGGTCCCACCAGCTGTACATTTTGAAAAATAAAACTTTATTTTATATATATATAATGTATAAGTTAGAAAATATAATACATGCAGAAAAATATAAAATAAAATGTTTTGACATAATTTTCTCTAATCATTGACACTATAACTGATACCTTAAAATGCAAGACGCTAGGGTTTTTAAATATATGTTTTTATTGATTTCAGAGAAAGGAAGGGAGAGGGAAAGAGAGATAGAAATATCAATGATGAGAGAGTCATTGATCAGCTGCCTTCTGCACACCCCCTGCTGGGGATCGAGCCCAAAACCCAGGCGTGTGCCCCGACCAGAATCGAACCTAGATCTCCTGGATCCTAGGTCGATGCTCAGCCGTTGAGCCATACCAGCTGGGCAAGAAGCTGGTATTTTTTATAAAACTTCTGGAACTAACAAAATAATTTGTAAATATGGCTGAATTAAAGGTCATTATAAAATATTAGTTACTTTACACCAAGGCTCTCAATGTGTGGACCATGAACTCCTTAAGGTCCCTGAGACCCTGGCCGGGGTCCACAAGGTCAAAATTACTTTTGCAATAATGCTAATCATTTAAAGTGCCTCCCATGATTCTGGTAGGAGCTAAATGGTCAATTTTCAGCAAGTGTCTGGCACAACCCCCTCACAAATTTGATGACTGATAAATTTTGGTGCTTTCCTCAGCTTCTCCCCTCCCAGTCCGGCCAGGAGCCCTACTCCCCTTCAGCCTTTCCCCCCTTTGAGTGGAGTGAGGCGAGCTAAGCCAGAGCTGGGGGAGCGTGGTGGCTGAGGCCCCAGAGAAGGTCAGATACCAGGGACTTAGGTCGTGACCGAGCAAAGGCAGGCCTGGGTGTGCAGTGATGGAGACCCCAACAATTCCAGGAAACTCAGATGCAGGAAGCGAAGGGAATGCGTGTCAGAGGGTTCATCTACCAAATACCAAAAATGAGGAAGTCAGGAAAACTGAAATAAAGCAAAAAGGGAGAAGACACACCCTGGAGGAGGAGAGCGAAGCTGGCCTCATATCTAACCCCCCCAACACACAGTCTCAGCTTGTAATCCGATGATTATTTCCTGCCCAAAGCCGAGGAAACGGGAGACCCCAGATTATAGACTCCTGGACTTTCAGACAGAGGCCAGCAGGGCTCCAGTCGCTTACCTGACTCCTCCCTCCCACCTCCACCCGGCTCCCCAGGATTTTGTTTTATCCAGCTCTGCTCATTGCTGTGCAGCAAACCCTAGAATCAGAGCCCCAGACTTTGCACAGGTAATGGGCCTGGGGGCGCAGGGGAGACCAAAGGGACAAGGAGAGAGTTAGAGAAAGCAGGGAGAGGGCACTGTGGGTCTCAAGTGGGACTGACTAGGAAGAGATATAAAAAGGCAGCTTGGAGATTTAATGGCCGAGGGGAGGTTTTAGATTCTATTCACTTAACTGGTTTCAGGCTGAAGTATGGCAGCCAAACCTGAGTCATAAACTGAGACTCACACTCAGTCCCATCTCCAGCCCGATTCCAGCCCCAGCCTAGCAGAGGCCCTGACCCCAGTACAAACACCAGCTCCTCCTTTAACCCCCAACCATAACTTCAGCCCCCTTAACACCAGCCCCAACCCAAAGCTGACCCTCGACTCTCTTCAATTTCCAACTTCACCACGCTTAGGCCCACTCCATCCATGGCATCAACATGAGTACTGATCCCGGTCCTAGGAGGAGACACAACCTCAATTGCAGCCGCAGTGTTAGACCCAGTCTTAGTAATACATTTAGCTGCAACTTTACCTTTACCTTCACCTTCAATCCCACACTCAACCCTACCCCAGCCCAAAGACCAATGCTGACCCCACTTCCAACCTCTGCTGCAATCCCAAGCCCATTCCCATTCCTATCCTGGACCCCCGGCTCATCCCCAACCTGAACTTCTCTTACCTCCACTCCAGCCTGACCTCAGCTCCAACCTAGTCCCCGCCTCCCCTGTCCCCCAGCTTCAGCCTCAGCCTGGTCACTGGCCCTGCCTCCATTTCAGCTCTGACAGCCTCAGAGTTGGTCCAAGGATGTCAATGAAATATGAAGACCTACAGCCCTTTGAGAGTGAGAAGAAAAGCCAGGGTAAGAGGAAAGGAGAAAAGGTATCTCCTAAAACACCCTCTTAACATGCTTAGAAGGATTTCTGCTCTCAAGGCATATCTGCACCTCTATCATGTGCACTGCTGGGGTCCCACATTGTGAGGATGTCAGGCCCCAGACTCTGGCGGCTCCATTATGAAGAGGGCTCAAGGCCCCCAGAAAGACAGGACCAGGAATGGCCACAATGGACCTGGTGGCCTATGCTCTGGGGAAGGGCATGAGCATTTGCACTGGGGGGGAATGGTCATATTTGGAAGGGAAGCATGTGCTGACCTGACAGTACAGATAAGCACGAGCCTGCTGAGGGCCTGGCTGCTACGACTCACTCTGTGTCCTCCTGCCCCTCTCCCAGCCCTGGTGATAAGACCTTACATGTCGCCATCATGTGTTACCAGAGGGCTGAGGGTGACTGAGGACTTGTCCTTGTCCACAAGGGTCAGAGGCCTGGGCATCCCCTGCATCTCAAGCCTCCCACCAGCTTTACCTGCACCAGCCTCCATCCCTGTGTCCCTCTCCCCCTCCCCCGTGTCCTCCTGTCCTGATGCCCCCTCCTATTGCAGGTCCACCTCCTCTCAGAGCCTTCCTGCAGCGTCTCTGCTCTGGACCCTTCCCCCTCCTGCTCTCCCTGGGCTTCAGCCTCTTCCTGTTGGTCGATATCTGCATAATTGGATCCAAAAGTGAGTGTCACAGGATGGGCAGGGATGGGGGCGACAGTGGAGTACAGGGATGGGGGCACTGATGATGACCATGGTGGATAAAGATGGCTGCTGACTCTCTTACCTATTCATGGGTAATGTAGTCAAGTTACCTAACCTCTCAAAGCCTTAGTTTCCTCATCTGCAAGCTTGAATAACAACAGTGCCTGTCCCTTTAAGTTGGGTGGCTGTGAGCACCCAATGAGACAATGCATGCCAAGTCCCCTGCTCAGTGCTAGCACAGAGAGGACCTGAAAAACCTTAGCACTCATTGTCCCACCCGCCTGATCAGATGCCAAGATTCAGAGGGACCTGGAGACCCTGAGAGCAACTTTCAGCAACTTCACTTCCAACACGGTGACTGAGGTCTCGGCGCTGCACTCCCAGGGTGAGCCTGGCTGGAAAAGGCTCTGGACTGGGATGGGTCTTGGCTGGGGAGGGAGTGGGAGCTGAATCTTGAGCTCTGAGTCCCCATGTCCTCCAGATGGCAGTTTGCAAGAAACAATAGCATCTCTGAAAGCTGTGGTGGAAAACCGGGAGCAGGAACTGCAAGCAGGTGAGAGACCCTCCAGGAGTGTGTGTGCAAGGGTGAGGGCCAAGCTCTGAGGACAGGGTGGGGTGGGAGCAGCCTGGGGTGCTGAGTGCCCTCCCCTCCAGCCCATAGCTTGAACGACAAGGTGGTTTCTCTGGAGAGCAAGCTGGAGAAAGAGCAGCAGGAACTCCAAGCAGGTCAGGCCCCTTCTTCCCTGCGCCTGGGCCTGATGTGGTGGGAGGGCATGGAGGCCCTAGGCTGGGCCTCTGCTTTGTCCCCTCTGCCCTCTGTGTGTCCCAGGTTATTCTGAAATGCGCCTGCGAGTCGAGCAACTGACCAAAGACCTGAGCTCCCTGAATTTCCAGATGGCTGCTCTCAAGAGCAATGGTGGGTAGTGTGTAGGGCAGTGCCTACCCCATATCCTGCCCAGGTCCCACTGGGCAGCATCCCAGAACCTCTGCCCCTCAGGCTCTCAAAATACCTGCTGCCCCGTCCACTGGCTGGAGCATGACGGCAGCTGCTACTGGTTCTCCCGCTCCGGGCTGACCTGGCCCGAGGCCGAGCGGTACTGCCAGCTGGAGGACAGCCACCTGGTCACCATCAACTCCAGAGAGGAGCAGGTGAGGCCGGGCCCTCCCGACGCGGGAGGAAACCTCCGCAATGCAAACTCGGGGAGGCTGGGGCAGGCTTGCTTTATTATTGTTTAACCTAGGGAAGAGTCCAGAAGCAGAAGTCTGGGAGGTTCATAGGGGAGCAGCCACTGACTCTAAGAGGTGGGAGATTTCAGCCAGGAGCTGGGGCAGAGGGGCAGGAGCCAGGCGAGCAGGTGATGAGAGCAGGTCAGCAGGTCGGGAGACGGAACCAGGTCAGGACAAGCCAAACAAAGCCCCGACTCGGGCGGAGAGCGGGCGGGCTCCGAGAGCCCCTTCTTGCTGTGTGCTGGCCTCGGGGGTGGCGGTCAGTCGGGTGAAAGGGTCAGAGTGGGCGGGATTCCCAGTGACAAGCCTGCCGTGGGTTACTTGGTTCCTCCAAGGTGCTCCAGGCCTCACCTGCCCACTGCTGCCACCGGGCCACAACCACAAACACCAACGTTCACAGGGAAGAACCAACCTGTTAGAATAGGTGGGGCTTTTGGTGGTTTTTTTTTAAAAATGGAGGATGTTATTGGTAACATTTACTGAGTCCTTACTATGTGACAGGCACTTTCATATGTATTCACTCCCTTAATCCTCACAAGCCTACAAGGTAGGTACTCTTACTGTCCCCACTCTGAGGAAGGGAGAAATGAGGCAACTAAGCAACAGTAAAGCTACGGGACTTGCAGCTTGTAAGTCAGGATGGAGCCAGAATTCAGGGCCACTCTGCTTCCTTCGCCAGTGTTTTCAACTACCACATGTTGCCAGAATAATTAGAAACATATTTTGCTTCACCAATCAGGTTGAAATTGCCAATTCCAATCCATTTTGACCTATAAAAATGTCAGTTTTGCCCGGCCGGGGGTGGCTCAGCGGTTGAGCATCGACCTAGGATCCAGGAGATCGGGGTTCGATTCGCGGTCAGGGCACAGGCCCGGGTTGTGGGCTAGGCAGCTGATCAATGACTCTCATCATTAATGTTTCTACCTCTCTCTCTCCCCCTCCTTTCCTCTCTCTGAAATCAATAAAGATATGTTTTTTAAAAAAAAAAAAGTCAGTTTTGTATGGGCCAAGCCAAGATTTCAGAGCTCTGTGAGTTGGCCCACACGTTCTTGACGACAACAACTTCATGGTGGATCAGACTGTCCCTTCATCATTATGACGTGAATGTCAGTGTCTGGTTTAATGCTTTTGCCTCGAATTCGTCTTTATGTGATATAAATAGAACGGACCTGGACTTCTTTTCAGTTGCATTTGCTGAATGTATCTCTGTCCATGTTTTCTTTCCCAGCCTTTGAGTCTCTGTTTTGGATTAATGCTTCTCAGCCTTGGCTCTATATTATAAGCCTTTAAACTTGAGGAGTTTAAAGATTCTGATTTCATTAACCTTGGATTCATCTGGGGCTCTGATATTTTCAAAAGTTACCCCAACTGATGCTACTGTGCAGCTAGCTAAGGTTAAGGTATTTCTCCTATAGGTTGTGCATAAGTCTTGTTTTTTATTTTAAAAAATTGAATGAGTCTTCCAGTGGGTGTGTATCTCATTTATTTTTAGTAACTATGTTTAACCTTAATCTGTTCTTGTTTTCTGTTTATATTCTTCTGTTTTCTCACATTTGTTATGCGAGATGTGTTCTTTTTGTTCCCCTACAGTATTTTGAACTAGATGTAGCTTATTTTTAGTTATACGAGTGATTCCTTTTATAACTTTCAATGATGGGCTGAAAATTATTAGCCTCAAAAAAGCAAGCAGTTTATGTAACTTCCCATATCAAAGATGAGAAAAGCAGCACGCTTCCTCACACCCCTCATTCTTTCTTTTAAAACTGAGATATAACCGACGTACACCATTGTGTAAGTTTGAGGTCACACATGTGGTTTGATACATTTATGCATCTCGCTCTACGGTTACTGCATAGAGTTAGCTATCGCCTCTTGCATGTCACGTAAGTATTTCTTTCCGTGTCGAGCACACTGTAGGTCTAGTCTCTCAGCCTCTCGGGGGTTATCATTCCTCCTCCTTTCCTCTCCCCCTTCCCCAAGCGCTTTGCCTGAGGAGCTGGAGTCGTTCCTGTCTTTCAGTTTCATTAATCTCATCCTGATATACAGCTTGGCCTTGCTCACTCTATAGTTCTGCTCTGAGGCCAGGAGAGTCCTTTTAATAATGTAAACAGGTTTTCTAACACTTTGGAAGATTTTCTTAAGTCATATACGTGGATTTTTTTCTTGCCCACTTGCCTTCTTCCCTGGAACACGTCGTCCAAGAGCACCTCCCTGCCTCCCTGCGCAGCCGTCGCCTCGTCGGCGTAACTTCCATCCTGCTCGCGTTTCCTCTGCTTTCTGGGTCCCTTTCTCAGGCCCAAATGTCACGGGTCAGATTTGGTTTGCTGCTGAGGTCTGGGTTGTTTCAGATAGCTCGTTTCCCCTGCATTTCTTCTCTTTGCTTACTCTGCCGTGTTATCTTTCTTTTTAAAATCCCTCCTTGACACTCTATGTCATCAGCGCCTCTTTAGCTTTTTGAGGCTGGAAGGAGCTCTTCTCCATCGCCTTCTGTTCTGAAACGTGCCTTTTATTCAAAGGATGTTCTCACCTCTCTTTTTTAAATCAAAATTCGTTTTACTCCCTCCTCTTCCTCCTCTTTATTTTTGCATAAGCCCCATGATAACTTTCACCTCTGCCACTCCCATGAATGGGCACAATTCTTTCTCGCCTGTTCTCTACCCACGACCTGGGAGATGAATTCCTCTGGACTCCTCTGGACTCCTCTGAATTTGGGAAACAGCCCCAGCAGCCTCTGAGGGTGGCCCTTCATGCCCAGGGCATTATCCTATTAGCAGGAGTCTAGAATTCAAGGATACTCCTGTATTCGCCCTCAGAAGAGGTGACTGTGATCTTAGTTGTGTCTCCAGGGAGTGAGGGTGAAATTAGAAACTTTTTCCCCAACTGCAGTTGGAGACCCTTGACCTGCTGTCAAAGGGAACTAACCGCGAGGTGTGTACGCTGGTCAGCCCATCCCTCTGCTTTCTCCACACACTCCCCTCAGACCCAGGGCAGCCTCTTATTTTCAGCACAGAGAGCAAGATCCCTTGTAGCCAAGTCATGCTGGGGCTCTGGGCACTGGGCCAAGCTGAAAGGTCCAAGACCTGGTGGACACCTGGAAATGACAGCGGCACATAGAGGCAGGGGCAGGGCAGGTGCACCTGAGAGGAGAGTGACACCGGGGCCTCCATGGGGCAGCGGGCCAGGGGCCGGGGCAGCAGCCCGAGTCTGAGGTTGTGGGCAGAAGACAAGGAGAGGACTAGGGTCGGGGTGGCAGCCAGGGGCTGAGAACGGGGTGGGGGCCAGAGCGGGCGCAGCACCACAACTTAGGCCCTGCGTTGACTTTAGGGCTCTACCAACCACCGCGAGTTCCTTAACCTCACATGTAAATCAGCACAACCAATTTAGAGGGCTTCTGGGGATTAAATAAAATCATACTCATGAAGCACGAAGCATGTGCTGTAGCCCAGTAAGTGCTGAAGCCCTAACTAAGGCTACAAGAGAGAAAGCGAGGGCCTGGTTTTGCTGGGAGCTGGTGCTTCAGCTTGGGGCAGGTCAGGCTGGGGAAGGCTGAGGGGACCACAGCTATGCCTGCGTGGAGGCACAGGGACTAGAAGCTTCCCTCCCACCTGTTTTCCAGGAATTCATTGCACAGCACTCGAGCCTTTTTCACATCTGGATTGGTCTCACTGAGACCGATGGTGCCTGGAAATGGGTGGATGGCACAGACTATAGGAACAGCTACAAGTAAGTGCTCCTTCCCCACCCTACCCACCCCTAGGAACCAAATTCCCAACCAGACTCCCCTCCAGACTCCCACCTCCAAGGCTGCAGCTTCTGCTCCCTGAACCCTCCAAGGCTGTGCTTCTCTGAGGTGGGGTGAGCATTGCTGGCATGGGGGTGGTCAGAGCCTGAGCTCTGTCCTGTCTTCCCAGGAACTGGGGTGTCGGTCAGCCAAATAACTGGCAGGGGCACAAGGACGGTGCAGATGAAGACTGTGCTGAAGTCCAGGAGGATGGCCACTGGAACGATGATTACTGCCTCCGGGTGCAACACTGGGCCTGTGAGAAGAGACGGAGCATCGCCAGCTAGGACGCCTGGCGCCAGCAGACCTCTACCTGCACCCCTCCCACCCCGCTCCCAGCTTCTCTTCTGGGGATCTGGAAGACAAGAGAAATAGAGGCATGGGGAGGAGTTGAGGGAAGATGGAAGAAAATGGTTGAAGAACCTCAGACCCTGGGGACACAGATCCTGCCTCCTTCTGCTACTCACTGGGATGATTGTCATTTCCTCCCCAATTATAATGGCCTCCTCAGGGGAGTAGGAAAAGAAGAATCCAACACTTGAAAGTCTGTGTGGACTGGTTATTTGGGACTGGGAAATGTAGGATGCAAAGAAGTGGGAGCACAGAGTGTCTGGAAGAAAGTCTGAGTCCTAGACAGCTTCTCCTTGGCACCCAATCCCGAGGGACATGGATCAGGGAGGCCAGGGAAGAGGCTTGGAGCAGAAGCATTCAGGAGAAGGCCCTAGGGTCTGAGGGTGGGGGAAGGAGCTGGCTGGGCTGGGCTGGGCTGGGCTGGGCTGGAGAGTCTGCCCACACCCTGAGGGCTTCCTGGAGGAAGCAGCTTTCCCTGCAGTGAGAGAAAGACAAATACCACATTATTTCACTTATATGTGGAATCTAATGAACAAAATAAGCAAAATAGAAACATAGATAGACTCATAGATACAGAGAACAGACTGACAGCTGTCAGAGGGGATGGGGTCGGAGAGTGGCTAGAAAAGGTGAAGGAGTTAAGCAAAAAATAGGTAAATAAAACTTATAGACCTGGGCAACAGTATGGTGGTTACCAGGGCGACAGGGGGCTGCGGGAGGTAGAAGGGGGTAAAGGGGGTAAATTGTGACAGAAAGAAACTTGACTTTGGATGGTGAACACAGTGCAACATAGGAATGATGTATTATAAAACTGTACACTGAGGCCTGGCCGCTGCGGCTCAGTTGGCTGGAGTAAGCCCAGTACACGGACTGAAAGCGGGCTCGAGCCCCAGTCGGGACACACGCAGGCTGTGGGTTTGATCGCGGGCCGGGCGCGTACACGGGGCAGCTGCTCTATGTTTCTCTTCTACATCAGTGTCCCTCTCTCCTCTCCCTTCCTCTCTCTCTGAAATCAATGAAAACATTCTCAAGTGAGAATTTTTAAAAATTGTACACTTGAAACCTATATAATTTTATTAACCAAGATCACCCCAGTAAATTCAATAAAATTTTTTTTTAATGAAAAATGTCTTATCCACTTAGAGGCCCCAGAGATAACAATTTGATGTGTATCTTTTCAGATACACAGTATTTCTGTGCATAGTTGTAGACCCGTAAGCATACACAGATGTGTGGTGGATTTTTTACACAAATTTCTCTCTGTAACATGCTTCTTCCTGAAAATGGTTCTTGAGGACTTTCCCAGGTCACTGCCCACCTCTTTCTGTTTAAAGGCTGTTACAGCCCAGCCAGTGTGGCTCAGTGGTTGAACGTCAACCCATGAACGTGAAGATGGGTTTGATTCCCATTCAGGGCACATGCCTGGGTTTCAGGCTTGAGCCCCAGCAGGAGGCGTGCAGGAGGCAGCTGATCCATGTTTTTCTCTCATCATTGATGTTTTTATCTCTCCCTGTCCCTTCCTCTCTCTCAAATCAATAAAAACATATTTTGAAAAAAATTAAGTCTATTCCAGAGCATAGGTGTGCCAGAGCTCATTTCCTGACTCCCCCAGTGAAGCACGTTTGAAATGCTGCATTTTTGCTTTTCCAAGTAATGCTCCAGTGAACAGATGTGCTCGTTGGTGCTAAAAAGCAAACACTTCTCTCAGTTGTGTATCTAGAAGTAGACTGGCTGGGCAGAAATATCAATCTTAAAATTAAGGGTTGCATAGACCCTGCTGGATTGCTCTGAAAAACATTACCAATTTATCTGTTCCCCAGCCATGCATAAGGACATTCACATATCCACACCTTCACCAGCATACCTGTAAATTCTTGCCAACATGACATTCAAGAAATATCTTCTATGCTATTATTTCAATTAGCACTTAACTGATTCCTGGTTTGGAAAGAACAAGGCTTTGCATTACATTTTAGGCTTAGACACTGTCAGAGCGCTTTTATTTAATAAGATTTTTTATGAACAACTGCAACTGGAATGCAGAGTGTATAACAGCTACTCCAGAAGAGAAGACTTGCAGTTTACACTGTACTAAGTTTTAGAGTTTGTGAAACAAGGATTAACTGCTTAAAGGAAACAATTTAAAAAGTGAATTCATTTTATTTATTTTTATTTTTTAAATATACCTTTATTGATTTCAGAGAGAGGAAGGGAGAGGGGGAAAGAGAGATAGAAACATCCATGATGAGAGAGTCATTGATCGGCTGCCTCCTGCACGCCCCTGACGGGGGATCGGGCCACAGCCCGGGCATGTGCCCTGACCGGGAATCGAACCTCGATCTTCTGGATCCCAGGTCGACGCTAAACCGCTGAGCCACATCCAACCGGGCAAAAAGTGAAATCATTTTAAATTCAGTTACATCTACAGGGATTAACCATAAGTACACTTCAAGGAAATTACTGTTTCCCACATTAGCAGGGCTGTGTGACTTCCCACCAGTATCTAAAACTTTCTCGAAAACCTTGATGTCCATGCAGAGATTTACACTTCATATTGGAAAAGGTGGGCTCTTGAGTAAGATGATTTGACAAGAGAATCCTTATCTCCTCATCGAATGACTAAAAAATGTAAATAAATCTGTCCCTTACAATAGAACGTGAAGTTGAGGGTAATTTAATCTCCACAGGTTTTCCTTTTCTGGAAGGTCATATGGTTGGGATCATATGATCAACGATGTGATGTTCATGTCCCGTGTAGGGCACAAGTCTCCTAAGGTTTTCCATGGCAACCCTGGGGTCCCTGATGACACACATTCCCAGCAAGCAGCAGCAGAATCCCCACCACAGCCCAGCACACCCAACACCTGGCTCTCAGCGCTGCTCTCGCCTCACCTTCCACTCCCCCAAATCACAAAGCCTGCTGAGAGCCTGGCCTAACGCTGAAAGGCTCCCACCAAAGCACATCGGGGGTGGTTTTCACACCCCAGGGTTAAGGTAAAATCCTCGAGATGTGGGGGGATTCACATACAAAGGATCAGGCCTAGAGTAGGGTCCAATCTCTCAACAGCACATGGGAAGCTAGAAAGCATGGAGTGTTCCACCATCAGCTTTCCTGGGCCTCCAGCTTGGTTGCTCACCTGCAGAACTTGGGTCTTGTCAGCCTCTGTAATCACATGAGCCAGTTCCTTATAACAAATCTCTGTGTGTGTGTGTGTGTGTGTGTGTGTGTGTGTGTGTGTGTGTGTGTGGTTAAAACATTTTTTACTAATTGTATATATTAATTTTATAATAAAACTAAAACAAAAAAGCCTAATTGCTTAAAGACCCTTCTAAGATTGGTTTTAGAATGGTCTTGGGAGATAAAGTTTACCCCCTGTGAAAATGTTGGTGACACCCTGTGCTGGACATATGTGTAGATCTGTTTGGGGTCCAAAAGAGGCAGCTATGCTGAAAACAGCAGAAAATTGTATTACCAATCCTCCCTCCCTTAGCAAACATTCTTCACTGGCTTGGCCAGCCCACCCCACAGTTCCCAAGCTGAGGAAAGCAGGATGCCCCTGAAACCTCTTCTGGAGGAGATTCCCAACTGCAGGGAAAACTGCTTCCTCCAGGAAGCCCTCAGGGTGTGGGCAGACCCTCCAGCCCAGCCCAGCCAGCTGCTTCCCCCACTCTCAAACTCTGGGGCCTTCTCCTGAATGCTTCTGCTTCAAGCCTCTTTCCTGGCCTCCCTGATCCATGTCCCTCGGGATTGGGTGCCAAGGAGAAGCTGTCTAGGACTCAGACTTTCTTCCAGACACTCTGTGCTCCCTCTTCTTTGCACCCTACATTTCCCAGTCCCAAATAACCAGTCCACACAGACTTTCAAGTGTTGGATTCTTCTTTTCCTACTCCCCTGAGGAGGCAATTATAATTGGGGAGGAAATGACAATCATCCCAGTGAGTAGCAGAAGGAGGCAGGATCTGTGTCCCCAGGGTCTGAGTTTCTTCAACCATTTTCTTCCATCTTCCCTCAACTCCTCCCCATGCCTCTGACTATTTCTCTTGTCTTCCAGATCCCCAGAAGAGAAGCTGGGAGCGGGGTGGGAGGGGTGCAGGTAGAGGTCTGCTGGCGCCAGGCATCCTAGCTGGTGATGTTCCGTCTCATCTCACAGGCCCAGCGTTGCACCTGCAGGCAGAAGTCATCATTCCATTGGCCATCCTCCTGGAGTTCGGCACAGTCTTCGTTTCCGCCCTCCTCGTGCCCCTGCCAGTTATTTGGCTCACCAAAAGCCCAGTTCCTAGGAAGACAGGAGAGAGCTCAGGCTCTGACCACCCCCATGCCAGCAATGCTCACCCCATCTCAGAGAAGCACAGCCTTGGAGGTGGGAGTCTGGAGGGGAGAGGTTGGGAATTTGGTTCCTAGGGGTGGGTGGGGTGGGGAAGGAGCACTTACTTGTAGCTGTTCCTATAGTCTGTGCCATCCGCCCATTTCCAGGCACCATCACTCTCAGTGAGACCAATCCAGATGTGAAAGGGGCTCGTGTGCTGTGCAATGAATCTCTGGAAAACAGGTGGGAGGGAAGCTTCTAGTCCCTGTGCCTCCACGCAGGCATAGCTGTGGTCCCCTCAGCCTTCCCCAGCCTGACCTGCCCCAAGCTGAAGCACCAGCTCCCAGCAAAACCAGGCCCTCGCTTTCTCTCTTGTAGCCTTAGTTAGGGCTTCAGCACTTACTGGGCTACAGCACATGCTTCGTGCTTCATGAGTATGATTTTATTTAATCCCCAGAAGCCCTCTAAATTGGTTGTGCTGATTTACATGTGAGGTTAAGGAACTCGCGGTGGTTGGTAGAGCCCTAAAGTCAACGCAGGGCCTAAGTTGTGGTGCTGCGCCCGCTCTGGCCCCCACCCCGTTCTCAGCCCCTGGCTGCCACCCCGACCCTAGTCCTCTCCTTGTCTTCTGCCCACAACCTCAGACTCGGGCTGCTGCCCCGGCCCCTGGCCCGCTGCCCCATGGAGGCCCCGGTGTCACTCTCCTCTCAGGTGCACCTGCCCTGCCCCTGCCTCTATGTGCTGCTGTCATTTCCAGAGGTTCACCAAGTCCTGGAGCTTCCAACTGAACCCACTACCCAGAGCCCCATGATGACAGTCCATGTCTAACCTGCCCACTGCGGCCACCAAACCACCCCAAACACCAACATTCACAGGGAAGAACCAACCTGTTAGAACAGGCAGGGCTGTTTTCATAGGAGTATACTAATGGTAACACTTACTGAGTCCTTAATGTGACAGGTACTGGGAATCCCGCCCACTCTGACCCTTTCACCCGACTGACCGCCACCCCCGAGGCCAGCACACAGCAAGAAGGGGCTCTCGGAGCCCGCCCGCTCTCCGCCCGAGTCGGGGCTTTGTTTGGCTTGTCCTGACCTGGTTCCGTCTCCCGACCTGCTGACCTGCTCTCATCACCTGCTCGCCTGGCTCCTGCCCCTCTGCCCCAGCTCCTGGCTGAAATCTCCCACCTCTTAGAGTCAGTGGCTGCTCCCCTATGAACCTCCCAGACTTCTGCTTCTGGACTCTTCCCTAGGTTAAACAATAATAAAGCAAGCCTGCCCCAGCCTCCCCGAGTTTGCATTGCGGAGGTTTCCTCCCGCGTCGGGAGGGCCCGGCCTCACCTGCTCCTCTCTGGAGTTGATGGTGACCAGGTGGCTGTTCTCCAGCTGGCAGTACCGCTCGGCCTCGGGCCAGGTCAGCCCGGAGCGGGAGAACCAGTAGCAGCTGCCGTCATGCTCCAGCCAGTTGATGGGGCAGCACTCTGTGCCTGGGGGGGGAGTGGGCGGGGGGAGGTGAGATCCAGCTGCAGGGACAGGCACCCTGGGAATGGAGACTCCCGCCGTCCCTACCATTGCTTCGCAGGAAGGCCATCTGACAGGTCAGGACGCGCAGGTCAGCTGGGAAGTGCTTCAGATGTAAGAGCAAGATGGTGTGATCTAGTGGGGACAGCGACAGACAGTGACGTGGGCTGTGTGGCGCCCTAACCCCCAGCACCCCACGCAGGACTCCAGCCTTCAGCTGGGAAAACTCAACACACACGTACATCACACACCACACACACCCCTCACACCACACACCATACACACACAGACACACATACCACACCCTCAAGGGAGAGTCTCGGACCTGCTTTCAGGTCCTGCTGCTGTTTCTCCAGCTTGGTTTCCAGAGATGTCACTTTGTCACCTGTGCTGCCTCCTGAAAAAGAGGAAAGCGAAACTGCCCTCCTCCATTCCGCCTCTTTACATCCCTTCATTCCTACCCCTGGAGCAGCAGTCCCAGCCACCATCACCTCCGCCTGGGGGCCCCAGGCTCTGCCCCCTCGGTCCCCAACTCTGCCCAGTCTCCCTGTGCCGCCACACTGGCCTTCTGGGGAACAAACCTGCTCAGGCCGCTGCCCTGCTTAAATCCCTCCCACAGGTCCCCATTTTCTCAAACTAAAGCCCATCTTTATTACCACAGCTTGCTGCCCTGGCCTGGCCCTACCCACCTCTCCCACCCCCCACCCCCCACCCCCCACCCCCCCAGCACTTAGCTACGGCCCCACGGGGAGTGTTTACAGTCCAAAACCTGCAGTGCCTTCCTCCCCTCCCGGCCAGTGCAGATTAATTATCTCCTGGCACCAACCCCCATCCTCTCCACCTGCCCATTCAGGGTCCCCCAGCCCAGGGGACAGCAGGGTGATTTGCCCACAGCACCCCAAACATGCTCCTTTGCAGACACAGCACGGGGTTCCCACCTCTGGGGCCCGCAAGCCTGTGCTGGTAAGGGGGCGCCTCAGCACCTACCACCCGGCCCTCCCGGCCCCTCCCAGCCCTCCCGCCGGGGAGCGCCCCCCACCATGCAGGCTGAGAGTCCGGATCTCTGTCAGGGTACTGGAGGAGAAGTTGCTGAAAGCTTCTTTTAGGTTCTGAAACTCCACTTGCATCTGTGCTCCTTGTCAGGAGAGAGAGGGCAAAGGGCAGAATGGAGGGGCTGTGCCCCATGTGACAGCCCCAGCACTGTCCATGCACTGTCCCTCCACCGCCCCTTGCTGCCTCCGGCTCTTCCCCTGTCATAGCTCTCATTGCCTCAGCACTGCCCAGATCTCCTCCCATCAGGGCCCATCCCCACTGGCCTCTGCAGTCCTCACTCTGGGACCCGATCACGCAGACTGCCACCAGCAGCAGGATGTTGAAGCCCAGGGCCAGCAGACTGAGCCAGAAACTGGAGCAGAGACTCTGCAGCAGAAGGGGCTGGGAAGAAGGCGCTCCTGCGAGAGAAAGGGAGTCAGGAGGGAGGCTGCCCAGGCCCAGCTAATGGAAGCAGCCAGGGAACAGACGTCTGAGGAGGTGCAGCCCAGGTGGTGGGAGGAAAGTAGTGGGGAGGTGCTGGGCTTTGGCCCCAGTGTGTAAGCATTGCACACACTTTCATTGCACACTTGCACCCACATGAGCACGACATGCCTATATGCACATACAGCTACACAGGTGTGTGCAACACACCTGCACATGGCACGGAGAGTCACATCATCTGTGTGTAAAGCCCCAATCTTAGAGCTGGGGGACCTAGAGGACAGACCTGTGTTCTTAAAATCCATGCCTGCGCCCTCAGAAAAGTCCAAAACTGGAACACCCCCTCCCCCCCAATTCCACTGGGATGTTTAAGTCCAGGCCACTCCACCACAGACCACTCCCCAAGGGCTGCTCTCCGAGCCCCATCCTCTCTCATCTCCCACCCCTCAGAGCCTCCTCTCCCACGTCTCTGCCCTTCCACCCCAGGAACCCCTGTTCCACTATAAACTCTCTCCCCTTAGCCCTCAGTCATCTCACAGGAACCTCTCCCTCCCCTTAGTCAAGCTGAATCCTGAAAACACACACACACACGTTTTTCATTTTCCTCTCACACTCATTACTGCACATACACTCATTGCCCCAGCGCTGCACAGACCTCCTCCCATCATGGTCCCATCCCTGCTGGCCCTTGTGATCCTCACTTTGGGACCCAACCACCCAGACAGCCACCAGCAGCAGGGCTCTGAGGCCCAGGACCAGCAAACACTTCCATTAACACACATTCTCACAGTCACACATTAACACACACATCCTCATACACGCTCTCACATGCTATAGCACACACTCACATACCTTCTCACACACATATACACACCAACACACATGTCCCCACATACACACACACACACATGCACCCACATCTTCACAGGCACAGAACTAGCTTCGCCCCTCTGGACGTATCTCTAGGCCTGGAGCAGTGGCTGTCCTCCCAGCCCCACGCTGCTGCTGTTGCACCATCCACTTCTTTTTTTTTTTTTAAATATATCTTTATTGATTTCAGAGAGAAGAAAGGAGAAGGAGAGGGAGAGATAGGAACATCAATGATGAGAGAGTTGTTGATCGAGCCCACAACGTGGGCATGGGCCCTGACCAAGAATCGAACCCCGATCGCCTGAATCCTAGGTCAATGCTCAACTGCTAAGCCACGCCTGGCCGGGCCACTTCTAACAAAACATGTCCTCTTCTTTGCCTCAGAGCCTGGCCTTCCCTCTCCTCTCATCTCCATCACACCCAGGGGCTCTCGCATCTTGGGATACTCATTCAGGGCCCCAGAGTCTTCCTCTCCAGTTCTCAATTGCCAACATCCTGAGTTAAATGTTGTTCCTGTGAGTGACCACCCAGAACTCTTGACCTCCTCACACAAATAACTGTCACCTTCCTCCACTTCAGCCACACTCAAGACCCCATCTTGACCCAGAAAGGCCATGTCTCTGGCACCTTCACTGCCCATTGCCTGCTCTGAGCACTGCCTTCCCTTTGCCTCTCCCCTCACATGCTTTTGTGGTCCCCTGTGTTTCTGTCCATCTAGAAGTTGTCCCTGACCACAGTCTTCCCCATCCAGCTAGGACTCCATGGCTGAGACTCTGACTGCTCTCACCAATACTGTCCACTTAAAGGGCCTTTGTCCTGCTTCCCAGACCAGCCTATGACCTATAAACCCTCAACTCTGGGAAGCATCCAGGGGAACAGAAGTCTGAGGAAGTACAGCCCAGGTGGGTGGGAGGAAAGTAGTGGGGAGGTGTTGGGGAGTGTTGCAGAGACACCTCTGCCCTGAAACCAGACCACCCATGGCTGAGTCCCTTGTGCCACCAACTAGCTCTGAGATCATAGGCAAGTCATTCAACTTCTAGTGCCTCAGTTTTCTTGTGTCCACTTCACAATCTAAAATAGTCAAACTCATAGAAACGGAATAGAATGGTGGTTGCCAGGAGCTGGGGGTGGGAAATTGGAAGTTGTTCAATGGGTATAAAGTTAAAATTATGGAAGATGTATAAGTTCTAGAGATCTGCTGTACAGCACTGCACCTATAGTTAACAAAGCAGTGTTGTGCATTTAAATTCTATTAAAGGGTAGATCCCGTATTATGTGTCCTTACCACAACAGAGAGGGGGGAAAAAGTGGGTAAGAACAACAGCTACCTGATTTGGATTGCTCTGAGCACGAAATGAGTTAAAACATGTCAAGTGCTACTTAGGCAAGTTGGAAAATAAAAGAAAGGGTTTGCCCTCCTCCCAGAGAAAACCAAAAGAAGAAACAGATCACTCTAAGAAACAACCATTTTCAAGACACTGGACTTCAGGCAACACAGAGCAATGATGCCTGAGAGACGGGACACAAACAAGATGAGTCCTATGATTGTCCCAGCCTAGTGCTGGGAGAAAGTTTTCAGGCCACGGGGCAAGGAGGGGTGATCCGAGCAGAGGCCAGCAGACTCCTCCACTTGAGGAGATGGGGCCAAGAGTCTGCAGAGACCGAGGTCGTTAGACTTCACAGGACAAAGTGTCAGAGGAGAGAGCTGCACAGAGAAGCACGGAGATCTGTACAGGGTTCCCTTCAAGCAATCAGCTGAGTACTGATCAGTGCATACATGTAAAAAAAACTGCCCAAGACCAATAGGAAGCAATCTGAAAGGATGAGGGAACAGTGCCTGGCACTCAGACAGGGCCAGAAACAGTGCCTATTCCCACCAGCCAGACTGGAAAACATAACCTACAAGGCACTGGGTAGAGGACCCAAGAAGCCCTTCCCCTGATGGTGCTCCAGACCCACCTAACAGGTCATAAATACCAAAACTTATTCTTATTCAACACCCAAAAATACCAAACTTATTCTTAACTACATCCCAGAATAAAGCTCAAGAATTTAGAGGGCCCAGCTGGAGTGGCTCAGTGATTGAGCGACAACCCATGAACCAGGAGATCACAGTTTGATTCCCAGTCAGGGCACATGCCCGGGTTGTAGGCTCAGTCCCCAATAGGAGTCGTGCAAGAGGCAGCCAATCAATGACTCTCATCATTGATGTTTCTATCTCTCTCTCCCTCTCCCTTCCTCTCTCTGAAATCAATAAAAACTTTTTAAATAAAAAATAAAGATTTTAAAAATTAAAATTAAAAAAAAATTTTTTTAAAGAATATTTAGAGGAATACAAATATATCCAGCACACGACAAGGTAAAATTCACAATGTCTAGCATCCAATCAAAGATTACCAGTCACACAGAGAAGCGGGAAAACACATGCCGTAACAAGGAGGTTAATAAATCTATCAAAACTGATCCAGAACTGACACAGATGTTAGGATTAGCAGACAGGACATCAAAGCAGATATTGCAACTGTGCTCCATGTGTTCAAAAACCAAGCAGAATATCCAAGAGGATATTTAAAAGGCCCAAGTTGGACTTCTAGACAAGAAACTACAATGTCTGAAATAAAAAATATACCAGGTGGGATTAATGGAAGATTAGGCATGCATAAGGAAAGATTAGTAAACTTAAAGATATAGCAATAATAACTATATAAAAAGAAACACAGAGGGGGGGAAATACATTTTTAAAAATGGAAATAGCATCAGTGAACTGTGGGACTACTCAGAGATGCAGAATTGGAGTCCTTGAAGGAGAGGGGAGAAGGGTGAGGCAGACAATGACCAAAATATTTCCAAATTTGCTGAAAACAGAGGCATATAAGGTGCTCGGAAGAGTGGGAGACGTCTGCTCGCATGCAGGCAGCAGAGGCTGCCGGGGAGACGCGCGCTGACACCCGCACCGCCTCGGGGGAGCCCTGCAGTGTCTCCTTCGGGCCTTTCGGGTGAGCCCCTTCTCCCATGGAACCCCAAACTCCTGGACTGTCTCCACACCCCCCGCTTAAACCCTGAACATTCTCACCTTCAGAAGATTCAACAACATCCAAAATCACCCTTGAGTGTTCACTGCCCACCAGGCATCGCGTGGGCACTGAGGCTGCGGAGGGGAGGGAAAGACGCGGCCTCTGCCCCGCGCAGCCTGCGGCCCGCTGCCCGGGAGAGGGAGAGGAGAAGCCTCCCGCCGGAATGAAGGCCTGTCCCTCCTGCTCCTGCTCCTGCCCTGCGGCTCCCACCCGCAGCAGCACCAGCCTCCGCAGCCTGCCTGCCTCAGAAATGAGGGGTTTCTCCTCCCAGCCCAGGCTAACCAGCTCCTCTACCTGAGCTCCGCGCCCCAGCGCCCCTTTTGTCCACAGAGGCTCACTCCATCACCAGCGCCCACACATCTGACAGCCCCCCCCCCACACACACTCCTGCCCCTCAGCCTAGTATGGCTCGGGTCTCTCTCCTGAAAATCTTTTCCCACACCCCAGGCCTTCCCTCAAGATCTGCTAGATGAAGATCCAGGTGGTGGGCTTGGGGAAAGTGAGAATTTTCCAGAATATCTCTGTGTCTCTGTGTCCATTGCCCCACTCACCCATCCCCACACCCTCCCACATACACATACACTCTCCTGGCTGAATGTGCTTTTCTTGCACACACAAAATGCACAGACACACATGGCACGTAGTGTCGGAAGGGAGAGGAAGTTTCTCCAGCTTCCACCCCTCACCTCTGAGCACACACCCTTTCCTGGGGTCCTGAGGGTGGAGAGGAAGGTGAGGTCAGGGGTAAACATGGGTGTTGGCACCTCACACCACACCTAGAGGGGCCCAGGCCCTGCCACGGAGTGAATGTGACAGAGACCTCAGAGAGACAGTGATCAGGAACAAGACAGGTGAAGCGAAGCCCCAGAAACTGGATACTTGCCTTTCCAGAATGCATCTTCTCTCCTGGGGCTGTGTCCATGAGCACCTTGCCCCTCACCCCTGCCGAGCTGGTAGTCGTTTTCCTCGGAGTCCAGTTGCTGGATGTCTTGAAGTTCCTTCTCCATGCCGGGTCTGGGTCTGGGTCCGGGGTCCGGGTCCGGGGGCGGGAGCTGCGCCTGGGGTTGATCTGAGGCTGCCCTTAGGGCTGGGGCTGAGTCAGGGCCGATGCTTGTGCTAAGCTGCTGATTCAGGTGGAGGCTGATGATGGCCTTGGAGGTGGGGTGAGAGGAGAGAGGAGACAGCTTGGGTTGGGTCTGAGGTTGGAGGTGAGTTCAGGGCTGAAATACAGCCAGGGTCCTGGTCCCTTCTCAGGTGATTGCTTAGGTTGTGACATGGCCACAGCCTTCCCTCCACTCTCATCTTCCCATCTGGTCCCCACTGTCCCTGGACTATGGTTTCCTTAATACCAAACATCCCCAGTCCCACCTGCCTCCCCAACCTTGGTTACCTGTTGGTGTGGAGGGAGGAGGGCTTGTTCCCTGGACCCTCAGGCAGCCCAGACCCCAAGGCTAAGGAGGAGCTGGAGCCCGGAGAAGTGGGGCAGGTGGTGCTAGACAGGAGGGGAGGGGACTGGTCCAGGTGAGGGCCCCGAACCCATGTGTCTGAATGTCCAAGTGGTTCTAACCTGGGATCTCCTGACCCCAGGACTTTGGACAGTAAACAGAAGTGGAAATGGAGTTGGGACTCAGGCAAAGCATAGTGGGGGGCTGGGGACAGGACTGTCTCTGTTCTGCCTAGAGAAAGGGTCTCCTGGTCTGTCCCCTTCACCCCCATAAGCCAGTCACCTCACACTTCATTGCACAGTTTGGAAGGGAGGCCAGGCCAGGAGGGTGGAGGTGCAGGCCAGGTTTTCTCCCCCCCCCTCCCCCTTTCACTCCCTGCCTCTGAATTTCCCAGAATTGTTGGTGTCTCTAAACACCCCTGACCAGGATCAGAGAGGCGGGTTCTGTGCTCTTGCCCAATCTGGCATCTGAGCCTAGGCCCGGCTTCCCGCACGCTCAGCCCCAGGCTCCCAGCTTCCCTCCTGGGAGTGCAGCCCCCTGGAAGCGCAGGGGCAGGGGGGTGCTGGGGCAGCAGGCAGCCCCCTGGAGCAGGAGGCATTCAAGCCCCATCAGCCCTCGTGTGGCCCTGGCACCATGAACCTTTGTCCTCACTCGGGGCGAGGGTGTCCTGTAGCTCTCACGGCACAACACCCCAGGGGTGGCTACGCGTTGCTCCCCTTTTACAGGGGAGCCTGAGTGACTTGCTTTGGGTGGGGGGGGCGCACATGGGTGGGGGGACACGACAGAGGGGAGGGAAAGGAGAAGTGGAGCAGGATAAGGGGGGGAAAGCCAGACCCTAAGAGAGGGGCTTCACTGTCCCGTGAGGAAGGTGGGCCTCCGCGACCTGAGGAGCGTGAGCAACCACTGCGCACACTGACGATAGTTTGGGGAAGAGAACAGTTTTCGTGCCTGGTTTTCCGACCCTCGCCATACCTGGGCTGCTTATAAAGTAGCCCGAGTTGCCCTTGTGCCAAAAAGGGGTTGAGACAGAGGCCAGTGCTTTCCTTCAGTTTTCTTTTTAATGGAGTATAATTGGCATATAACATTATGTTAGTTTCAGGTGTACGGCCTGTGCTTTTTGGGTGGTAACTTTCTGACACACATGGGATTTAGCCACGCAATTTGATATCCTGACATTTCTATGAAGCGAAGCCACTAAGGCTGCTCTGCTGTTTGTCGCCCCGCAGTAAGAGATACTTTCTACAATGGGATCCAGAATGCACGTGCAAGCGCCTGCACACACCCGCACCTTTGTAGGTTTCACTCTCCTCTGAATCCCCAGTGCCTGGCACATAGTAGGTGCTCAACAGGTAACTATTGAGGAATGAACGAGTGACTGAGTGAATGAATGAATTTATAGATATACTATTGACATGAAAGTTTCATAAAACAATACTTATCTTACTATTTGCATTCTATTTTTTTAATAGTTTCTTAGGATCTTTTTTTTTTTTGGAAAAGCTTTTCTTTATTTTTTTAATCCTTACCTGAGGATATTTTTTCCATTGCTTTTCAGAGAGTGGGAGGGAGAGAGGGGGAAAAAAAATCAATGTGAGAGAAAACACATTGATTTGGTGGCTTCCCACACCCACCCCGGCCTGGCCGGGGATGGAGCCTACAACTGAGGGGCATACTCTTGGTGAGAATCGAACCCAGGACCCATCAGTTCCCAGGCTGACACTCTAACCACTAAGCCTAACCAGCTAGGCCCAGGATCTGTTTTTTCAAATATGTTTTTATTGATTTTAGGGAGAGAGGAAGGGAGAGGGAGAGAGCAAGAGAGAGAGAAAAACATCAATGTGAGAGAGGAACATCGATTGGTTGCCTCCTGAACCCACCCCCAACCAAGGATTTAACCTGCAACCTGGGCATGTGCCCTGACTAGGAATCGAACTGGCCACCTTTCACGTCATGAGATGATTCTCAACCAACTGAGCCACACCTCCCAGGGCTACTCTCATTCTATTTCATGACCAACTAAATTGAATTTCCTGATCCATTAATCCGTCACAAATCAAAGCTTGAAAACACTGTCATGAAGCCCCAGTCTTGGCAGGGACACAGTTTTAGTTCGGAGATATAGGCAAGAGCTTGGCAAATAGATTATCAACTGCCTGTCAAGGTTCCCCAACTGCCACCCAGGGACAGAGGGAGTCCTCACTGGCCACCCACCTCGACTGAACTGACTCCAAGTTTCAAGTTACAACCCCCAACCCCTCGCACTCGCAAGACAGGACAGAAAACAAGAGGCATCCTCTGCTTCCTGTTCTTTCTAACTATTTGAAAGCCAACATTTTAATTTACCAACATTCAACATATACTTGGACTATTTCTTAAGTTTCCATATTGTCTCATTACTTTTTTGTTGGGGTTTTTCCAACAGGATTTTGGTTATAAAATCCTGTTTTATTTGGTTGATTTTTATTTTGGGGATGGGGTGTGTATACGTCAGGCACAGACAGTTAGGTTAGTCATTTCTGAGTTTATAACACCCAGTCTCCCTCTGCAATCTGAGGAAAGACCTCTCTCTTGTTTTATTACTTTCCCTCCCCCACCCCGTTTCCCCACACCAATTCCTCCACTCACCACAGGCAGTCAGGAATGGTGTGTCTGCTGTATATGACAGTCTCCAAAGAGAGCAGCCATCAACTTCTCCCTTCCCTGTGTGTGCAGGTCACACCACCCACCCAGAGGCAGAGTTTATTCCCCTCCCTTGAATCCAGGCTGACCATGTGACTTGCTTTGACCAATAGAAAGTGCTTGAAGTGACACCCTGCCAGTCCTGGGCCTAGACTTTAAGACCTGGAAGCTTCAGTTTTCACTCTTGGAATCCAGACAACCATGCTATAAGGAAGTCCCAGTTGTTATGAGAGAGAGGGAGAGAGAAGAGAGAGAGGAGGGAGAGAGAGAGAGAGAGAGAGGGAGAGAGAGAGAGAGAGAGAGGGATGAGAGGAAAGGGAGAGGGAGAGAGACCACACAGAGGAGCATGAGGCCCTGGACATGTGAGCAAAGCCTTCTGAGAGCTTCCAGAGCAGCCCAGCCAGTAGCTGAATGCATCCAAGCATGTAACACAGCCAATACCACACGTCCACTTGGCCTAGCCCTGCCCAAATTTCTGTGTGACTGTATTTGGAGATGAGGCCTTTAAGGGAGTAATTAAGGTCAAATGAGGTCACAACGGTGGGCCCTAATCCAATAGGATTGCTGTCCTTATAAGAAGAGAAAAAGATATCAAGAGTGCCACACACACAGAGGAAAGGCCATGTGAGGACATAGAGAGAAAACAGCTGTTTACAAGCCACAAGGAGAGGCCTCCCCAAAAATCAACCCTCCCAGTACATTACACTTAGGCTTCTAGCTTCCTAAACTACAAGAAAATAAATGTCTGCTGTTTAAGACACCCAGCCTGTGGTATTCTGTTATGGCAGCTCAAGCAAACTAATGCACTGGGCAAAGAGACAAAATTTTAAATTGGACATATGAAAAGATTCAGCAAGTCAAAAACTGGAAATAAATCAGAAAAAATATACTCTTGAAATAGATTTAGCAGCAATATACTGGATAGCTTATTGCTAAATGAATTAAACTTGCTTCTACAAAACCAGAGCAGGAAATCAAACAAAAGGAAAAATTGATAACAGAAAAGCAATTTGGGGGTGTAACATGACGATGGATAATTTTAAAACACAACAGAGGATTTGAAGCCAACTGTTAACAGCAGGAAACGGAATCAATGATGTCGTACAAGACAGAAATGGTAACTTCTCCCCAAACTCAAAGCTAAAGGAAAGAGATCTGTGCACCCATATTCATAGCAGCATTATCCACAACAGCCAAAGGAAGCAGCTCCAGTGTCCAGTGATGAATGAATGGATAGGCAAAATGCGCTACATAAGTAATGAAATATTATTCAGCCTTAAAAAGCAGAAAATTCTGGCACATGCTACAATACAGATAAACCTTGAGCAAATTATGCTAAGCGAAGAAGCCATCCACCAAATAGACAAATACTGTATGTTCTACTTATATGAGGTACCTAGAGCAGTCACATTCATAGAAAATAGGAGTTGGGGGTGGATATGGGTGGGGAGTTATCATTTCATTGGCATAAA